>NC_066621.1:125087960-125744737 GCF_025201925.1 Gopherus flavomarginatus | reverse complement strand
TATACATTAAGTTACTAAAGGTCAGTGCCCTAACCCACTAATCTATTGAGCACTTGCACTGCCATGAGATGTAAAGCATTAAAATAAATTTCTGTTCAATTACAGTTCATTTTATTCCAAAGTAAACGATGCTTTTTAGAGTGCATGTGTTTTGAAGGAAGTGAAGGTCAAGCCAGCTTGATACAGGAGGTGGCATGTTGGAGAAAGATAAGGAATGGTGCGTATGAGTGACTGGATTAAATATTAAGATTGGAAAGTTGGTGAAATCTTCAGTAAGCTGAAAGACTGCTGGTTCTACACATTGGAACTGCTCCCCTTCACATTTTGAGAGCCAGTGGGAACAGCAATGGTCATTGATGGGCTCCTGGTCCACATGCAAGTGCATCCTTTGTTAAGAGTAGGCACCTAGGATGCTTAGACATCCTTATACTGATATAATCAGCATTCTGCAGTATATCATTTATAGAGGAAAACTGAGACAATCACTAATGAAATTGTACTTTGAGCACCAAACAAACCCATATTCTATACGCTTTGTATTCTCACATTCTAATCAAGACCGAAAAATGGTGGAAGACTGAGGAAAGGTTAATGTGAACTAAATTCCGGGGTGTGAATGATTTCTTTAGGATGCTAGTGAGTTAGGGCCAGGCTGTGCAAAGCAAAGGCTATGAGCACTTCCTTAGAAATGCTGGGTGCACGCATCTCTCACAGACTTCAGGACTGGGCCCCTAGTCTCCTGAGACATTAGCAGCTTCTTGAAGTTAAAGTGATAGAGGACTGAGTTGCCTGGATAATTGACTAGACAAATTTTTGATATGGCAAAATGCAAATGCTGATATTTGGCTTGGGCCCATGAACATGTATAAAAGCCAGTAGGATGGTGTGTGTGTCAACATGCAGCAAAGCCAATCTGCCATGCAGGTCAAGGGTTGCCAAATGTCAATCACATGCTCATGTGAGCTAACTGTCATGGGGATGCAAAGCCCTGATCTCTAATAGGTTATTTAGTATTAGTGAGGAGACAATTCTTACTTCAAATTTAAAATGCTTGGGTCCAGGGTTCTCAGGCAGTTGCCCACCCTATTCCTATGCTAGTGTTGAGACCCTATTGCTGGTTTTAACTTAATCCTACTGCACATGTAGGATCCTCCTTTAGTGAGACCACTTTTCTAGTTACTCATTTATGTGAGTTCCCACCCTCTCACCACAGAACCTCCATGAATCCCTTAGTCCTGAAGTGTTTGGAGAGGGCATTGTGGAGGGAGGAGGTTACCCCCAAGTCTCAGCCCTGAGAGTCCTGCTCAGTACCTCATGTCAGGAGGCAGCAAGGAACAGGGAGTTTATTGGAGGTACAGCAGGAGGATGAAGAACAAAACAATTATGGAGGGCCCATGTTCAGAGGCCAGGGAGGTAAAGCAAGGGAAAAGCAGAAAGCCTGACTTCTTATAAGAGGAGGGTCCCTATGTTTTAGAATCCAGGAGTGAAAGGAAATGATGAGGCTCCTGGCAAGGGCCAGTGAGCTGAGGAGAGAGATGGAAGTAGAATTAACTTGATTCTTGTTGCTGAATCAAATACAAGCACACTTGCTCTTAGAGTTCTAAGGATTAACACCGTAGACATTGAATACACATTGAAGCACATATTTGTTACATGCACTTACATTTAGTTTGTTCCAAATACATGTATGGTTACTGTACATAATTGCAGCAAGAACCTGGCAAACATGTCAGGACAAGCTATAATGATTCTAAGTAGTCATATCACTCACTGTGGGTTTTATTTGCAAATTCATGGAATTAACAATTAGTGGTTTATGTGCATGATATTTTGCCTTCATTGTCATGTGATCCTTAACTCAGACAGTAAAAATCTGCCACTCTCCTATGTAGCTTTGAGTTCCAGGAGCTCCATTTGAGAGCAGAATACTAGATAATGATATTTGTTTCTGCTGTTTGTTAACGTTTTCTGAATCTGCTTGAGCAGTTTCTTTGGGACCATGAGCTAAATTTGTTTGTGCAATTTGCCAAAGCATACTGTATATGTTAATGAGCTGCAAAAGCAGTTTGCACAAGTGCAAAATGAGGATTTGCATGGGGAATATTGTCAGGCTGTTGCTTTGCAAAATACACTCTCCCTGTGAGGGCACAAACTCCTTTTGCATGTCAATAGCAAAATTATTTTTCTAGCATCCTCCCTGTAATGCAAAGCATCATTATTTTTATCTCATGGGAGTTTGCTCAAGCAATTTTAGTAACTCAAACAAACTTACATTTTAGCTTAGGGGAGCTCCAGAGAATCTGGATAAAAACAGAGGCAACATTTAACATAAAATATCCTATCATTTGATGGGTGATGTTAAGGGCAGCATTTAACTTAATGGAACTAGCCTCTGAGAAAGTTGAGCCGACATCTAAAGAGAAAGCATTGGAAGAATGGATAAGTTGTTGATGTCCTATGCAATTTGATAGCTCCAGTTTGTAATGGAATAGTGAACCTTTTATTGATTCTAATGTGGTGCATATCTGTAATAACCAAACATCATTAATGGCAGCTGGGGATCTCAGCCTTATTCTTATTGAAGAGTTGGCCTCATCACAAAAACAAGTACCACAAATGGCACAGCTGGCAACAGTTTCAACTAGAAGAATCTGTGGGAAAAACTGGAGGCTTGCTGCTCACACAATTGTCTGAAGGAGATTACCCATAATGACAAGATTTGTACCATGGCTCCATCCTCTAGGACAGTGCTTCTCAAAGTTGGGTCACCACTTGTTCAGGGAAAGCCCCTGGTGGTCCAGGCCAGTTTGTTTACACTGGTCTACAATTTTTGAGAAGTCATTTGCTTCAGAGATAAAATGTGATATTTATTTATGTATTTTGATGTGCTGAATTCAAATATGACAATTAAAACAACTGATTGGCTACTGTTTCTAAGATATTTAAGTTTTTACACTTTATGTCTATGTCTATTGTGTAGATAGTAGAGTTTTAATCATAAATTGTAAACTTAGGTCTTTTCATGTGTTTATGGTTGCTTTACATGATAATATTTCACCTGTCCTGTTTATGGAACACTTTAAAAATCAGCAAAAGGGTTCTATAAATAAAATTTATTATGAAACAAAAGGCAAAAAACTATTATGTACATAGTTTAGTCCTATTCAGTGTCTACTCAGCGCTTCTTGGCTTGTCTCTTGTATTCATTAAATGGAGCATCTCTTGTCACTGTCCAGCAATAGTCTGCAAGCATTGATGGGCTCCATTTGCCCTGATAGCCTGCCAGGAGATTCCACTGCTGTAGTCTGGAGCCCAACAGCTCTGCCTTACTCTTGGGTAGTTCCAAATCCCTGACAAGGTCATTCAGTTCACCTTGTGTTATGAGGTGTGGTTCAGAGGAGGAGGATGGGAAAAAATGTGGGTCCTGTGACATTGGTGGTTCAGGACCAGAAGTTTCATCCTCTTCCTCTTCCTTGTCTGACTCAAGTGAGAATGATTCTGGTGCATCAGGAACCGGCAGTCCTTCTCCGTGGGGTACTGGGCGTATAGCTGATGGAATGTTTGGATAATGCACAGTCCATTTTTCCTTCTTTGACACATCTTTCCCAAATGGAGGCACCATGCAGAAGTAACAATTGCTGGGATGATCTGTTGGCTCTCTCCAAATCATTGGCACTGCAAAAGTCATAGATTTCCTTTTCCTGTTCAACCACTGGCGAAGATTTGTTGCACAAGTGTTGCAGCATATGTGTGGGGCCCACCTCTTGCCCTGATCTCCAATTTTGCAGCCAAAAGAAAGGTGACAGGCTTTCTTAACCATAGTGTTTATACTGCACTTTTGTGATGCAAAAGTCACTTCACCACAAACATAGCAGAAGTTATCTGCACTGTTCACACAAGTACGAGGCATCTCTGCTCACTTTGGCTAAACAGAAATGTATCCCTTTGCAAAATCAAACACTGACAAATAAGAGAGCACTGACACTGTATGATTTCTAGAACTGATATAGGGCAATTTGTTCAGCAGAGTGATGTAAGCTTCGTTATGATTGCATCATCCATGACTTCTAAGAATAACATGATGCAATTCATATCATGTATGATGCAATACCAGCTTCAGATTGCATCATTCATTGTTTTACCTCAAAAGCAAGTACTGTCCAAACCCAGTCATAGATTTATTCATAGATCCAGTCAAAGATGTATTTTAGTCATTTCTGGTTTAAATTGAGATCCCTTCCCTTTATAACTCACTTATCCTCCGCCATTCCCAAGTCAAGGGTCGTATATACTGACCCAATAGCATATCTTGAAAACTAGAGCCAATCAACAATTTTAAGCATCATTTTCGTTCTCAGTGACCCAGAATTAGTAAAGTTGGACTACATTTATTTCAGAAGCATTTTGGTTGTAGAGCAGTGCTACCTGCCACTTCCGCAGGTTTGGACAATCGTGGCTCCCACTGGCCATGGTTCACCGCTCCAGGCCGATAGGGGCTGCGGGAAGGGCGGCAGCACATCCCTCAGCCCACGCCACTTCCCGCAGCCCCCATTGGATTGGGATGGCAAACCATGGCTACTAGGAGCTGTGATCGGCTGAACCTGCAGACACGGCAGGTAAACAAACTGGCCCGGACCGCTAGGGGCTTTTCCTGAACAATCAGCGGACCAACTCTGAGAAGCACGGCCCTAGAATTTAGGTCTGCTGAATAGTTTGAGAGTAATGGGATATTGGAATTGTAATAAATATTGGTTTGAAGAGGTGAAACTTTTCAATCACTGAATCCAGCTACTCATTATTCACAAGAACCAATCCATGCAACAATGGATAAATGGACACAAGTCAGATATTAGGAATGGCAATATACAAAAACCTGTAGAAGAACACTTCAACCTCCCTGGCCACACTATAGCAGATCTTAAGGTGGCCATCCTGCAGCAAAAAAACTTCAGGACCAGACTTCAAAGAGAAACTGCTGAGCTTCAGTTCATCTGCAAATTTGACACCATCAGCTCAGGATTGAACAAAGACTGTGAATGGCTTGCCAACTACAAAACTAGTTTCTTCTCCCTTGGTTTTCACACCTCAGCTGCTAGAACAGGGTCTCATCCTCCCTGATTGAACTAACCTCGTTATCTCTAGCTTGCTTGCATATAAATACCTACCCCTGGAAATTTCCACTACATGCATCTGACGAAGTGGGTACTCACCCACACAAGCTCATGCTCCAAAACGTCTGTTAGTCTATAAGGTGCCACAGGATTCTTTGCTGCTTTTACAGATCCAGACTAACACGGCTACCCCTCTGATACTTGACACCATGCAAGGCACTGCATTTAGCCGTATGGAGTGGAAATCCATCAACATCATGAATAAACTTGCACAAATACAGACACATATCACCTTCCTTTCCAAATGCAAATGGATGGACATCATACCAAATGGACTAAAGGTAAAAAATCCACTGCTATCTACATACTACACAGACCACAGTGAGAGATTATGCCATACTCTATCAAAGAAACTGAGGAACCACCTGATCAGCATCCTATACAGCAAACAGGAAAACATCAAAAGAGTTCTCCAACCTGGAGACTCTCATTAATAACCAAACTTCCATACAAACTGACTTCACTAAAATAAACAGGAGATCTACATTAGTCACTTCACTTCTCTACAAAGGAAAAAGGACTATAAGCTCTCTAAACTCCTACCTGCCACATGGGGCCACAACCGTGGTACCCCTAACCCACCCAGCAATATCCTCAATCTATCCAACTACACACTCAGTCCAGAAGAAATGTCTGTCCTATCTCGGGGACTCTCTTTCTGCCCTGCCACCTGCACCAACATGCTACAGTTCTGTGGCAATCTGGAAGCCTACTTTCGCTGTCTCCGACTCAAAGAATACTTTCAGGACAACACTGAACAGCACACTGATACACAGGTACTCTCCCACCAACAGCACAAGAAGAACTCCACATGGACTCCTACTGAGGGTTGAAATGACAGTCTGGACCTATACACTGAATGCTTCCGCCGATGTGCACAGGCAGAAATTGTGGAAAAACATCGCTTGCCTTATAACCTAAGTCATGCAGAACGCAATGCCATCCACAGCCTCAGAAACCACCCTGACATTATCATCAAAGAGGCAGATAAAGGAGGTGCTGTTGTCATCATGAACAGGTCTGACTACCAAAAGGAGGCCGCCATACAACTCTTCAATACCAAATTCTACAGGCCACTTTCCTCAGATCCCATTGAGGAATACACTCAGAAACTGCACCATCTACTCAGGACACTCCCTACACTAACACCGGAACAAATCAACATACCCTTAGAGCCGCGACCAGGGTTATTCTATCTACTACCCAAGATCCACAGACCCGGAAATCCTGGACGCCCCATCATCTCGGGCATTGGCACTCTCACTGAAGGACTGTCTGGATATGTGGACTCTCTACTCAGACCCTATGCCACCAGCACTCCTAGCTATCTCGGTGACACCACTGATTTCCTGAGGAAAGTACAATGCATTGGTGACCTTCTAGAAAACACCATCCTAGCCACCATGGATGAAGAGGCTTTCTACACAAACATCCCACACACAGATAGAATACAAGCTGTCAGGAACAGTATCCCTGATGATGCCACAGTACAACTGGCTGCTGAGCTCTGTGCCTTTATCCTCACACACAACTATTTCAAATTTGATGACAATATATATCTCCAGATCAGTGGCACCGCTATGGGCACCCACATGGCCCCACAATATACCAATATTTTTATGGCCGACCTGGAACAACGCTTCCTCAGTTCTCGTCCACTCACTCCCCTTCTCTACCTATGCTACATTGATGACATCTTCATCATGTGGACCCATGGGAAGGAGACTCTGGAAAAATTCCATCACGATTTCAACAGCTTCCACTACACCATCAACCTCAACCTGGACCAATCTACACGGGAGGTCCACTTCCTAGACACCATGGTGCAAATAAGTGATGGTCACATTAACACCACCCTATACCAAAAACCTACCGACCGCTGTGCCTACCTTCATGCCTCCAGCTTCCATCCAGGGCACATCACATGATCCATTGTCTACAGTCAAGTACTGAGGTACAACCGCATCTGCGCTAACCCCTCAGACAGAGACCAACACCAAAATCTTCACCAAGCATTCTCAAAATTACAGTACCCGTACGAGGAAATAAAGAAACAGATCAACAGAGCCAGACGTGTACCCAGAAGCCTCCTACTGCAAGACAAACCCAAGAAAGAAACCAACAGGACTCCACTGGCCATCACATACAGTCCCCAGCTAAAACCCCTCCAATGCATCATCAGGGATCTACAACCCATCCTGGACAATGATCCCACATTTTCACAGGCCTTGGGTGGCAGGCCAGTCCTCTCCCACAGACAACCTGCCAACCTGAAACATATTCTCACCAGTAACTGCACACCGCACCATAGTAACTCTAGCTCAGGAACCAATCCATGCAACAAACCTCGATGCCAACTCTGCCCACATAGCTACACCAGTGACACCATCACAGGACCTAACCAGATCAGCCACACCATCACCAGTTAATTCACCTGCATGTCCACCAATGTAATATACACCATCATATGCCAGCAATGCCCCTCTGCTATGTACATCGGCCAAACTGGACAGCCTCTACAGAAAAGGATAAATGGACACAAGTCAGATATTAGGAATGGCAATATACAAAAACCTGTAGAAGAACACTTCAACCTCCCTGGCCACACTATAGCAGATCTTAAGGTGGCCATCCTGCAGCAAAAAAACTTCAGGACCAGACTTCAAAGAGAAACTGCTGAGCTTCAGTTCATCTGCAAATTTGACACCATCAGCTCAGGATTAAACAAAGACTGTGAATGGCTTGCCAACTACAAAATTAGTTTCTTCTCCCTTGGTTTTCACACCTCAACTGCTAGAACAGGGTCTCATCCTCCCTGATTAAACTAACCTCGTTATCTCTAGCTTGCTTGCATATATATACCTACCCCTAGAAATTTCCACTACATGCATCTGAAGAAGTGGATATTCACCCACGAAAACTCATGCTCCAAAACATCTGTTAGTCTATAAGGTGCCACAGGATTCTTTACTGCAAGTACATCTATTCACCGTTGACCTCTGTCTCTCTTTTTTTCCCCATGGTAAAAGAGCTATATTTTACTTTAGACAATACTCAGTTAATTGCCTTACTATTTACACCATGTAATCTTTGCTATTCATAATCATGATCAAACTGCCTTAATCCCCAGATTTGAATGTGACGCTCATTGAGAGAAGAGTATAATGATTGCTTTTCTAGTTTACTTACATGTTGTTGCTGCTATGAATGAGAAGACAGGCACAGAGACAAAGCATTACATTTCATATTCAGCTCTCCCCAAAACTGCCTTCTATTGATATTGAATGTTGTATCCCCTTCTGGTTATTCTACCTGACGATAAAAAGCTCAGGCGTCCATAGACTGGTGATGAAAATGATTAGAGGCATGGAAAGATGTCTGTCTGAGGAAATTGACAAGATTGGGACTGCTTACCTTAGAAATGAGGTAAATAAGATAGAGGTCTATAAAATAATGAATACTACAAAGAAAGTAAATTGTTTGCTCCTATTTACTGTTTTTCACAACAGAAGAACTTCCTACCTCTCTAATCTCTCCACCAGATGTCCTTTGGAGGATCCTTCTCATCCCCCTTCTAACTTTCTGTGAGGGCTTCCCCGGGGGGCATGCTTGGTCCCCTTCTCTTCACCCTCTACACCTTATTTCTGGATATTCTCATATTCAAACACAATCTCAGCCATCTCTATGCTGATGACTCATAGATCTACTTCTCTATTCCAGACTTGTCTACTTCTGGCCAGACTAAAATCTCAGTCTGTCTCTTTCTGATACCTTCCTGGGGATGTCTAGCTGTCACCAGAATCAACCCAGCTAAAGGCAGTTCTTAACATTTGCCAGCCTCTAGGATCTCCCAACTACCTCCTTAGAATCGTGAATCATAGATGTCAGGGTTGGAATGGACCTCAGGAGGTCATCTAGTCCAACCTCCTGCTCAAAGCAGGACTAATTCCCAACTAAATCATCCCAGCCAGGACTTTGTCAAGCCTGACTTTAAAAACCTCTAAGGAAGGAGATTCCACCATCTCCCTAGGTAACCCATTCCAGTGCTTCACCACCCTCCTAGTGAAAAAGTTTTCCCTAATGTTGGGGGGGGCCAGGCCCCGAATAATTGATAATATGGCGTGGGGTTAAAAGTTTATATTCTCAGGCCTGCCATTGCCCTCGAAGTACCCCTTAGATTAATCAATATGTTCCTTTAAAGCTAGCAAAAGTACATGCAATCATTTATCATTTTCTTTTGTTCTTTTGTTTATGGTATAAAATGTAATCGAGCAAAGAGGGGGCTCTGTAGTGTGGGTAAAGGATATAGTTTAATTAAAGGATCCGGTACTTAATGAATTGTAAATGATGAATTATGGCACCTGTAAGCATCTGTGTAAACAAGTGGGGTATATAAGCTGGGGAAAAGGATAGTGATGTGTGCATGATCTGAGATTTTATATCTCCTTGCACCTTATTTGACTCAAATAAAGATACTTGCTTCTCCACTCCGGTGTGTTCATTGGGGATACGCACACCGGGCAAACGAACCCCAACTGTTGCACCCCCCTGCAACACTAATATCCAACCTAAACCTCCCGCACTGCAACTTGATCACTGAGGACAACACACCATCCTGCCTGTCATTCCGGGCATCATCTTTGACTCAGATCTCTCTCTAGGTCTTCTCAACCAGGCTATATCTAACTCTTGAATATTCTTTCTTCCTAACTATCCCTAAACTACAGCCTTTCCTATCCATCCATACAGCTAAAATTGTTGTCCAGGCCCTCATAATATGGCATCTCAGTTACTGTAACATTCTTCTTCCTGGCTTTGACAAACGCAGTCTTCCCCTGCTCAGATCCATTCAGAATGCTGTGGTAAAGATAATTTTCCTAGCCCTACACTTTGACCATATCATCCTTCTGTTTTCATCCCTCTACTGGTTCCCCCTTCTCTATTGCATCAAATGTAAGATACTTGTCTTCACTTTCAGGGCCCATGCTCTGTCACCTAATCCCAACTTCTGGTGAACAGAGGCTAGGGATACCATTCCTGCCCATCCTGGCTAATAACAATTGATAGACCTATCTTTCATGAATCTATCTAGCTCCCTTTTGAACCCCGTTATAGTATTGGCCTTCACAACACCCTCTGGCAAGGAGTTCCAGAGGTTGACAGCGCGTTGCATGAAAAAATACTTTCTTCTGTTTGTTTTAAACCTGCTACATATTAATTTCATTTGGTGGCCCCCTGTTCTTGTATTATGAGAAGGGGTAAATAACACTTCCTTATTTACTTTCTCTATACCACTCATGATTTTCTAGACCTCTGTCATATCCCCCCTTAGTCATTTCTTTTCAAGCTGAAAAGTCCTAGTCTTATTAATCTCTCCTCCAATGGAAGCTGTTCTATACTCCTAATAATTTTTGTTGTCCTTTTCAGAACCTTTTCCAATTCCAAGTATTCAAGGTGTGGGCCTACCACGGATTTACCATAGAGGCAATATGATATTTTCTGTCTTATTATCTATCCCTTTCTTGATGATTCCTAGCATTCTGTTGGCTTTTTTGACTGCCACTGCACATTGAGTATCAGAGGGTAGCCGTGTTAGTCTGGATCTGTAAAAGCAGCAAAGAATCCTGTGGCACCTTATAGACTAACAGACGTTTTGGAGCATGAGCTTTCGTGGGTGAATACCCACTTCCTCAGATGCATGTAGTGGAAATATCCAGGGGCAGGTATATATATGCTAGCAAGCAAGCTAGAGATAACGAGGTCAGTTCAATCAGGGAGGATGAGGCCCTGTTCTAGCAGTTGAGGTGTGAAAACCAAGAGAGGAGAAACTGGTTCTGTAGTTGGCAAGCCATTCGCAGTCTTTGTTCAATCCTGAGCTGATGGTGTCAAATTTGCAGATGAACTGAAGCTCAGCAGTTTCTCTTTGAAGTCTGGTCCTGAAGTTTTTTTGCTGCAGGATGGCCACCTTAAGGTCTGCTATAGTGTGGCCAGGGAGGTTGAAGTGCTCTCCTACAGGTTTTTGTATATTGCCATTCCTAAGAACCTGTAGGAGAGCACTTCAACCTCCCTGGCCACACTATAGCACACCTTAAGGTGGCCATCCTGCGGCAAAAAAACTTCAGGACCAGACTTCAAAGAGAAACTGCTGAGCTTCAGTTCATCTGCAAATTTGACACCATCAGCTCAGGATTGAACAAAGACTGTGAATGGCTTGCCAACTACAGAACCAGTTTCTCCTCTCTTGGTTTTCACACCTCAACTGCTAGAACAGGGCCTCATCCTCCCTGATTGAACTGACCTCGTTATCTCTAGCTTGCTTGCTAGCATATATATACCTGCCCCTGGAAATTTCCACTACATGCATCTGAGGAAGTGGGTATTCACCCATGAAAGCTCATGCTCCAAAACGTCTGTTAGTCTATAAGGTGCCACAGGATTCTTTGCTGCTTTTACTGCACATTGAGTAGATGATTTCAGAGAACTATCCACAATGACTCCAAAATCTCTTTTTTGAGTGGTAACAGCTAATTTAGACCCCTCAGAACTGGGAAGAACATCAACAAAGCTACTTCATTGTCCTCTTTCAAATCCCTCCTCAGAACTCTCCTGTGCCATGGTGACTAGAAAAAATTTGACATTGGTTAGGCTGGTGGTGTGCAGTGAGCACTGCTTACTGTGCTTACCTGTATTGTCTAATTGTTTCCCTGTACACCCTGCCTGTCTATATGCACCTGTTGTCTCTTATCTTATATTTAAGTTATAACCCCTTTGGGACAGGAACTGTTGTCTTTTTGTTCTGTGTCTGTATAGTGCTTTGCACACTGGGATTCTGATTAATGACTAGGGCTCTTAGGTGCCATGCTAGAAGTAATAATAATAATAATATATTAATAATAACAACAAAAACATCATTCAGTGAAACTAAAAGTCAGAAAATTTAAGCCTGATAAAAGAAAATATTGTAATTAATATATACATGAAATCCAATATTCTTATTTACTTACGATTAAATGGAACACATTGCTGCAAGATATCATAGAAGCCAAAAATTTATTAGGATACAAAAAAAGAATAGAAACCCTTATGGAAAAGTCTTAGATGATTTGATTGAAAATGACAGTATTTCTATGGCATGTATGGCTGCTTCTCTAGAATGTAATAGAAAATTATACTCCTGATTTAGAATTTTGTAGGTTGGTTAAAAAACCCTAGGAGTCTAGCAGAACCCAGGGATGCATCTGCGCTTCTAAAGGAGGAGCCAAGCTCAAGAAGCCCCGTGCTTGAGTGTAATCAGATCCTATGGAGTGGGGGACCCATACCAAGGTTCACGAGGGCATGCATGATTGTATTTTGAACATATGCACAATCTACTGTGAATAGATCTCAAGTGAGCGGAGCATATTTTGCAGGCAGAGCTTGGGAGAGTACCACTACAATCCCCACCCCCCAGTCTGACCCCTGGGAAAGCTAAATAGCATTTACTAGATTCTAGAGGCTTCTAGAATAATTACTGTAGGAATCTATTCACTTAATCCCTATTAAATTCTATAGTATTTTTCCATAAAATCATTCATATGTATAATAAGTATAAATAAGTGAATCAAAGGTGCAGTTGTACAGTTTCTGTATTGAGTCAGACCTGACAATAACAGAAGCCTCTTGTTTTTCGTATAAATTCTAGAATCCAAGATGATGAGATAAGAGTGGAATTTTGCCTACAAATATTGCTACTGTGATCTAATTAACTAATACAAATATTACTTAACGTGCACCAGCTCCTCCTAACTGTGTGAAGAAGTAGCACAATCACCCTTTTCGTATCCGTTTGCTTCAAAATACTTAAAGATGGGGGAGATGGATTGATGGAATAAGAACTGGCCCAAAACTCTAATGAAACATTACTTTTTTATTTTAGGTTTTGAAGCATCCAATAAATGTTAGAATCAAAATCTCCTAGGCCTCTACATTTCCAGGAATGGGAATTATGGAATTTAATAACTGCACTCAGTTAATAATCCAGGGAACCCACCAACTCTCTTAGCAACCTGAATACTTTGTGTGATGGGTTGGATCACAGAAACCTCCTTGGGGCTGCCAACTGATGTGCCAAGACTACTTCTGCCCCTGCCTTCCCTGCCAGCTTGGGACTCCAGGACCTTGCCAGTTTGAGCCAGACACACTTGTCTGCTACAAATCCAGATCCAGGTCTGAACCACATCCCCCAACAGCTGCAGGCTTAACTAAAAACAGTTTAAGGAGTGTTCCTGTCTTTAACACTCACATGTCCCGCTCCCAATGGGGTCCAAACCCCAAATAAATCTGTTTTACCCTGTATAAAGCTTATGCAGGGTAAACTCATAAATTGTTCATCCTCTATAGCACCGATAGAGAGATATGCACAGCTGTTTGCCGCCCTAGGTATTAATACATACTCTGGGTTAAATGATAAGTAAAAAGTGTTTTATTAAATACAAAAAGTAGAATTTAAGTGGTTCCAAGTAATAGCAGACAGAACAAAATGAATTACCAAGCAAAATAAAATAAAACACGCAAGTCTAAACCTAATACAGTAAGAAGCTGATTACAGATAAAATCTCACTCTCAGAGATGTTCCAATAAGCTTCTTTTACAGACTAGCCTTCTTCTAGTCTGGGTCCAGCAACCACTCACACCCCCATGGTTACTGTCCTTTGTTCCAGTTTCTTTCAAGTATCTTTGGGGGTGGAAAGGCTATCTCTTGAGCCAGCTGAAGACAAAATGGAGGGGTCTCTCAGGGGTTTAAAAAGACTTTTTCTTGTGGGTGGACACCTCTCCTTCCCCCTGTGCAGAATTCCAGCTGCAAGATGGAGTTTTGGAGTCACATGGGCAAATCACATGTCCATGCATGACTCAGAACTTACAGGTAGCAGCTATGGTTCACATGCTACCTTGAACATCCTCAAGTTGACTTCTTATGTGGACTGAAGCCTTCCAAGATCCATTGTCCATTTAGTGTTTCTTGACTGGAGACTTAACTTGCAAATTCCTTTCTAAAGAAGCTGCCCAAATGCCTTACTAAGGTTACTTAAAATCAAACAAGTACACAGCCAATATTCTTAACTTTGAATACAAAAACCATATATGCAGACAAATAGGATGAATATATTCAGTAGATCATAATCTTTACAGAGCTATGTAGCATAAAACATATTCCAGTTATGTCATATATACATTCATAAGCATATTTGCGTAAAGCATTATGGGGTTCAACATCACACTTTGCTCATAGTTTCCTTAGATAGTTATTAGTTGATTTAAATGAACTGTTACCTGAAAAGACAGTACATTGTGATCTGACCTTTAAGAACATAAGAACGGCCATACTGGCTTAAACCAATGATCCACCTAGCCCGATATCCCATTTTCTGACAGTGGACAATGGCAGGTGCTTCAGAGGGAATAAACAGAACAGTGAACCATCTCCTGTCATCCATTCACAACTTCTGGCAACCAGAGGCAAGTGAAACACTCAGAGCATGGTGCTGCATCACTGACCAACTGGGCTAATAACCATTGATTGGATGGCTCTATCCTCCATGAACTAGTTCTTTTTATAACCCTGTTATACTTTTGGTCTTCACAACATCCTCTGGCAACGAGTTCCACAGGCTGACTGTTCATTGTATGAAGTACTTCCATTTGAAACCTGCTGCATATTAATGTTATTGGGTGACCCCTAGTTCTTATGTTATGTGAAGGAGTAAATAGCATTTTCTTATTCACTTTCTCTACACCAGTCAAGCTTTTATAGACCTTTATTGTATTCCCTTTTAGTCATCTCTTTTCCAAACTGAAAAGTCCCAGTCTTTTTAATCTCTCCTCATACAGTAAGCATTCCGTACCCCTCATCATTTTGTTGCCCTTCTCTGTATCTTTTCCAATTCTAATTTTTTTTGAGATGGAGTGACAAGATCTGCACACAGTATTCAAGATGTGGGCATGCCATGGATTTATATAGAGGCAATATGATATTTTCTGATTTATGATCTATTCCTTTCCTAAATGGTCCCTAACATTCTGTTAGCTTTTTTGACTTCCACTAAACATTGAGCAGTTTTCAGAGAACTATCCATGATACTCCAAGATGTCTTTTTGCAATGGTAACAGCAAATTTAGACCCCATTATGTTTGCTAATGTGAATTACTTTGCATTTATCAACATTGAATTTCAGCTGCCATTTTGTTACCCAGTTCCGTGAGATCCTTTTGTAACTCTTTGCAGTCTGCTTTGGACTTAATTATCTTGAGTAACTTTGTATTGACTGGAAATTTTGCCACCTCACAGTTTATCCATTTTTCCAGATCATTTATGAATATGTTGAACATCATGGGTCCCAGTACCTCTGGACCTCTGGGGGACACAACTATTTACCTCTTGCCCTCCTGAAAACTGACCCTTTATTTCTACCCTTTGTTTCCTACCTTTTAACCAGTTACTGATCCATGAGAGGACTTCCCCTCTTATCCCATGTATGCTTACTTTGCTTAAGAGCCTTTGGTGAGGGATCTTGTCAAAGGTTTTCTGAAAGTCTTAGTACACTGTATCCTCTGGATCACCCTTGTGCACATGTTTGTTGATCCCTCAAAGAAGTCTAATAGATTTATGAGGCATGATTTCCCTTTACAAAAGCCTGCAACACATGTTTACCTTCACCAAAAAACTATGCAGTCTGGCCTTGGACCACATAAAAAAGGTGGATGTTTCTACTCTAATGATATGGTAATTTAGCTATGGCATATAAAGCACATGGTACCTCACAAAATTAAAATAATAATGCTGGTAAAAAAGTAAACCGTAAATGCTGGCATAGTTTCCAGAGGAGAGAAAACTGAAGAACCTTGCAGGAAATGGGTACTTATTTCTCATCATTTTGGTGAGAATGGCACTTTTCAACTGCATGTTATAAAACAAATTTACTGCATCTATTTTGAGCTGAAAAACTTATTTGTGACTAGTTTGGGGACAAAAGTCAAGCCTCCACTGTAAACATGCAGTTCTGTTTCTCTTTTCAACAGTCATAGATGTTAATGACTATTTCTTCTCTTTCCTTTGTTGTTTCTTCTCTCGGTGTTATCTGCCTTTTCCTTCTTTTCCTTCTTCCTTATTCTGTTATTGCTTCCTCTCCTCCGTCTTCGAATGGTGTTCTTTTGCCTGATTAGTGCCAGTCGCCCATGTCTCTGAGTTGCTGCTTGTGTAGCTGTTTCACCGATAAAGTCCACATCCGTTCCCTTTGATTCCTTGTTTTTGATTGTCACAGGGCTTTCCTATTGTGCTAGACATACCCATGCTCAGCGTCATCCTTAAAAGTGAAACATATCTAGGAAAAACAAAACTAAGCAAAAGTTAACAAACTCCCAAATTAAATAAAAACCCAAACACAGAGCAGCAAGCAAACGACTCCTTTGCCCCCCAAATAAAAAACAGATAAATGAAGAAACAAATAATAACACAAAATGTGAGCAAACAGAACATGAAGGGGGGGAAGCAAACAGTTAAATATGGACAAGTAAACAGCCTTTGATCCCTCTGTCTCTGTCTGTAACTTACAGGATAAACTGTTTTTAATCTTTAGAAACATGATTTATCAAAGGCACAACTATTACGTAGGTGTACTGACCTCCTTTGGAATGTGCTCCCCCTTCACATCTATCACTGAACATCTGTGCCATTCATATGAATGAGGTGCAAGCCTTTTTTCTTTCCTTTTATGTTGTGGTTTTTATGTGATTAGTTTCTTTATTGTACCTTGGGGATGTAATTCAAAATTGTGTTCATGCTAGTGTCAGAAAGCAGTGGGCCATCATTTTTCTAAAAATATACATTAGCATCTGTTTTGAAAAAATATTGAAAATACAAAATAGAATATATATATCAGTTCAAGAAATTATATCAATATTAATGTTTCGAACATTTTTATTATTTATTATCATCTTCATCATCATCATCATCATCACAACTATAGACAAAGATCTCGTATGAGATACAAAAAAAGACCTCAAATCATCTTGGGAAAACAAACAATAAACCAACAAAACAAGATGTTAAACATATGGATTGAATTACCAAAATGCCAGTAAGTGTTAATATAACATTTTGTTAGGAGTCTGTGGTTCTTCTGCCACATAGCACATTATCAATAAAAATGACTGATCTATCTATGTTACCTGTATCATTATCCATGTACTGATATAGTCTTCATCACCATAATATTCAACATGACTGTGAACTGCACAGTTTGGGTCTAGAGCTAAACTTTCCCAGAGCCTGGAAGTACCTGGTTCTGGAGTTCTGGGTCAGCTAGTTATAGTCACGGAAGCCCGCTGAGTAGCCTGGATCTGGATAGTCCCCACACTGGGGAGTGTTCTGAGCCAGGATTCTGCTGTGAACCTATCTCTATTTCTCATTGGCATAATAAACTTGAAAATCCTTTAATGATATGGTGCTTTTTTGAATTCACTCATTCCTACAATCTGTTTCAAATTATCCTGTGGAATGCTGTGAGTCTAGAACTGCATGTCTTGTATGGATATTTTGCTCAGATTCTCTAATTTCTACTTTTTTGGTATAACAAGAGCATCTACAGGGCCCAACTGAGATCAGGACCCCACTATCCTAGCCACCTTACCCTCAGGTAGTATAAGAAAAGACAGACAAAGCATGGATGAAAGGAATGCTTATTATCCTCATTTTACAGATGCAGAAGTGAGGCACAGAGAGAATAAATGATCTGCCATGGTCATATTGTGCAAGAGACTGGAACTGAGTTCTCCTGAATCTCCTCAGTCCATTGTCCTTCTAGCTCAATAAATGGGTAACAGTGCCATTTTCAAAGGTCCTGAACCTGAAAGCAGCTCTTAGAAGAAATCACCTGGGAACATCAGACAGCTCTGACAGGTGAATGCTACTGTCATAGGCTTTAACGTACCATCTTCCAAAGGAGGTAATATTATTAATAGTGCCATCATCAAAAAACAACCCCTCAAGCTTAGAGTGAACCCAGCCAGTGAACATTTGGGGGATACTGATGAGGAAACAAGTCAGGTATCTCTGATTTAGTCCCAATTTATTTTACCTACTCATACTTCTCAATATTTAACCACGTTAGGCCACCAGGCCCAAGGGAAGGGAGAGGAAGACAGGAATAATTTGGCTGCTAGGGCTTTGGGAGTACTAAGGAGACCAGCCCATGCTGGGTGTATTGCTCCAAGACCGAGAAAATGCAGGGCAGGGCTGAGACAAAGCCCTTGCTTATTTCCTTTGCCTCACTTGGCAGACATAAGACCATGAAACAGCGAATGCAGACAATATCTGCTTCAGCTACCTCTCCTAAATGCAGGCCCTTAGTGCTCCTGAGGCAATGATGTCTGCTTCTCCACACATTGTCATAATGTCTCTGGGGGCTTCTGCTGAGGCAGCACTCCTTTCCTCCCCACCATTCCCTCCAACTCTACTACGGCCGTTGGTCACAGTGCCATCACATACCCCTCAGAGTGCTGACTGCAAAGGGAGGAAACAAAAGGGTCTAACGTTTATAAAACCAAAGCCAACAAGTGGCAAACGTTCAAGAATTGAGACACTGAAGATATGCAGCTATAATCTATAGCAGAGTGTGAACTGCACACATTTTGTTTGAAGATGTATGACAGTTTACAAAAATCCACTGATTGTGAGCTGCAGTTGACTTCTGTTTACTTTAAAGATTCCCTTCCATAATTTTGTAATTCCCAAACCTGACAGGAATACAATGGCCCTACATTTCAGGTGCTCAGATACTACCATGATGGAAGGATATAAAGAAAGAGAGCTAGACAGACAGAATACCCTCTCAGAATTTCCAGGGGCCTATGTTTAATATTAGTAGTAGACTTACAATCATGCAATATGACACCTGATAGTTCACAGAACATCTTTCCTGGATTGTAGCCCCTTTTTCCTTGAAATACGATATTTGTCTGAAAAACTAAGATTTTTCAACATTGTTCTCAAGAATGCTATTGTAACAGATGTAGCAGATGCTATTGTCACCCACCGCTGAAGAAAGACCTTTGCTTCTGAAAAAGGACCATTTCTCATAACAAAAAAAAATGGAATGAAAAATTTGAAGCAGCTCTATTTGTAAAATGTTTTGTATAACAAGTATATAAGCAGAATCTTCCTTCAGAAATGTGCCGGGTGGGGTAGCCAAATTAAACAAACAGATCAGTTTCTGGTGCCTACATTACTGTGAATAAATAATGTGTTGCTAAGGAAAATGAGGTATAAATCTTAGCCGAATGGAACATTAAAAAGTAATTTCACCCCACATGCTTTATTCAAGCTCACTGGTTTGTTAGCATTGCGCTGATCGTTAGGCAACACGGACAGTTTGGAAGGGCAAAGAAGTGACCCTTCTGCTTTTAAAAAGATAGTTGTAAATGATCGTAAACAAGACAAAGCTATTTTATGTCTAATTGGGGTGTAGAAATGGGGGCACAACATAGTACAGAGCCAAATGGCAGGGAAAGGGTTTTGTGGGATATTCTCTTCTTTCAGGAATTCTGTGGAACCATGTGAGTGTCATATGGACAGGTCTCACTCCTGTCTGGACCTTGTTTAAAGCATTTGAGGTTCTTTGGCCATTCTGATCTCTTCTAGAATAGAATTCCACAGTTGTGAGCCACTTCTAGAGAAAACTCCATCTTCTCTTGTTTTGTTTTGGATTTGTTTTGCTAAGAGGACAATGGCATGCTTTGAGTCAGATTGTGATACTTTTGCTCGGGCTGGTTAGCAGCACCTTGGTTTTCATGAGACCATTGACCTGAGTAAGTGCTTGCCAATGTGAGAAAGACTACCACTGTATGGCCCTTTCTGATTAAAGGGATTTAGTAATAAAGCCAAATGAGTTTTAAAAAAACCAAAACACCAAAACACATGCACGCAGTCTAGGCCACTTAAAGCTATAACAGTTCTGATTTCTACAGTTCTGATTTCTTCATATCATGACAATAGCACAGTTCTGCATTAGGATCCAAAACAGATAAACGGGGGATTTGAATAGACTTAAGTCTTTACTCAAGCAATACACACAATGACTACAAGGTGGAAATTGATTGATATCAGTGAGACTAAGTTTGATCTCTTACAATTGTTAAATCAGTTTTAACTCTGAAATCAACTGTTACATCCTATGTAAAACTAGGATAAGTGAGATCAGAATCAGGCCCATTGGGAGTAGTGAACACTCAGCATTTTTAGCACCAGTCTCTTGATTCATAAGATGCATTTATGGTTTGCATATTACATTATAAGGGGCATCTGAACTGTTGCTGATTTTTTTCTAATTAGCAATCCCTTTCTGTTTGCAAAAGCAAAACAAAATTAAAAACACGGTATCTTCCTTCACCTTTGTTGGGTCTCTAATTGACTTATAAAATGTTCACATTGTGATTCTTCAAGCAGTGAATGCTCCTGTTCTTTAAGAAGGACCCATATTTTTCTCTGACACATAAATTGGAGATACCCAGCACACACAATTTAAGAAATTTTAAACAAGAAAAGCGTGACTCAGTTTTGATACAATAACAAAGTCTTTAACTTTCACCCTTAAAGGAGTCTCTCTGAAACTTTGAAAGTGTTTGGATTATTTTAACCCATTATTTTTCATTATCAAGTTGACTTCATACCTGTGGGTTTGAGGGAGGACTAAGTATTGCAATAAACAGTGAGAAAGGCTGTTCCATTTTAGTATGTCCAGCTTATTCCTGGGAAGTAGGAGAAACTCACAGGAGAAAGCCTTGTCTCAAGATTTAGAGCTTGGTTTTCAGGTGAGCTCAGCTCCCACTTAGACATCTAAGCAAAGTAACTGGATTTTTAAGAGTTCTCAGCACCCAGCAGCTCCTATTCTTCTCCATATCTTGATTGAATATATTGAGGTCGTAGCTTGCCCACCTCTCCACCTGCTCCTTTAACACTCTGGAAGCTGAAAGACACCCAAGAGTACTCTGAATATTAGAACCCTGCTTCTCAGAACTGCATTGAACCATTTAGACTACCTTGGATAGGGTAGAGTCATATTGATGGGTTTTGTGCGGAAGGAGTGAGTATTGCTCTTTTCTGAGCCGTAACTTTTCTGGAGATAAAAGATGGCTTCAGTAACCAAGGGGGTCAATCTTGTACCTTTCGCCAGCACTAACTACATTTTTTAAAAGCTAATGGCCAAATCGTGATCTCAGTTACATCAGTATAAAATCAGGACTATCTTCACTGGCAGTTGTGAGTTTATTTTGTTTATTTAATTGGTGTATCTCAGAGAAGAAATGAGTTCCTATGTAACCTAAATGTTTCCTCCTAAATGAGTCACCCTGTAAAAGAGCAATGGTTTTTAAAAACAAACCCATAATTCATACACAAATATTATATGAAGTTGTGACATTAAATGTCTTTTTGCATAAATCTCACAATAGGCTTCTATTAGCAGCAGCAGAAACTTGATCACAGAAGTAGTCTGGGTTCAGTATCTTGAATTTATAAATAAAAAGGGAGCAATTCATTCTCAAATTTAATAGATATCATTATGTAAGATCTGGAAGAAAAGGCTTTCAAATTAGCAAAAAGTAAAGCAATAGTTTTATATAAATATGTAAATGGCACATTAATATTGTTAAAGGGAAACCGTAATAAATCGAACACATTCACTAGGGAGATGGGAAAGGATGGCATGTTACCATTTCTTGGTGTAATGATCATTAAGAAAGATGATTGTCTTTCACAGTTCAGAGAAAGGAGACCCATTCAGATGCCAATTTAAATTATAAATCAAATCTCCATCCTGCAGTTTCAATGTAAAGTAGTCAAAACATTCATTGATTAAGCACTTAAGATTTGTGAAGCAGAATTCTGGAAGAGAGGGCACTTAATCATATTAGAGTTACATTGCTAAACAATAGTTTTCTTTTACAGCCATTAATAAAAAATAAAATAAAGCAAAAAGAAATGTTCAACCTGAAGCCATGAGGAAAAAATGTCCTTCATAAAAACACCATTATACATAATGTAGGATGTTCAAAAGCACTTGACAGTGGCCTAACTGCTCCCATTGAAGTCACTGGGAGTTTTAGCTTTGACATCAAATGGGAGCTGATTTAGTCAAAGTGCTTTTGAAATTGTCACTCACAGCTTCTATAATCTCTTCATTTGCCCATCATTGTGGTATATGAGCAAGAGATCTGAGTGGTATCCTTAGCTCTTTTACAGCAACTTCACTAGGAGTTTTGCCTGTCTCAGTATCACAGAATGAAGTTTCAAAGACTGTAAATTAAATTCTGCCCTAGGAAGCACATACAGGATCCCACTAGAGTCAATGCTATCCCATGATTCAGTAGACAGTATTTTGCTCATATCTCTCCAAGCATTATTAGAGACAGTGTTAAGGGCCTGAGATAAACGGTCAGTGGAGCTTCCTTTTTCTTATGTGATACCTACATAGGGCTGATAGGCCAAGACCCTGCCTTGTGTTAGGATGTAATATGCCCCAAAGTTGGTTTTACTGATATCTGGAATCTCCAAAAAGTGTAGAGGAACCCTCAGATGGCAATTCTTGCTTCTACCAGCCAGTGGTGTAGGGGCATGGCAGGGGCTGCACCAGATGCCAATAGTGACAAGCAGCCATTCTGGTAGAGGATTGTGGGAATATAATCCTTTATAATCCCACTATCCTTCTGTGCCAGAATGGCCCCTTTTCACTGTTGGCAAGTGGTGCAAATTAGAACATGTTACTCAAGCTGTTCTCATTTACTTTAGAGAATAGACTGATCTCACATCACCCCCAATACTGGGACAGAGGGCTTAAAAAGCTACTTTGTTCCAACTGTCCCACCCATGATTTGTACTCCAAGGTCTGTCCGGAGGATCAGAGTCATAGAATAGAAAGAGTGAACATAAATTTGATCAGTAATCATGTTTGTAAGAACAGATTTTATTTTAACAGAATTAACAATGCATTCTATATCTATTGTATTATTGCTCTGAATCATAGAATATCAGGGTTGGAAGGGACCTCAGGAGGTCATTTAGTCCAACCCCCTGCTCAAAGCAGGACCAATTCCCAACTAAATCATCCCAGCCAAGGCTTTGTCAAGCCTGACCTTAAGAACCTCTAAGGAAGGAGATTCCACCACCTCCCTAGGTAATCCATTCCAGTGCTTCACCACCCTCCTAGTGAAAAAGTTTTTCCTAATATCCAACCTAAACCTCCCCCACTGCAACCTGAGACCATTACTCCTTATTCTGTCATCTGGTTCCGCTGAGAACAATCTAGATCCATCCTCTTTGGAACCCCCTTTCAGGTAGTTGAAAGCAGCTATCAAATCCCCCCTCATTCTTCTCTTCTGCAGAGTAAACAATCCCAGTTCCCTCAGCCTCTCCTCATAAGTCATGTGCTCCAGCCCCTTAATAATTTTTGTTGCCCTCCACTGGATTCTTTCCAATTTTTCCACATCCTTCTTGTAGTGTGGGGCCCAAAACTGGACACAGTACTCCAGATGAGGCCTCACCAATGTCGAATAGAGGGGAATGGTCACATCCCTCGATCTGCTGGCAAGGCCCCTACTTATACAGCCCAGAATGCCATTATCCTTCTTGGTAACAAGGGCACACTGTTGACTAATATCCAGCTTCTTGTTCACTGTAACCCCTAGGTCCTTTTCTGCAGAACTGCTTCCTAGCCATTCGGTCCCTAGTCTGTAACAGTGAATGGAATTCTTCCATCTGATCCAGGACTCTGCATTTGTCCTTGTTGAATCTCATTAGGTTTCTTTTGGCTCAATCCTCTAATTTGTCTAGATCCCTCTGTATCCTATCCCTACTCTCCAGCATATCTACAATCACTGCCAGTTTAGTGTCATCTGCAAACTTGAAGATATTGAACAAAACCGGCCCCAGGACTGACCCTTGGGGCACTCCGCTTGATACCAGCTGCCAACTAGAAATGGAGCCACTGATCACTACCCGTTGAGCCTGACGATCTAGCCAGCTTTCTATCTACCTTATAGTCTATTCATCCAGCCCATACTTCTTTAACTTGCTGGCAAGAATACTGTGGGAGACCTATCAAAAGCTTTGCTAAAGTCAAGGAACAAAACATCCACTGCTTTCCCCTCATCCACAGACCCAGTTGTCTCCTCATAGGAGGCAATTAGGTTAGTGAGGCATGAGTTGCCCTTGGTGAATCCATGCTGACTGTTCCTGATCACTTTCCTTGCTTCTAAGTGTTTCAGAATTGATTTCTTGAGGACTTGCTCCATGATTTTTCCAGGGACTGAGGTGAGGCTGGCTGGCCTATAATTCTCTGGATCCTCCTTCTTTCCTTTTTTAAAGATGGGCACTACATTAGCTTTTTTCAAGTCATCCGTGTTCTCTCCCAATTGCCATGAGTTTTCAAAGATAATGGCCAATGGCTCTGCAGTCACATCCGCCAACTCTTTTAGCACCCTCGGATACAGTGCATACGGCCCCAGGGACTTATTCTCATCCAGTCTTTCTAAATAATCCCGAACCACTTCTTTCTTCACAGAGGGCTGGTCACCTCCTCCCCACACTGTGCTGCCCAGTGCAGCAGTCTGGGAACTGACTGTTTATTGTTTATTAAGTCACTTCTGTTTAAACAAGATTTTTTAAGGTTTGAAGAGAAACATCCTATTTGAATTGCGTAATGATTTTGCCTTCTAATCCCATTCACTGTAGCAACTGGTTAAAAATAGCTCTTTCAGTATAAGGTCTCACAGTTTCCCTTCCTTCCCGTTTTTCCAGGCCCTTCATTTCCCTTCTACCCCCTCATTTTTCTGTTTAGCTCCCTCATTATATTTCCTGGATTTTTTTTTTTATTATTCCCTTCTTCAGTATTAGATTTGTAAACTCTAAGGCCAGAAGGGACCACTATGATCATATATTTTGACCTCCTATATACACAGACTGTAATTACCTCCCCCCAGAAACTGGATCAAAGCATATATTTTAGAAAGACATTTATTCTTTTCTTAAAGACTCCAAGTGATGGTGAGTTTCAAGTTGTCTCTCATCATCCCTATTTTTTGTCTATCTCCCCACTTGCTTCTCAGCCTTTATACTCAACTGCTTTTATTTCTTTTCTTAGCCAGAAAACCACTGTGTTTTCTTTCTCACTGAAGTAAAAGACCAGGTCTTGCCTTTGGCTATGCAGCTTGCATGAGTATTAGCACCATGCACACAGACTGCACTCTCATTCCTTGATCTTCTGGGAAGCAGACGCAGACTTCCTGCTGTCTTTCTTCTGTCAAGGCTGTTCTCTGTGTGTGTATCTGTGTGAAGGTGTAGGTTACATCTGGTTGTAATATTTCAAACAAAGTATTTTTGTTGAAAAAATAGCATATATTCAAAAACAAAAATGTTCATGAAAACTTTTCAGTTCCAAAAAAATTTTCTGGCTGCACAAAATCTTTCACCTTTTTTTATTTCTATGGTGCTTTATTCTTTGCAAAAATAAAATTTGTGATTTTTTTTTGGTTCAGGTTTTTGAAATTATTTTAATTTTCAGTTTGTGTCTACGCATCTTTTAATTGTGGACTCTTAGTGACATGAAGGCATCAGACATGCCAAACTCATGAAAAAAATGTAGAAATTGGGCATGTTTTTGGCTTAATCGTCTTGAGAGTTACTTGTTGGCTAGTTTTTAGCTTGTAACTTGTTGCTTATTGTAGCTTGTTGCTTCTTTTTTTGATCAGCTTCTGGCAAGCAGGAGCAAGGTGGGGAGAGAGTTGGAGGTGCACAGCAGGCCCACCACAGTCCCAGACTGCACGCCTTGGGGATCTAGTCACATAGAGTGTTGGGGTTCTTAGGGATTGGCTTGTTTTGTCATTGTTTTGAAATGGGATTAGGTTGATTTTTGGCTTAATGTGAAAGTCAAGGTGCTTATTTACTGCATGACAGTTGGCAACTGTGGTAGGCGTGTGGTGTTTTCCTGACACCTTGAGTAGATAACTGTGCACATATATACTTGGTATGCTCAGTCCATCTGTGTTTCACACAGGGGGTCTCATCTTGGTTTGGAAAGGGTTTTTTTGGGGGGAGGTGGGTTGGAAATTGAAAGTTTTCAAGAATCATGAACAATTGAACAAAACAAAAATTATTTCTGTTTCAAAGCTTCAGAATGGAAACTTTTTTTATATTTTAGAAATTTTTCATGAAAACAAGGAATAATTTTGACCAGCACTAGTGAAGGCCACAGAAAAAGGTATTCATGGCAGTACTTCTGGGCACCCCTAAGCTTAGACTTGTTACAAGAGTAACAATTCTCCCCCTCCTGGGGTGGTGGCCCTACACATGGCACAGTAGTTGTTTCTGTGTCATAGCTGTGTGATGACCTATATCAAATGCCTTGGTGGTCTTTATGTCCAGTATCCAATGGGCAGAAGACTACATTTCAAAAGCTGCCATCATTATTGGTAGATAATGGTAGGCTCAGCATAGAGGTCAAGAACTGAATGGGAATAGAAAGTGAGCACCTCTCAGCCTTAGAGAGAATCCCTATACATCAGGGTTAAGATTATACACATTAGTCAAGTAGAATGGGGAAGCTTGTCAGCTGCTGCTCATTCTAGCTGGTATGGACAACAGAGGACTCCAGGATCCAGGACTGGCAGCCTGGCTCTCTTTCACTAGGAAAGTAATTTCTTCTGCTGATTTAGCTCATAATGTCCATTAGTAATACCAGAGAGTAAGGGCTCAGATCAAGGGGGTAGACCTGCATTCTCTATCTATTAATATAACGTGGAAAAGGTTATAGATTAAAAGAAGTTGAGAGGTGAGAGATGGGGAAAAAAAACCTATCAGGTCATCTAATGTGTCCTGCTGCCAGTGCAGGACTAATCCTTAGAGCATCTTCCCTAAATCCAATGATGAGCAAGGAAGCTGACTCTTTTGGTGTTCAGAAGGTGTTTGGACTCCCAAATAAAATGTGTATCCACATATCAGCCTCCAGCCAACAGCCTAAGAGTCCCCACCTTTCCCAAGGTATTTCTCTCATCCTTAGCTCTTACCTGGAGCTTCTCCTGGTGGGAATGGTAGCCTGGTGGTTTTCTAACTTCTCCCCCATCTCTTGGGAGTTTTCAAGGAGCCCATTCCTGGTTCTACCTTCTTCCTGTAGGACAGTGTGCCAATTATCTTAATGTGTATGACTACAGTAGACTTCCTACAAATGCAGGTAAGCTTCTCAAACTGGGTTGGAAGGCTTTTCTGCCCCACCATCCACCCAACTTAGTTCTGCCATAGTCACACTCCTTGGTTGTGGTCTCTTAACTCTGGGCATAGTAGACAGACATACAGGGCAGTGCCAAATTAGCTGGATAATTATCAGCCATCAGGGATGGTTGGTAAAATATCCTTGAGAAGAATAACACTAATATTCATGTTCAGCAAATTTAAATATTTAGGTTATCTATCCCTAGAGTAAACTATGGCAGGGAAGAAAAAGACATCATTTGTTGAATATTGTTATTCCCAAATCTTATCAAGGTTTAAGAATAAGGCTGGACTTCTTGGCAAGTACATCTGTCTTGTATAACTTACTGACTTTTTTTCATCACTGAATTGCAGGCTTTCTCTAGTGTCCTAAGCAACAGATGTCTCATTAGCACCTGTACTATGCCAGCTTCTATGGAAGGTTGCAAAATGATTAAACACATGGTCCATTTTTATCTCTTTATGAGTCATTACTTAAAGGTTTTATCATCAGATTGCCACACTTAATTATGTGTAGCCATAATTAAATGTGAACATTCTTAAAGTTGGTTTTTTATTTCAGTTTAAACCCCAATAAAATGTTTGGCTGTTTGCTAATGAAATGCTAAGGTAAAGAAAGGAAATAAAATGGGAAAAGAAGAAACCAAATGGAATTTTCAAATGGCTATTTAAAAATTCTGACAATAATGCCTTCTGAGGTATTTACAACAGAAGGGGGTTTTTTTTGGTTTTGTTTGTTTGTTTTCTGAACAGAGATATCACTCTTTGTGCACTAAGCAAGTACCAGGTGATGAAGAACGCTCACAGTTTTAAAGGCGATCTACAAACTATGTAAAGCCTGATCCAGCAATCAAACCAGATATGCAGAAGTCTGTGCCTGTGCAGAGAGCCACTGGTGTCTGCACCAATGCTGGAGTCTGCCCACGCAGAACTGGGGTCTTAGGTTCCCATGAAAATGCTGAATCATAAGGAGTTACAGGTTAAACTGTTCTCCAAATCAGCGATTAGTATGGATGTGATAGTGGAGGTAGAATTGCCTTATTCTGGAGAACTATAAACATGAATAATCAGTTTGGGTCAATTGGATGTACTCAATTGTTTGCTTTTCTGAGACTCTGGAGAGGGAATTGAGGCAACAATGGAGGATACAAGTGGTTTATTTATCAGTTCTCAGAGGTACAGTAGCTAGAAAATGTATCATAAAGATAGGTATCAAGTTATAAATACAGGAGTGACAAATCTAGAGATACAATGAAATATTATCATAGGAATGAGTGCTAATGAATGTGTTAAGCATTTGAACATGCCCAGTCTGAGCAGCCCCAGCCTGAGTTGATGTCTAGATAATACTTAGTCCTGCCTCAGTGCAGGTGACTGGACTACATGACCTATCAAGGTCCCTTCCAGTCCTACATTTCTACAGATCATTAAAAGTGTGTGTGTGTATTAGTTTTTCCAAATGCAATTGATACAAACTTTTAATTTGTTATGAAGGGTTAAAATCCAAGTGCATTTTATGTAACAACCTGGTTTATGGATTATGCCAGCTCTTTTCCAGACACAAAGTCCAGAGTAAGGTCAAGAGACCAGAGGCCTAGCAAATAGTGATCAGCTAAGAGAAAGCTGGGGTAAACAGATAATCTTGTTTTGCTAAAATATGCTTGGTCAGTAGAATTGCCAGATGTTGGAGCTAATAACTAAATAATTGTGTCTTATTCAGAGTTGCGGATTGAACAAAGAATCCCTGTTCCTATTGTGTTAGTCTCTTCTGTAGGGAGATGTTCTTCCCACAAATCCAACCTTGAGTTTATGAAAAGTTGGCACATGTCAGTATAAGATATGGCATCCTTCCACCACCCTTCCAAGGGACCAATGCCTGCCTCAAGACACACAGAAAACAATTTTTATTTTCATACACTTTCACTGTTTCTTTGCTTTAACCCCTAGGAGTGTACCTGTTGGACCATCAAAGGAGGTGCTCCATTCCTATGGACCCCAAATCAGAATTCAACATATATAATTTATACTAATAACATTTTATCAAAGTATTAATTAAATGTCAACTTGCTAACTTGAGACCATGGGCGGAGACATTATGTAACCTGTTAACGATTGGCTAATGTGCTATCTTGTCTTGCTGCAAAACTTATCCCAGGGTGTGGAACTGCCAGCACTGTGTGCAATAAACTCCTATGCTTGACCTCTACATGGTGTGGATTTATGTCCTTCACTTGATATGCACTGTTTGCACAACTCCTCTGCCATTAGGCTTGCTTACATCATATGTGACTTCATTCACTCTTTCAGTCACCTCCAAAGGTCCTTCCCAATAAACCTACATTTCATTTTTCCCCACAGGGACCAGCACTAGCACCAAATCACCAATGACAAACTAACTTTCCTAGTATGCCAGTCATACTAAATGTCTTGAGTTCCCTTACCTTTTTACATTTTCTGTTGTACTAAATGTATCATAACTTGTAAATACTCTTTAAAACAATGATATACTCTCCTACCAGCTGTCCTTTTCCCACAGTACTGCCCTCCCAAGAGCCTCAAATCAAATCTAAGGGTCCCCTTAACTGCCTCCCTTACAAGAGATCAAAGCAAGGGCAAAGCCAGTAGATTCTTGAGGAACACTTCCGTGCATAGAGAATATAAGGGAGTAACACGTCCCAGTCGTTCTCACACTTGAAGACATATATTCTTAGTGTAGCTTTTAAAGTTCCATTAAATCTTTCCACCAACCCATGGTGATAGGGACCAGACTTTATATGCTTTACTCTGCATAATTCCCATAACTTTTTAGATACTATAGACATGAAATTTTCACCATGGTCTGTCAAGTTTTCTCTGGGAAAACCTACTCAGCTGAAAATGGTGAACAAAGCTGTAGACACTGTTTCAGTTTCAAGGCTGTGGCTTCAGGGTACCTGGTGGTAGAATCCACATCAGCATAGGTACTCCACCTCCCCACAGGCAGCAGCTGTGTTGATGGGAGAAGCCAGCCCGACAACATTACTATGTCTACACAAAGGATTAGGTCGGTATAACTACATCACTCAGGGGTATTGATTTTCCACACCCCTGAGCAATGTAGTTATACCAAAATAAGTTCCTAATGTTGACCAAGACTGAGTGATTACCATTGGTATTAACATTGTGGCAGTTATACATATGAAATGAGGCGAGAATAAACCTTATAATGAAACCAATGAATAGATGGCTGGTAAAATCTCTGAACATGTATAAGGTATATTACTCAACAGTCTGGAGTGCTGAATACTAGGAAGCATGCCCTAGGTAAATTGTATGTGAGCTGTTTCTCACTTCCTGGATTTGAAATTGTTCCATATGGAGTTAGGTATCTTTTTTTTTAATGAATAGTAAATTCACCAAAAATGGATTTGGGGAAAGAGAGACTATTTGCAATTTGGGTTGAATCTGGAAAATAGTTTTGGATGACCAAAAAAAATCATTGGAAATGTCAAAACACTTAATTTTGACATTTTGAAAAGAATCCACTTTGCCATTAAGTTTCAAAATGGCCTTTTGATTCAAAATGACATTTTGTTTTGTTTCAAATCAACATACACAATGTTTCAGTCAAACTGAATGAAGTGGTTTTGGTTTTATGTTTCAGTGAGAAAAAAGTTCCTCTTTGAAACTTTTTTTTTTTTTTGGTTCGGCCATCAAACCAACAAATCAACTATTCACACAGCTCTAGTTCTAGATTCAGCAGCTCCAGTATGCTCAGTCCATGGTGAGAAGGGCCACTGTGTCCCTCAAGTGCAGCCTTTTTGAGAGTAGCTTGAAAAATCTAACCCCCTCTGTGTTGGCTAGAAGAATAGTGACTATTAGTGGTCCTGCTAGGGAAAATGACAGAAGACATGCAGGGATACACAGGACCACCTAGGAAAAAAGATATTGGGATGTTGTAAGTTAGAGATGGAAAAGACCCAACTAAGATCACTGAGCCCATCTGGGGAAAGTGTAGGAGACAGTTCTTGATATATGACATATCCTTAGGGGGGAAGGGATGTTTTGTGATTAGAGAGTGAAGATCTCTAGGCTCTATTTCTGCCTCAGACTTCTGACATAATCTTGGGCAATCATATTACCTTGGTACACCTGGGCTTGGGACACAGTGTTTCCAATTCTGTGCTCCTGTTGTTACAATTGCTGGACTTGGGTCTCACAGCCATGCTAATGCATCCATTCTACACTATGCAGACCCTCTGAGTCAGGTCTGCAGACTGACCTCCATCCACACTGCAAAATGACAGAGGTTGGCCTTGAGTCTCAGTGGGACTTGGGTTCTGACCCATTCCCACTAGTAGGGTCGTAGGGCCCAGGTCGTAAGTGCTTGCTGATGTGAGTTGGATTGATTTGCGTGTGGATGGAAGAGAGGCTTGGGCTCAAACCTGAGTCACAGCCCCGGCTTAACATGAAGTGCAGACATACCCTCTGTGTCTCAGGTTCCCCACCACTAAACCAGGGATAAGACTTTCCTTATATCCTTGGGATATTGTGGGAAATGATTGATTAATTAATTAATATTTGTGAGGCACTCACATACTAACATAATGTGAACATTAAATATGTCCAACAAATACATTGTTATCTCAATTATTTTGGTCATGACCAAGTATGGTATCAGTTTAAGTGCGAGAGTGAAATACAAATCCAAGGGAGTAAACAACAAGAAAGAGAGAAAGAAAGAAAATTGTGTGGTTCGAGTGTTATACATTAAAGAGCTTTTCCCTTTAGCACCATGAAATGTAAGCCAGGGAATTGCCACTTTGCTATGAAAATAAACCATCTCTACTTTTCACAATCCATTCATGTTGACATGTTTTACAGATATTTATCTAAATTGGTGTGTCTGTTGCAGATGAATTGCCTTTTAAATGCTGAGAAGACCTAATGACCTCCTGTAGTTAAACAATCCCTCTTCTTGTGACGTCAGCCTTAGGAGCTTCTGAAAAATGCCCAGCACTTAAAAGTCCATTTCTCTGAGAGGGAAGCATTGATTCATCCTCTTATTCCCGTTAAAAAAACAAATAAGATAAATGTACATTAAAAAGACCCTTAGGGAAAGGATGCATTGTTTTTAATGCAGTATTGTCAATCCAGGGGCCTTGTTTTTCTGTGTTTTTTTTGAGATGTGTACTCCCTATGAATGCTCCACTTCAGGTGCACATGTGCCTCTTTAGCCCTTGATTGAAGATTTTCAGGTAGGTCTGCAGGCGAACCACCCTCAGTTCCTTCTCTACCCGTGTCCCCTAGGGAACAGTTTGAAGTGGAGAGTAAGGAGAGCAGGTAATGGAGCATCCATTGGGATGCACATCTTGAAGAACCACAGTTAATGCCCAAGGTGAGTAACCTCCTCTTCTTTTCTGAGTAGTGTCCCTATGGGTGCTCCACTTCAGATGACTTCTGAGCAGGATCCACAGAAGGAGGAGGGAGCTTCAGAACAGAGTCCAGAACTAAAGAAAATACTACAGAACCAAGTGCTGCATCAGATCTGATGGCGAGGATAAGGGCATAATGTTTCTTAAATGTATGTACTGAAGCCCATGTAGTGGCCCTACATATTTCAGAAAACAGTGCATTCTTCAATAATGCTGTAGATGTTACCTGAGATCTGGATGAATGTGCTACCATCCTAAGGGAGGGTTGAGTACCTGTGGACTCATAACAAGTGAAAATACAACCAGACATCCATATGAAACTTGAGCAGCCAGTCGCTGAGGTACAAAAGGACTAGGATCGCTTCTTGCTGAAGGCAAGCCACCACTACTGCTAAAACCTTTGAGAACATGCTTGGGGCTGATGATAGGCTGAAGTGAAGCACTTGGTATTGGAAATCATTCTGGCCTATGCTGAAGCATAGGTATTTCCCAGGCAATGTATGTATCTATACATGAAAATATGTGTCTTGTAGGTCAAGGATTGAAAATCATCCCCCTTCCTCCAGTAAGGGAATTATAATTGCTAGAGCCGCAATCCTGAGGCCTTTAAGGCTTCATATACTTTTATAAAAGTTTTAGATCTAAGACTGGCCTCCATCCTCCGTTCTTCTTTGGCATCTGGAAATACTTTGAGTAGAATCCCTTGACTCTGTGACAGGAAGGGATTGGTTGTATTGGTCCTAGCTGGATGAGAGAGTCCATCTGTTGTCTCAGCACAAGCTCGTGAGAGGGGTCCCTGAAGAGGGACAGGGAATTGGATGGAAGGGAGGGATCGATGTAAATTGGATGATGTAGCCTGATGCTATGAACTCCATGACCCACTTGTCCTTGGTGGTCCATTTCCAGCTAGAAACAGAAAAGGCAGTCCCCAGAGGGGGTGATCTGGGCCAGTGGGCACATCTGTAACTCCAGAGGAATAGGAAATTTGAACATTTGGCCAACCATAAAAACTGCTGCTTGGAGGAGGCCTGGGTGGTCAAGTAGGATGGTTGAACAGCTCTTTTTCTCTGGAATCTGTGTCTCTTTCTTTTTTCTTTTTTTCTTGGGTAGGGGTGGGGTGTAAAGTGGGTCTATGGAATCCAGAAAACTGAGCAGGATGTGAACTCTGAGAAGTCTGTGACCTACTCAACCTCTTATTTATATCAGCATTGTTGGCACCAAACAAATGATCCTCATCTTCAACCAGTAACTGGTTCTCGATCTTTAGTGAAGTAGCTGCCACAGGAACACAATGAGCAATTCCAGTCTATCTTCAACTGTAGTGTGATCATCATCATCAGTACCATCAGCATCAGCGACCGTGGCCGCAGCTACTGCATTGGTACCAGCTCTCTTTTTGGCACTGCAGGAATTCCAATATTGTAAGGCCCTTTTGGAATTGGATGAACCCCGGTTCTAATTCTTCAGTGACTTTTGATACCAAGACCCCAATATTGGGCTATTTTTCTCCAGCACTACTTTATGCCAGCAATTTATAACAGTTAGAGGAGCCAAAGAGGGCACTGCAGTTTAATGGAGGATTGGCACAGTGCTGCTCTGCTCTGTCATGCCACATGCTTATCCCAGGATGAGTGTGGTGTGCCTGGCTTCTGTTAGTGGAGTGTTTCCCTTCTTAAGTCATCCTCATAAGAAGTTTTGTTGCTAGAAAGCCATTTCCATTATGAGTCTAGATAATGTGTTTTTATTTAAAATAAGAAATGTTAATTAATGAACTTACAAGTGACGAACAAAGGTACCTACATTATATCAAAGACTGGATGTCATGTTAAATTTACAGGCTGAAAAAACAATGTGAAGTGACAGTCTTCAAGGTAAACCTAGGCAAAGTATGTCATAAGAACTGAATGGATACAGGACTTGTTAATTACTTGATTAGAAGTACACAGACACACAGCTCAGAAATAGACACAAATTATTCCAATCACATAACTAAGGAAAGAATAAAGAAAGGAAAGATCAATACTGCTGTTTCATCCATTCATCAATACTGCTGTTTCATCCTAATGCCAAACCAAGCTAAGAATGCTGAAGGTGAGTTTATGGGCCTGATTCTGATGAGCTTCCACACGTTGATTTGTCCCATATTTATGTCATTGGGACTACTCGCATGAGTAACTGCTACTTAGGGCTCAGTGCTGCTGCTCTTATTCTGTGTAAGGATGAGAACAACAGTGGAGATAATACAAATAGAGATCAGAGAGTAGATAGGAGAGAGTGAAGACTATCAGACAGACTATAAGCTATTTGGGGAGACTAATGAATGCATCTTGGTGGTAACAAGTCTGAAAAGTATTTATTATTATTTGTTTGCATTGTGTAAGAGCTACACTTTATGTATAACCTGGGGCGGCTCCAGGCACCAGCACGCCAAGCACGTGCGTGGGGCGGCAAGCCACGGGGGGCGCTCTGCCGGTCACCGCAAGGGCAGCAGGCAGGCTGCCTTTGGCAGCCTGCCTGCGGAGGGTCTGCTGGTCCCATGGCTTCGGTGGACCTTCCACAGTGCCTGTGGGAGGTCCACCGAAGCCGTGGGACCAGCGGACCCTCCACAGGCAAGCCACCGAAGGCAGCCTGCCTGCCGTGCTTGGGGCGGCAAAATACCTAGAGCTGCCCCTGTGTATAACCTAAAAGAGTTTTGAGAAGGGAATCAATGGAAGAAAGGTAAAGACATGGTGGGGAAAGCCAGGGAATCATAGCTTCAAAGTCATAATCAAGGCCTCATTTTTAAATGTCTCTGTATCAGAGGAAAAATATGTAAAACATGGGTGTAAAATACAGCTATATGCTTGTTCTGCAGTCATTATGGATGAGTCCCACCTTTGGAGTTTCCAACATCCTTAAGGATGGCAGGGACATTGTGAACAGCAGCATCTGCCCTGTTTCACCTGTTCCTACCATTGTAATTTGTTTATTATTTGTTTGCTCTGTTGAAGTCAATGATCAATGTTTTGACTGAACCTTTAATAAGTATTTCTGCAGCTATGTAAAGAGTGATATTCATGTGCTGTTCTGCATTTTCATGAAAACTATTAAAATGGAGTGCAGGACATTAAATTGCCATTCTATAGCTGCAGAAAAGCTTAAAAAGAGGCGGTGCCTAGCAAGCATCATTTGCTTCAGTGAAAAGCCAATCTCTGCTAAAGGGCAGGAAGCCAAGGCATCAGGGCGAGAGGAGGAAAGGGAGTTTACTCTCCTGTTTGTGCATAACTTATCTAAGGGATTAGGCAGCAGTTGTGCTTATCATGCTGACCAGCATCATCTTACTGTTTCCTTGTGCTCTCCCCATTTGGTGGATCCACCTGTTGTCTCTCATTTTATGCTTAGATTGTAAGCTCTCCAGGGCAGGTACTGTCTCCAATACGTTTGTACAGTGCCTAGAACAGGGATTGGCACCCTTTGGCACATGGCCCACCAGGGAAATCCGCTGGCAGGCCGGGCCAGTTTGTTTACCTGCAGCGTTTGCAGGTTCAGCCGATCACAGCACTTCCCTCAGCCCACGCCACTTCCCGCAGCCCCCATTGGCCTGGCACGGCAAACTGCGGCCAGTGGGAGCTGCTCTCGGCCGAATCTGCTGACGATGTAGGTAAACAGGTAAACAAATCAGCCCGGCCCACCAGCGTGCCAAAGGGTGCCAATTCCTGACCTAGAACAATGAGTTGCTGGCTGCTTGGCACTAATGAAAGATAAATAATAATCAATAAAAATAAAGTGGAAAGATTATAATATTTGTTTCTATTTTATTTGTACTAGTTATAAGATAAAGAATTCAGACTTTTGAAATCCTGGTTAGTCAGGTAGTCTCCAGTTCTCTTCTTGAACATGATCATTTGTGAGCCTATCATGCTGCTATAGAGGGCCTGCTTAAATTTCATAAATACACTGGACTGAATTCATTCCTGGGGCAATTCCAAAGGCTGTACCTCACACCAGGAATTAATGTGTCCAGTCCGTTTAATTCTCTTCTGCCTTCCTACCTCAATCCAGGGACCCATGCTAGAGGAAAAGTGTGTATGTTAAGTATTTCTAAGGCCCCTATCATCATAGTATCTATAAGGAGCCTTATTGCGTCTGATACATTTTTTTTCTTTTTCTTTTTAAAATGCTCTCCACGTATATCAGACCTCACCTTATGCCTCTTTACTTTCAGTTACTTTTTAATCTCCCAGATGTCTGCACGCTGTATAAGACTAGCTCAGGCATTTTTTTAATACTTCATGGCCCACATACACAGCCATCATCTTATTGCATATATGTGGCTAGAGAAAAAGCACTCACAAACTCTACCTTCCAGTACTTAGGTCTGACCTAGTACATCTTAAAGATCCTCTCTCTCTTCATACCTTTATCTCAGGATTGGGATGCTCAGGTTAACAGTAAGTAGGTTGTTATATTTACGAGTAATAGAGGGCCCTCAGTTTTGGCCTTCTGTTTTTCTTCTTGCTCTTGTAAAGCCAGAATCTGTTGATCTTCCGGATACATTGTCAGCTCACTCAGGCCTAGGTAGGTGGTTTGATGGGGGTCCACATTTTTTTTTTAGGGTATTAGGTCACACTGGTTCAATTGATGAATGTATACACTGCATAATATTTTATGTGCACATGCCTCATAACCACAATAGGCATATTTTTATAGATCAAGGAAAAGACCCACTAGTTCACTATCCTAATATGTGAATTATGTGATGATAGTCAGCAACAGAGGGCTGCAAAACAAGCCCTTACATACAAACAAGCAGACTAGAGCTGGGTGAAAAATTTCAATCAAAACTTATTTTTGGAGAAAAATGAAGATTCTATGACACTGAAACATTTAACAAATTCTTGTCATTTTTGCAGAATTGTTTCTGTAAAAATACCCAAACCCCTACAGAAAATTGAGAAAAAAAATCAAAACATTTTGTCTTGACATTTCTGAAATGAAACATTTCAGATTTTTAGCCCCAAATGACTTTTTGCTTCACAATGGCCTTTAAATTTTATTTTTAAACATGCTTGAAATCAAAAGATAACATTTTAGAAAAATTTGCTTTCTGTGCTACTCAAACTGAACTTTTATTTTCAATTTTTTGAAAATTGTCAATCCATACAGTACAAATAATCAATCCATACAGTACAAAATTCATAAAGAAGTTTCTCATATTAATTTAAACAACAAGCACATTCAAGAACGTTTTGATTTGCTTGTGGCTATTTGGCTAGCAGAATAATAGTTTGAACTGATTAATAAATTATTCATTGTGAATTTTTTGAGCAGATCTAGATGACAGCTTATTGTCAGAGAAAAGTAACTTATTGAAGACGACTGTACCAGCTTATAACATTATCTGATTATACAGGAAGAAATAAAAAACATATTTTGCTATCGGGCAGGAAGGAAATCACAATGAACTTCCACTGGGATTTCACTTGATGGGGTTGTAGGCTAGTCTTGAGACAAAGAAAGAGAGAGAGAGGCTTTTACTCAATATCATTGAAAAAAAGCAAGACAGTTATCTGTGGGGTGCATCATTCATGTTTAATAATATATAATAGAGGTATTAGGGTTTTTTTTACTATGTATTCCTAATTAATTATTCTTGTCATTTGATGAGCTAAGTCATCCCTTCCCTGAGGAAAGGGGAAAAGGAAGGCTTTTTGCAGTTCTGATTACTTCTACTTAATTGGATTTTTTAAATTTTGCCTTGAAATGCTTTTTTACTATAATAGTAGCACAAAAAAAAAGATGAATAATCTACCTTACTTATATGCTCCCTCCTAGCATTGTAGTATCTTACAATCTTCTCATGCACTTATCCTCACAACATCCCCGTGAGACAGAGAAATAACTCATTTTTCAGGAGCTGAGCCCCAGAAAGACTAAGTGTTTTGTGCAAGGTCATACAGGAAGTCTGTGGCAGAGCAAGGAATTGAACTGGCCTCCCAAGTCATAGGCTCATGCCCTAACCATTGGACCGCCCTTCCTCTAACAGAGGCATTAGAGCAACTACTGTTAGTATCTTGAAATAAGGTCATACTGGAGCTGATGCTATTTGTGCCATGGCACTGCCATCTTCTACATTTTATCAGACTTGCCAGCTCTCACAATTTTATCTCAAGTCTCATGATATTTGGTGTTTTTCTTAAAGTGTCAGCTCCCGGAGTCCTGTGATTACATGAGACTCTCAGCTTCCATTGTTTGAAACTAATCAGCCTGGATTAAGAAAACAGTTGGAAAACATGAACTTTAAAAGTTTGAATGATAGCAAGCAAACAAAAAGAACCCCCAAATTCACCATGATCTTTTTTTTAATGTTGATAGTTAAGCTAGTCCCATGATTTTGGGGGGGATGGGGTTGACTATTTATTTTTGAATCCTTGGGGCAATACTGATTTTATTCCTTAATCTTTTAAATTACTTCTCTTTCTTTTTATATATTATTATTATACTTTTATGTAACCAAAGGTTATTCAGCGTTTCTGGATAAGTCATACCTGCTGAAGCCAAAAAGTGCATGGTTAGATTTGGAACAAAAGTTAATGAAATGAAAGAAAACATCTTTTGAATTTGAATATGTGAAGTGATGTATTAAGTTCCCTGTTTATTTTCCTGTTGTGATGTGACACTTATCCCTGAAAAAAGCATCCATCTTTACATAAAACTATTTGAGTTAATTTGACTTGAAACAGAAACCTTTGCTGCAGTTAAACAGACTCCAAAGAAACAGATGTAGCAAAACTAAGTTCAGCTCAGGGAAGTCTGTCACAATCTCCACATGGGGTACCCTCATTCCTGAGACTTAAAATTTGGTTCAGATGATTCCACAGGCATGGAATAATTCACAATGATCCCTTCAATTTTGTGTCTTTTTCTGTCCTGAGCATACCAACAAATAGAGTATAATGTTCTAAGCAGCAGTCATTGTTTTGAATTTTTTTGATTTATTGTTTTGCAATTAAAAATATAAAAAAGATCATGAACAAATCTTGGCGTGATTCACTATATGAGCTGCGTCATTCAGTTATCATTAGCCAGCTAAATCACACAGTATTATTGCATCTGTTCCTTGACTGGAGGAGCATGCATACAGCACTTTGCGGATGAATGCATTTAGAGTGAGTGACTTTGAAATTGACTTTCTGTAAATGTGGGTGACACCAGAATGCCATCTCTTGAATGTCCAGGAGGAAAAGTACAAGAAATCATAGAATTCTTTTTTAGCAGCAGCCCTAAAATATAGGCTTTTCTTTTTCTCCAGCAGGAAAACACAGAGAGAGAGAGCGCAGATCCAGAGTTACGTAATAGATAGAACATGATTATTTAGTTATAAACAATGTGCCAGCTGACTCCAGCTAATGGGCTGTTTAATTGTGGTGTAGATGATTGGGCTTGGGCTGCAGCCTGAGCTCTGGGACACTCCCATCTTGCAGGGTTCTAGCCCAAGCTCAAATGTCACACTACAATTAAACAGCCGCTTAGCCCGAGCCCCGCAAGCCTGAATCAGCTGGCATGGGCCAGCAGTGGGGGTCTAATTGTAGTGTAGACATACTCTCACAAACCCAGGAGGAGGCACACAGGACAGTCACAGACAACTCAGGTTCTAAAAGAAGCATACTCCAAACAGTTAGACCATTGATTTTCATTGTATCTGCAAACAGGGTCCTCTCAAGTGATTTTATTGTGAGTCTCTTGATACTTGGTGTTTTCCTTAATACCCCAGCTTGTGGAGTCCTGTGATTATGTTATTATGTGACAATTTCAAATTTCTCTTTTCTTTTCATGTGAATTTCTGGTATTGAGAACGTGAACTGAGTGAATGTAAAGACTTGAAAGGCAACAGATAAATAAAAAGAAGACAACATTTCTTCTTATTTTTTAAAATGATTTTTAAGCCAATATCATCAGATTTTTTGGGCTTGACTCATGATCTTGGAATCTCCAGTGTTAGCAATACTGAAAAAGGTAGAAAGGGCAGGTTATGATTCTGTAATAGGCTTCACCTCCCACTCTGGTTGAGAATTGGGAATGGGAATTGACACCAGCCTTAAGGAAGGCAGATACTGTGGTATGTGGGCTCAGGCTCTGTTAAAGTTGTGTTGGTAGATTGGACAATGTAGTGTCTCCTCTGATGCTACAATACTTTGTCATTTACATAATGATAACAGTAAAATGCAGAGGTTTTTAATGTGTGAGTTCAGAAGCAATGGATTAGTGGAGGAAGAATCCCAGTTGCTTTGGTAGCCTTATGCTGTATTCTTAGTTATGTCCAGTAATTGATGAGTACTGAGAACATTTCTTCCCCTCTATAGGCCTGTTCCAAAATCCAGTGAAAGCACTGGAATTCTCTCCACTGACTTTGCAGCAGGCTGTATAAGCCCTATCCTCCAATTCACACGTACTCCAATATCTTCAATGGAACTACTCATAGGCTACGTCTACACTACAGGATAAATTCGAATTAGCTTAAACCAATTTTATAAAACAGATATTATAAAGTTGATTGTGCGCGTCCACACTAGGCACATTAATTCGGTGGTGTGCGTCCATGGTCCAAGTCTAGCGTCGATTTCTGGAGCGGTGCACTGTGGGTAGCTACTGTAAAATAATGAGGCCAATAACTTCGATTTGCGTCCGCACTAACCCTAATCCGATATAGTAATATCGATTTTAGCATTACTCCTCTCGTTTTGTAGGAGTACGGAAATCGATTTAAAGAGCCCTTTAAATCGATATAAAGAGCAGTGTAGTGTGGACGGGTGCAGCGTTAAATCGGTTTAACGCTGTTAAAATCGGTTTAACAGCATAGTGTAGACCAGGCCACATAAGTAAAAAGTAAAGTTACTCACAGGAGTAAGGCTTGTAGGACCAGGTCCCAAGATAGTAAAGCGGTGAGGTATGCACAAACCTGCACTATGGCAACAGCGAACAAAATATTCTAAATAACCAAAGTATATTTTATAGCCTGTCTTTAGGATTCATTTACTGCACTATATATCTATGGAGGACTTTGGTTTAACTATTTTCATTTTAATATCATGCCACAGTGATTATGTTTAGTCAGTAAATTTCAGCATATTCTACACATTTATGGCAAGCTGAGATCCAATCTTATGACATATAAAAAATTCATTACATTCAAATATTCATTGTTAGGGAAAACTAGATTTTATTTGTGATAACAATAAGTATTAGCAGGCAGACAAAATATACTAGAAGACTAATCTGGGGTGAAAAAAAGAAAAAGAAAAAAAGAAAAAAGCCATGCAGATCTCTTTTCAAGTACCTGAATTCCATAAAGTGGAAAGAAAAGGTCTGTGGGGCTGGTGTTGAGAGCATGTATTAATTTCACGCACAAATCAAACACACACAATTAGAAAACCTAATTTTTAAACATTTTTGACCAATTAATAATTGCATTACAGATAGTATTTACACAGGATGTGGTCCAAAAAATATATTAGCTGCTATCGTCTTGGAGCTTTCACATAATTTTTGCTGTTATACAGACATCACAACTAGTCAAATAATTTTAGCAAAGAATCCTGTGGCACCTTACAGACTAACAGACGTTTTGGAGCATGAGCTTTCATGGGTGAATACCCACTTCCTCTGATGCATGTAGTGGAAATTTCCAAGGGCAGGTATATATATGCTAGCAAGCAAGCTAGAGATAACGAGGTCAGTTCAATCAGGGAGGATGAGGCCCTGTTCTAGCAGTTGAGGTGTGAAAACCAAGAGAGGAGAAACTGGTTCTGTAGTTGGCAAGCCATTCACAGTCTTTGTTCAATCCTGAGGTGATGGTGTCAAATTTGCAGATGAACTGAAGCTCAGCAGTTTCTCTTTGAAGTCTGGTCCTGAAGTTTTTTTGCTGCAGGATGGCCACCTTAAGGTCTGCTATAGTGTGGCCAGGGAGGTTGAAGTGCTCTCCTACAGGTTTTTGTATATTGCCGTTCCTAATGTCTGATTTGTGTCCATTTATCCTTTTCCGTAGAGACTGTTCAGTTTGGCCGATGTACATAGCAGAAGGGCATTGCTAGCATATGATGGTGTATATTACATTGGTGGATGTGCAGGTGAATGAACCAGTGATGGTGTGGCTGATCTGGTTAGGTCCTGTGATGGTGTCGCTGGTGTAGATATGTGGGCAGAGTTGGCATCGAGGTTTGTTGCATGGATTGGTTCCTGAGCTAGAGTTATTATGGTGCGGTGTGCAGTTACTGGTGAGAATATGTTTCAGGTTGGCAGGTTGTCTGTGGGCAAGGACTGGCCTGCCACCCAAGGCCTGTGAAAGTGTGGGATCATTGTCCAGGATGGGTTGTAGATCCTTGATGATGCGTTGGAGAGGTTTTAGCTGGGGGCTGTATGTGATGGCCAGTGGAGTCCTGTTGGTTTCTTTCTTGGGTTTGTCTTGCAGTAGGAGGCTTCTGGGTACACGTCTGGCTCTGTTGATCTGTTTCCTTATTTCCTCGTGCGGGTATTGTAGTTTTGAGAATGCTTGGTGGAGCTTTTGTAGGTGTTGGTCTCTGTCTGAGGGGTTAGAGCAGATGCGGTTGTACCTCAGTGCTTGGCTGTAGACAATGGATTGTGTGATGTGTCCGGGATGGAAGCTGGAGGCATGAAGGTAGGCATAGCGGTCGGTAGGTTTTCGATATAGGGCGGTGTTAATGTGACCATCAATTATTTGCACCGTGGTGTCAAGAAAGTGGACCTCCCGTGTAGATTGGTCCAGGCTGAGGTTGATGGTGGGGTGGAAGCTGTTGAAATAGTGGTGGAATTTTTCCAGAGTCTCCTTCCCATGGGTCCAGATGATGAAGATGTCATCAATGTAGCGTAGGTAGAGAAGGGGCGTGAGTGGACGAGAGCTGAGGAAGCGTTGTTCCAGGTCGGCCATAAAGATATTGGCATATTGTGGGGCCATGCGGGTGCCCATAGCAGTGCCACTGATCTGGAGATATATATTGTCATCAGATTTGAAATAGTTGTGTGTAACTATAAAGGCACAGAGCTCAGCAGCCAATTGTGCTGTGGCATCATCAGGGATAGTGTTCCTGACAGCTTGTATTCCATCTGTGTGTGGAATGTTTGTGTAGAGAGCCTCTACATCCATGGTGGCTAGGATGGTGTTTTCTGGGAGGTGACCAATGCATTGTAGTTTCCTCAGGAAATCAGTGGTGTCACGGAGATAGCTGGGAGTGCTGGTGGCATAGGGTCTGAGTAGAGATAATAATTTTAGATAATTTTAGTAATTTAATTCATACCCATACAAACATGGCTAGAAAGTTAGAATGCAACTCATAAAATGAGACTTCACTCAGGAGATTAGAAGGGGATCCAGAGCCTTTCACCTCTCTCTGTCAGAGTTCAAATCTAACATCTTTTGGTAGTGTGCAAGACTTGATACCAACCATGGCCATTTGCTGAGCTCAGTCCAGTTCCCAGTGGAAGTTTGTCCACATCCCAAGAACAACCACCCCTATTCAAACTAGTATGGGCAGGGCCGGCTCCAGGCACCAGCCCAGCAAGCTGGTGCTTGGGGCGGCAGATTCCAAGGGGCGGCATTCTGCCCAACCCCCCTCCTTTTTTTTTGAGCTTTGCCGCTTCCCCTACCCGTGTAGGTTTTTTTCCTTAGGTTTGCGGCTCCTGCTGCCCTGTAGGGGGCGGCGGCGCGAAGAGGGGAGCTGCTGGGAGCGGTGCAGCCCTGCACGGCAGCCCACGTCTTTCCCTGCCTGCCCACCAGAGCGGCGCGGAGCCCTCCCAGCCGGCGGCGCTGCGGAAGGGGCCGCATGGCGAGCGCCTCGCTTAAGGAAGCCTTGGCTGCCCCATCCTCTGTCTCTCTCCCCCCGTGCCAGCTGGGGTGTGCACTCCGCTGCCCGGGGTCTGCAGGGCTGGGAGACCCGCTGCCCCGCAGGTATTTTTTTTCCTTTTGTTTTTTTTGTTTTTTCTTCCCTTTGCTGCTCCAGCCGGGCGGGAGGTTGGTTTCCCGCCCCCCGCCCCCTTTGCTGCTCCGGGCGGCCGGCAGGTTCGTTTTCCGCCCTCCAGCTCCTTTGCTGCTGCAGACCGGCGGCAGGTTGGTTTTCCGCCCTCCCGCTCCTTTGCTGCTGCAGACCGGCGGCAGGTTGGTTTTCCGCCCTCCCGCTCCTTTGCTGCTGCAGACCGGCGGCAGGTTGGTTTTCCTCTCCCCCCCACCCCCCTTTGCTACTCCAGCCGCTGCACAGGTTGGTTGGTTTTTTTTTGGCTTGAGGCAGCAAAAAAGCCAGAGCTGGCCCTGAGTGTGGGCAGCCTCAGAAGTGAGAGTTCAAGGACTGAACAATCCATGAAAAATAAATTCCTAATAATGTTCCTTCAGAACAACACTGAGGCATCTTCCGAGGGTCAGATTGTGCTACTAGGACTTGTGCTCTGCTCACTTTGTGGATAAACATAAAGGACTTTTCTTTCAGACCGACAGTCTAATACCTTTCAATAGAATCAATCCATTTTAATAACAATCTGCCAATATCAGTCCATAATTTATTTGCAGAGTAGATGAAAAGCAATGTCTACCATTATTTAATAACATATTTCACTTGCATCTGAAGAAGTGGGTATTCACCCATGAAAGCTCATGCTCCAAAACGTCTGTTAGTCTATAAGGTGCCACAGGATTCTTTGCTGATATTTCACATAGTATCTATTTTTTTAAAAAAATGTGTAATCACATACTAAAAACAGCCATATTGTATTAATTGAAAGCCCTCCTACCCCAAAATGTCTTAAGAGTGGATTCTGCTGCTTTTTTAGTTAAAATAGTTATTGTGTAGATGCCAGTATCTGCTGGCAGACATTTGTGTTTTGTTGTCCTAGCAACACCCACTCCCGCCCCCCATAAAAAGTGGATAGATAAAAAGGGGTATAAATAAAATGTATTCAAAATTTGTATTAAATATAAGAGTCTCTTCTTTATCTAACAGTCCACTGTGTACGCTACAGCAAACATTACAAATGGAAATTTCTTGAAATGAAAGTTAGCACAGCTATGATTGAGTGAATATACAAGGCAATGCAAAAAGGCACTCTGCCGTAATATATCTCTGTCCTCACTGCATCTACTGCTTCCCTGCTGTTCAATCTTATATATTTCCCAACTGCTTCTCCAACATTCTCCTGGATTTCCCACTGCCATCTTAAACTCAGCATGGTGAAAACTGCATTTTGTATCTGTTCTCGCCCCATGTCTGTAAACTTTGGGTTGTATCCTCCTCCTTCCTTGCATCTTCCGGAACATTCATGCTTTCATCAAAGCCTGCCACATTTTCCTCTACAACTTCTCTAAATCTGAACGTTACCTAACAGCTCCTACAATCTTTATCTATCTCTTGATCATCCCATGCTTTGTTACTGCTATCCTCTTTTTCCTTTGGTTTCCATAATCTCAGCTCCCTATCTTCCAATCCATTGAAAATGCTGGTGTTAAAATCACCTGTAATGATGCTGCTACTTTGACCATTGGTACTTAGACACAATGGGGAAAATTTTGGAAGTTTTGCCATTGACTTCAATGGAGCAAGGATTTCACTCCGGATATAGATGTCTTATTTGGATAGACACAGGGGTAGACATGAAATGCAGATCAATAGCCATTTCATATCCCTTCACAAGCGTGTCTTATGCATTAAGTTCCGGTTTCTTGTCCACAGTTTCAAGACCTGCCATAACCTCATCTTTGCTTACACGTTTGCTGTCATTTTCTTCTCGTCACTCTGTTCATTCCTCCCCAGGCCCCCTGCCAATTGTCCCTTTGCCTCCTTCTCCTCTTCATTGACACAACTTCATCAAGAATCTCTCTCAGAGATCACTGCTGCAAGCTTGCACCATCACTTGGTGCTGTATCAGAATGTGTCTTGTATTATTTGTGTCTCAATTAGATGGTAAGTTCCTTATTACTGTGCACAGACAAATACCATATTGCATATGCATGTATAGTACTGCACACATTGTTGACACACAATAGATAATATTTCTGAATTTAAAATCTAATAAAGAAAATGAGAATAAAGATTAGTGAATGTCTTTTTTGTATGTCGTCTTGAAACTATGAACTGGTCAAAGTAATTTGTATTTATCCTTCTTAAAAGAAATCCACAAGCAAGCTGGTATAGGCCTTTGTTATGTTTCATCTTGGATTGAAGTTTAATGTCCAAGTTATAAGCCCTTGGGGAAAAAATGTGGTTTATAATCGTAACATCAACACATACTTAACTAGAGCAGTGCTACTGGGCACAGCGATAATAAAAAAAAAATGCCAGTAATCAGTGATGAAACGAGAGAATTGTCCCCATCAAACATAGCCCAACTGTTTTCTGTAGCCAGACTATTTGTCCTTTTATCTTTTAACAAAATTGGTTTTTAGACAAGACAGTATTGAAGGAGCTTCAGGGAAGAAGGGGCGGGGAGAAAGGTCATAAAATGAAATATAGACAGGAAAAATGTCTTTTCTAGGATTACATGTATTTCCCTTTCATAGATTCCAAGGACAGAAGGGACCACTGTGATCATCCAGTCTAACCTCCTGTATAACATAGGCCATAGGACTTCCCCCAAATAATTCCTAGAGCATAACTTTTAGGGGAAAAAAAACCAACCTTCTCTCTTAAACACACTTCAGAGAAAAACATTTATCTAAACATATTGGTAAATGGGGAAAAATTCAGGAACTTGGCATTTCAGACGCAGCAGAAAGCCCTATGTGACATAGTAGCATTGTGGATAATGAAAGGAGGAGTTTGCAGGGGGAAATAATTTCAGCCATTGAATCAATGAAGAATGTTTTCCTTTGCAAGAAAGCATGCATGGAGTGAGGAGGGAAGAATATGTAACAATCTGTGCAATATGAAAACAGTACATGCAATATCCTTACTCTGATGTTTTATGGGGAAGTGACCTATTGGGAGGACGGCATTCCTGTGTGGTGAAGGTGAGGCACAGTTTTTAGGTGAGAAACTTCTGAAAGGCTTGTTCAACAGAATAAAATCTTTGGCCATCAGTTTGAAGGTGGAAGTTCAGAGTTTGACCATTTTTTTCCTTCTTTCCCACTCAGATTTAAATCTTCAAGAAGATTTGAGGTTTATGGAGGTTTTTCCAGGCAAAAGGAATGTCTTATAATTGAATGAAAGCAGACTGAGCAGATCCTTTTCATACATACTGATAAGTCAAGTTACTAAGGGTATGTACAGCGCTGGGAGTTACAGCTGTCTTCATACAGCTGTGTGGGGAAAGCACTGCAATGTGGCCACACTGACAGCTACCAGCGCTGCAGTGTGGCCACATTTGCAGCGCTGTTGGGAGTGGCTGAACAGGCATTCTGGGATACCTCCAAATACATCTGGAGGCCAATTACAGTGCTTTTGGTGGCCACACTGGCGGAGCAGCGCTGCATCACCAGCGCTGCAATCGTTATACCCCAGGCAGAGCAGGACAGCCAGCGCTGCAGCCAGGGAGATGCAGCGCTGTATGTGCCTTGCAAGTGTGGACGGTGAGTATGTTGCATGCTGTAAACCCACCACCAGCACTGCAACTCTCCAGTATAGCCAAGCCCTTAGACAACTCAGAAAAAGTGACTCCCAAGATTGTATAAAGAATCAATGGCATTGTTGCAGAACCCTGCTGCTCTCAAGGTCATATATTGAAAAAGCATAAATGATAGCAGTTAATTTTTTGATGCATGCAGATTATCATCACTAACATGACCAATATCTGCTTTCTAAGGCAACTGCTTCATGAATAATCAATGAGGGAGCTGTGACTAAGCAGATGGATGGTAGCTGATGGGTTCCCTCTGGGCAGGCATAACACTGCAGTTATGTATAACAAGTAGCACACAATACAAGAATCTCTCTTCTACAGGTACATCACAAAAATAAGTGGATAAAGCCAAGGGCAGCTCTGCATGGATCAGTGTGTTAAAAAAAAAAAGGGTGACTCAGAAATGCTGAGCAATTTAATTTATATCCTCAAGCCAAGCTGAGCATGTGTGCACACATGTGCGTATGTGTTTATGTGTGTGTATTTAAAGATATAATGCACTATGCATGAAAACAGCAGAGGAACCTGAAAATTGACTGTACTGTGTACAGTACTGTAACCATAAAGGAGCATTTCCTTACTAATGTCCTGCAAAGATAGCAGACATTAAAGTGGTTTATATGTGTATTCAATGTGCTATACAGAAATAGGGAAAAAACCAAACATAGGAAAACACAACAGTGGTTACTGTTTTTGTTTCTTTACTTCTCATTGCCAAGTAGGTGCATTCTATATTATTTCTTTAAATAAATAAATAATAGTATTATTTTCCTGCCATCAGGTCACATGGCTGAAGAAGAATAGTCTCATGGCTAAGGCACTGTACTGGGACTCAGAAGATCAAGGCTCACTTCCCATCTCAGCGATAGACTTCCTGTGGGACATTGGACATTTAGTCTCTGTGCCTCAACTCCCCAGCTGTAAAAATCCAACTTGGCTTTTGTTCTTTACTTAGCATGTGTATTTTAATGGTAAACTCTTGGATACAGGGATCATCTCTTCATGTCTCCTAAATTTGTCTCCTAAAGCCCAACCATAATCGGACCAGATCTTGGATGAGGCCTCTTGGAGCTACTGTAATACAAATAATAACAATCATTTGGGTCCCATAGAAACCAAGGCAAGTTTTGTCATAGATGTCAATAGGTGGAGGCCATTGTATTCAGCTTTTTGTATAACCACAAACCAGAACTTAAATAATAGTAATTTATTAGTCTAGAACACTTTTATTCTCATTATCTGAGGCTTTTTACTCTTCACACCTCCCTGTTGAGGGAAGTAAAGATATCAGAATAACTTAATTCATCACTGAAATGTGGCCATCTCTTAGAAGGAACACAAAAGCTGTTTGAGAGCACTCAGTGACATTACACTGCAGTTTAGGAACAAGAAGTGAAGAATACCATGTCCAAACCTAAAATCCAAGGGTAATTTAACTAGGTGGATGATAATTACTTGAGGTGGAATTTGGCCAAGATACTTTATGAAAAGTGCCATGGAATAGTTTTAATAACCACAGCTGATCAAAAGCTCAGTTTTAGGTACTTCCAGCCATGCAGCAGATTGAGGAGTGCCACCTGGTGAACATTCTTTTCTGCATTATCAGTGTGTTCATAGGAGTCTCCCAATAAAATGCTGACCTGACCCAAGCTTATGACCCAAGATGTTGAATGTCTCCCAAAATATGTGCTGTGCTCTCAGTTCCCACAGACTTTATTTGTATTTCAGGGTACTTTGCGGAATAAGGACATTAATGTGGGAAATCCGATGGTCACCTAGATCAAGGAGCAATGACTGCTCTGGCTGGCATGGTTGTAATCATGGATATCGGAGAAAAACAGATCACTTGCACCACTAGGTCAGAACAACAAGGAGTCTTCTGGCACCTTCGACTAACAAATTTATTAGAGAATAAAATTTTGTGGATTATGACCCACTTCTTCAGATGTATGGAGTGAAAATTATAGTAGGCAGGTATAAATATACAGCACAAGAAAAGATGAGTTGCCTCACCAAGTGGGGGGTCAATGATTCCATCAGGGTGGATGTGTTCCATTCCCAACAGTTGACAAGAAGGTGTGAATGTCAGAGTACAAATTAATTTTTGAAGTGCTAACGATGCCAATTCCATCAGGGTGAATGGACCATACTCAACAGTTGATGGGAGATTACTTCTTGTCTTTATTCTGGGTCTTTATTCAGACCTAATTTGATGGTGTGAAGTTTGCAAATTAATTCCAGTTCTGCAGTTTCTCATTGAAGTCTGTTTTTGAAGTTTTTTGGTGAAGAATGGCCACCTTTAAGTCTGAAACTGAGTGTCCAGGGAGGTTAAAATGCCCTCCCACTGGTTTTTGAATGTTATAATTCTTGACATCTGCTTTGTGTCCATTTATTCTTTTGCATAGAGACTGTGCACTCTGGCCAATGCACATGGCAGAGGGGCATTGCTGGCAAATGATGGCATGTATCACATTAGTGGATGTGCAAGTGAACGAGCCCCTTATGGCTCATGTGGTTAGGTCCTGTGATGGTGTCACTTGAGTAGATATGTGGACAGAGTTGGCAACAGGGTTTGTTGCAGGGGATGGTTCCTGGGTTGGTGTTTCTGTTGTGTGGTTGCCTCAGGTTGGGGGGCTGTCTGTAAGCAAGGACTGATCTGTGTCCCAAGGTTTGTGAGAGTGAGGGATTTTCTTCCAGGATAGGTTGTAGATCCTTGATGATGTGCTGGAGAGGCTTTAGGTGGGCGCTGTAGGTGATGGCCAATGACGTTCTGTTACTTTCTTTGTTGGACCTGTCCTGTAGTAGGTGACTTCTGGGTACCCATATGGCTGTGTCAATCTGTTTCTTCACTTCCCTAGGTGGGTATTGTAATTTTAAGAATGCTTGAAAGAGATCCTGAAGGTGTCTGTCCCTGTCTGAGGGATTGGAGCAAATGCAGTTGTATCTTAGGGCTTGGCTGTAGACAATGAATCGTGTGGTGTGTTCTGGATGAAAGCTAGAGGCATGTAGGTAAGTATAACAGTCAGTAGGTTTCCGGTATAGGGTGGTGTTTATGTGTCCATCCCTTATTTGCACAATAAGGTCCAGGAAATGGATCTCTTGTGTGTCCAGGCTGAGGTTGATGGTGGGGTGGAAATTGTTGAAGTCCTGGTGGAATTCAAGGGAATGGATGGGTCACTACAAGAAGTAATCTCCCATCAACTGTTGAGTATGGGCCATCCACCCTGATGGAATTGGCATCATTAGCACTACAAAAAGTAATTTTTACTCTGTTGACATTCACACCTTCTTGTCAACTATCGGGAATGGGACACATGCACCCTGATTTAGTCATTGACTGCCCACTTGGTAAGGCAACTCCCATCTTTCCTTGTGCTGTATATTTATGCCTGCTTACTGTAATTTTCACTCCATACATCTGAAGAAGTGGGTAATAGCCCATAAAAGCTTATGCTAAATTTGTTAGACTAAATTTATTAGTCTTTAACGTGCCACAAGACTCCTCATTGCTTTTGCTGAAACAGACTAACACGGCTACCCTTCTGAAACTCATCACCACTAGGTCAGTCATGAAGAACTATCAAATAAGCCTCTTTACAACTCTTCTTCTGGTAACTAAGTCAGGTTAATTACAAAAATAAAACTAGTAGAGACAGGAATTTACAATAATTAGCCAACAGCCTCTATGCTTGACAGCTCTTCACTGAAACATGCATCCAACATACTTTCTTTTGAAAAATGACAGTACTTCCAGGAATATGACCATTATGACAAAAAGATTTTCCAGGAAGCAGATCTAACTCCATGCTTTTCTTCTAACCCTCCTCTTGTTTCTCAAGGTCCACCTTTGTCTGTGCTAAGTATGCTGTGCCACAGTTCAGTGAGTGAAGGCCGCCTTACACAAAGTAACGAAGATAACAGGAGTCCAATTCAAGTCCTATAGAAAGATATTATCAAATCAGATAAAATCACATCCATTGTATAATGCCAAATGTTTTTTGAGAGAAAAAAATAAAGCCCAATTAAAAGGGTAAAATCTGGGAACTTTCTAACACCAAAAGGCAGGGTTCATTACACAAGCCTGGGACCACAGAAGCAAACATCTGATTCCCAAGGCCCCCATCCTTTTTTGATTTGCTGTAGGAGGGAGATAGCGTATAGTATATCAGAAGATCAATGTGACAGTTGGTTCTAAGTATGAATAAGGAAGTGACCCGTGCAGCATTAGTTAGGCAGAATCTCCTGTGACCACACTCAGCAACAATCAAATTGTCACAGACAGTGCAAACTACAGCCTGGTATATAGCCTTTTATAGTCCATGTTGCAGTAACAATCTGACCTCAACTGAATGATCAAAATATGAGAAAAAGGAGCCATACTGGAACTGGTAAAAATACCCACCAAAAACTCCCTTTGCCTAAGTGCTGTTCCGAACACTTGCCCACAGCCAAATTTCAAATCACACTGACACCCTGAAGCAACTCAGCTTTGAAAAATTCCCAACTCCACTGTGTATGCAAACATAGATGATCATAGGCTCATTGAATCATAGCTTCTAATGCCAGAAGGGTTTGCTGCAATCATCTAGTCTGACCTCCTGTATAACATTGGCCACAAAACTTCCCAAAAATAATCTCTTTTGAACTAAGACCATCTTTTTGAAAAACTTCTAATCTTTATTTAAAAATTGCCAGTAATGAAGAATCCACCATGACCCTGGGCAATTTTTTCTAATGGTTAATTTTATCCTTACTGTTAAAAACATAAGCCTTATTTCCAGTATGAATTTATCTAACTTCAACTTCCAGCCATTGGATTGTGTTATACCTTTCTCTGCTAGAAATTAAGATCCCGTTATCAAATATTTGTTCTTCATATATGTACTCATAGACTGTGATCAACCTTCTCCTTGATTGTGCTCCATGAGTTTATCAGTATATGTTGTGTTTTCTAATCCTTTAATTGTTCTTGTGGGTCACACCAGTGTCAAATACAGAGGTAAAATACCCTCGCTAATCCTATTCAAGATTCCCCTGTTTATACATCCCAGGATCTTATTAGACTGGTAATACTCAGATCTCATTGGTTCAGGAGCCAAATTAGCAATCAATATTATCCAGAAGAGCTACAGTAGTGTGAATTCATTGTTTCATTTACTATATATTATTCTCACAACAAAATGACTGACCAAGAATTTTTATTTTATCAACTACAATCGGTTAGTAACATGGTAAAAAATCCTGATTGGTTAATAATTAAATGACACAGTGTTTTAATATCACGTGCTGCAAAGAGCTACAGGAGAGACATTAAAGAGCCACTGCATTAGGCCTTTTGCCCATAGCATTGTACTGGGAGCTCATGTTCAGCTGATTATCCACCACAACCCTCAAATCTCTTTCAGAGTCGCTGCTTCCCAGGATAGAGTCCCCCGTCTAGTAAGTATGGCCTACCATCTTTGTTCCTAGAGATATAGATTTAAATAATGTAAATGTAAATATATGTAATTAATGTCAATCAACATGGGTTTATGGAAAATAGATCCCATCAAATAACTGCACTGATGTTCTGTCCTGTTTTATTTCTGTATGATGATATGTCTAGATAGAAAATGATTAAAAAAAAAAGAAAGAAAACAAGAGTCCTCCAAAATAGCTATTTAGTACTCTAAAAGCCTTTGGAATAAATTACAAAACAATCAACACTAAAAGTCCCCTGCAAAATGTGACCCATCAAAAAACTCCAACAACACTTCCCACAGAAATGTTAGCCTCCCCCATGCACTCCTATCTCAAAGCCTGGGTAGAAATGACAACACACTTGGCTTATTGCAGATCAAAGCAGGGAATGGGTCCCACAAGGAGCCCTCAACCAGAATGCTCTATCACTCATATCTTTTAAATCTAGGGGTCTCCAGTTCATGTGCTCTTGGTGATGACAAATGTGGAGTCTAGTATGGCGATAAAGGCAATGACAAGTAGGAAGGCCTAAAGCTATTTAAAGATTTAAACCAACACCAATAAACACAGTTTTTCTAGGATTAAAATCTCAGCCAATTTCCAATGAGTCAAGACTGAATTTTGATGATATATCTCAATGTCTGATTATTAGGAAGATTTTATATTATACTCAGCTAGATAAATTAGAGTTATAAAGTAAACAGACCATTCTGGGTATCCACTCACTGCTTGTGGCTCCTATTTATTGTTCTTATACTAGGGGTTAGATTGAAGAAATGGCCACCCTTACAAATGGCTTTGGAGACATTAGAAAAGTCCAAACCACAGTGGCATCCGTTGCAACAGTTAACAGGGTGCAACATGTTCGTTCTCCATGCCAACTTAGTATACCAGCTGGAGAGTAGGAGGGCAGCACCGTTGCTGGGACAAGAGTAGGATCAAGAGTTCTCTAGCTCTTACATGCCATGACCCCAAGGACCAAGGACAGTGCTTGTCTCTCTGTATGCAAAAGATGGCTGTTGCTTAAGAACATAAGAACGGCCGTACTGGGTCAGACGAAAGGTCCATCTAGCCCAGTATCTGCCTACCGACAGTGGCCAATGCCAGGTGCCCCAGAGGGAGTGAACCTAACAGGCAATGATCAAGTGATCACTCTCCTGCCATCCATCATCATCCTCTGACAAACAGAGGCTAGGGACACCATTCCTTACCCATCCTGGCTAATAGCCATTCATGGACTTAACCACCATGAATTTATCCAGTTCTCTTTTAAACGCTGTTATAGTCCTAGCCTTCACAACCTCCTCAGGTAAGGAGTTCCACAAGTTGACTGTGCACTGCATGAAAAAGAACTTCCTTTTATTTGTTTTAAACTTGCTGCCTATTAATTTCATTTGATGACCCCTAGTTCTTGTATTATGGAAATAAGTAAATAACTTTCCTTATCCACTTTCTCCACACCACTCATGATTTTATATACCTCTATCATATTCCCCCCTTAGTCTCCTCTTTTCCAAGCTGATGAGTCCTAGCCTCTTTAATCTTTCCTCATATGGGACCCTCTCCAAACCCCTAATCATTTTAGTTGCCCTTTTCTGAACCTTTTCTAGTGCCAGTATATCTTTTTTTAGGTGAGGAGACCACCTGTACTGTACACAGTATTCGAGATGTAGGCGTACCATGGATTTATATAAGGGCAATAATATATTCTCAGTCTTTTTCTCTATCCCCTTTTTAATGATTCCTAACATCCTGTTTGCTTTTTTCACTGCCTGTGCACACTGCATGGACATCTTCAGAGAACTGTCCACAATGACTCCAAGATCTTTTTCCTGACTTGTTGTAGCTAAATTAGCCCCCATCATATTGTATGTATAGTTGGGGTTATTTTTTCCAATGTGCATTACTTTACATTTATCCACATTAAATTTCATTTGCCATTTTGTTGCCCAATCACTTAGTTTTGCATCTTCCACCCACATCCCCACTCCCAGCATCTTTCTACAGAGGTAGTGTAACGGGGCGATGACTCACCCAGTGCAGTGCCTCCCGCTGGTCATCCAGGGAATTTGCTTGCCAGCCTTCAGACGACCTCTGCAGGCCAATGTCCCATTTTCCACTAGGCCTGAGTCTGTCCTGGACCCTGGTGCCCCTTTCAGGCCAGGATGCTGCTCCCTGGCAGTATCCCCACAGATCTGGGTCTCTCCTCCCCAGGGAACCCCCACCCTCTATCCCCATCTCACCTCAGACTATGGCTACTTCCAGTCTCAACCTAGCCCCCCGTTCACTGGGGCAGATTGCAATGTAAATGCCACTCATCACCGGCAAGGAGAGTTTTGGACCTGCTGCCTCTGCCTACCCTTGGGCTGCCCTCTGCATCACTAGTACCTTCTTTGGCCTTTAACAAGGGGGGTTTCTAGGCCGGAGCTCCCCAGCTCCTCAGGCTTTCCCCCAGCCCTGCCTCACAGTACTTTTTTCTGGCCTTTAACAAGGCTTGCAGCCTGAGGAGTTTCTAGGCCAGAGCTCCCCAGCTCCTCTGGCCTTCCCCCAGCCCTACTCTAGTCTTGGTACCCTCTCAGCCTCCAAGCAGCCAGGCCCCTCCCTCTCTACTGCTAGAGGGAGACTTCATCTCTGGCTTCTGGACCCAGTCCTCTTATAAGGGCCACCTGGGCCCTCAGTAAGCCAGCTGCAGCCTGATTGGGGCATGGCCCCCAGCTGAAGCTGCTTCCCCCAATCAGCCCGCTTTTACTTCCCTGCCACAGCCCTCTCCTCAGACTGTTTTAAGCCTTTTAAGGCAGGAGTGGGTGACCCTCCCCCATTACAGGTAGGCAAAATGTAGCCTTTAGTGAGACATTTTCAATAGACTGCAGTGAGCTACTCATCTTCATTGACTGCTGAAAAGTGTGTGTCCATTAGTCTATGTCAGTCCATTGGCACCACAAGTAGTTGTCCAGATGTTTAGGAAATCTACACCATAATCATTTTCAGACAAAAAGATTTTAACAAGAACTGCAACTACTACCAGAGAAGTACCACATAAAAGTCCATAAATGGATTCTTTGAACAAGTTAATGATGAATCTTTGAACACAGAATTCTATTTATTTATTGGAGGAGATGCTACCTGGGAGAAAATGTGAAGATAAGGATACGCTACATGTTATCTGGAGATAGTAAAAATACTACTTGACAGTCACTTGCTGCTAGAAATTGATACAAGGTGCTGCAGTCATTCTTTTCATTTTCAGATTATGACCTCTTTCTCTCCCCCCACCCCCACTATTTCTAATTATTTCTTTCATAGTTTATTAAATACAAGAACAACATTCTGGTTCGTGTGGAAAATTTCATAGCTGGCATGAGGTCAACCAGACTTGGCGTTTTTTTCCACTTGGATTTTAAAAACCACTTGATTGTGTGGGGGGGGTTGTTGTGTGTAGTTTTTTAATTTTTTTTTTAATATTTTATCAGAATTATGATCTCTGCTTACAACGCCAACTTATTATAACTAAATCAAAGGGAACAAAGCCTCTTGCTGGTGCTGGCTTCAGAGACTTTCCCAAATTCTGAATATTTCAACATCCTTTAATTAGAGATCACACACTCAAATCAGGATGTTGTTATGAGCCACTCACAATCCAGAATGACAAGGATCAGAAAACTTTCTTTTACCCACCCTCCTCTGTGTTGCACAGACCACTGCCTTCACTCTATCCAATTAAAATGCAGAGTTTTAACAGACTGAATTAATCCTCTGAATAAAAGGGAAATTAGACTTTTGATTGAATCACTGTAGTAAGAGGAGGCCCTAAGATATAAACCTTGGTATCAGAGGCCCAGTATGAGGCCTGAGGCCTGAACTAAAGTAATGGTCAAGACTTTGCTAACATAAAGCAAAATTAAGCTGTGAGTCAGAGGCAGGCCCTGCTCAAAGAAGCTGGCAAGGAAAGGGCTGATGCTGCAAGAAGATACGTACCTAAAAGGTACTGAACACTAGATATCAGATCATTCACATACTTGCACTTTCCACACAGATAACAAGGAACAGGCTGACCCATCCCAATGACAGGGCCAAAAGGGTAATATGATGGATAGAGTTGTTTTGTTGGAACCAACATGTACGAGGTGAGAGGCGGCACCTTACTACGTAGAGGGGTTGTACCTTGCTACATAGAAGGGTTGCACCTCAATAAGTCAGGAGTGATGTGTAACTTGTTTGTACCTGTGTATAAGAATGCATCCCTGGAGTGGTGTCTTCGTCAAGCCTAGAGGGCAGTGGAAAGTCCCTCCACTGGCTGAGCTGAGTCCATTGCCACAGAGCACATAAGTACTGGCTAGCTGCACCTTAGCAGCACCTTGGACTACGTTTGCTAGGGAGCTGGAGACTGTGTTTCTCTTCGACAATAAACCTGGCCGACGTGCCTTTGTACCTTACTAGAGTCTGTGGTCATTGGGGGTTCTCTTTGGGTCTGCTGTGTCAGCTATCTGCACAGAGCTGGGACAGCACAGAGAGGGAACACACGCACACAGCCGAGTGATATTAACAAGGAACAGACACCACACCAGTAGCGTCTGACAACAATCACTACTGCTTTAATTTTAGCTGCTTCTTTGCAATACTTGGAGCTGGGATAGTTATTGACCCGTTTCATTAAAGAATTATATACCAGTTGCATGGGTTTGTCCAAAAAATTTACTGTTGGAGAAGCAAAAGGAGCAGCCCATCCACCCAAAAAGATATGATTCTGCCTCATTTGTACATACTATGCAAATCTGACCTCCTCAGAGAGGTGGACATTTAAACAAATGGCAGGGTCATTTAAAATCTCAAATCTAAGAATTATAGAAATACATGGCTGGAAGGGACCTCAAGAGGTCATATGGTCTGTCCCCCCTGCACTAAGGTAGGATTAGTATGTGTTGATTTATACAATACTTAGAGTTACAGTGCATTTTAATACATATCCAAAATCAAGGTCTTCTCTATTTACACCCTAGGAATATGAGATCCAGCCTTGCACGTAAATAGCACTTACACATGCAAAGCATTCCATTTGCGTTAGACTGAAATTTCTCATGGGAATAAGGGTTTACAGCATCAGAGTTTAACACTTGGGATTGGGATTCTATTTTTCTACCAGAAACAGTCAATAACACAGAATCATAGGTTAGATGAAACCTCCCCTACGCAACCTATAGCAGGGAGTACAGGCTATGAGAATCAGCTCACAGAGCTTGCCCTCACCACCCTGTTGTGAAGGAGGGGCTGGGTTTGTCCCTTTTGTGGGCACTCTCCCCAAGTCTTAAAGAATTCAAGAGACCATGGCTGTGGTAAGTCCAACAGAGTCCCAACAGACCCATACTACCTTGGACTTTCCTTGGCCTCACATGCATAAGGATTGGTCAGGATATAATTCTAAGTAAGATTTCCAGGAACTTGTCTTTTATGATGATGGACCTTAAAATGTTAATTTAAAAAAAAAAGATGTGAAAAACAACCCTCCATGAGATACCCAGACTAGTGGATATGCAACAGATTACTTGATCTTAACTAAGTGTTAGCTGTCTCCAAAGGAGCAGTGTTAATTCTTTACCTATCAGGATATAATGTGATGCTTTTTAAATACAAATTCCCCTGACCACTAGTCATTATTTCCTATGAAAATTGGCTTGTGATAATGGTGCTTATGAGAAATTACATGAGATGACATGACAATCAAAAAATAATGTACGTCAGTGCTGTATGAGCAAAGGTAACAATCAATTCACTCTCTGGTTGGCTTTAATTAACAATTCATCCAGATCTACATTATTTTACAAATATCAATGGGGTTTATCTATGTTTAATGATGAATACAGTTTTATTTACAGCTGTCCAGTGAAGATATCCACAGAACAAAAATGTGCTGAGGTCCTGCTCTGTTCCTGAAAAAAATAGATGCTGACACCAATAGACATACTTAACGGGTGACTTTAAGAGCTAGGAGTCTGCTAAAGGTTCAGATAGCTTGTTGGATTTACTAGCTAGCTGTTGAGTATTTGACATACAAGCACATTCCACTACCAAAGCATAACAGGCATAAAAATATTATAAATGCCATCATTATAAGTTACCAAGGGATGGATAGCTGTGTCATGTCTGTGTCTGTGTGGGGCAAAAACAGTAGCAAGCACCACACTAAACCTGGACGAAACAAGCACTTTTTTTTTTTGGCTAGTGATGCCACCTAAGAATGCAAGTTCACCTGGGGATCCAGAATTGTATGTCAACCTCATTGACACATGGTGACTAAATCCTCCCAACTTAGTGGAAAATGGACGTTCTCTTGAGATATTTTAAGAGCTGAGGGACACAAAGTGGGTTGGCAAACAGCGGCTGGGAGACTGTTCCAAGTGCAAAGGATGCTGTCCAAGTACGCACAAAGTACTGAGTAGGAGAAGGAGATAAAAGGAGCAATGAGGAAAGTTGCTTTGACTGGGCATTACAGAGCAGATCGGGGGATAGGATGAATCAAAAATAACAGAGCTGAGTAGGGGGTTGAAGACAAGAAGAAGAGTGATGTTTTAATACCAAATACCTAGTTGTGTTGAGTTACATGTCTCATCCTGGAATGAGAGAACTTACACTAATACTGGAAAGGTTATAAACAACTAGCAAGGAGAATGAGTCTGGAAGTTTGCCTGAGTTTGGAAGAACAAAAGGTATGGGCAGCTAAGAATAACTTTTTCATAAGGAAGTGGACATCTACCATTGAATGCAAATTAGAAGAAGAGGTCAGTGAGTTACTTCATCTGAAAAGAGAACAATATGTCACTGTCTGCTCTATTTAAAAATGTGAGAAGAGAAACATGAATTGGACATGGCATTTTAATACTATTTAGGAGAGATTACAGAATGTAGAGGAAGTTCGATCTTGTTAGTCTTTTGCTACTTCACTCTGCAGCTAATGACTTTCCTTATTACAACCATCAGCATGATTATATTACTGCCAATATAGCATTTAGTGTCCTGGTCAGTTTCACTCAGAATGGACATAACCTAGCTAGGAGACAAAGTAAAGTTGTTCTTGAAACCGTAAGTTCATTCATGGCATTTTTATTTAACATTCATCCTTCTACTTTGAAAATTCAAAGATGTTGTTTATTAATACTGCATCATACCTTGAGCATGTTTTCCCCAAAATTATAATTTAAAATTGTTTGATGTTTATATAAGTTATAAAGCCTGCTTTCTGAAGAGATGTTTCCGACATCACTGCCTTCAAGACACCTATTTCAGGAAGAGTCACAATAAGCTCTCGTCTTCTGTGCTCTGAAAACATTTTTTTAAAAAGTCATTTCTTTGGAGATACCCCTAAAGGTTTCTCTCAAAAGCTGGCATGTGACATGTGCTAAGAAGAATTAAAACCAAAATCACAACAAAATAAGTACCGTGTGATTTTGGGAGCCTCCAAGGAAATTCATGAAGGGATTTTCATTTCATTTGTGGTCAGATAAATATTTCATGTATTCATGAACAGAATATCAGTTAGCAGATTGCCATAAATAAATATATGTTAAAGGAGTCATTAACATGTTCAAGGGGGATGTTGGGGGCTTAAAGAATTCTTCAAAAAAAAAACAAAAAAAACCTCTGAATGATTTAGCAGCTTTTTTTAGTTTGTTTGTTATCATTTTAAATCTCTGTGTTTACTGTTCAACTTGGTCTTTGTTATTTTTATTAAATGTTTACATTACTGTAGCACCCAAAGGTCCCAGTCAGGACCTTATTATGCTAAGTGCTCTACAAAGTAAAGAACGAATGAGGACCCCTTTCCTGAAGTGTATACAACTCAAGGCCCCAGTGTTGTAAAAAAAATTACAATGGAAAAACACTGCAGACTTGATTTTCAAAGATGGGTCTATAATTGTGTTATACACCTAATTTATATGCCCAATAACACAGTGGCATGTGCAAATGAGATATTCCCATACATATGGCCAGTTATGCACATATGTATAATAAGGTGATTTTGCACATGTAAAATACACATGTAAATTGCACGTGCCCTTCTTTATAATGCCCAGCATGCTTAGTGCACACTGTAGTGCATGTATAGTGTCATTATTACTAAAACTACTGTAGGACCTGGAAGCCCCAACTAAGAATCATATCCCATTGTGCTATTCACTGTACACACACATACATACAAAGAGTTTACAATCTAAATAGAGATGAGAGACGACTTTGAGAGAAAGGAACAATCACTATCTCCATTTGACAGTTGGGGAATTGAAGCACAAAGTGATTAATGGACAGACATGGCTTCCATTAAAGTCATCTGGAAGACTCAAACTCAGTTCAGTGGGTATTGGATCAAGCTGAGAAAATTTTGCCTGAGGTCACCTAGGAAGAGTGTAGCACAGTGAAGACTTGAATCCAAAATTTCTGAGTCCCAGTTTTGTGCCTTATTCACAAGCCCATCCTTCACCTGAGTATGGCATCATTTACAGTATTTACTGTTTGATGCTTAGCTCTCACTTACACCTCAGCAACCCCAGTGCAGTGAATGTGCTTAACAGGAGTGGCACTGAGAGAAGAATTTGGTCTGGTATCTCTCATTGATCCATACTGTGATTCATATTTTATTCTTTGAAACTGGAAGATGGGGATTACTTTCCTCTTCTTCTCTAAGTACCCTTCCCAAAGAGTCATGTAGGCATCTGATTGTACTTAGATTTGTTTTATGAAAGTCTCAGAGAGCCCCCAAAGTTTTGTCTCAGTAATAATGTGTGTAAGAGTGTGAGAAGATTGGAAGATGGTGAGAGGTGTACCATTGTTTTTCCAGAGTGGTTTTCCTCTTTTGACTGTAGGCCTTTTAAAGTTCTTATTTATTTATTTACCGAGTTCCAGCAACATGGCCCCTTCTGTGCAGCACTAAGTAGGATTACTCATTCATTGTAATAACAACAGCAAGCAAAGATGAAAAAAAAATGAATAAGGTTGTCTTTTGGGTGGAGTATCTAGGTTATTATAGTTAAAAATAACTTCTCCCCTCTTTCTCCTTTTCTCTTTCATACTTTAAGGAAAAATGTTACAGTATTAGTGTAATTCCTGCAAGAAATGCAATTCTAACCATATTACAATCTAGACAGTGGGAAGACCATTAACAGGATGGTGCCTTATATTGTAAATTCTAATTCCTTGAGCTAATAATCAGATTAAAAATATACTAGCAAACTCCCTGTTTTTACCTATTAATACATGAAATTTAATTTTTCTGACTGAAATCCATCAGTTCCAGCACATATCCCTGGACAGTAAAATTAAAAACATGGAAAAATGCTTCAACTTTACTTCTTACTACTTGAAAGACTGCTATAATTCATGAAAGAGACAGTTTTGCTATCCATTTATGGCAAGCTACATTGCTAATAGGTTATTGTTTCAGAGACTAGGGACGGCTGGAAAAAATACTACTCCCTGCTCTCCATTTAATGTGCCAAGAAAGATGGGGAAAGAAATTTATTCTGAAATAACAATACTTGTTTTCTTTCTTATTTCCATACAGACCACTTGATTTAACATTTGGATCTTAGTAGTTAGGAAAAAAACAATCACATCATTCTCGGTACATTATGATTTAAACACTATTTGGGACAAAAAAGGAGTATTTTAAATGTGTATTTTTTTTAAATTATTACTTGTAATGTTGCTATGCAAATGTAGTGTGTGGCTAATCGAATTGAGAGCAGCTCAGCAGAATATAGGCAGGTGCTGTGTATCTTTTCCATCACCCATACCTGTCTAACTCAGCCCTGAAGGCACCACTCTGCTACTGCTATGGCAGTTTTAAACCTACCTTACACTAGATCTGCTGATACAATCCATGCTTGAGCTTCTCTTGTCCATCTTCCTTTACATCTACCTCCTATGTGCAGCAGAAATGTTATGGTAGCACAAACCAGAAGAACAACTTTTGCGAGTAGCACTGAACCATACCAAGGTTTTTCCTGTCTCTTCTTTTCCTGCAGAACATTGATCTACATGTGGCCTAGTAGTATCTCTAACATTATTCTAACGGGTAGTCTGTCTGGACAATATCCAGAAGTTGTGAGTGCTGTTTTAAACCTCATTTTAGAGACTCCTGATGGATTTCCTTGAGTAATTTAGTACTGTGTTTGCTACTACAATACTTCTAATTTTTTAAAAAAGGCACATTTATAAAACATTATTAATGTATGTGTTAAACTTCCAACTACATTTTTCAAAAACATACGTGAATTTTATGGTATGCTTATCATTGCAATTTTCATTGACCATTTTTACCTGATCCTGAATTGGCATATTTCATGTGTTATGTTAAATTATCTTGTATTGTTTTGTGCTGTTAAACAGATGTCACATTTCTCCCAAAACTTACTACATTTCTTTGGTTTTTAGTTAGTAAAGCACTTTGTGATCCCTCTGATTAAATTCAGGTAGTGGAAAAGCTACCTTTTTTATTTTTTTCTCTGCATGAATACAAGATAGTAGAATCAATGTAACCCACTAGTGTATAAAAAATGCTATGAGATCTAGGGATGGTTCCCATGTGATGCCAGTCTTTCCAAATCACTGAATGAAGTCAACCAGGGTGCTAAATACCTTGGCTGAGCCCTGAAAAAGTATCCCAAGGGCTGTGAAATATCACTTCAGTCTCATTTTTCATTTCCTTAAGTATATTCAATTGAACAGTGAAATACATTTTCTAAGATTGATTATTTTGGCTGAAAAACTTCCCTGAGGATATTTTTGGTAAGTGCAGTATAACTTCTTTTCCTAAAGACCTTGATTAAACCATCATATGGAAGAAGAAGATGCGTTATGCCTGTTAATATGTTCTCTGGCTGAAGACATACTAGCAGAGGGTTAATAACAACATGTAATAGGTGAGTACATGCAAAAGCAAACAAATATGAATTATCTGGAATTGGAATTTGTCTCTAGGGTGTTTAGGGGCCATTAGAAATTCAGCCCTAAGCTGTTTGGCTCATTCAAAAAGGTAGTACTTTCAGCAGCACTGTATTTCATAACATGATGGGGGAACATTGGTTCAGGAATGAGTAAGTAAGGACACTACCTATTGAGTCACCAACATCATCCCTGGCAGCACTGTCTTTGTTACTATATCCCATCCAAGACATTACTCTGCCCTGTTTATTTTAGAAGATGTAACTCACAGTCTGATGTGAAGGTAAAGACATGATGTGTCAAAGTTTTCTCCTTATTCTGCAGACTTTTAACTTCTGTGGCTCAAATTTATCTCTGAAGTCTCTCCAACTTTCTTCTATTGGTTCTTTTCTGTTCTACTGTTTGTGTGTAGCAGACCATTGCTAAATTTTCTCCACTTCCAATCCCCCACACACACCTAAACTCTGCTCAGATTGAGTGAAAGTAACAGTACCAACAAGAGGAAGGCCAGAAGCCAGGTGACTAATGGTCTGTAAATTAGAGTTGTGTATGTGAAGCAATAACAACAGTTGCATCTTACTCGGTGAAGCAGAAAGGAGAGAATGTACACACTATCATTTAAAACCAGTAAAATTCTCTCTGTACAACAAACTATATACAAATGGCCTGGTTTCCAAAAGTGTTGCTTTAAAGAGGTTACAGTGAACATTTCAGTCAGTTGTGACCCATCAATAATTTATTATGGTTATTATTTTGTATTGTAAAGGTGACCAAAGACTCCTGTCAGATTAGCACTGCATTGTGTTAGGTTCTGTTCAAACACATGGTTAGAGATACACCCATTTCAGGAAAGATATGGACAAATTGGAGAAAGTCTAGAGAAGGGCAACAAAAAATGATTAAAGGTCTAGAAAACATGGCCTATGAGGGAAGATTGAAAAAAATTGAATTTGTTTGGTCTGGAGAAGAGAAGACTGAGAGGGGACATAATAATAGTTTTCAAGTACATAAAAGGTTGTTACAAGGAGGAGGGAGAAAAATTGTTCTCCTTAACCACAGAGGATAGGACAAGAAGCAATGGGCTTAAATTGCACCAAGGGCAGTTTAGGTTGGACATTAGGAAAAACTTCCTAACTATCAGAGTGGTTAAACACTGGAATAAATTGCCTAAGGAGGTTGTGGAATCTCCATCACTGGGGATTTTTAAGAGCAGGATGGACAAACACCTGTCAGAGATGACATAGATAATACTTAGTCCTGCCATGAGTGCAGGGGACTGGACTAGGTAACCTCTCGAGGTCCCTTCCAGTTCTATGATTCTATTATTCTAACCAAAGCAGCTTACAGTTAAAACAAACAACAACAACAGCATCCAAGTCTGACTTTGAGTGATGTCCAAGATAAATAATGCCAGAGTGATTTTCTATTGACCCCTGTTGAGAAGCAGGGCTGTGTGAGAAAATGCCTGTTAGCTGTGCCCTAATTTGTGCGTGTGACAGTCGGGGGGTTCCCACCTCCCCTATTTCACATGAGGGAAAAAGTGAAGTCAGGGATACAGGGACCAGTGTTCCTTCCCGGACTCTTTCATCTCTTCTATTCCTTGGGAAGAAGTTTCCCTCCCAGTCTGACTTTTCCAGGATCCTCAGATAAGTGGCACAGAAGCTGTCTTTGGGGTGTACGATGCTTCCTCCTAGAAATTGCTCTTTAAAGCAGTTACAGACTTGTCAAGCAGTCACTGCTGCTTTGACAGCTGGCCTCAAACCCTGCAATGATGTGCCTGCTGGGGTTTCCACCTGCAAAAGGACGAGAAAGGAGGCACAGTGTCTCTCAGCTCACAGTAGTGGTCTGTGCTGACTACTGAGATCGGAGTGAGGGGAGATGCGTATTAGTAGAGAAGTCTAATCCACAAAGTTTGGATCTAGATCCAGATCTAAATTTCTCCAATTTCAGCGGTGTTTAGATCTGTAATTTTGGTTTTGAGCTCACTTGTAATAATAATATGTCAGCACTTCTGGTTACAGCTGCAATTCGAAAGTGAAGAAAAAGCTAAAATGGTGGGGAGAGAGAATGAAAAGAAAGTGAACCAAGCATATCAGAGCCTTTCAGATTGTTTAGTGGAAAAATGGGCAAAACCACAGGAAAATCTCATATGTTCCAGACCAGTTCATCCATCCCTAGGGATTCACTAGTAGGAATAGAGCTGATTTTATAATGTGTGACAGTGTAGGTTTCCCTGAAACAGACTTGTCCTGAATTGAAAATAAGGAAACTGTCGCCCTATTACTTCACTTTCCACATTATATTTTAAAGTTAAAAATAGAACATTTTTACTGCTACCCATGATTCCCTGGGGGAGAGAAGGGAAAATGCTCTTCCCGCCTTTCGTGCAAGCTGATTTGCTGTCTTATTTACATGGTAACATTTCAGCTTCCATATTCCTCAGAATGAGGTATTCCCAGGTAAATAAGATATTTATCCAATGTGCATCATGAGTGGAATAGCATTTGTATTGGCTAAGGAATGTTGTAGCTCAGGACAAATATAGAGATGTTAAATCATGGAACTTTCTCAGCCATAGAAGGAATGGCTTTCCTGCTTGCATAAAGTGCAAACTCAGCACTGTCTAGCACTGCATTTAGAATCACTAATCAAACTCTGGAGTGGATTATATAGTTCAGTGTACTAGAATCACAATATTACTGCTTCTACCACTATTACTACTACTAATAAATAATAACTAAGTATAGGAGCTAAGTGACTTGCCAAAGATGATACAGTGTGTCAGTGGCCATGTGAATAGCCAAAAGTCAGTTCAGTAGTTTTATCTCCTGACACTCAGTCCCTGTCTCCAAGTGCTATACACTGGTGCCTCCCAAGCACATTTTTTCTATATCTGTAGCTCTATAGCCAGCAACATTGAATGCACTATTTCTGCATGCTTACAGATCAAAATGAGTAGGAACAGTGTCTCAGAATACATGCGGGCTCCCTCTTTTTCTCTGTTCCAACACTTGCCAAGTCCAAAACAGGTTTGGTGTCAAAGCAAACTCCCTAAACTGACTTCAGGAAGTTCTTTTTTGCTAGTTCCCTAGTCATTTTCAGGTGATGGAAATCTTTGATTATTTATGATCTCCTTGATGTCCCATTTGAGAAAGCTGTGGTTGGAGAGTATTATATGGAAAGTATTTTAAGCTTCTCTCATATTTCATACATCGATTCAGTGAGGAAGGGAAAAAGAAGTTTAAAAAAGTGAATTTGGTTGTCATGGCAACCAATTGTCTCAGGTGCTCTATTCCAATACAACTATTAACTCTTAGACCATATTTATTATTCAAGGAAAATAATTGACTTTGAAAAAGAAAATTGGTTGTCACAAAAAGGACAAGCCGCTGTGCTAAATTTGAGTAATTTGCATGCAATAAAAATGAATTAAGGAGAATGAATCCTGTTCAGCCCTCAAATGATTTACATTTGGGTTACTGCTCTGCTTTTCTCAGCTATCAATATTACAGGATACAGAAAGTATTGGGAATAGCAGATTTGGAAAGAAATAACAGTACCCTAAAGCTACAGTGCATAAAGCCTTAGATCTTTATCGAGCTATTCAGGTGAAAGTCTTCATTCAACTACAAAAGATTGTTTTCAAACATGTTGGGTGTTAAAAATCCTATCAAAGGCTCTCATTTCTAATCTTTAAAAAAAATTCTGACCTGTATCAATTCAGGGTTGTGATTACCGTGACCCGAGTGACTAGCTGAAATTCAGAGTCTTGTTTCTGTTAAGAGGTGAAATTTATGACAGAGTCAGGTATTTCTTTGTTGTAACCCTGTTTATTTATAAAGAAGATACATAAAGTCCTGTTTCTCTGAACACAAGAGGAACTAAAAACAGAGGACTGTTTCTTTTCACACAATTCCAAGCCTCTTTCCAAGACAGCACACTGCCCAAAATTTCTCTCGCTTAGTTTTTTCTTAGTGTCATGCCACAAGCCCTTCTCTGGCTGTCCTTGGGTTTCTGCTGTTTCCTCTGTCTCCTTCAGTGGTCTTTCTCTCTCCTACTCCCCAGTCTTGTACATAATCACAGAGCTGCAATCCAATAATTCCTCCTCCCCTACATTTGTTACCAGAACTTTTGGAAACTTTTTTCGCCACATGGCTCAACTCCTATTCTAACCTTGAATTTGGCCTGTGTTTTGGGCAGTCTCCTATTGTTTTAGGTGCCTAGTCCATAAAGGAGGTCAATTGCTTTTTTAAATTTATGCTGAGTGAAAAGAATCTGTTACACCCACCAGGTCCATGGAAATTTCACTCATGTTACAATTTCATGTACTATCAGCATTTCACCAAGATGATGAGCAGAAATTAGTATTTGAGGAATTTCTTGCTGACAATAAAATCTGTAGTGATCTGGTTTCCTATCTACTTGAAATGGAGTGTTTTGTAGTAGGACTCCTGGGTTCTTTTCCTGGCTCTGCCATGGATGCACTGTCTCACAGGCTCAGAAATAGGATATGGGACTCTCATGTTTAGAAGTATTCAAAGACAACTCTGCCACCTTGATCCTTTTTTTCAAACCTTTTCTCAAGATTGTGCTATAGCAGGGCCAAAACCACACCTCTGCCAAAATGGACGAATGTACGTATATTGCCAACCTGTGAGAAAATGCACAGCCCATAAAAGATCCCCCCTGAACCTTGAAAGAAATGGTTGGATACTTGAACTTATTTGACTCTCTACTCATAATCACAAGACACTGAGCAAGTAACTTAACATCTCTCTGCCTTCGTTTATCTAACTATTACAGGATAGGTATAAAAACTAAGAAAAACAGGAGCCCTTATTAATAAAGTTCTTGTGAAGTGTTTGAGATTCTAAGAAGCAAGGTGCTATATAAAGACAAGGGTTATATTACCCAGTGAAAGGTGAAGAAGAATCTCATAAGATTAGGCACCTTCATCTCCTGTTCCTCCTGGTCTTCCTTTGCTCTTCCTAGTTAATAATTTATGTACATTGGATCGCTCTTAATAATGTGAACTTGCTGTGTCCGAAAGAACAAAGGGCACGCTCCCCAAACCTAAGCTTTTCCTTTCCTTTATACCTATTTTTGCTGTTTGTATTTTACATATGCCCATGGTTATTACTGTTACCGGCACGTCTAAGAATGCTATGAATTGGAGAACAGTAGACAGATTCATTTATCAACCTAAAATCAGTAACACATTGTATAGTACTCTATTCAGCACAGACAACCATGAACCTTTTCCACAGCCTAGGGCCCTTCCAGTAGTACCATTGTTCCCTTTCGGAACTTTATTTGTTCATGCTGCTTATGCTTGCAAATAGTAAAACTCACCTAAAGGTGGCAGCAAACTTACACTACAAGCTCAAGGCCAGACTTTTCAATTACGTGTTCATGATATTTTTTTCTTGCTAAGGAAGAATACATAAAGATTATTATTTAGTGTATTGTGTTGGGGGTAGGGGAAATAAATATCTGGCTGTTTTAGACCATAATTCTGAAAGAGAAAAGATTAGAGGGAAAAGGCAGAGAGAGAAAATGATTTGAAACCTAAAGGAGAGAGAACTGTTGGACAACACTACAAGAAGTTTATTTTGCAGATAAAAATCATTTACTGTTTCCCTATTATCTACCTATCATCTGGGAATTAACTTTTATATTTAAACACTATCACGTTGTAGGTGGACTCCCCAGTGTCTGAACATAGTGGCTTGCAGTTGACACTCTATAGTTTCTGGTTTTCTGACACATAACATATTTAATGCAACCCCCTTTTTTTTATTCCTGTGGCTAGCAAACTGGTGTAGGGATATTTATGATAGGATATACTCTGCATATATCATAGATGAGGTGGGCATGCTTGAAAGGGCCAATTAGCCACTGTATTAGGTTTCAATGGTTGAGAATGATCATCAAACGTTCTATTGCCACGGTATTATTATCTTCTGGTCCTTCTTAAGAATCATTACTGCATAAAAGAGATTAAATTCAATTTATTGAAAGGCAGGCCATTAAACCCTTGATATGTGCTGCATTGTGTGCATCAGATTTCATCGCCAAAAATGGATTTCTTACTGGAGATAACGGAAGATAATGAAGGTAGAAAAATTATAGAAAACTAGGGTCCAGTGATTATCAGCACCATCAATATTTGCCTATTAGGCCCCAAGGAGTTATTTGCAGCACATCTGGTTTATTTAGTGAGCTTACGTGAGCCAGAAAGAGTTTTGCTTTGCATTATTCTGTATTTTCAAAAATCTCTATGAAAAGAAGGGTGCTTGACTTTTTTCAGGCTTCCTGCACTCCAGCCAAAACTGGTATCAGATGTCTTGCAGAGTGAAAATAACCAATGCACCATAAAATCCCTTAGACAAGTATAGTATATAGTTTTGCCTTTTGCTGCCTTGGTGAACTATTATAGCACTGCCTCAAGATTAGGGCTTGAGGAACTCTGTTTATTTAAGCGTTTCATTTTCCCTGTATTTTAAAACTCTCCCTTTTGTATACACACTCCCTATGCTAGGTCTTATTTCATAATTGTGTGAGCTTCCCTTTTCTTCCTTTCCCAATCTCCAGCAGCCACTCCCTTCTTAGCTACTTCCCACGTATCCCCTGCCCTCTTTGTCCGGATCATCTACTTCCTGGAAATCACAGGGCTCTTGAGTTTCTCTCTCTAATGAGATTTTGTTCCTCTCACACCTAGAAACTAGGCATTAGACGCTTATACTTCTCCCTCTTTTAAATAACAATATTAGAAGTCTTCTTAATGGCCAGGTCACTTACCCAATTTGAGGGTAAACTGAGTCCTACAGCCTGTTATGTTCAGTGAATTCTATTACATCATCAGTATTGATTTTCAGATCTTTTAGACCTTGGCTATTTGGCCCTGAAGCAGGACTTTATATACTCTACTGTGTTTTGTGGTTTTACAGTTACTGGGGACTCTGCAGAGATTAAGATGACAGCAATAAAACCAGCCACATATATAATTTCTCTTTCTACATTTTAAACAGATTTTTCTCATCCGCCATAACCCCTGTGGCAGTTTTAAAGGGCCAAACAAATCAATGCAAAGGGATTGGTGTGAAAAGAGCAGGTTTTCTTTACTGTTATGCAGGAGGTAAAACTAGATGAGCACAGTGGGCCCTTAGTTTCTATGAATTGGCAACAGTTGCAAGCATGTGTGTGTCTTAATCTATTGCCGCTCAACCCCCACCCCAAGTTTCAGTGTGCATTTAGTGCTTGCAAAAAGTGTTGGACTGACAGGAGAGATGCTTTTCACACACTCCCATGAAAAAGGAGTTTTTCTTTTGAGCAATTCTAAGGAGTGTGCCATCCTCAGAGATTAAGCTTCTTAGAGCAAGGCACATTACCTCCCCTTATGACAGCTAGATAAGAAATTTCACATCCTCAAACCCTGACTTATGCTTCATCCAAGAGAATGAGTCCATCCAAAACCTCAGTACTACCCTGACAGTATATTGGTTCAGTTATGAGACATTTTGGAGAATGTCAGTGAATAAATCCTTGTCTTGGAGGCAGTAATGGAGTGGTAGGAAGTCTGAACAGTTTAAAATTACACCTGCAATGCTTTGGAGACATCATAAACCCAGAGGCTTTGATAATCAGGGCTTCTACCAGAGAATTGATTCATCCTTAAGGACAAAACCCATAAACAGTGGAATTAGCTACCTAACTTAAATAGTACACATATATGTAAATGTTTGCAGGGTTAAGTCCTAGCCCATCTCCCTGGTCACAGGGGCATTCCTGTCACAGCTCAAATCTCTTGGAACTCTAATTATACCCAAAGAGCACCTTTATCAACAAGCTCAGAACCCACAGAGCAAAGCTGTCTCCTAATATAGGCAATGCTCATGCAGTTTACAGGCACATCCAGCTTTCTGTCATTATTCCACTCCAGCAAGGCTTAAAAAGAATCACCTGTCATCCCCAAGGAATTTAGTTCTCCTTGCAGCCCTCCCATTCACACGTGGCTACTGGGCTAACCTCTCCTACTTGTGGTGACTAAAAAGCCACAGCTGAGAGAAATCACTAACCAGCCCTCATGCTGGGAATGTGGCAGATAAAAAGACAACTAAACCTTAAGTAATATAATTGCTCAGAGGCTGAGTTTTACCTGAAGTCTGTGTTTGTGACTAAATACACAGAATTGGCTCCATCCATGTTTTGGGTAAAGCAGCTGTCCTGGTCTCCCTTAATCTTGGTTTTTATTACCCACTGTAAGCAATGCTTTTTGGGTAAATGTTTTACAGAAGGTGAAATCTTAACACATTACACACTGTTTGTGCTCAGTCACCTGTAACTGTTTTTGTCAAAAGCAGACATATGGCTGTTTGGTATGTAGGCAGCAGATGAATTCTGTGATAGAAGCTAGTTAAGCTACCTATATGTTAGCTACCAGTGCTTAGACAGCAAGGTGATAGATGGATAGACAGAGCTTTACCCAGCTCCAGTGAAGTCAATCCTGCATTGTGCAGGAGGTCAGACTAGATGATTATAATGGTCCCTTCTGACCTTGAAGTCTATGAGTCTATAAAAGATTTCCACTGAATTCTGGGGAAGTTGGTTTAGGCTTACAGAGTGAAGAATTTAGGGCATATGTCTCCACATGTGTCCTTGAGATGCTCTAAGAGACACAACCACCAAGATAGTTATATCACCTTGCAGTTTTTAAATATTTGTAGAAATGAAAGGTCCCATGTGAAAAATCATACATCATTCCCACAGCTCCAAGGTGAAGAATTAAAGTTCAGGGAGCTATATCATCTTCATTGGCTTAGATAGGAGATATGCTATCCAGAGCATTAGAAGCCAGGACAGTGCGGAGTCTGTTCCTGCTACTGATTTGGTCTTTGACCTTTTTGACAAACCCTATAACTGCCTCGTGCCTCCGTTTACTTACAGTTAAATGATCATTCAAATATCTCCCTTGTGGGGTGTTGAGTTATGATGGTTAAACACCTTAAAATGTTTAGTGGCTGATACTGTTCTGACCTTGCCTTCAATGAGAATTAATTCCATTGATGTCTGGCATTTTACTGGAATAAAATTTGTCTAAGTGGGAGAGACTTTGAGAGGTAAATCCAGCATTGTACCATCTTTCTCACTCTTCTAATGTTTAACATACAGTGAGGCACAACTATGTTGCCTTCCTATAGAAATAGAAACAAGAATTTGACACCGGGGCCATTGCATTTTACAGACAGACAGCATTCAAAGTGACAAGTATGCCACACCAAATGAGCAGAGAATTTTTCAGTTCTTTTCACATCAGTGCTTGCATTCTGCACCCATAGATAGTATGTGAATATGGCATGAAATGCCAGCAACAAGAAAATGGATAGTTTATTAGTGGAAAGCATTTTTGCATGCCCTATGCTTGGGACAAAACCATATTTAATCTCTCTTTCTTTTTGTGAACACTATGTGGAAAAAACAATGGAAATAACATGTCTCTTAGTTCCTGCCGTGAATTCAAGTAGTACTGCACAGGATTGTTACAGTGAAACCTCGGAAACATTGAGACCATGGCCAGTGCTGGTGTTTACTGCTGTTGATCACCTTTATCTCTTGATCAGCCTAATGCTATTTTCAATTGCACTTTCACATCCTCCCTGCATCCTTATGCTGAAATTAACTCCAGTGCCCATACCAGGCCCTCCACACTATGAAAGTCCCATAGTAGCAGTGAAGTTTGGTGGGGCACATAGTTTGAATACATATAGAGATTATCTCCCTCCAACCCCGCCCAATCTATTAAACTACAATTCCACTGCATCTGGAGAAGGAGCTGTGGGAATGGGCCAGCAGTATGTTAAGGAAAGGATCCCTGAATTCATGCATAGATGAATAAGAAGGGGAGAAGAAGCTTCCCTAACTGCAGCTATGTGGAGCTCATCCTCATTTAGTTCCTTGCACAAAACCTTCTTTACTTGGTCTTTTTCTCCTCTCTCAATCCATATTTGCTCTTCTCTACTCATAATCAATACTTGCCAGCTACTTCCTGGGTTCACAAACTTGCTCAGGTTCAGAAATGTTAATTTCTTGTAATTTATACCCATATTTTTCCATCAAGAGTGAATCAATTAAAAAACAACAGCCCTCTTTCTTAATTTTTCAAAGGAAAGAGAAGCCTGTGCTGTATATTGGGTTTAGAGGAATCACCCCCAAAAGATAATTGGTTCTAATAGAAGATCAATATATGCGCTGTACTGATTTCTTTCATCACAAATGATTTTCTCATACTTCCCCTCACTGCTCCTTTTATCCACCTTATCTTTGTACTTGTTTTTCAATCTTCCTGTTCCATTTCTACCTTAATTTTTCATTGGATTTTTTCCCCTCTTGTTTTCTTATACTCTCCTAAGGACAACTCAATATGAGTTGACTTTGATGTAACTTTTCAACTCACAGTGACTCAATGGGCAAAAAGAATTCAACCATTGTTAGTTTTGGCTTTGTTCTATTCACATGGCATTATTCAGTCAGTCCTCCATAAAAGTTTTTCAGATGCTTAATAATTCTGGAAGATTGCAATTCAGGGACCATGGTTATCTTCAACAAGCCAGAAGGTTCTTGCTCCATTTGTGGCACATTTCACTATATGGCCATCTGGAAGCAGTTGCTACTCCATGATGCACGATAAGGGTGGGTAAAATGTGGTGGCTGGAAGCAAAAGCCCAATTATACTTGATATGACATGCAACTAAACTTCAAGGTTTTCCTTGACTTGCATATAGGCAGCACAATGCAATGGAACTGGACGTTCTGGTGTTTAATTTAGTGAGACCCTACAATTCATTTTATGCTGCTTTGAAGATAATTAGCATGCCTCAGAAATCAGAGGAGCCTTGTCACCAAATTTAGGTACAGCAGACCAAAACTAATCTGGGCCACTATTATAAGAGTCACAGATTTCAAAGCTAGAAGGGGCCACTGTGTCCATCTAGTCTGACCTCTTGTATAACATAGACTATAAAACTTACCCAAAATAAGATACAGTGCTGAAGTGGTAGGTTATGGACCAGATGACCACTTTAGTCTTTACCTTCTGCTTATAGTGAACAAGAAGTGATGTGCAATGTGCCTGTGTGGTACATTGGCTAAGTGCAGGTGATCCTTTTTCACTCTAGCAGGTGGCCCTGACAAGCTTCAGGGCCTGCTAGTTGCAGCTAGGGAATGTGCTCCTTTAACGCAAGTGGTTTGTGCCGCGGATGCTTAAATTAGAGCTTGATAAGTTTACGAACATGGCTGTATTATGGTGTTGCCTGTGACAGCAGGGGACCAGAGCTGATGACTCAGGAAGTCCTTCCAGTCATATGTCCTACGTACCTAAAGGAATGGAGCTAATGTGAGTTCTGTAAAATGCCTTCCCATTGGCTTCCTAGGCTAGGACAAGAGTTACATTTTGAAAACATGTCGTAACTAGCACATGTTAAAGCTCTAGAATAAGCAGTTGTATTTTAACCTGCATTAGCTGATCAAACTGTATTACTAGCTGCAGGGAGTCTCGAGTGCACTTCAATCACCCACCATATTAAACAATAACTGGTCCTGTCGACACTAGATTTTAAAATGTGTTATTTAACATGTTTTAAAAATCACCTATTATCTTAGGATAGACATGTTCCTATTATGGCCTGACATCTGGCATTCTGAGAACCGACCAGTGCCCCAATCACAGTAGAGCAGCTGGAGTGGAGCAGATTCAAGTCCTCAATGCAAATGTTGGATGCTGTTTGTCATGGATCCATAGGAGGTATGCTATACCCCAGCTTTTAAACAGTAGATTGGAGGAACTCCTTCTGTGTACCAGACCCCCACTAGATCTCACTCTTCCCTCAGGATAGGCCATGCAGCCTCAACCCCTCCGAGACTGAGCCTCTGGGCTCCAGCACTCCTGGTTCACACCATGTATTCTGCCCAGTGAGTACCGCTGAGATTAGGGTTGCATTTTTCCAAAACCAAACACTACAGGTCCCCTTGTCGCTTACTCTCCCATCCCCTGGAACTCACCTGTCAACTGCAGAGCTGGGGTGGGAAGAGCTGACGCAGAGCCTGCCTGCCTGCCAAATCAGAGTGCAGCAGGCCATGAGAGGGAGGGATGTCTGTCCCTGGAACGAGAGGTCAGAGAAAGCTAGGACCCTGGGAGGCTAAGAAGGCATGGACGGCAAGCCCAGCTGCCAGCCAATCCGGCTACTGGCCCTGCTTCTCAAGCACTGTGCACTGTCAGGATCCCTTCTCCTCTAGCAGTAGCTGCTTTTCCCACCCTCCTGCTGGCAGAGGCCAATCATAGTTACTGCAGTCACTGGCCTTTTGGCGTCCAATCAGCAGTGTTGACCGCACAGGTCCCCTTTCAACTGGACCTTCCAGTTGAAAACCAGACACCTGTCTGAGAGAGACTCCTGTTCAGAGACTTTTTTGCCTTCTTCAGGGATCAATGCACCTTACAAGTTTTTGCAGTGACACGAGGCTGCCTTTTTAAAACGGAGTAGCATTTATTGGTCAATTGGAACACAGCATTGGAAGTCCTTAGGTTAGCAAAGAGAAGCAAAGGTTAAGACAGACAACCAATTTCAGAGTTCTACCGAGCCAGATTGCTGTAGGAACAATTTTATCTCTCTTTGTCTTTGTCCCTTTGTCTTCAGTCCCAGGTGTGATCTGCTGTCTCTCTCCAAAGGGCAGTTGTAGACATATGATACCTTTTCCTTTTGTTCCCTGTACTGGACCTATGCTCAGCTTCCCTGCAGAGAAGTGGGTGGAAAATCTCCTTCCTCTTGGCTGTGGGTTGCTAGAGAATATCCTAATCATTGGGGTTTGCAATGTCCTTCCCAGTCTTTCATGGATATGGGTTGGTTTCATACAGTCCTTGAATGACCTGTGCATACAGGCCCAGAGAGTTAAGTGACGCACACAATTCATGTCTCCTGCTTTACCCTCAAAGCAGTTAACCCCTTTGCACCCACTGAATAGCAATCCCTACTTAAACAATTCACTGCCATGCATGTCATTCATAAAAATGCCCCGGAAAATTCCCCCTTTTACATAGTGTTATTACTAGTGCTTCAGAAAGGATGGCTGGAAGATCTACCTGAATACCCAGTGGATATGTGTGACCATGTTTGTGGAACTTTTGGCAGCCTTACCAACTGTCAGTCAAAAATGAGGCACAACAAAGTGATTTCCCTGAAAAGGTGGATCAGTGACATTTGGGCAGCTGGAGGTTTTGTATTTCCTCACCTTGTGCTTCATTATTCACCTAAGCAACTCGCTTAAGTTTATATGGTGAAGGCCAAAGAATTTCCACAAAGGCTCTGAGGCTGGCCTGTATACCTTAGAACGCAGAATAAAAGGAAAATTATTAGTTCTTGTAAGGCCAAGACCCTGGTTTACCCTGTTCAATGAGAGCTAGAGCAAATGGTGTTAATGAAAAGGCCTTTAATAAGTTTCTTTGATATTGGAACTCTGCTTAGGAACATTGCCATAGATCAGAGCCGAAAGCTATTTAGTCTAGTATAGGATGTGGGTTAATCTGCTCTAATACTTAGATGGTTTATGCCCTGAAGCATAAAGGATGAAGTCCTGGCCCCAATGAAATCAATGGGAGTTTTGTCATTGACTTAACCTGGGATGAAGTCCTGACCTCACTGTTTATCCTTTCCAAAACCCTAGGTTTGCCCTAATTTTTATAGCTCTGGATATTGTTATCCATATAAACATTCTCTCTCTCTTTGAACTTGCCAAATCCTTGGCCTCAGTGACATCCTGTGGCAGTGCTTGCATATTTATCTAGCAAAGCAACCGAGTTCCTGGATTTTTGGTACCCCAAAGGGGAAATGCTTTCCTGAGAAGGGATTGCAGAGTACTCTATATGGCCAAAAACAGAGAGAATGCTGTATGGGGTACTTATAGGGAGACTAACAGAAAAGCTAATGCCTCCATTTCTCTTATATCAGGTTCTTGTTATCACCTAAATCTTAACCATTTGGGTGTGAAGAAAAATTCCTGTAGATTTTAAAAACTGAGTCTTGGGGAAGAGTTCACTAGGGTATGGGTAAAGGAACCCACATCTCTCTCTTCTGTGTTAGGGTATTAAGCTCTCTGTTTAAAAACCACATCACATGGAGGGTGGGTGTAAAGAAAGTTTATGTGGTGATAGTGGATAAATACATATAACTGGAATTCATATTTTCATGACCTCTAGGGGGTGATCTGTTCTTACCTTCTCCAAGATTCAGGGTAAGCTGGACTTCCAATAGTACCCAAAAGCTACCTCTCCAAGTCAGGTCACTCTGTAATCTCAGATCAACTTGCATGCCAGATTCAGAGGCTTTGCTCCTGGTTCTAGTCATCACAATTTCTCCTGCCAACTGGGGCTTACACAACAAATATTAGTACTTTAGATCAGGGGTTCTCAACCTTTTTCTTTCTGAGCCACCCCCCACCCCCCAACATGCTATAAAAACCTCCATGGCCCACCTGTGCCACAATAACTATTTTTCTGCATATCCAGTAGATTAAAAGCCAGAGCTGGTGTTAGAGGGCAGCAAGTAGGGCAAAGTTGCTCAGGCTTTGGCTTCAGCACCATGTGGCTGGGGCTTCAGCTTTCTGCCCTGAGCCCCAGAATTTCAAACACTGGCTCTGCTGTCTGGTTTATTTTGGCGGATCCTCTGAAACCTGCTCATGGCCCCCAAGCACTCCTAGATTCCTAGTTGAGAACTGTTGCTTTAGATCCAGGATGTCCACACACAATGGACACAGAGTGCTTCTCGGTCTTCCACATCCTACGGATGGCATACTGCCAGTAAAGGTGTGTTGCAGAGGAGTCACAAATCCTCGCTTTTCTGAAAGGGCACAAGTCATTTTTCTACAAGATCAGGATAATTGCAGCAGCTCTGTCACAAAAATCAAGAAAAGAAGGAGTTGCACTCTGATTACAACACTTTCATCTCTGTGCTAAGCATGTCCTCTTTATCAGAAGCTATACAGAAATATAGGCCCCAATACTGCAAAGACTTCTGCACTCGCTTAAATATAAACATGTGAGTGGTCCTCCTGAACTCAATGAGATCACTCATTTACTTTGAACTATGCACACACAAAGTCCTTTCAGAAAAAAGGCCATAAAGTAAAGCACTGTGTTTTATACCCTATGGAGATTATTAAAATCAAAGAAAATATTTTGAAGGTAAACAGTGGTTTAGATTTCACTTATTAGAATAAAATCTCAAGATGCTTATTAAACCACTTCCCTCAGTGTTAAATAAATTGACAATTACATTTTGTTCTTTTCAATAACATGCTAGAAGCCAGTTCATAGTCTTGGAAAGCACATTAAGTGGAGGAATTCATCTAGATGCGCAATTCATAACATCGAAAACAAAATACATTATGAACCACCCAGATCCACTGAATATAAGTTACAGTCTCAGTGGGTGTATTATCCTTGGAATTTTGACTTTGAAGTATATTTCAATGCCTGAGTTGTCATGAACCTTAAAAAAAGAGAGAGATACGTATTTCTGATGAAAAATATTTTAAAGTTTCTATTAAGAATTGTACTATTTTAGTTCCAAAAACTTCAAAAAGATGGAACAGTCAAATGTCCTTTTAATTAATCATTTTTGGTAAGATAAATTAGGTAAAAGAATGATTAGAAAAAGACTTCTTTAAGTACCAGAGTTATTGGCTCACTAGAAAAAAGTAATTTCCTTCTCTGGGAACAAATCTGAAGATTTTGACTTTGCAAATGAGCAATCTGGGCAAAGTTCTTCTCTCAGTTACACTACTGTAAATCCGAATCATTCTGGGTTTACACCAGTGTAACTGAAGTTACCCAGCTCATGGATGGAGTGGGCAGTGGGTGTGTCAAGGTTCTGCCTGCTTCCTCCAACTTGCATAAGGAGAGGATAATGCCACAATCCCACAGAAGCTGCTTGCCCCTTGCTGCTACCCACAATCATCCTCTTTTACCTTGTGTGGCTATGCCAGCATATTCACAACGTGGTCTTGAGTCTGGGTGTTCTCAGGACTTCCTTGCAGAACTTTCTCTCTTGGCTCCTTAGTTCCTTCTCCACTGGGACTCTTCTAGATGATGCACTCTAGTAAAACAATTGTAAACATTCACACTGCCCTGGCTGTACCTGATCTGTGCTTAAGTAGAAGACTTCTGGCTGCAGGGCTTCTAGTCCGGCACTATGGACAGTCATGAAATTCACTTACATAAAAAAAGAGGGATTCTATCAATGTGAATTATTTTAAATTGAATGTTTGTTTTTTAAAAAATTGGGTTTTGACTGAGCACCCTTTAAATAGTAAGTCCTGCTATTTTCAGAAGTATCTCTCATGTCCAAATGTTTTAAAGTATTTTTCTGTTCCCCTGCTGATGTTCAGAAAGGTCTCTTGGGTGGGTTCAGGAGCAACACCATATCACATACTTGGTCCCTTCTTTTCTTTCTGTGCATGCTCTTGCATCCTGGCTCTTCAGTTTCAGCTTCTTGCAGGGCTTTGGGAAGAGCAGTGCATGAATGTGATGTCATATTGCTATTACATGAGAAAGGAGGTGCACCTGGCCATCAATAAACCTAATGATATACAAAGTGCTGACCAATACACAATGCAATTAGACACAAGTAGACAAAAAAATGGGCCAGTAGCTGAAAATACACTGATTTACACCAACTGATGTGGGCCAATTTTTGCTCTCAATAATCTATCAGTTGAAGTCATATTTGAGGTACCATGTAATATTAGTAGGTAAAATCATCCCAGGTAGAAATGAGATTTTCAAGTAGTCTTCCTTTTAAATTTTATTTTCATATATAGCTCATAATGAGTTTTGAAAGCAAACTTTGCACGATGATAGGTTATTTCACAGTGATTATAGGGCTATTCATAATATTTCAAAAATAACAGCAAAATACAGCGTAAGAGCTATAATTATAATTATGTTATACTCAACGTTAAGTAATACAGAAAGATTTACATACAGATTGCAGTAGAAAATGGTTACTAGTATATGAATGCTTTATAAGGTTTATACAATATTGCCATCTATGCTCTTGCTTGTGTGATTATTTAAAGAAGGAAGATATATATTTTTAGCAATTATATAATGTGATTGAAGAAAAGCATGTGTTATAGAAGAGGCAAACAGTATTTTGCGGTGGCAAAAGTATATGAGGAAAGATGAATCGATCATTGTACTTTTCTCCAAAGGGACTAGGTTATTATGATCATTTGATGGAGAAACTAGGCCATGACTGGCTAAGCTAAGGAACTGTGCCTTACTTATTAGTGAGATCTGATGGAGATTTTCTAAAAACTTCCTGAAGCATATATTTTTGTGAATTTGCAGAAGTCTAAATGAAGCAAATTTTTCTCCAATGAGTATAAATATGAAATGTCTATTAAAATAATTGGGGCAGAGAATTTAATCTAAAAATCCTTTATTAATTTATCTTGATCTCAGAATAAAGCGAGTTGTTTGATTATATCCTTGTCCATGGAAGCTTTTCCATTAAATTAAATGGCAGCAATATCAGACCTCTCTTTTTGTAAATATAGCCATCTGGAGCACTTCCTAAAAGTCTGATATTGCAGCAGTGGTGTGTGGAGTAATGGTGGGGTCTTAAATACAATTAATTTCTTGGTCATTTCAATTAGTGTATGTCTTTTAAAAATAACCAAGGAAAATAAATGCAAAAAAAATAGTGTGTCAGGCACTGGAAATATGAAAGGATAGTTTATATATTTAAAAAATTTACATTCAAAAAGAGAAAACTATTTTATTCACTGCAAAAGATGGAAGAGTACATTATTGTAATACCAAGTGCTTTTCTATTGAATAGAATTTAACTATTCCATTGCATCAGATCATATAATATTTCTCCTCATCAGTCATCAGTAAGGTTGCTAAGTCCCCAAAGTGCACATGCTCAGGGCACGGTCAGCTCTATGTTTTTTGCTGCCCCAAGCATGACAGTCAGACAGCCTTTGGTGGCCCGTCTGCGGGCAGTCCGCTGGACAAACGGATTTGGCGCCGTTTCTGTGGGTGATCTGCCGGTCCTGCGCCTTTGGTGTACCCACTGCTGCAGGACCGGCGGACTTCCTGCAGGCATGCCACCGAAGCCTGCCTGACTGCCACCCTCACAGCAACCGGCATGCTGCCCCCTGCGGCTTGCAACCCCAGGCACGTGCTTGCTGCGCTGGTGCCTGGAGCTGCCCCTGGCTCAGGGGGAGAAACTTAGATGCCCAGGGAACTTTTACAGTGGAAATTTAAGTGCTGAGAGAATTTAGGTGCCTACAGGGTTAGGTGGCAGTTGGGGTGGGCACAGGGGCAAGGGCAGAGTTTCTGGATTTCAGAGGTTCCTAAAACAATAGATGCTGGAACTAGGGGTGCTGGGGGTCTGAAAGCATCCCCTGGCTTGAAGTGGCTGCCATCATATACAAGATTTGCAGTTTGGTTCAATGGCTCTCAGTACCCCCACTATACAAATTGTTCCAGCACCCCTGCCTAAAACTGCATCTTAGGTGCCTTAGGCACCTAAGTCCCTTCATGAATCTGGCCTAAGGCACTTCTGAAAAATTTAGCTTGTACCTTTATTCTAGAATTGGATCAAGCAGTTTGTCACAGCAGTCGTTCAGTACCCATTCCTGCCCGCCCACTTTGTTTTATAGGAGAGCTACCCCTCTCAAGTCCTGACATCTCATTGCCAAGGATGCTTCTCCTTTTTTACCTCCTGCATCCCATCATTAAGTACACATACACTCTATCGACTGATGCAACAGCTTGTCCAGCTGAGAGGTTGAACACTCTTTTTCTTTCCCTCTTCAGTCTTTGTTTCTGTTCCTTCAAAGTAATGTAGTATGTCCTGTTCCCCCTAGACAGTTATAAAAGACCCTCAAAAGGTGGGGGGTGGGAGGAATCAGAAATAGGTACCATAGACTTCCTGGACAGAAATACAGTGAAGCTCTTGAGAACGTATTAGGGCATTACTTTAGCTTATGAATAAAGACAGTGACTGCTGAGTGAACAGTGATAATGACAGTGTACCCAATGAGTCTGAAGTCTCTCACTAGGATTCACTGAAAGCCTTTAATATTCTCCCAGCTTGTAGCAAATCCCTTCATTATTTGCAGTATTAAATGAGCACTAAGTGCACTCATCTAAAGATCTGTCTATCTAAAAATAATATTTTTTAGTAAAGCTACTTAGAGAATAAAAAGGAAGTGGAAAAATACCCACCTGCTTTGACACAAAGTGATTTTACCCTATAATATGCTTTACAGAATGCTAGCGTGGGTGGTATTTTTTTTAATATAACTAAACAGTGTTATAAGGTATCTAGCTGCCGTTGAACAGTATCAGTGAAAGAAAACTGGAACTACTACTGTAATAGACAACAGAAATATTAGAACATGCCAGTCAAACAGGAGACCACTGTGCATAGCAACTCTGTCTCCAGAGACCAATCTCTGGACATGAATGACAGCTATTCATTAGAACAGGAAACTGAGGATGCCCTTTAAGGAAGTAAATATATTGTTTTTGTTAATACCTAACTCTTATATAGGTATTATATAGCATTTTTCACCAGTAGATCTCAAAACACTTTATGAAGGAGGTCAGTTTCATTGTCCCTAGTCTGCATATGGGGAAACTGAGACACAGAGGTGACGTGATTTACCAAGGTCATCCAGCAGCCCAGTGCCAAAGCCAGAAATATAACCCTGGTCTCCAGAGTATAACTCTGGTCTATCCAGCAAGTAACACTGCCTCTCATATGCATGCCTCACAGTAGCATTGCATGGTTTGTAACTGATGCGAGCATAGTTGCAACAGTAAAGCCCCTCCACAAGTCAACTCTTCAGCATCCTTGCTGGAAAATAATGACTACAAAGAGGAAATGTGAGGACAGTCTTTTGTCTTCACAGGCAGGCTACTTGTGCTCAGGAAGCCTGAGAAAGGATGGCACTGCATGATTACCTTGCATCTTGAGAAAGATTGTTTTTTTAGTCCAGATTTGAAAAAAATGGTACAAAGTCTTGTTCTCCCTGAAAAGAAAAAGACTGGTGTCATGTGAACATTTGCAGATCACCAGTTTCCTGCTTTCTTTTGACAGTGAGACGATATATATATTTCCTTCTTCACACTTGCTCAAATTCTTCAGCTCCAGCCATGCACAATTCAGAAACATGCAGCTAAAAGGATTGTCAGGAGGCTCCCAGGACCGGCACCAGGGTTTCTCGTGCCCTAGGCGCACAGCCATTTCACTGCCCCCCATGCCGATCCTATGGCTCTGGTGGAGCTGCCGCAGGCATGCCTGCAGGAGGTCCACTGGAGCCGCGGGAGCAGCCGACCATCCACAGGCATAACTGCGGCAGCTCCACCGGAGCTGCAGACCAACGAACCCTCCACAGGCATGCCTGTGGCAGGTCAACCGGAGCCGCCTGCCACTCCCCCCAGCAAAATTCCGTCCTCTCAATAATCCTGGCGCCCTAGGCGATTGCCTAGGCTGCCTAACTGGTAGCGCCGGACCTGAGGCTACCTCAGAACTGGCAAGTGACATTGACCCCGGATGTAACTATCAACATAACTATTATGGAACCTTCTGCTAGCCATGGTAGAAGTGCAGTCTAGTGGTTTAAGCCAGGAAACAAAGTTCTTGTTCTCAGCTCCTTCAGTGATTAACTGTAAGACCTCTGTCTTTACATCACTTGTCCCATCTCTAAAGTAGGCCTTATTATTTGTATTGGCGTAACATCCCAGTCATGGATCAGACGTCCATTGTGGTAGGTGCTGTACAAACACTCAGCAATCCTGTCCTACCACATAGGGCTGCTCTGAGGCAAACTTCTTCCCACAGCGGGATCGACAATGTATACCTGAGTGCAGAACGTGACTTAGTATTTATGCTGTGAGGTCTTTGGAAACAAAAGTGCAAAATATTATTAGATGAGGAGAAATAGTAAAGGTTTTAGAGGGATTGAGTGGGATTATTAACACAAGCTGCTGTTTTCAATTTAATAGGATGGAAATGTTTAGGTTTTTTTTTTTTAATGAGACATGTGACTGTACTTGCACTTATGACAAAGTGCCCTGAGCTATCAGAAAGCCAGAAAGTTGGACAGTAGCTGGCAGTCTTTCTTAAATATGACCATTTCCAAGTACTTAAAGTTACAAGTGAGCAGAGTATATTACGGAGACTGCACACTATTTTATACATATATTTGTGTACTCCGGACAGCACTTAAGCTTGTTGAAGTACTATGGATTCAGGCATCTTCTTAAAGTTAAGCATGTGCCTTCCTGAATTGGGGCCTAGAACAGTGAGGGATTAATATCATTTATTAATATCAGTAACCACAGATATGTAGCGTGAGGGCAAATGTACAGGATTCCTATCTGTACTCTGACAATTCCAGTTGTAGTATCCCTGAAATTTTCAATCTGTCTCTCTTGCAGTACATAATCCACTGCAGTTAGTAGTATCTTAGCAAATCCACATTTTTGGGTCCCTTCACAGAACTTTGCTACTCTCTCTTGGAATCTGCTTCTAAAGATGGTAGGAATGGCCATTTCCATTTCTTGGGAAACTCAGACATTTCAAAAAATAAAATAATGTTCTGAATCAGCATGACAAAAATTGAAATTTTGATATTTCCTGCAAAACAAAATTTTAGATTTTTTTGTTTGCTTTGGGTCCATTGAAAATTTCTCATTTCAGTTGAGACTTTTCTGTTTTAAATATTTCATACATATATATAAAGTGTCAAAATAAAATGCTGTTTTGAAATAAAAAATCAAAACATTCCATTCTGAAAAATATCAAAATGAAATGTTTGGACATGATCAAAATGCTTCATTATGATTGTCTTTCAGAACCAATTGAATCAAAATCTTCGTGCTCCCAATGAAAGTTTCATTTTGATGAAATGGCATTTCCTGACAGAAAAGCATTCTGTCAGAAAGTTTTTTATCAGTTCAACTTGCCATCTGCCTGGCTTTCCTCAGAACTAACTGTAAAATATTCCTAGTTATGTGCATTTTGTGTGTGGAAAAATATGAACTCTGAAATATGAAAATCATTTTCATTTCTGATCTAATGCCAGGACTTGAACCCAAGTGAAAGGCTGGAGCACTAATGCAGTGTGCCATCTGGACCCCACCTGCACATAGCTAATGAAAATACCTCCTTAGTCAATTATGCCTATGTTAATAAAGGCCTTAGGTCAACAGTTTCCATTACCATTGACTTTTTTCAGCCTAACAAATTTCTTTTTGCTTGAGAAGCATCTCCAGCTAACATGACTTGCTCCCTCTTTGACCCCACTAGCATAGCTGGGGTTACGTTAGGTTTAAATCAGAGAATATGGCGAAAGATTTCAAAACCTTTGAATTTATTGAATTTTTTGATCCATTGTGAATCATTGGAAAGATGGATTTTCCTCTCTTTTGTTTTTTTTTTTTTTACATCAAGGGTCTTAAATGTACACAGTGTTAACTGAAACTTTATATGAATGAATGATTGGCCAATAAAGTGTTGATTCAATAGCGACAAACAGAAAACCAGATGTTGTTCACCTCATCAATGGCTTCAGTAAGGACCCATATGGAAATCAGTGTTTTTAATACCCCAGAGAGTCAAATGTGAAAACTTGTAGGAAAATATTTGACATTTGATCTTTTCTCATAATTTACATCTAGGAAAAACTATCTCCTTTCCTCAATAAAAGATCCAGAGGAGATCCATATTTTATTGTAGCAGATCCTAATGCCTCTGTTTAAACAAACCTTACATTTAGAGTGCTCCTTCTTCCTGGAGTTTACTATAATTAAGTAGTCTCAGCTACTTCCTATTAAGATTAGTGAGGTATCAAAGATTGAACACAGTATATGTTATTCATCTACTAGTGAACGTGAATATTCCTACTAGAAAATGCCATGAATTGATAATTATTAAAAAAGATGTATTAAATTAATCACTACTTTACACCAGTAATTCTTCACATGGAAAAATATATATAGTTTAATTTATGTACTTAAAACATAAAATTTTGCAAAATATACAGAAATAAGGAGCTGAAGATCGAAAGACAGGTTCCCAGAAGGTAAGCAAAGAAGAATGGCACTCCTGTAAGCATTCAGCCTTTGTTTTCGGCTTTAGAGTAACACATATAGCTCAGAATATTATATAGGAAGATACAAACCAAATTCAGCCCATCCTTAATATTATATTAAAAGGATTCCCATCCCAATCGGAGGCTGAAGGTTGGTTGTAAGTAAAGCAAATCTAGGAAAGGATGTAAAGCCAAGAAAATGAAATGACTTCCTTGTTTTTGCTGTAGCAGTTTTGAAAGTAAACTAATTATTTTGTAAAAATGAATGCGAACTTTGTTAAAGGATGATGAAACTCAAAATAAATTGTCCAAAAAATATATTCTGCAAAACTGTCAAAAATTGAGGATGCTTATATGTACTCTGATTCAGCAAGGTTCAGTATTCAATAGAAGTCCACTGAGGTAATTAGGATACTGACATGTTTGAGGTAGGTATGTGCTTAGGCACCTTGCTGAAGTAGGGACAAGGTAAACAGATATTTTTAGTTTTATGGCAAAAACTTCATCCACTCCCTAAAATCAACTACTTCCTTCCCTGATGATTTGATTGTGCACATGCTTACCAAAGCTGAAAGCACAGCCAGAATTCAAATGTGGAGTTCCAGTATGACACCATCATTTTATTATTGATAATAAAGAGCTGCATTTTGCTGTTCTTAGTCACATTGAGTGGCACCATACCACAGCAAGTCGACCCATTGAAATCAAAGTGATTGTTTGAGAAATAAGTATTCAATAGAAGTAAGTGTGGCAGAATCTGTCCCTTAGATAATACATGCTGCTGTCTTTAGATTAAAGACAATAAGATCATCATTTCGAGCACTGTAAACAGCACAGATATTCTTTTGTCATTAGTATTTGCACTATGGTGGGTAGGGAAGTGGGGATAAACCACAATACACAATGGAAGAGAAACACTGCAATTGGGAGAGTAGGTTTTTGTGGTCTATTTTAAACCATGGGCATATTGCTATTTTTTTTACATGGGGTGACTAAAACTGAACACAGTATTCCAATGAAGGAACCATCAATTAATATAATGATGTTATAATATTATCAGCTCAACGTTGTTTTCTGTTTTGAAAGTTATTGTCCTTGTGCAGATAGTTCAGTTGACCTGTTTGTGGTGATGCATAGACCTTTTTCTTGATTGGGTTCAGTCAATTTAAATCCCATAAATGTGTATCAGCTGTTCACACACAGAGAAGGGCATATTACAGGTGTAAATGGGCTTGACTAGAAAGCTAATATTTTATTCTGAATAGTATGGATAAGCTAAAATGTTGATCAAATGGCTGGATAAGACCCTCCCATATCTGCGCCATGATAAGTTTACTGCAAGCCTTAATTATCATGTGTAAAGCACTTTGACATTCTCAAATGGAAAAGTTAGAAAACCTCAATATCTGGTTGCTTATGATCATTGTTTATTATGCTCACAGTTTCAGAAGATGCATGGTGTTTTATATGTAAATGGAAAGATGCTCAGAGAGGTATATGTTATAAAGTTGGGCAAGACACCAAACAGAACAAAAGACGTGGAATTTGTGGGAAGGACAATGGTTAGAAACAGGAAGAAGATACTAGTTGAAGATGGAATTTTCCCATGAAGATCATAAGCTAAATGTTTAACTTCTTTGAAGATTTCTTGTCTGGTTTTGTTTACTGTAGTAATATTTATACGTATATTTTTAATAAAGAAGTAAAATAATGTCAAGTGGTGGAATTAGAGTTAATAGGCTTTGCAGAAATGTTTATTAAGTAAAAAATTGAATGAGGATATGGTAGACTTAAATATATCCAGACTTTTGAGGTCTTCTTCATTGTTGTCCCATGTCCAAATCATCAGCCATGATGCCCACATGGGCTGAAAACACTTTTATTTTAATAACTATGATTTTTGTAACAGACTAGATCTAATGACTGAAATAGAGAATTTGGCAGATAGCAGGAAGTATACAATGCCTGAACTGCCTGCAGGTTTGAGGTTTGGAGATCACTGCATCTCCATGGGTGGTTTAGCACATCTGGGTTATTATAGTCTATAGAGACTCCCAATTCTTTTCTCCCAGATTCTTACATTAAAAATATATTATTTCTAAGTCAGAATAAAGTTCTCAGACAGTTCAATTCCCATTTCATAAGATATTTTGGGAAAGTTGTTAAATTAACCAACACAGGCAAAAACAATATATTCATCTCCAAGACAAAATGCTATCAAAAGCTCTGGGTTAAACCTATCCCGAGTATTTCTCCATAAACTTCAATTAAATCACAGAGGGAATGAATGTAGGCCTGTTTTTAGAAAACATCCCTTCACAATGAATATTAGTAACTGAAAATGTTGGAAATGCAGACATTACATTAGTGAAGATATAATTTTGCAGTGATAAAGCCATCTAATGATCAGAAAACCTACAAGATCTGAAAATTCAGCTTAGTGAGAGCATCTAGACTTTTCTTCACCTCTTTGACTGATATGAATAAACATGTATAACACTGTGAAGGTGTCTGCTTCCCACAGGCACCACCCAGTGGTCAGACAAGGGAGTGGCAGGCACTCTTCTATCTTGGCATCCTCTATTCAAAGTCATTCCTGCCCTGCAGTGGTCTGTCACCTTCTGTAACTCAGCCCTCCAGCTGAGCTGCAAGTTGTGTCTGTGTAAAGATTATGGGTACAGTGTAATAAAAAAGCTGTGGCATGGCCATCACTGGCCCAGGTCAGCTGACTCAGGTCTTGGTTTCTAAGACCCCACAATGTTGGTGGCTCTCAGGGCCAGGGCTCCAGCCTGAGCCTAGTCATCTACACTGCAATTTTTAGACCTGCAGCCTAAGCCTCACAAACATCAGTCAGCTGACCCAAGTTCTGAGACTCAGTGACCTGGGTTTTTTTATTGCAGTGTAGACATACACTAAGTGGTAGTACATAAAGAAACTGTGCTCATAAACAGTCCAACAAAGGCTAGTTCTACTGTCTGATAAAGGCCTGCAGGGCTCACCAGGCTGAAGTCCCAGAGTCAGGACTCTCCAAGACATGAGGTCTTCCTAGCTCTGAGCCTCTGGCATCAGGAATAGGCTTTTTATCTCCAGCCCCATTAGGCTGTGGTATGGGACAGGCACACCCTCTCTCCACCAGGTTCTCATTCAAGGCTCAAAGCTAGGCAGCTAAGTTCTGCACCCTGGAGTCCTATGCAGGTGAATATTAGGGTTGGAAGGGACCTCAGGAGGTCATCTATTCCAACCCTCTGCTCAAAGCTGAAGCAATTCCCAAATAAATCATACCAGCCAGAGCTTTCTCAAGCCTGACCTTAAAAATCTCTTAAGGAAGGAGATACCACTTCCTCCCTAGCAGGGCCGGCTTTAGGAGGTGCGGGGCCCAATTCGAACATTTTCGGCAGGGCCCTGGCAGGGATGACTTAAAAAAAAAAGTGGAAAAAAAAAGCCTTTCATTTCTTTCATGTATTATTTACTTTCCATAACTATATGAATAATAAAATTATATATTATATACATTGCATCATATATGCTGTTGATTGGCTATTAATGACCGCCATTTCACATGTGTGGGTCCCGGCCACTCCCTGGGGGTGTGCACATGTGTTGGTCCCAGCTGCTCCCTGCTCTCCTCATTGAAGCAGGTGTGCAGGGTTACTGCCCTGGAAACTGCAGGGCAGCAGCGGACATGGGGCTGGCTAGAGGCAGGGCAGGGGCTGACTGGAGGTAGGGTCTGGCTGCAGGCAGCGCAAGGGGTGTGGGGCTGGTTGGAGACAGGAGGTGTGGAGACAGGGGGGTGCAGCAGGGGTTTGCAGGTCTGGAGACAGCGGAGTGTGGAACTGGCTGGCTTCAGGCAGTGGGGTGCAGCAGGGGTTGACTGGAGACAGGGCAGAGGGTGCGGGCTGGGCAGGGTGTGCAGGGCTGGTGCGGGCAGCAGTGTGGGGGGGGCTGGCTGGCTTTGGGCAGGCCTGCAGGGGTGTGTGGCAGGGGTTGGCTGGAGACAGGACAAGGCGTTTGGCAGGGGCTGGCTGTGGGCACGGGGTGCAGAGCTGGCTGCAGGCGGGGGGGTGCGGACTGGTGTGGGCAGGTCAGGGGGTACAGCAGAGGCAGCTGGAACCCCAGCCCTTTAAGTAGCCGCAAGATGCTTCAACTATAGTTGTGATAGTCGTAGTCATCGTGGAAAATGTCTTTTCAGTTTTCATGCCAACAACCCTTTTCAAGACAACTCATTTCAAGTGGTGGAATTAGAGTGCCTATCATTGTCCCTGCACCTACACCTTCTTGTCATATAAATCAGAGGTCTCACTCTTCTCAGCCTCTGAAACCCCCTTCTACCCAGCCCCGGACCTTTTAAATAGCCGCGGGAGCGCTGGGGAATGCATGGGGGAGGCGGAGCTCCGGCGGCTATTTAAAGGACCAGGGTGGCAAAGGCAGCTGGAGCCCCAGGCCCTTTAAATAGCCCCCGGAGCCCCTCACTGCCCCAGGGCTCTGGGGGCTATTTAAAGGGCCCAGAGCTCCAGCCAGGGTCGCGGGGCTTGCCACGCTCTGGCCGGAGCTCCAGCCGGGGTTGCGGGGCTTGCCATGCCAGGGCCGCCCAGAGGATTCTGGGGGCCTGGGGCCGTTGGCAGCAGGCAGCTCCGGTGGAACTCCCGCAGGCGTGCCTGCGGAGGGTCTGCTGGTCCCGTGGCTCCGGTGGAGCATCCGCAGGCATGCCTGCGGGAAGTCCACCGGAGCCACAGGACCGGCAAGCGGCAGGGCGCCCCCCGCGCGGTGAAATGTCTAGAGCCGGCCCTGTTCGGCGGCGGGAGGCCCTTCCATTCGGGGACCCACCACCGAAGTGCCCCGAAGACCCGTGGTGGGGGCCTTCCGCCGGCAAATTACCGCCGAAGCGGGACCTGCTTCCGAAGTGCAGCCCGCTCTTCGGTGGTAATTCGGTGGTGGGGGGTCCTTCCCCCCAGAGCTGAAGGTCCCCCCCCGCCAGCAAAGACTGGGAGCGGAAGAAGCTCTGGGGCCCGGCCCCGCAAGAGTTTTCCAGGCCCTCTGGAGCAAGTGAAGGACCCTGCTCCAGGGCCCCGGAAAAACTCTCGTGGGGGCCCCTGCAGAGCCCGGGGCCTGGGGCAAATTGCCGCTCTTGCCCCCCCCCTCTGGGCAGCCCTGTGGAGCTGCCAGGCTTGCCACATTCCGGCTGGAGTGTGGCAAGCCCTGCCTCCCCGCTCTCCCGGCTGGAGCCCCGGCCCGAGCGCGGCAAGCCACTTTGCCCTGCCTGGAGCTCTAGCTGGGAGAGCGGGGCTGCACCGCGCTCCCGCCGGCGCTTCGCTTAAAGGAGCGGAACCAAGGAAGACCCCAGAGCAGACCGCAGCCGGGGACCGAGATAAGTTAAAAAAAAATTAAAAAGGTGCCTAAGGCACGGGGCCCTCTTAGGCGCGGGGCCCGATTCCCCGGAATCGGTCGAATCGGCCTAAAGCCGGCCCTGCTCCCTAGGTAACCTATTCCAGTGCTTCACCACCCTCCTACTGAAAAAGTTTTTCCTAATATCCAACCTAAACCTCTTCCACTGCAACTTGAGACCATTACTCCTCGTTCTGTCACTTCATACAAGCTTCCCACACAAGAGGGAACAATAAAGTTATGAAAACAAAATCAATAAAAAAATAAGTCTCCAACCTTGCAAATGTCCAGAATCCTTTTCCCTCAGCAGATCTGGTGGACCATTAATAGTCAGGGGCCCAAGCAGCTGGGTTTCTCATACTGCTCCTTTTGCAGAGCTTCAGCACATAAGTCTACTCACCACCACTAGACTAGCTGCCTGCAAGTGAGCTACTCTGCTCCATGTTTCAGCTTCTCCTCCCATCTGTGCATGCATTGCCGGTGTGCCTGGGCACAGAATGGCTCTTTAATCCTTTCCTCTCCAGTGCGGGGTTTGTACATCCCATCACAAACATACATATTCTGAGGGCTGTTCTGCCATAATATCTGATGGGGAAGGCTAAGAGGCCAGATAAAGGAAGGACACAATCTCCCAACAACTTCTACCCATTATTTGAGCTAAACTCAAATTCAATTGCATCTGAGGTTCCAAAGTATTCTAAGAGGTTCCCTCTTGATTCCCCCAATCCTTATTTCTTGCTGAGGCCAGGACTAGACTGACAAAACCATGAGAGAGGATATTCTTGTGGCAATTTCAGCTAGGGCTGGAAGTGGAAGTTCCAAAATGTCATGAGATAGATTGTTCTCCAATGCCATAATATATGTGACATTTCTGCAGCATCAATTTTCTAGCCCAGGTTTTCCGACTCAAGATAAGCTTTGGAGAATCATCTGAACTTTTAGATTCCTTTATGCTGTGAATCCAATTTCTGGTGCTTGGTTCTTTTCTAACACGGATTTGACACCATTGATTTCAACAGAATTGCTCCTGCATTACGCTGGTATAATAGAGAGGAGAATCAAGATTTCCACACTTCTTAAGTGTCTCCTTGACTAGCATCAGCAGTGATGCAAATGTTTTACATGATCACAACATTTCTGTGTCACATCTCGCATGCTGTATTTCTAGTGTCTCTGAGAAAGCTATTACTCCTTTTCATTTTCTATCAGATCTAGTCCAAACTAGCTCATCAATCATATGTATTTACAGGCTGCATAATATCAGCGTTACACAGTAATTAAGTATCTTGGTTTTTTTGACAGAAAGGAACATCCTTGGCTTGTGTAATGGAGCTATTAAGATCAAAAGTGACAGCATTGTTCACTGTGTATACCTCCATCTAGCATTATATGTCTCTACTGATCCACCACTGATAAGATGAATAGATTGTGTAAATATCACTCACAGAACATGCACATTCAGCATTTGATATTGTTGGTGGGCTTATTTTACTCCCAAATAGAAGTATGCATTTTACCACTCTAGTACTCCAGTAAAATAACTTGCTGAGATAAAGGAATTTGGAATTGTTCTCCTTAATCCTGTCTTCTTCATAACACTGTATTACCAAGCTCTTAAATCCAGTGGGAATGCTCAATACCCTTCCCCATCTGCTCCCTATTTAGAATTTTTTAAAGCCATGAGTTATAGTTGCAGTAAGATTTTACTGGAAAGGTTTCCTTCATCTGTGGCTCAGAATCTATGCCCAGGCAAACACTTCTGGGGAAATATACAGTTGACTCAAAATTAATTGATTTAACTTGATTTTTTTTGTATGGTATTTGCCTTACCAACATACTTGATGTCTATTAAGACAAAAGGAAAATAAAGCAGGGAAAAGACCGAGTATTCAAATATTCTTTCATTTTTTCAAAGAAAAAATTCTTTTATTGATTTTTTCTTGAGACTTTTTCATGTTATTTTCCCTATTTTCAAAACAGAGACTCTTGTACCACCTGCAGATTTCTGTTAACTACAGTGAACGGTTTCCTCACTCTTTCATGTATAAATTTATCCAGTGTGGTGTGATTCAGAGTCAGCCTCAAATTAAAATCAGAATATTGTGGACTTTATACTCCTTATCATGCTTTTACTGAAGCCAATGGCTGAGCTCCTGTTGATTTCAATGGTACAAGAACAAGCGCTCTATCTAGAAAATGATAAACTGTAGATGCTTCAACTATAGTTGTGATAGTCGTAGTCATCGTGGAAAATGTCTTTTCAGTTTTCATGCCAACAACCCTTTTCAAGACAACTCATTTCAAGTGGTGGAATTAGAGTGCCTATCATTGTCCCTGCACCTACACCTTCTTGTCATATAAATCAGAGGTCTCACTCTTCTCAGCCTCTGAAAACAAATCCTAGAGGGTTTCATAGACCAGGTTTCTATTGATCCAAAGCTAATGAAAGCCCTTTACCTTTTTACTAGATTCTGCTTGTCCCACCAATTTCAAAACAAATACCAATGTAAAGTAAAACGTGCGCAGCCACACATTAAAAGTGGGGATTCTGTGTTTTATTGGAAGAGAATTCTGAATTAACCTCCATTTCCAAGTCTTTTATTGTCATACAACTTGCAGTGCATGTCTATCTGTTTTTGGGTAAATGTGACAAGCTCATATTATTTATCTATCAGTAATATATCCTTCCGAGAGTGTATTTGTGTTTTTAATTATTGTTTTTGTATTAGTACTAGAGCTACTTAGATATTTAGGTAAATGAACACAAAGAAGGATCACTTACATGTATTTAAACAATCCTGTTTGAGGCCTGTAAAGTACCCAGTACTTTAGTTAGTAAATAATAATAGTACAATAAAGTTGTGAAGGTGCCCTCATTAGAAATATATGATCTAGAAGGTACCACATAAGGTATGAAGATGAACTGTTTGGTCTTATTTTTTCTTCCCATCACTCTATAGTCCTTTTGTTCCAGCCTCCATCTCAACATCACTTGCGCTTCTAGATGCTTCAGTGCCCCTTTGGAGTTAAATATTTCACTAATTTATGAGTCTTCTGTGAAACAAGATCTTTTTTTAATCCATAAACCTCCATTTCACACTCCGTTTCCCTAATTTTTTAGATAAAAATGCCTTTTTATGTCTGTTTGTTCTTTTTAAATGTAAGGGTTCTTCTTGGATTTGGTTAATTCTCCAAGGTAACTAAACCTCACATGGATCACTTTGAAGTCTCCTCTCATCCAGCAAGAATATTTTCAGCTTTTTCAGTCTTTCTTAGAATACATGTTCTAGGCACTTTATACCATTTAGGATTCACTAGAACATACTGATTGAACAGCAATAATATTGTTTGCAAGATATAGTGCCTAGTATTGGATAGAGTACTTCGGGCAAGGACTAACCAGTTATTTCTCAGTAATAATCCTGCCTTAGTTGACTTCCATTGCATTTTTTCCTGAGACATTCAACAGTGCCTTGCTTTCCTCTTTTCATGGCACAATCTTTTTTTTCTGAATTGTGTTTTAAAGTGGAGCTAAGAATCTTTTTTAATAAAAAACCCCTCAAACCAACAAATCCCACAAATAAAACAATTGAACAAAACCAAATAAATATGGCTGTTTATGATACCAAACCTGTTTAAAAAATATGGGCCTGACTTTTATTTATTTGTTTTCTAATTTGAGTTAGTGCTATATTTTTAACAGTGTAGGCAATTAGCCTTTGAAACAGCTTAGTAAGGGAAGTGGTAAAATTTGCCTTCACTTGGAATATTTAAATTGAGACCAGATCTCTTTCTTGGAACCATGTTATGGAGCAATTACCAAACAATAATCTTCTGTAGGCCTCTGTACTCACAATTCCTCTTAACCATGATGCTGATTTTATGCTGATCTGGTTAGTTATTTGCCTACACCATTTCTCATCAGCACCCCCAATTCTAAAGATAAGCTTTGGATCAGGACCATGGCTTGGGTAAACAGACCTAGCTCCAGTGTAGTCAAGGGATTTAGACCAGTTTACACCAACTGAGGATCTGGCCTAAAGTCTTATAATAAAAAGGTGTTATGCCATATGCCTAGCAATAAAACATGAAGAAAGGATATACAGAATAGACAGTGGATTGTTGATATACCATGTAATCAGAATGTTCATCAAAATTTTCATGGAGTCACTATGTATTAAAAGGCTAAATCCTACCAGGTAGTGAGTATATTAATGGTTTAGAACCACTAAGAAAAATATCTTACCTCCTCCTTCTTTACAGTTGGTTCCTCCCAGTGGTGGCACACTGATAGGAGACTGTCAGAGGAATCTTCCACTGGTGTTCCTTAGTTTTTAAGATTAACAGAAGATGTTGGTCCTCGGGCCTGTCAGTCCAGACGCTTTCATATGCATGAACATGCCCTTTAAGACAATGGTGCATAAGACTGATCCTATCAGGCTAGTGGTACAGCAGCTTCTGGAACATCTCCTGATGTCTGTTGAGTTTAAATCTGGTTTCCAAGCATCTCATGGCCCTGAGGTATCTCTCTTGGCTCCAGTGCGGCCTAGCTCCTTAAGTAGTCCCTTCAGGGCTTCATTCTATTATGTGCATTTCCCAACTGTGTTTTTCTTTTCTATTCATATGAGCATTACTTCTTATTTCTTCTTAGCTTATTTGAGACAAATTAAAAGATAAGTTCTCACCCCATTGTAAATTAGACAAAAAAACAGTGAGGAACAATGACATAAAAGAAAGAGAGCATGTAGACGATGGGAATAATGAGATGTATGGCAAAGGTGACTCTGTGTGTGTGAGGTCTCTCGCTAGTGGCAGGCCTATAGTGTCTGCTTCTTACTTTGAACTAGATAGTTATTCCTCCAGCCCAAATAGTAAGAGACTGTGTTTTTCGTGCTAATGTCCCTGGTTTCTATGCCTGCCACTGAGAGAGGTGAAGTTTGAAGGACAGCGAGGTTGCATCACATGGAGGCTATATGCTTCTGCCTGGCAATATTATTTTGTTTCATATTGCCCTATGCTCTCTTTACATCTCTAAGTGTGCAGAAGAATGTACAGGCCTCTAGAGCAGGCTGGTTAAAGAAAAGCTGTATTGTCCCTTAGGGATTTACCAGTCAGTGGCTACATGGAGAACTTGTGGGCATGGCCATGACTCCCACCATACCCAGAAGCTCTGTAGGAAAGCAAGAGCAGACTTATGAGGGGCATCTCCTTTCCTGCATACCCTTCACAGCAGTAGTAACACAGGTCTTTCAGGTGCAGTACTACAGTTTGTTGGAGGTTTTCCAATCCCACGACCAACCACAGGCCCCATAATTTCAATCTGCTATACCTTTTTTGCCCTGCTCAAAGAGAAATTTTCACAAAACATTTAGTGAAGAGAGTAGAAAGAGAAAATTCCAAAAGAAAAACAGTTGTTTAATTGTTTTTAGTGATTTTCTTAACTGATTTTAATTAAGCTCTCCCTTGGGGTATGCACCCTTGGAGGACTTGTGTGTAAAGAAAACTTTACTTTCCAAACAAGTTATACCTCAGGTTCTCCTAATACATGGCCCAGTTAGATATTTGTACATCAAGTGTCCTGGTTGTTCTATCACCAGAAAGAAAAACTCCCATTGACTTGAAATGTTTTCTATCTACATAATTTATCTGTGATGTTAGGTATTTAGAGAGTGCCTGTCATAACATCTGGGATCTGCTTCTAGTCATATCCTACAGGGAGAAAACAGGAACCTAAGATTCTTACCCCAGTGCTACTGGTAGATTAACCCTATTAATTGGCATATCTTTATTTAAAGATAGTGTGACAGTTGTACATTTGTAAGTACTTTACATACAGGGAATCCACCTTTCTTGGTTAGAGTGTTGGAATAGCAGTCAAGCAGTCTTGGTTCTGTTCTTAGTTGTGCCAGTGAAACTCTAAATCAGTAAGACTCCTAATTTCAGCATGCCTTCAAACATTTCCTCCGGCAAATACTTGTGTTTCTGCTGAGAAAGGGAATGATTTCATGCCTGCCTGCTTGATTTGCTTTTGCAAATTCCTATTTATGTGTGCACACATGGTGTCTGTGCATAGAGCGAGATGTGAAGACAGCACTGAAAGAACACTAAACATGTGGGAGTTAATTACTATGTAGCTCTGTCTGTTTGGTAAAATGGGGATAACAAAATGTAGCTATTGCTTAGGCATGCCGTATGGATTAATTAATTGTTGTATGCAGCGAGCTTTGAGGTCTGACGTGGTATCCATGCACAGCATTATACAATAGCAGTAAATGATTGCAAATATAAGAAGAAATGATGCAACTGATATATGTGTGCATTAAGCCACTTGCCTTCTAAAAAGAAACACAGTTCATAATGGGAAAAACTACTATTTTCTCTTTCTTTTATTACCTCCTATTATACTTTCAACTAGTAGATATAATGCTAAATCCTACAAGGTAGAGAAAGACCAGTCTTGTGATTAATGTGCCAGACTGGGACTCAGGAAGCATGAGCCCAATTTCCAGCTCTGTCATAGACTTCCTCTGTGACATTTGCCAGCTTACTGTATCTCTCTTCTGTGGCTCAATTCTCTATCTGTAAAACGGGAATATTACTATATCCTTCTCTCTCTTCCTCCTCCCCCATCCACCCAACTGTCTTATTTGTTTAGCTTGTGAAGTGTGTAGGGATGGACTGTCACTTATTATGTGTCTGTAGTATGCCAAGCACAATGGAGTCCTGATATTAGCTGGAGAGTCTAGGTGCTAGAATAATACAAATAAATGATAATAATTGGGTGCTGAACATCCTGAAATCGCAGGTAAGTCAACAGATGACGTTCATTGTGGGTTGTGTTGTAAAGGGTTAGTAAACTGTCCTTGGATAAATGTATCTACAAGGCACATAAAAGCCATAGTATAAAATGTCTTTGGATGGTGCTTTAATCTTTGTCTTTTCTTTTGCTTTTCATTATAAATTGAGTTCAGACAGCGGCAAAGTGCATGGCTGTGTTTTAGCTGTGCTGCAGATATCAGCATACAGCATATATTTAGCAAATCCAATAACACTTTACTGCTAATTCTTAGAACATTTAAAAATGTATAAATGTGTGAAGATGAAACCCCTTAGAGAGCCTTGTTTCTCTTGTGTAGTACAGCACAGCAGAGTCACTGACAGCAGCAGGCAGCATGCTCCTTGCATTTTGCAAATCAATGTGTCTAATGAAATTCAATCAATAAGTCATAGACTAAAACTAGTAAAGTGTTCAAGGATGAAGAACCCAGGGTCATTTTCAGTTAGTTCCATTATAATTAGAACATAAAAATGGCCATACTGGATCAGACCAATGGTTCATCTAGCCCAGTGTCTTGTCTTCTGACAGTGGCCAGTGCCAGTTGGTGCAGAGGGAATGAACAGAACAGGGCAATCATTGAGTGATCCATCCTGTGTCATCCAGTCCCAGCATCTGACTGTCAGAGGTTTAGGGAGATCAAGAGCATGGGGTTGTGTCCCTGACCATCTTGGCTAATAGCGATTGGAGGGACCTATCCCCCATGAATTTATCTAATTCTTTTTTTTTACCCAGTTATATTACTGGCCTTCATAACATCCCCTGACAATGAGTCTCACAGGCTGACTGTGCATTGTGTGAAGTAGTACATCTTTATGTCAGTTTTAAATCTGCTGCCTATGAATTTCTTTGGGTGATCCCTGGTTCTGGTGTTATGTGAAGGGGTAAATAAACACCTCCCTAATCACTGTCTCCATAGCAGTCATGATTTATAGACCTCTATCATATCCCCCCTTAATCATCTCTTTTCTAAGCTGAAGAGTCTCAGTTTTTTAACTCTTTCCCCCTATGGAAGTCATTTCATACCCCTCATCAGCCCTTCTCTGTAATTTTCTCAATTCTTATATCTTTTTTGAGATGGGGAGACCAGAACTCAAGAAGTGGAGGTTCCATGGATTTATATAGTGATATTATATTTTCTATATTAAATATTACAAATATCCTTTCAGAAGATATTTTTCTTTTAAACGTCAGTTAAGGTTGAAACGACTGCGGAAATGTCTGAGGGGCTTGGTGTCCTCAATTCAGTGGAGCTGAAGGAGCTCAACAGTACTTCACAGGGTCAACCTAGCACAGTGAAGGGGAATCATGCCTAAACTTGCTTGTTTTGAATGTGTGATAGGATGTAGATCCATAGAATAGGAATTAGAACTAAGTCACTTCATGTGATCATTTCTGTTACTTAACAACACAGTTCAGCAAAGCACTTCAGCATGTGCTTAAATTTAGGCACACGCTTATATCCCTTTGAGTTAAGTGGCAGCTAAGTATCTGCATAATAGAAAAGATATTATGGGCTTTGTTGAGTAGGGATGGGTTGCTGAATTGGGGCCTAATCGCTTTGATCATAGACTCATAGACTTTAGGGTTAGAAGGGACCAATATGATCATCTAGTCTGACCTCCTGCACAAAGCAGGCCACAGAACCCTACCCATCCACTTCTATAACAAACCCCTAACCTATGTCTGAGTTATTGAAGTCTTCAAATTGTGGTTTGAAGACCTCAAGCTGCAGAGAATCCACCAGCAAGTGACCCATGCCCCATGCTGCAGAGGAAGGTGAAAAACCTCCAGGGCTTCTGCCAATCTGCCCCAGAGGAAAATTCCTTCCCAACCCCAAATATGGTGATCAGCTAAACCCTGAGCATGTGGGCAAGACTCACCAGCCAGCACTCAGGAATGAATTCTCTGCAGTACCTCAGATCCCATCCCTTCCAACATCCCATCACAGACCACTGGGCATACTTATCTGCTGATAATCAAAGATCAATTGCCAAAATTAAGCTATCCCATCATACCATCCCTTCCATAAACTTATCAAGCTTAGTCTTAAAGCCAGATATGTCTTTTGCCCCCACTACTCCCCTTGGAAGGCTGTTCCAGAACTTCACTCCTCTAATGGTTAGAAACCTTCATCTAATTTCAAGTCTAAACTTCCTAGTGTCCAGTTTATACCCATTTGTTCTTGTGTCCACATTGGTACTAAGCTTAAATAATTCCTCTCCCTCCCTAATATTAATCCCTCTGATATATTTATAAAGAGCAAGCATATCCCCCCTCAGCCTTCTTTTGGCCAGGCTTGTCATAAACAGATAGCTAAGGGTTAATGTCTCTTTCACCTGAAGCACCTGACCAGAGGACCAATCAGGAAACCGGATTTTTTCAACTTTGGGTGGAGGGAATTGTGTGTCTGAGTCTTTTGTCTGCCTGCCTGCTTTCTCTGAGCTTTGGAGAAGTAGTTCTACTTTCTAGTCTTCTGTTTCTAAGTGTAAGGACAAAGAGATCAGATAGTAAGTTCTATGGGTTCTTTTCTTTGGTATTTGCATGAATATAAGTGCTGGAGTGCTTTGATTTGTATTCTTTTTGAATAAGGCTGTTTATTCAATATTCTTTTAAGCAATTGACCCTGTGTTGTATCATCTAAATACAGAGAGAACATTTGTATGTATTTTTCTTTCTTTTTATATAAAGCTTTCTTTTAAGACCTGTGGGAGTTTTTCTTTACTCAGGGAAATTGAGTCTGTACTCACCAGGGAATTGGTGGGAGGAAGAAATCGGGGAGATCTGTGTGTTGGATTGCTAGCCTGATTTTGCATTCCCTCTGGGGGAATAGGAAAGTACTTTTTGTTTCCAGGATTGGGAACAGAGAGGGGGAGTCTCTCTGTGTAGTTTCACAGAGCTTGTGTCTGTGTATCTCTCCAGGAGCACCTGGAGGGGGGAAGGGAAAAAGGATTATTTCCCTTTGTTGTGAGACTCAAGGGATTTGGGTCTTGGGGTCCCAGGGAAGGTTTTTCAGGGGGACCAGAGTGCCCCAAAACACTCTAATTTTTTGGGTGGTGGCAGCAGGTACCAGGTCCAAGCTGGTAACTAAGCTTGGAGGTTTTCATGCTAACCCCCATATTTTGGACGCTAAGGTCCAAATCTGGGACTAAGGTTATGATATGGTGTATCAGTGGTGGGATATAGACAGAATCCAGAAGCCAGTAGGAATATTATATTTTTCTTTTCTCTGCTAAGGGCTTTTTAGCAGACAGAAACAGTTGGTTTTAAAAGGGAACCAGAGAGAATTTTTTTTTCTGCTCTCTCTGGCAGTTTGTGGCTTGCATGTTAAGCGAGAAGCCATTACCAGACTGTTAAGGGTCTTTTGTCATGCAATAGCCCTCCCATTAGGAGGCAAGTACCAGCACTTATAGGCATGCAAATAAAGTGGTTTTTCAGGTTTACTTAACATTGAAGATTAGCTAAAGGCACTGTTGCTAGGCAGACTTCAGGAGGCAACAGAGAGCCTGCAGTTCAGAAGATAAACACCGGAGGGCACCCCAACACAAGAAAACAGGAATCATGACTTCTAAGGCAAAAATTGAGGCCGAAGAGCAACTCAAAGAAGCTGAACACAGGCGACAACTGGAAATAAAACAAACAGAGATGGAAATAAGAGAGAGAGAAAGAGAGGCAGCACACAGAAGAAAACTAGAAGAAGAAGAGGCGGCCCACCGCCGAGACATGGAAAAACACCAAAAAGAAATGGAAAAACACCAAAAAGAAATGGAAAAACAACAAAAAGAGAATGAAGAGAAGGAAAAACAGAGAAAACATGAACTGGAGTTGGCCAAAGCTGGGCTGCATGTGCCAGCCAACCCTAACAACCCGGTGCCAATTATTGCTCCACAGCACAGGAAATTTCCCACCTACAAGGCAGGTGATGACACCGAGGCCTTCTTGGAAAATTTTGAAAGAGCCTGTCTTGGGTACAACATCCCCGAAGACCAGTACATGGTAGAATTGAGGTCACAGCTCAGTGGACCTTTAGCAGAGGTGGCAGCTGAAATGCCTAAGCTGCAAATGAATGACTATAAACTTTTTCAAACCAAGGCCAGATACCGAATGGGGATAACCCCAGATCATGCCCGTCGGCGCTTCAGAACCCAAAAGTGGAAACCCGAGGTGTCATTTCCCAAACACGCCTACTACATTGCAAAAAACTATGAGGCCTGGATAACAGGAAACAACATTCAAACCTTGGAAGAACTAAACCTCCTCATACAAATGGAGCAGTTCTTGGATGGTGTTCCTGAAGACATCACGCGGTACATACAAGATGGAAATCCCAAAGATATCGCTGAGGCGGGGGAGATTGGAGCCAAATGGATGGAACTGGCAGAAAGCAAGAAAGCTACTGTCAAGGGGAACGATTACCTTAGGGGGCACACAGACCATAAACCCTACAACCGAGGACAGCCAAAGACCCCACATACCACCCAAGTAAAGCCACAGATACCCTACCCTTCAACCTCACCAGTCTCCAGTAACTCACCTCGGCCCAGTGACCCATCAGATGGAAGATGCTTTAAGTGTAATGAACTGGGACATATCAAGGCCAACTGTCCCAAGAACACCATGCGAGTGCAATTCATTACACCACCATCACACCAAAGATCCCCAGGCCCGGATGCCTCTCAAATACCCTTGGAGCGAAGGGAAAATTTGAGAGTGGGCGGAAAGAAGGTTACTGCGTGGAGAGACACGGGGGCACAAGTGTCAGCTATCCACCAATCCTTCGTTGACCCCAAATTCATCAACCCAAAGGCCAAAGTTACAATTTACCCCTTCATGTCACAAGCTGTAGACTTGCCTACAGCTCAACTGCCTGTCCAGTACAAAGGCTGGTCAGGAATGTGGACTTTTGCAGTCTATGACAATTATCCTATCCCCATGCTACTGGGGGAAGACTTGGCCAACCAGGTGAGGCGGGCCAAGAGAGTGGGAATGGTTACACGTAGCCAAACCAGGCAAGCTTCCAGACCCATTCCTGTTCCTGAGCCGTCCACAGAGGCCCCGTCTGTGTTACCAGAGACCCAGACAGAGGTAGTGGACCCGGATTCCATGCCAACCACTGACACAGCCACAGCACCTCCAGTCCCAGGCCCGGAACTGGAACAGCAACCAGCACCAGCAAGTGCAACCCCATCTTCAAACTCAACGCCAGAGGGCGCCAGCGAGCCAAAACTGGCAGAAGCCACAGACAGCCATACCCAAAAGGCTCAGCCAGAGCCTGAAATACCCTCAGGTGCACCAGCGGAGAGCGGTTCACCAGCAACGGAAACAACCCCATCACCTACATCGCTTCCAGAGGGACCAAGCCCAAGTCCACAGTCTGAGGAAGAACTGGTGACCCCAGCCTCAAGGGAACAGTTCCAGGCTGAGCAGGAAGCGGATGACAGCCTTCAGAAAGCTTGGGCGGCGGCACGGAGCACCCCACCGCCTCTCAGCTCTTCTAATCGATCCCGGTTTGTTATAGACCAAGGACTTTTATACAAGGAAATTCTTTCTGGTGGACACCGGGAAGAATGGCAGCCGCAAAAACAGTTGGTGGTTCCAACTAAGTACCGGGGGAAGCTCTTAAGCTTAGCCCATGATCATCCCAGTGGCCATGCTGGGGTGAACAGAACCAAGGACCAGTTGGGGAAGTCCTTCCACTGGGAGGGGATGGGCAAGGATGTTGCCAAGTATGTCCGGTCTTGTGAGGTATGCCAAAGAGTGGGAAAGCCTCAAGACCAGGTCAAGGCCCCTCTCCAGCCACTCCCCATAATTGAGGTCCCATTTCAGCGAGTAGCTGTGGATATTCTGGGCCCTTTCCCAAAAAAGACGCCCAGAGGAAAGCAGTACGTACTGACTTTAGTGGACTTTGCTACCCGATGGCCGGAAGCAGTAGCTCTAGGCAACACCCGGGCTAACACTGTGTGCCTGGCCCTAACAGACATCTTTGCCAGGGTAGGTTGGCCCTCTGACATCCTTACAGATTCAGGGTCTAATTTCCTGGCAGGGACCATGGAAAATCTGTGGAAAACTCATGGGGTGAATCACTTGGTTGCCACCCCGTACCACCATCAAACCAATGGCCTGGTGGAAAGGTTCAATGGAACTTTGGGGGCCATGATACGAAAATTCATCAACGAATTCTCCAATAATTGGGACCTAGTGTTGCAGCAGTTGCTGTTTGCCTACAGGGCTGTACCACATCCCAGTTTAGGGTTTTCACCATTTGAACTGGTGTATGGTCACGAGGTTAAGGGGCCATTACAGTTGGTGAAGCAGCAATGGGAGGGGTTTACGCCTTCTCCAGGAACTAACATTCTGGACTTTGTAAGCAACCTACAAAGCACCCTCCGACACTCTTTAGCCCTTGCTAGAGAGAACCTAAAGGATGCTCAAGAAGAGCAAAAGGCCTGGTATGACAGACATGCCAGAGATCGGTCCTTCAAGGTAGGAGACCAGGTTATGGTCTTGAAGGCGCAACAGGCCCATAAGATGGAAGCATCATGGGAAGGGCCCTTCACGGTCCAAGAGCGCCTGGGAGCTGTAAACTACCTCATAGCATTTCCCAATTCCTCACTAAAGCCTAAAGTGTACCATGTTAATTCTCTCAAGCCTTTCTATTCCAGAGACTTACAGGTTTGTCAGTTTACAGTCCAGGGAGATGATGCTGAGTGGCCTGACGGTGTCTACTACGACGGGAAAAAAGACGGTGGCGTGGAAGAGGTGAACCTCTCAACCACCCTGGAACGTCTGCAGCGGCAACAAATCAAGGAGCTGTGCACTAGCTTCGCCCCATTGTTCTCAGCCACCCCAGGACGGACTGAACGGGCATACCACTCCATTGATACAGGTAATGCTCACCCAGTCAGAACCCCACCTTACCGAGTGTCTCCTCATGCCCAAGCTGCTATAGAACGGGAGATCCAGAACATGCTACAGATGGGTATAATCCGCTCATCTACCAGTGCATGGGCATCTCCAGTGGTTCTGGTACCCAAACCAGATGGGGAAATACGCTTTTGCGTGGACTACCGTAAGCTAAATGCTGTAACTCGTCCGGACAACTATCCAATGCCACGTACCGATGAGCTATTGGAAAAGTTGGGACGTGCCCAGTTCATCTCTACAATAGACTTAACCAAGGGGTACTGGCAAGTACCACTAGATGAACCTGCCAAGGAGAGGTCAGCATTTGTCACCCATGCGGGGGTGTATGAATTCAATGTCCTTCCTTTCGGCCTTCGAAATGCACCCGCCACCTTCCAGAGGCTGGTAGATGGTCTACTAGCTGGACTGGGAGAATTTGCAGTTGCCTACCTCGATGATGTGGCCATTTTTTCAGACTCCTGGCCCGAACACCTACTACACCTGGAAAAGGTCTTTGAGCGCATCAGGCGGGCCGGACTAACTGTTAAGGCCAAAAAGTGTCAAATAGGCCAAAACAGAGTGACTTACCTGGGGCACCAGGTGGGTCGAGGAACCATAAACCCCCTACAGGCCAAGGTGGATGCTATCCAAAAGTGGCCTGTCCCACGGTCCAAGAAGCAGGTCCAATCCTTCTTAGGCTTGGCCGGATACTACAGGCGATTTGTACCACACTACAGCCAAATCGCTGCCCCACTGACCGACCTGACCAAAAAGACCCAGCCAAATGCAGTTAAGTGGACTGATGAGTGTCAAAAGGCCTTTACCCAACTTAAGGCAACGCTCATGTCTGACCCTGTGCTCAGGGCCCCGGATTTTGACAAGCCATTCCTAGTAACCACAGATGCATCTGAGCGTGGTATAGGAGCAGTGCTCATGCAGGAAGCAACAGATCACAACTTCCATCCTGTCGTGTTTCTCAGCAAGAAACTGTCTGAGAGGGAAAGTCACTGGTCAGTCAGTGAAAAGGAATGCTATGCCATTGTGTACGCCCTGGAAAAGCTACGCCCATATGTTTGGGGACGGCGGTTCCAACTACAAACTGATCATGCTGCACTAAAGTGGCTTCATACTGCCAAGGGGAACAACAAGAAACTTCTTCGTTGGAGTTTAGCTCTCCAAGATTTTGATTTTGAAATTCAACACATCACAGGAGCTTCTAATAAAGTTGCTGATGCACTCTCCCGTGAGAGTTTCCCAGAATTCAGTAGTTAAAAAGTGTTCTTAAAATGTAGAAGTCTGTTAGTTATATACTTAGTAGTATATGTAAAGGTGCATGTGTTGTAGTAATCTGTTTATTTTAAAGTTCTAGAAGGAAATCGCCGCCAGTGAGCTTCCCCACTGTCTGCAATTTGGGGGGCGTGTCATAAACAGATAGCTAAGGGTTAAAGTCTCTTTCACCTGAAGCACCTGACCAGAGGACCAATCAGGAAACCGGATTTTTTCAACTTTGGGTGGAGGGAATTGTGTGTCTGAGTCTTTTGTCTCCCTGCCTGCTTTCTCTGAGCTTTGGAGAAGTAGTTCTACTTTCTAGTCTTCTGTTTCTAAGTGTAAGGACAAAGAGATCAGATAGTAAGTTCTATGGGTTCTTTTCTTTGGTATTTGCATGAATATAAGTGCTGGAGTGCTTTGATTTGTATTCTTTTTGAATAAGGCTGTTTATTCAATATTCTTTTAAGCAATTGACCCTGTGTTGTATCATCTAAATACAGAGAGAACATTTGTATGTATTTTTCTTTCTTTTTATATAAAGCTTTCTTTTAAGACCTGTTGGAGTTTTTCTTTACTCAGGGAAATTGAGTCTGTACTCACCAGGGAATTGGTGGGAGGAAGAAATCGGGGAGATCTGTGTGTTGGATTGCTAGCCTGATTTTGCATTCCCTCTGGGGGAATAGGAAAGTACTTTTTGTTTCCAGGATTGGGAACAGAGAGGGGGAGTCTCTCTGTGTAGTTTCACAGAGCTTGTGTCTGTGTATCTCTCCAGGAGCACCTGGAGGGGGGAAGGGAAAAAGGATTATTTCCCTTTGTTGTGAGACTCAAGGGATTTGGGTCTTGGGGTCCCAGGGAAGGTTTTTCAGGGGGACCAGAGTGCCCCAAAACACTCTAATTTTTTGGGTGGTGGCAGCAGGTACCAGGTCCAAGCTGGTAACTAAGCTTGGAGGTTTTCATGCTAACCCCCATATTTTGGACGCTAAGGTCCAAATCTGGGACTAAGGTTATGATATGGCAAGCATATCCCCCCTCAGCCTTCTTTTGGCCAGGCTAAACAAGCCAAGCTCTTTGAGTCTCCTTTCATATGGCAGGTTTTGCATTCCTCGGATCATCGTAGTAGCCCGTCTCTGAACCTGTTCCAGTTTGAATTCATCCTTCTTAAACATGAGAGACCAGAAATGCACACAATATTCAAGATGAGGTCTCACTAGTGCCTTATATAACGGTACTAACACCTCATTATCTTTGCTGGAAATACCTTGCCTGATGCATCCTAAAACCGCATTAGCTTTTTTAATGACCATATCACATTGGCGGCTCATAGTCATCCTGTGATCAACCAATACTTCAAGCTCCTTCTCCTCCCTCTGTTGCTTCCAACTGATGTGTCCCCAATGTATATCTAAAATTCTTATTATTAATCCCTAAGTGCATGACCTTGCACTTTTCACTATTAAATTTCATCCTATTACTATTACTCCAGTTTACAAGGTCATCCAGATCTTCCTGTATGATATCCCGGTCCTTCTCTGTGTTAGCAATACCTCTCAGCTTTGTGTCATCCGCAAACTTTATTAGCACATTCTCGCTTTTTGTGCCAAGGTCAGTAATAAAAAGGTTAAATAAGATTGGTCCCAAAACTGGTCCTTGAGGAACTCCACTAGTAACCTCCTTCTAGCCTGACAGTTCACCCTTCAGTACGACCCGTTGGAGTCTCCCCTTTAACCAGTTCCTTATCCACCTTTCAATTTTCATATTGATCCCCATCTTTTCCAATTTAACAATTTTCCCCATGTGGAACCGTGTCAAATGCCTTACTGAAATCGAGGTAAATTAGATCTACTGCATTTCCTTTGTCTAAATAATCTGTCACCTTCTCAAAGAAGGTTTGGCACTATCTACCTTTAGTAAAACCATGTTGTAACTTGTCCCAATTACTTTGACCTCAATGTCCTTAACTACTTTCTTCTTCAAAATTTTTTCCAAGACCTTACATACTACAGATGTCAAACTAACAGGCCTATAGTTACTCAGATCACTTTTTTTCCCTTTCTTAAAGATAGGAACTATGTTAGCAATTCTCCAGATGTATGGTATAACCCCTGAGTTTACCGATTCATTAAAAATTCTTGCTAATGGGCCTGCAATTTCATTCTCCAGTTCCTTTAATATTCTTGGATGAAGATTATCTGGGCCCTCTGATTTTGTCCCATAAAGCTGTTCAAGTTTGGCTTCTACCTCAGATGTGGTAATATCCACCTCCATATCCTCATTCCTGTTTGTCATCCTTCCATTATCCCTAAGCTCCTCATTAGCCTTATTAAAGACTAAGGCAAAATACTTATTTAGATATTGGGCCATGCCTAGGTTATCCTTAACTTCCATTCCATCCTCAGTGTTTAGCAGTCCCACTTCTTCTTTCTTTGTTTTCTTCTTATTTATATGGCTATAGAACCTTTTACTATTGGTTTTAATTCCCTTTGCAAGGTCCAACTCTACATGGCTTTTATCCTTTCTCACTTTATCCCTGTTCTGACCTCACTAAGGTAGCTTTCCTTGCTAATCTCACCCTTCTTCCACTCCTTGTAGGCTTTCTGCTTTTTCTTAATCACCTCTCGGAGATGCTTGCTCATCCAGCTTGGTCTACAACTCCTGCCTATGGTTTTTTTCCCCTTTCTTGGGGTGCAGGCTTCCGATAGTTTCTGCAGCTGCGACTTAAAGTAATTCCAGGCCTCCTCCGCATTTAGATCCACAAGTTATTCAGTCCAATCCACTTCCCTAACTAATTTCCTTAATTCTTTAAAGTTAGCCCTTGAGAAGTCAAAAACCCTAGTCCCAGATCTATTTTTGTTTATCCTTCCATTTAGTTTGAACTGAATTAGCTCATGATCACTCGAACCAAGGTTGTCCCCTACAACCATTTCTTCTTCACTACTCACCAAAACCAAATCTAAAATGGCATCCCCTCTTGTTGGTTCTTCAACTACTTAGTGAAGAAATCCATCTGCTATCACATCCAGAAAAATCTGAGCCCTACTATTCTTGCTAGCACTTGTCCTCCAGTTTATATCTGGGAAGTTAAAGTCTCCCATGATCACACATTTCCCATTAGTGTTTACTTCATTAAAAACATTAAAGAGGTCTCTATCCATATCCAAATCAGATCCCGGCAGTCTGTAGCATACCCCAAGCACTATCTCAGGAGAGGATCTAGTAGCTTTCTTCCCCAATGTGATTTTTGCCCAGACAGACTCTGTCTTGTCCATTCCATCACTTCTTATTTCTTTACAGTTAACCTCCTCATTGATGTACAATGCTACTCCATCACCTTTGCCTTTATTTTTGTCTTTCCAAAACAGCACATAGCCTTCAATACCTGTACTCCAGTCATGACTACTATTCCACCATGTTTCTGTTATCCCTATAATATCCGGTTTCACTTCCTGCACCAGTAACTCTAGTTTCTCCATTTTGTTACCTAGGCTCCTCGCATTAGTGTACAGACATCTTAATTTTTGCCATTTGGCTTCACTGACATTCTTTACCCTGTTAGGCACAGATATTCTACCACCAGCATCACCTGTTAGTGTGGTATCTACAGTACCCTTCCTCCTTATGTCAATTCTTCTGTCCACGGCTGTATCCCCTCTTTCTTTGTTTTCTTCCCTCTCAAGGTTAAATTCAGGCGTGGAGATCACCTGGACATCTCCCAACCATCTCCTTGAAATTCCTAGTTTAAAGCTCTCTTAATCAGTTGGGCGAGCCTCCATCCTAGAAGTCTATTTCCCTCCTTACTCAGGTGAAGTCCATCCCGAGAGAACAGTCTTCTGTCCATAAATGCTTCCCAATGGCCATACATCCCAAAGCCCTCCTTATAGCACTTAGCAATATGGAGAGAAGGAATCATTTCTCTACCCATCATGTAATACTCCACTATTTGCTTTTCATTCACACACCCCTGGAAGGGTACAAACTTTTTAGTTCTGCTGCTAAGGGAAAAAAATAGCTCTGGTTCTAGTGGAAAGAAAATCACAATGAAAGATAATGGAAAATAGTAATATGTATGGAGCTACCAGCAGTACTGGTAGTATATGACCCTCAGAGATTGACTGTTCAGTTTAATTAGTCCTTAATTGAGAGTTTGCTATTTTCTCAATCTCTTTTTCTCCTCCATGTTCTTGTCTTCTCCCTTCCTCATTCTAACCCAACATTGTCCCTGTCTTGGCCCCAGCCTTATTCTTTCCTTCCCCTCTAACTTGGCTCCCTTGACTTGATAAGCAACCTTGGCCTCTCCCATCCTCTCTCTTTTACTCTCCATTTCCAAGTGCTATCAGAGCTTCGGTTAATTCCCACAATTGGCACCCAGTTACTTCCATTTTCTGACTCAATTATTTTCTCTTCTCCTCCATCTCCTTGTGATCTAAAGTTTGCTCTGATCTGAACAGTTCTCCCCTTGCACTGTGATGGGGTCTCAGTGGATCGAGCAGTATTTACTTTAAATTCAACATTTTACCCAAGATGCAATACGTGGCTCAGGACCTGGAGCTGACCAAAATTGAAAACAGCTGGGAGAGATCTGTGGGAGCAGTGCTGTACTTGGCATAGCTCATAGGCAGCATAGAAGACATGAGAGTGGCATTAAGCTCTAATCCAGAGTTTGCTGGGCAGAAAGCCTGCGCTGAGGTGAAACTTAGAGCATCCAGGACTGCTTAAAGTTGAGTGGGAGATAACAAGCCCCAAGAGGCCATTATGGCAGCCAGGAATCATCTGGATGTGACAAGCACCTAGCCATACCCTTTTCTCTAGTCATGTCCCCTACTCCAAGGTGTCAGAAGAGGATAACTACGTTGGTCCTATACTATCCATGCCCGGAGAATCATTAGATGATGCCTTTTTCCAGCTGCCTCGTGCTGCCAGAGTGGTCTAGGGCAGCTCAGGTTGCAGCTGGGATTCAACCTTGCCTGTTTTGACTGATGAATTTAGATTATCTTCAACCGGTTCACCCTGAACATTAAACTTCAGACATCTAAATAGACTCTACAATCATAACTTTTGCTTGACGTATCATTCTTAACTACCAGAGAAAACAAGTTTGTGAGCACTACAGCAATACAGCTCCACTGAAGTTATGACCAAGAAGAGTGGATTGTATATGATGCACATATTAGCATCAGTAGTTGCTTTCAACTTGCGATTAGCACTAGAGGAAATTATTTGATCCATTGGCAAATTCAGGTGTTGTGACAAAGTTCCTTCTCTACCTTGGTGGGTCCTGCGCTTATTGGCAGATTTGCTCACCTCAGTGATCTTCCCCACAGTCTGGATCAACTCCTCTTGTGTCTGAACAGGAGTTGGGAGGTTTGGGGGGAACCCGGGCCCGCCCTCTACTCCGGGTTCCAGCCCAGGGCCCTGTGGATTGCAGCTGTCTATAGTGCCTCCTGTAACAGCTGCATGACAGCTACAACTCCCTGGGCTACTTCCCCATGGCCTCCTCCAAACACCTTCTTTATCCTCACCACAGGACCTTCCTCCTAGTGTCTGATAACGTTGGTACTCCTTAGTCCTCCAGCAGCACACCCTCTCACTCTCAGCTCCTTGTGCCTCTTGCTCCCAGCTCCTCACACGCACTTTCTCTCTTCTGGCTCTTCCTCACCTGACTGGAGTGAGTTCCTTTTTAAACCCAAGCCCTGATTAGCCTGCATTGATTGGCTGCAGGTGATCTAATCAGCCTGTCTGCCTTAATTGGTTCTAGCAGGTTCCTGATTACTCTAGTGCAGCCCCTGCTCTGGTCACTCAGGGAACAGAAAACTTCTCATCCAGTGACCAGTATATTTGCCCCCTACCAGACTCCTGTACCCCACTGGTCTGGGTCTGTCACAGTAGGCAGAATGCCTTCATTGCAACTCTTCAGCATCTTTTGCTCTGGGGTGTGCCTAAGAGGCACAATTTTGCCCATCTAAAGACCTCAGGGTTTGGCTTGTTATATTTGTTGGCTTAGAAACTAGCTAGTAATGCTGGATTGACTGGCAAAATTTCTCCAGCTTTAGTACATCCTAAGCAGGCAACTATTTACCTAAATAATTGTTATTAATGCATCAGATACAAAATACCTGTGGATTTTGCACATTTCTTTTTCACTATCCACTTAATTCTCAGAGCAGAGTTAGCTTCTGGTTCATCAGATGTGATCCATCTGCTATCATTTTGCAAATATGCCTCATTTTATGAGTTTTCCCATCATTTTTTAAATGATTTTCACAGGTGAAATGTGATTTCATTACCCCACTCCTCACCTTTTCTCCTGAAAACTGAATCAAAACGCTAGAAGTCACCCATCTCATTTTAGGTAAAAGTCTTTTTTTTTCTTATTTCCAGGGCTTAATTCTGTGTTAATAAATACATATATCTAGGTAGGAAAAGACACCAGTAAATGGCTCCTTAATTCCTGAATTATAAGCAAGGAAACAAGTGAGACTTTGATAGTTTTGACTTGTGGCGAAGAGCCAGGATTTGATTGTACCAATGACAGGAATAAACTTCATGCTGCCTTACTGAAATGGGACACTTCAATTTGTTATGTTATACAGTTTCAAAATGGGCAATTTGTCCTCGACCCACATTTACCTTGATGACTTCCTGGCACAGAAGGAATCAGCTGTGTGAGTTCTCATGTCCCACAGAGACAATAGCTACGCGTGGAATCTCAAGCAGAACTGCACAAAAATCCATGAGAGAGGGAGCATGACTCCTCCCTGCCATGTCATACTGAAGAAACTTCACTGCAGAATGATAAACATAAAAATCTAATGGCTGCTACAGATGTCAGAAGTACAGTAACATGGGTAAAATGAGTAAGTCTTACCATGGAAGTGCATAGCATTGAACAAATGTTTGCACTGACATTAACAAAGAAACAATGTTCTGATAAAGTTGTTTTTATTTAGCTCTTTTTAAAAAATCTGGATGAGAATATGGAGATAAAAGCAGAAAGAAAACGTATCATAAAAGAATGGCAAGTATAGTTGTTTGCAACTTTAACACAGTATTAAGAATTTCCCACTAACCCTGCCAATGGAGCCTAACCTCAGTTATAGTGTGATTTACAAATGTACAGCTCCCATCTTTGGTATCTGCGCAAGAACAGACAGCACAGCTCAAGGGTGTGTTTGCAAAGGAGGCTTTAAGCCACGCTTGCAGTCCCCTCCAATCCAGGGTCAGCTGGACAATGGCCTAGTCCTCTGGTGCAAATCAGAGCAGCCTTAAAGGGCCATCAGCTAAGATCTAAATAAGAGCATAGAACATAAGAGCGGCCATACTGGGTTAGACCAATGGTCGTATCTAGCCCAGTATCATACCGTCCAACAGTGCTGCTTCAGAGAGAATGAGCAGAACAGGCAACCATTGAGTGATCCATCCTTTGTGTTCCCCTCCCATCTTCTGGAAAAGAGAGGCTAGGGGCCCTCAGAGTGTGGTGTTGCATCCCTGCCCATACTGATTAATAGCCATTGATGGACTTATCCTCCAGGAAATTATCTAGCTCTTTTTTGAATCCTTTTGATCTCCAGTGCAAATGATGACCCAGAAATGCACCCTATGCCTGCCACAGGGAACGTTAGTGCAGCTTCTGGTGATCCTCCTATAGAGAGCTACCTCAGCTTTAAGGTCACTTTTCAGGGGAGAGATCCTTACACCCTTTAGAGTCCATGAAGTTTCTCTAAATCCATACTCGTGTACTTAGATCAGAATATATCCTATTATGTCTAGGGGACCAATAAAAGGAGAGAAAGAATCAAGAGAAATGTACATAGGAAACAAACCTACTGTTTTCTCTGGCATATCCTAGGTATATTTCATCAGCAGCATTCTGATTTTTACACACTTTTCTTTTGAATGCTACATGTATCTGTTGTGTTTTAAGCTATTTAAAAAATCTATCCAATTAATGTAAATGACCATGATTTAGGAGAATGGTGTTCTCTAAATTAATAATTTGCACATAAACAAAATCAACAACCATTAAGGGTGTTTTTATTACCCTTGTTTATGACAACAAACTCCCACCTAAATCTATTCTTAATTTCCTTCTCTCTCCCCCCTCCTCTCTCCCCTAATTATTCTGAAGATAGGGAAAGTAAAATTGGAATGAGAGACATCAGAGTGAGTGAGTTGATATGTGTTATTCTTTATTCCACTGCAGAAGAGCTGCACCTTCATATGGAACAATCACTTCCTTTCTACAGTTGTTGAAAATTTCCATGACCTTTTCACTCACTTAGAAAAAGCTAAAGTGTCCCACAAAATATAGTGATAATAGTAGAATTAAAAGGGAAAACAAGATCTTTAAAATAATCTGAACAACTTTTGAAATAAAGTTCAAACACTAGCTCTATATGCTTAGATAACCAGCACATATGCATGATGGTTATATCTACGAGATGAAAGGCAGACCCATGTGGTATATTACAGTTATTCACATTTCACTGCCTCATCTGCACTCTGCTCACTAATCCATTTTTAGTGGGACTACTTCTGAAATTTCCAACTTCTAAGCAGCTTTGCATTGTCACTATTCAAAATGAACGAGGCTGGGGTAGTCAATTTTTTTTTTTTATTAAGGTCCAAATTTCTTGGTCAAGGTAAAGTCAAGGCCCAGACTCCAGGGAAATATTTTTCACATTGTAAGTGCCCCTGTTCATCAATCACATACAATGCTGTGCATTAGTAATATACTCCATTGCTTATATTTTTGGTGCATTAAATGAAAAACAAAATCAAACTATTTAAATTAAATATACTGTTTGAGCTTTTGGATGTTATGGCAAAATAAAACAGTAGTAGCGTCAGTCCACCCTTCTTTAAATGAACAGTTTTCAGTATCAACTTTCCTTTTTTTGCTGCCATGTTTAAACACAGTGCTATTAAAGGCTGAAAGCACAGGAGGCAGGACTACAGCTTTCAACAGTGTAAATGAGCCTATGAGCTTACAGCAGAAAATGTAATTTTTTAAAAAGGACCATTCTCTCATTTTTTTTGTTGGCAGAAACTGATGATAGCTCAAATAAAGCAAATAAGGAATTAAAGAGAACCAGTTAATCATTAATTCACAATATAATGTGTTGGAGATCACATTGTGAGAAAATGAGAAGGTAAAATCATTTAAAAAACCAACTAACAATAATGATAATAAAAAGTAAATTAAAAGATACTGCAGTCCTTTCAAAAGCATCCAGCATCTGAATTTGGCCAGTGGTCTGCTTATTGAGTACCCCTGAACTAGACAACCCTGATAGAGAAAGGCTTCTTTTTCTCATTTCCCAAGTATATATGGTTCTTCACCCCCAAAGAAACTGGTGCAGATAAGGGGCAGATTTAAAGGTCAGCAAATATGCAGCTTGACGCCCAATGGTCACATCACCTTAGGCCTTTTGAAAGATAAAAAGTAATATATATATATACATACACACAAACAAAAATCACAGGCCTAAAGAAAAGTGAAATCTCACCCAAATTTTGTTGGCTTGTGTATTTCCAATAATTGGAACCTCACACCCCAGCCACACTTTTCTTTGTCAATCCGTTCTATAATGCTACCCAGCTTCAACCTTGCTGTCTTGTCTTTCTCAGCTGCGCAGAGAGCAAGGTCACTCTGTCTGGTAAAACATCCTCAAGAGAACTTGACACTATGAAATTCAAGTAGCTCTGGACTGCAAGTGACAAAATGAACATCTCTGTGACCTTTGTAAAATAATACATCTTGAAAGACATGATCTCATGAATCAAGTCTAATTAAAAATATGGTTATTTCCTCGAGTTTAAACATTTCCTCTTTTGACTCTTCTTCTAAACTTATATTTTGAAGTCCCTTGGGATGAAGGAAATCAAACAGAATGGCTCCCTCTTGAAATCTCTCACAGCAAGATTTTAGTTCCCTGATTTGTTTAAGTCCTGGAAATATTTCCTTTGATGGTTATTCTGTACTTCTAACACAGAATTGTGTGCAAATTCATCATCCATGTGGCATACACATCTCTTCTTGTGACTTGGATAGTTTGCATTTTCAAAACCCATTGCTTCTCACCTGTTCTGAGGTTCTTTTACAATTTCCTCATACTTTTCTTCAGATGTGAGTTTGCTGAGCTCATTCATTGTGCTGTCAAATGTCCAGATGACTTGGAACAGGTCAATTTTCTTTGCCTGAAGGATTCCAGAGGCTGCAACCATGACAACTACGATCCTATGCCACCATAACAGATTGAGGTAGAACATCCAAGCCATCAAAGTCAGGTTGCTGTTTCCTCAATGTATGTCCTCATTACTCTGGCATTCAGCAACAGTTTCATCTTTTAGGCATTCAATTATATTCTGAATATGTACTATTATTGCCTAGGTGGCTGTCATTTGAGCTACCCTTCTAGTGCTACAAAATGCCTTTAGATGTAACAATCTTTTTCATTCTTCAGAAGCCTGTTCATTGCCAGCTTCTGCATCAATTCTATTCACTTCTTCAGGGGCCTGAAGTGCATTATTAAGTTTCTCTTCTCTTTGCAAAACTGTATTCTCTTGAGCAAGAGTTTGAAGATCAAGATTATTTTTAGACTTAATCATTATTTTTTCCCATCAAGGATAGAGTCTGAGAAATATTCATATATTTCCTGCAAAGTTGTGAAGAAACCCTTCAGGTCTGGACAGGTCTTATCTTCAGCAGCATGCACCAAAATTAGGTTAATTTGATGAGCTGGGCAATGGATGTACGGTGCATACACTTTGTCTCCCTTGTCTGAAAGATATTCACTCATTTTTGTTTGTGACCCTCCACAAGCTCTGGCTATAGCATTGGTCCCATCATATCCCTGTACAAACATGTGTTTGGGTCTAATCCACGCTTGCAGAATAAAATTCTAGTTAACTGTCACACAAAGATGCCGCATATGCCTTACTTACTGCTATAAAGCTTACAAAATGCTCTTTTGTGACCACTTTTCCTTTTGTATGATCAGTATTATCAAAGCGAAGTGAAATGGCTATTTGATCAACATGGCTAATATATATGGTTGCATCTGCAATGAGAGTAAAAAACTTAGCTTCTTTGCAGCTATTAACTATGCGCCTCTGTTTCTGAGGCTAAAAGAGTTATAAGTTCATCAATAATTGTCTTACTCAAGTATTTTATTCTCTTGATGTCACTGATACTTTGGGCAAAGTTGCAGTATGGCTGGCAAATAGCTTAATGATGCTCAAGTACCTACCACAATTGTTGTTCTCCAGCACTTCACTGTTGCCATAGAAGGGAGACCTAAACTAGCTAAAGTTTTGACTGTGTCAAGCAATATTTTTAGTACTACTTGCCATTTCCTAACGTTTTCAGATGCTTTTTTATGAAAACATGGCATGATATATCATGAAGTGAAGACTGGCAACATGTGCCTGCACATGTTGTCTGCTCCTCCCATGAACAGACATTGAATTTAGCATATTCTTTCAATCACTGTTAATCACGTTGATTTTTGAGTTTCTGTATCCCCAAACAACCAACAAATGGGACAATATGCATTATTTAGCTACTTGGCATGAAAACCTTCCTGCGGTGCATTTTCATTCTGTAAAATGAAGATGAAAAATGGCAGCTTATAGGGGGAGAAAAATTGCCCATATGGCATATTGTTTTCAATCTGCTGGCAAGGACCAATCTGCACAAGCATATGCAATTGCTCAGGTGATAGAAATTGACTCTTAGAAGCAACTTTTATCAGATGGCAATGTCAAACCTATTTCAGCAGGAAGACTGCTTTGTCTTTCCTCATTGTTGACCTGCTCATCTACTGGGCCTTTGGTTTTGTTCCTTTCAAATTCATCTATGGGTGTTTTTTGTTTGTTTGTTTTAAGATCATCTATGGCAGGGATGGGCAACCTTTGGCACACGGCCTAGTCAGTGAAATCCGCTGGCCGGCTGGGACAGTTTTTTTACCTGCAGCATCTGCAGGTTTGGCTGATCGCAGCTCCCACTGGCTGCAGCTCGCCGTTCCAGGCCAGTGGGGGCTGTGGGAAGTGGCAGCCAGCACATCCCTCAGCCCACGCTGCTTCCTGCATCCCCCATTGGCCTGGAACAGTGAACTGTGGCCAGTGGGAGCTGCAATCAGCCGAACCTGCAGATGCTGCATGCAAACAAACTGTCCCGGCTCGCCTGCTGATTGCCCTGACGGGCTACATGCCAAAGGCTGCCGATCCCTGATCTATGAGATATTTGGCTTTGTTGGTTTGTAGCTCATCTAAAGGGTCTTCAGTTGTGTTCGTTTCAAGCAAAGTTTCTCTGGAGATACAGCAGAACCTCAGAGTTATGAACACCTCAGGAATGGAGGTTGTTCATAACTCTCAAATGTTCGTAACTCTGAACAAAACATTTTGGTTGTTCTTTCAAAAATTTACAACTGAACATTGACTTAATACAGCTTTGAAACTTTACTATGCAAAAGAAAAATGCTGCTTCCCTTCATTTTTTGTAGTAGTTTACATTTAACACAGTACTGTAACCTATTTCCTCTTTCTTTTGTTCTCTGCTGCTGCCTGATTGCATAGTTCTGGTTCCAAATGAGGTGTGTGGTTGACTGGTCAGTTCGTAACTCTGGTGTTCGTAACTTTGAGGTTCTGCTGTAACATCAGCCTGCTCCAACAAGTGCAACTTGAATAGCACTGCACAAATCATTTCCCTGACTTAAACCTTGACACAATGACAGATGCATGCTTGCTGAACTGAGATTCAGTTCTTGACTTTCCAGCTCAGACTGCAGGAGTTGATCAGGTAGTTCACCAAATGATAGTTTCTGCTGCTTACAATCTTTGGTGGCAGTCTGTAATAACAAAAATCTTCTTTTTCTTTTTGTTTTCTAAAATCAGACTTGTATTTCTATTGATGGTTTTCATTTTCAGATATCTTCCAGTATGAGAATAACTAAGTTGAAAGTATAGGCCTAAATAAAGTGTATTTTGTGCTGCTTAATTTATCCTTCAGTTCTGGAGGTAATTCTTAAAAATATGTTATTTTTCTTTTGCAGAATCTAGCAGAAGTAGGCAGAATGAGAGTTGGACAGGCTGGGGAGAGTGTTGTGAGGCTGGGAGAGCCCGGAGCAGGCAGACACATACCTCTCAGTGTCCCACAGCAAGAGGAGGATATGACATCTGTAGAAACAAACTACATTTCCCAACAGTGCAGCATGCCCTGTAGCTACATTTCCCTGTGGCACTGCAGCATGCCCTGTAGCTCTGTCTCCTGCAGGATGGAGTAGGAAACTTCTACTACCACAGCCACTGCTGGGTATGCTCAGATGATGTGGGATTTTGTAAAGGCATTGCAGAACAGGTGGGCATGGGTTTCCTGGGATCCCTATAACAATGGGAGCTGATGGCCATGGACTAATGGCCGGGGGCAGTGTTAAACATATGCAACCTATACAATTTCATCAACACTGAGGCAACAAGAAGGTCCCTTGTTATGATGCCCGAGTAGTTACTGGTGAAGGTGGGGCCCCAGAATTGAGCAGGGGTGGGCAGGTGGCAGTGGCAGAGGAATAGCTGGTGCTGCTACTCAGGGTCCTATGCACTTTGCAGGCCCCTACAGGCTCAGTGCTGCTCAGCTGCATAGAATATGTTGGTGCAGGCTGCTGCTCCCATTGCTTGCAGTCTGCTGGAACTAGGAAGAGCAACATGCTGGTCCCCACTGCCTGCATTTGAATGTGCCTAGGGAGGGGGCTTCCAAAATGGTGGCTTTGTCATGAATTCTTCTTGGTAGCCCCTCAATGGCAGAGCCTCCATTTTGAACACAGGCCCCCTCCTCTCCTCTCATTGCCCAAGCGTTTCAAATGTGGACATCAGGAACCGGCCCACTTGTCTTCCTAGAGGCTCTGTCTCCAGCACTGGTGGCAGCAGGAACAGTGGTTCACAGCTCTGGCTCCCATAACAATAATTCTGGCTGTGGCAAGAGCAGTGGTGAGGGCTCTAGCGGCAGCAGCACTGGTGCAGGGCCCAGGCCATAGGAAGCACACAGCAAAGCATGGAGCAGGAGTGGGGGAAACAGGCAGGGGTACAGAGGCAGGGATGAGTTGCAGGGGTGAAGTGAGTGGGACGTGTGATGGCATGTGAGGGCCTACAATAAAATCATTTGCTGACCTTCATGACTTAAATTTGCCACTACTGCAGGTGCAGGATGGACAATGTTCAGTGACAGGTTCGAACTCTGGCATCTTGGAACCTTGCATGGTTAGAAATGGGAGTTGTGTCATTGGAAAGTACAATTTCCAGCTTCCCAACAGGACCTGTAGTGTTTGAGCCCAAGAAATCAGACTTACCATTTCTTCAAATGCAAAAGGTGGTGGTGGAAGGGATTTCTCCTGCTGCATTCCTGTGCGTGCCTTCTCTTGGCCAGAGCTGCCTGCAGAGCAGACTCCATCTTGGCTACAAGGGTGCTAAAGTTACATTTCAAATAGAACAAACCAGCCATCTGCAATTAAAAGGGATCTAGAGGAAAAGTGAGATATGAGAAAATGTTTTTTCAATGTCCCATTTTTAATTAATTTTAATTCAAAAACTAAGTGACAAATATAGTTGAAAATGCTCAGAGAATTTGCTTTTTCCTCGTAGATGAGGTGCTGTCAAGGTAGCAAGAAGAGATTTATTATTCATACAAAACAAAGAGGCTGAATCCTTGTTTTAAGTAAACAACTGAACCCAACCTTAATTATTAATTAAGAAAGCTGCCAAACCTGAGTTTAATTACAGAGCTGCTGCCTGCTGCATGCCCACAATCAAGTGCCTGTTCTTGAGTAAACAAGGTTACTAACTATAGGACATCGGGATAATAAATTCTTCCAGACTTTTGCTAGAAGACTTGCACAAAGAATACCCTGGAGTGTGCCAAATGAAGATCTTATTAAGGAGCTATTTCTGATGGACATAACTTGATAAAGAGGTTGAGCTGCAAATATAATGGTGAGGAGTCTGTATGACAGTAAAGAACATGCACGTCTGGAAATGGCCACTTTAAGTACTGCAGTGTAATCCACCATTATATTGAAAGAGATAAATAATGTTTCTTGTTATCAATCAAGTTATTTGAATTGGTTGGATGTAATTGCATTGTCCACAACTGGTACAAAACCCACAGAAACACTGCAGGGCTTTCTTATGGTTGCTTCTTATGGTTTACCAAAGTGATATTCAATAACAGGCCACACAGTTCACTACAGTAGAATGCCAGCAGTTTACAGAGTTCATCAGGATGAAATATACACAGAGCTGACTATCCTACCTTAAATAGAACTGCTGAAAGATTAGGGCAGGCACTGGAAAAAACATTCACAAAAGAAATACTAAAGTGCTGAGCATGAAGAAATTAAATTGTTCTTATTACAAACACTTTCCTCATGCATTAATGCATTCCACATACTATTTCTAGGGGTCCAAATGCTGAATAGATTTGGAAGCCACTGGAAAGAAACATCGGCTTTCCTTAAACCTGATTTGCTTTCTCCCTTTCAAATGTTAAGTTCAGCATAGCAAAGCCTGTGGTAAACTTTGGAAATAAAATAAGTAAATAAATCAGTGACAGAATAATTATTACAGGGGAGAAGAGGGAAACAGCAATCTGCAACCACTGTGAAAAGCCTAGATCCCTTGGTACATATGATTCTGGCTAGATCTAGAACTTACAAAATATGCAACCACATCTATTGTGCTCACAGGAGAGAAAAAAAAAACTAGTGAAAGAATGAAAATAAATTGGAATTGTTTTCCTCCCTTAGGACTGTGGGAGTTCCAGTTTTACCCACCATAGTACCAGCTGATGCCAACCCAACAACAACAGGAATGACTAGCCAATCTGTAGGTTCCAATGCACCTTTCAAAGAGGCAGTGGTACGTAGCAAAAACTTGAGAAATAGCCTACTGTGCAGGATGCACCAAAAATTGAGAAAATGAGTCTGCAAAGACTGAAAGATACTATCCAGTGAGACCAAGTAAACCTCCCATTGACTCATAAAGTCTCCATTTGGGAAATCATGTGAGAACAGTGAGTAAGGAATCAAATACATCAGAAGCATTTAGAGATGTGGGGTGCAGATCCGCGGCTGGTGTAAATTGTCATAACTCCATTGAAGTCAATGGTAGTTTTGCCATTGACTTCAGTGAAGCCCAGATTTCACCCATGCAGACCCTCGGGGGTGGGGAGGATTACAATCCCAGAAATTACATGCAGATGTGCTATTTCTGTTAATTTATTCATTTCTTATTCATTTTAACATTTGGTTGAGATTGTAATTCAGACTGCTACTAGTATGTGTGGTGCTAACTACCTTTGGTATAGTGACTGTAACAATGGTGTGAAGTATATTTATTTGTCATTTTATTTATTTTTGAGTGCTTTATTTTCCTAGTGTATGCTTTGAGCATCGTGTCAGTTACCTGAGAGTATACTCTGCTGCACTACAATATATAAAAATAGTTTTGCAATAAAAAAATCTGTGAATTTAGATGAGATAGCTGCTATCAATTTGGACTGTAAAAAATCAAGTATAAAGATCAGATTAAAAAAACCTGATCATTTCAATTTTCAAACTGCCACAGCTTCCAAACAGTTTGCTGACTTCTATCTCTCTGTAATTTACATCCCTTCTTCTAAAACTGGATACAACATAAAAGAAGCACAGTTTTTTAAAAAAATAGCTATCAACATGTTTAGGCTGGTATAGAGCCACTACAAACAGTGTCAGAATGGTACCTAGTTTGATGGCACTAGTCGGGGATTCACATGGTCAAAATATTATTAATATTTATTTGTATTGTTATAGCTCAGACCGACCAAGTCAGCATTGGTGCCTCATTGGGTTAGACCACATACAAATACACAAAAAGACACAGAGTAACATTTTCAAAGGTGACTTAGGAGTGTAATTCCTATTTTAAAAAGTAATTTAGAAGCCTAATTCCCAAGAGTGCCTATGTCCTAAGGCAGACATCGGCAACCTTTGGCACACGGCTCACCTAGGTAAGCACCCTGTAGGGCTGGGAAGGTTTCTTTACTTGCCATGTCCACAGGTTTGGCCAATCGCAGCTCCCACTGGCCGCAGTTCACCGATCCAGGCCAATGGGCGTCGCAGGAAGCAGCGGCCAGCACATCCCTCGGCCTGTGCTGCTTCTCACCGCCCCCATTGGCCTGAAGTGGTGAACTGCAGCCAGTGGGGGCCATGATCGGCCAAACCTGCAGATGCAGCAAGTAAACAAACTGGCCCGGCCTGCCAGGGTGCTTACCTTGGCGAGCCGCATGCTAGAGGTTGCCGATCCCTGTCCTAAGGCCTAGATCCTCAAAGGTATTTAGGCACCTAATTCCCACTGATATCATTTGGAGTTAGGCACCTAAATATCTTTGATAATCTTGTCAAATGTTCCTACATCACTTTTGAAAACAGAATTTAGGGTCCCAAGTCACTTACGCATTTATGAAAATTTTTGCCTATAGTCCTCTACTTTGAAAAAAATTACAATCTAATTTCAAACAAGAAGGAACAAGTGAGCATAACAACAGAAGGGTGGAAGAAACAGAGAGGATGAGGACAGCACACAATGTTACATGATTACATATGTTACTTTTGTGCTTAAACTGAAGGCCTTTGAGGTAAATCTATACAGGGATTAAAACAAAACAAAAGAACTTGTGGATGGCCCTGGTCAGCTGACTCAGACCCAGGGCTGAAAAATTGCTGTGCAGATATTTGGACTCAGGCTAAAACCTACAAGGGTGCTGGGTTCCAGAACTTGGAGTCCAGCCTGAGCCCGAGCAGCTGCACAGCGATTTTTAGTTCCTCAGCCTGAGTCCCCCGAAACAAAGTCAGCTAACCTGGGCCAGTTGCGAGTCTTTTGTCCCTGTATAGACATACCCTTACTGACTTGCATGCTCACCATGTGTGCTGATGAGCATTACAAGCAAGTAGTAATGGGACATGGCTTGAAATTATTAACCCAGCAAGAGACTGAATATGTGTCCAAACAAAGATCTGACCACACATTTTGTAGGTGGGACCAAGTACAAATTCTCTAAATTGTTTGTGGTAACAGATGTCTGTACGGTCAGTGACAGGCAATAGAAATCAGCACATTAAATTAGTGTGCTTGGTGGATATCAGAAATGATGTATAATGATGGGACTGGCACTAGAGCTGTGGGGAGACAGAGGTAATTCTGTTCTCTGGAGGATTTTTTTATTTTGAAAGTTCATTTCATTCTGATTTGAGACAAAACCTACAAATTCTGAAATTCTCTGTAAAAGGAAATGGAGCCAACTAAAGGTGCAGACCTTGGAAGCTCTGGGGTTGCAAATTCTGAGACCACCCAGCAGGTGGGTGGCCGAAGAGCCATGTAAGCAAGCTGGCAAGAAATCTGGCAGATTTCTGATGGAGCCCGGCTTGGTTGCCAGTAGAATTTAGTCAAAATCAATGTTTCAGTGAAACATTTTGATTTCAACAATCCAGCAAATTCTGACCTGCTCTAATTTCGACGTTTAATTGAACTCTTTCCCAAACCTCCCTGACCAGAGGTCTTGAACTGAAGTGATGCACTGCATTACACATACAAAGATAGGGGACCACAGGCTGTGTAAACTGCACTACACACGTCCATGTGATTCTGTGACAAATAGTAGTCGACAGCACTACATAAAATGAAAATCAGTCAGTTCAATCCATGCACTTGGCAGGTACATGAAAGTGAGTGTTGTACTGCTGCATGTGAGATGCAGACACCAGAAGTTCCCTGAACCCTCTAACCAGAACCCTGGCACAAATACAATTAAAATTAGCTAGACAAGGATCTGACCATAGCCTTCACAACTAGGACCGCACACATTCATGCACACACAATTACTTGGTGTGAATGTGTCAAGAAAAACAGGATTGTAAAGTCTTCCAGACAGCCAATGCATCTGGCTTATATCTTTCTCTCTCCCTGAGTCAGGAAGGAAAATGGCTATTGTAAAATCTGGGGTCCACGTGTGTAGCCAAATAAATATAATGTTCTTTCAAGATTTTAAATGTTCTAAAATTCATAGGCCTGTTTATCTCCCGCTTTCAACCTCTTCCTAAAACACTACTTCTCCCTGAAAGAATAAAAGACCCACTGATTTCTTCAGTCACTCCTGACAGCTCCACTCAGAGAATAAAGGCAATTACCATGTAGATTCAGATGCCAAAACAAGCAGATAGCAAATCACAAATACTCTCACTGACCAGTTCATGAACAATTCCTGGGTTAAAATGTGTTGGTACATATGACTTGTCCAACAATTGCAAAATGCAAATAATTTCACGGAATTCACATTTGTCTGTGTGACTAAATTGTGAATAGGGAACAGGGTTAAATACACAGATAAATCTTATTGCTTCTTGGTCAGCCAGCTCTCTCTGTGGTCATACACACTTCCTTTCTTACACTCTTGGTCCCTTATACACTAATATTTTTGTTTTCTTTTAAAAGTATATTATTGGGTACAGGGAATTAACATTTACATTAATCCTTTACATTGTGCTTACAAAATGTAAACGTGAACATGTTTGTATGTACAAATGTGGTTTTGTGGCCCCAAATTCAAAGGTATAGTTTTCAAAATTGTTTTGGAAACCTGGCCCATTTAGTCCAATAAAACATTAAATCTCACCCCATAGCTTCCCGGTTCCTTTCTGTTCAATATTTCTCCCTGATTGGTTATAATTATGCCTGGTATAACCCTTCATCCTACTGCTTCTACAGATGACACTTCCATGACATATCCACTGTACATAGTTTGCTTGCAGCTAATTGCACATTGTGTGATTCATTTGGAAATACATTTTACATGAATGACACTAAACAAAACATAAATTGTATTGTTTTCTTCTTGTGTTTCAAAATATAAGAGCATTTTCACTGTCAACAATGTTTTGTGCATTCAGGAAAATGTGTTTTGAGCACTGCTCTGAATGAGAGATGGAAACATGTTATTATCCAAAGTTTGGCATACTTAGTTTTAGTATGTACATTTTTAAAAACACCAGTGCTTAAATATATAATACTGCTGATCTTTCCAGTTTGGTTTGAGCTCTGCTTTTCATCTAGTCTGAACAACATAATTAACTTTAGCAGGTATATTAGAGCGGCCTCATAGTATACTAAGCAAAGATCATATTTAAACATCATTTTAGCAAAGTAAACCCAGAAAATTATGTTCATCTTATTTAAATGGTTGTAACTTCTAGTATATTTTACAATTCTTTCTGCCTCTGCACAGATGGGATTTTTCAAATAAATAACAGATGAAAGCAAACAGAAATCTAACAATCAAAAACTCAAGGTAGAAACAAGCATCCCTAGCTCAGAGCTGTAATTAGATCTGTTCTTGTCATGAAAGTATGTTTCCAATAACTTTCCAGTTACCCTCTTTGGAGTTTGAAAACTCCAAATCAGATGCAGGGCCTTTCTTTCTTTCTTTCTTTCTTTCTTTCTTTCTTTCTTTCTTTCTTTCTTTCTTTCTTTCTTTCTTTCTTTCTTATGAAATTATAAAGGAGAGACACGGACCTTTAAAACCCTAAACTGTGAATTTGAGATAGGATCCTTTGGCAATCAGCCTGTTTAACAGTACTCAGATTTACTGTATGTTTTATAAATCTCATTAACACATCATTAAATAATTATCTACATCTGAATCAGTCAATTTTCTGTATATAATTCTACCATTGGTCACCAAGGTTTGTTGTCATTATATTCAACCTTTCTGAACTGTCTGTCTCCCTCTCTCTGGCTTCTGTAGCTGGTTGACTCATTAAATCATCTGTTTGGTAAATTATCATTTTCATCCAAATCAGAAGATTGGAAGACAAAAATTTTGTTGCATCTTCTCCTCTTGTCTGCCATTAAAAAGGTCATAGTGATCTAAAGAAAAACAAATGGACTATCTCTGAGAAAATAGAGAAGAGGAGAAAAAAAGAGAGGTTGTGTGATTGTGAGCAAACAGGAAAGAAATTCCATTGAAAAGGTTTTTCTTCATTTGAATATGTTACTACTATTCTGAAGTCTAAGGGCTAGATCCTCAGTCCAAACTAAGGCCCTTTTTGTGCTACTCCAGCTGCACAAAGGGGAGTCAAAGGTGCTTTGAAAACAGCTGAGGACACCTCTCTCACAGGAAATTCCTCTATAGCATAAAGCCAGGGTGTGCTTGACTCTATGCCACCTGACAGCCAACACCTTACAGGAGGTATGTTGGGAATGGGCAGAGAGCAGAAGGGAGTGAAAGGGAGAATGGCTGAAAGGCAAGCTGTCCTCTGGGGATCTGAGGTTGTTGTAGCTAATGTAGATAAGAAAGCTGTCCGGTGTGGCCAGTTTAGACCCCAACCAGTCCCAGGATCAAGGGAGGTGGAAGGGAGTCTTAGACCATGCTTTGCCAGGAGAGTTTAGTAGAGGTGAGCATTGAGCTCTAAGAACATAGCGTGATTTAATCTCCAATCTCTCTCTTGAAACCCAACTTGTTTTTCTCCACCCAAGCTCCATGCATATATTCTCATAGAATTTGTATATGGGATTTCTTCACACAAAGACTCATGATCCAGCACTGCATTTCTCTCACAGCAGAGCACTACAGGTGAATTGGAGAGACCATCGCCTGGCAATTCAGCATATTGCAGATTAATGCTGAGATTAAATGGCGAATGGTAAAGTAAAGAGATAAAAGGGAAATAAATGGATGAGTTATTCAGACTGTTCCTGGTTTTGTAAATGTGGTATGCTGAACTAGCAAGACATCCATTCGCTGGGAAGGAAGAGGGGACTGTTTCTAGTCCTTTTGGTCTATTTTTAAATGTCAGAGAAGTGGTTACCTTGTTAATTTGGGAGGGGGGTGCATGTGTGTGTATGAGAAAGAGAAAATATGTGATGGGGGGAGGAAGAACACATCTGAAACCCACTAAAATGACCTAAAATATTTATCGATTAAAGAAAAATGTCTCTGCTTAAAAGTCTGATCATTCATCACTTTTGTGGCATGTGAATCCCGCTAAAAATCTGGGACTCTTCCCCTTTCCAAGGGGATGAAACCACAGATTCTAACCCTGGTGGGTCATGAGATAACTGGTCCCTAGTCCAGGACTAAATATTGCTCTTCCTGGGCTTTAGATTTGTGGGGGGAAACAAAACAAAACAAAAATAATTTCTCTGGCATGTTGATTATAAAATAAAAATGGCAGCTGTTGGAATCTGTTCAGAAGGTTGGAATGTGAGAGTAAGTCCTGGGGAGATGGAGTAGTTAAAGTGCAAGTGGTCAGATTAATGCATAATGCAATTCATCACCTAGATAGCACTGCCACATATATGGTATATATACACATACAGGTACATATCTGGATACATTGCGATGGATACAGGCATCAAACAGATGTTTATCACAAGCTTGCTGCCTGCCTGTGCCTACAAGGCTCAGCAACACATACTTTTCTTTTAAACTTGTATAAAACTTATACAACCAGAGGGCCATCATCAAATGTCTAATGGGCTAAATCAAGTAAGCAGGCCATATTCTCTAAATGGAATCAATGCCATCGACTCCTCTTTCAATACATATATATTTCCAGCCTTCATCAGCTTGTATATCAGGTCTGAGATGTTAAGAACAGTGCCAATGCAAGAAATAGAAATCAGGACCATGGCTGAGCTGAAAAATAATCAGGAAGTCTCACTAAACAGAATTGTTTTTGCAGAACAATAATCTTATTACTGACAAGGCGTGAAATTCTGTTGCAGTCCATGGCAAACCTCCCATTGATTTCAATAGGGTCAGGATTTCACCCCAGGTGGAAAAAATCTGGGACATGTTTAAAATCAAAGTTAAAGCTGATTCTTCTCCATTCTGTGCAGTGTTTCTCCCTGAAAACCACAAACGTTGATGACTAGAATCAGTGTACCACCAACGGGCTCTATCCTTAAACTCACTTATTCCATAAAGGGTAAAGTTTGTCTTTGCATCTCACAGGGATAACCAGCCTGTTCACTTTTACTCAGTTTTCTTCTTCATGAACCTAGACATGTTTACATTTTCTTGTCCAATTGCTGATGCTCTGGGGTTGCTGGTTTTCTCATCTTTGCCTTGTAAGTTCTGTTCCTATTTAAAACTTGCAGACAACAATATTGTCAAAACTTGTGCTCAATATATTCTTTGGCAGAAACTTTCTGACAGGTGAGTTTTCCAATAAGAGGAAATGTTCAGCTTTTGTCATCTGGCTTCACTCCTAAGCTCCCCCTATGTTCTCTCTAGGAAGCACTTGGAATGCACATCTTCCAGACTCTTATAAAAATCATTGATTCTTATGCGGTTCTTCTCAATTTGATACTCAGAAACATAATCACATTTTCTAATGTGAACATGGAGATGCCATGTGGCTAAGTTAGCACATTTCTTTATTGAGCTAAAGGATAGTGTTAAGTGAAATGTAAAATGAAGTTTTGTGTGGGAGTTCAAGGGATATAAATCCTGCCATGAAATTATTCTGTTGTAATGCAGAAGGGCTCAATAAAGGGATTCTCTTCAGCTTCAAGATTTCCACGTAGTTCCTCTAAAAAATATTCAAGACGTGGAAAACTTGAAGATTTTGAACTCTGATGCCTGCCTGAGTTTGTTATTGAGCTTATGGTCTTTTGAGTTTTGTCCTAGTCTCAAATTACACTGCTCTACAGCCAAAATGCTTCTGAAATAAATGTAGTCCAACTTTACTAATTCTGGGTCACTGAGAACGAAAATGATGCTTAAAATTGTTGATTGGCTCTAGTTTTCAAGATATGCTATTGGGTCAGCATATACGACCCTTGACTTGGGAATGGCGGAGGATAAGTGAGTTATAAAGGGAAGGGATCTCAATTTAAACCAGAAATGACTAAAATACATCTTTGACTGGATCTATGAATAAATCTATGCCTGGGTTTGGACAGTACTTGCTTTTGAGGCAAAACAATGAATGATGCAATCTGAAGCTGGTATTGCGTCATACATGATATGAATTGCATCATGTTATTCCTAGAAGTCATGGATGATGCAATCATAACGAATCTTATATCATTCTGCTGAACAAATTGCCCTATATCAGCTCTAGAAATCATACAGTGTCAGTGCTCTCTTATTTGTCAGTGTTTGATTTTGCAAAGGGACACATTTCTGTTTAGCCAAAGTGAGCAGGGATGCCTCGTACTTGTGTGAACAGTGCAGATAACTTCTGCTATGTTTGTGGTGAGGTGACTTTTGCATCACAAAAGCGCAGTATAACCACTATGGTTAAGAAAGCCTATCACCTTTTTTTTGGCTGCAAAATTGGAGATCAGGACAAGAGGTGGGCCCCACACACATGCTGCAACACTTGTGCAACAAATCTTTGCCAGTGGTTGAACAGGAAAAGGAAATCTATGCCTTTTGCAGTGCCAATGATTTGGAGAGAGCCAACAGATCATACTAGCAATTGTTACTTCTGCAAGCTGCCTCCAGTTGGGAAAGGTGTGTCAAAGAAGAAAAAGTGGACTGTGCATTACCCAAACATTCCATCAGCTATACGCCCAGTACCCCACGAAGAAGGACTGCCGGTTCCTGATGCACCAGAATCATTCTCACTTGAGTCAGACAAGGAAGAAGAACAGGATGAAACTTCTGGTCCTGAACCACCAATGTCACAGGACCCACATTTTCTCCCATCCCCCTCCTCTGAACCACACCTCATAACACAAAGTGAACTGAATGACCTTGTCAGGGATTTGGAACTACCCAAGAGTAAGGCAGAGCTGTTGGGCTCCAGACTACAGCAGTGGAATCTCCTGGCAGGCTATCAGGGCAAATGGAGCCCATCAATGCTTGCAGACTATTGCTGGACAGTGACAAGAGATGCTCCATTTAATGAATACAAGAGACAAGCCAAGAAGCGCCAAGTAGACACTGAATAGGACTAAACTATGTACATAATAGTTTTTTGCCTTTTGTTTCATAATAAATTTTATTTATAGAACCCTTTTGATGATTTTTAAAGTGTTCCATAAACAGGACAGGTGAAATATTATCATGTAAAGCAACCATAAACACATGAAAAGACCTAGGTTTACAATTTATGATTAAAACTCTACTATCTACACAATAGACATAGACATAAAATGTAAAAACTTAAATATCTTAGAAACAGTAGCCAATCAGTTGTTTTAATTGTCATATTTGAATTCAGCACATCAAAATACATAAATAAATATCACATTTTATCTCTGAAGCAGACGACTTCTCAAAAATTGTAGAGCACTGTTATGTGGCAGTGTGTACATTTCTTTACCAAGCCAAATGAATTGTTTCAACCTGTTTTGTCTTTTATGAGAAACTGACCCTTTGAAAGAGATTTACATGGAGTCTTTGCAAAATGTATATTCCCATTAAGATGAATATTATAAGAATACTGTACTTCTTTGGGGAAGAAGTTGCAGGTTGTACTGTTAAAAGACAGATTCTACCCATGGTCAACAAAAAAACATGCAATGTAATCACAACTGCCTATTCATTAAATGATGTTAGATGCACAGTATGCAACCCTGTTAATCTTGTGTGTGTCTGTTCTATAATAATTTATTAATATTCTATGGGACCTGGTTATTGGGATGTTTACTGTGTTAATATGTTGGTTAAGTTTAATGAGGGGGGAACTGTGAAGATACTACCTCCTTGCTCCAGACAAATTACAAAACTTGTTTTGCCACACGGGGCCAATGCTAGGAACCAGCAGATCTAAAGGACTATAGCAGTTAAACACTCTCCCTGTCCAGTGAGGGCAGTGGTTGTTGGGAATCTGTTTGACACAGGCACCCGTTGGGGTGTTGGAACAAGTTAGGCTTTTAGGCTAATATCAAGGGTTGCTAAGCCTAAAGGTGAAATAGATATGTGTGTAGATTGTCTATTATTTTAAAATCATTCCTACTGTTGAAATTAAACAATACTTTGGTTTAGGAGACTACCAGGTCACTATAGTTACCACTAATCACAGGCTGCTGAAGGGAAGAAACACAGGTACTTAACCCAGTCAGACCTGCTGGGTAAGCACAGTGGCTCCACAGAACCGGTTTAAGAATTGCAGACCCACGTGATTCCATCCCAGGAGCAGTAAAGGCATGAGGCCCAACACCTGAGAGGGTGCATTTAGCGAGACCAGAGAGGGGACAGCTAGCTCTGCAACCGTGACAGAAGGTTTATCTGATATTTGGATGAATACTATAGACAGAATAAGGACTACGTAAAATAATCCATTTTCACTGAAAACCTGAACCAAAACAGTGCAGTCACTGAGAAGGTTAATTTTTAAGAAATTATTTTTTCATGCTGTAGCTACACTTCTAGTCAGGACTAGACATGAATGTACCAAACTACCACAAAACCTGCTCCCAGCATTACCACTGAGAAGCAGAAAAAAAAGTTGTAGTTTTTCACCCTACTAATGTGGAATCAAGAAGTTCAGCCAGGCCTACAAATGTTTAATCCAAGTGGAACTCAAATGTCAAACATCCTAAAGTACAACTGACACTACTGATTAATTATAAGCAAATCTGGATTAGGTTGGGACCAAAGACCTTGTAATGCTGCATCTCTCAAAGCAAATGCTAATCAGCTTTTATTTAAAAGCTAACAGCTTTTATCTGTTTTATATTGCCTTAGATAGATTCTTCTACCTTTACTGAATTGCTGCTTACTAATTCAGACAATATTGGTATAACAGCTGGTCAGAGTCTGATCTCATTTCACACCAGTGTAACTCCATTGACATCACAGGAGTTACTCCTTAGTTATACCAGTCAAAAAGATCAGAATGAGGCTCAGCATTTTTCAGAAGATCATGTCTGATGATGTATTACTTATCCTGGTTAGACTGATGCCCCAATATACAAATTATTTGTTGCCAGAGTGCTAAATATAGGGTAGGAATTCTCAATGAAAGCTGAGATGTTTGTCTGTATGTTGAAGCAGCAAAGAATCCTGTGGCACCTTATAGACTAACAGACGTTTTGGAGCATGAGCTTTTGTGGGTGAATACCCACTTCGTCAGATGCATGTAGTGGAAATTTCCAGGGGCAGGTATATATATGCAGGCAAGCTAGAGATAATGAGGTAGTTCAATCAGGGAGGACGAGGCTCTGTTCTAGCAGTTGAGGTGTGAAAACCAAGGGAGGAGAAACTGGTTTTGTAATTGGCAAGCCATTCACAGTCTTTGTTTAATCCTGAGCTGATGGTGTCAAATTTGCAGATGAACTGAAGCTCAGCAGTTTCTCTTTGAAGTCTGGTCCTGAAGTTTTTTTGCTGCAGGATGGCCATCTTAAGGTCCGCTATAGTGTGGCCAGGGAGTTTGAAGTGTTCTCCTACCGGTTTTTGTATATTGCCATTCCTAATATCTGATTTGTGTCCGTTTATCCTTTTCCATGGTGATTGTCCAGTTTGGCCAATGTAGATAGCAGAGGGGCATTGCTGGCATATGATGGCGTATATTACATTGGTGGACGTGCAGGTGAATGAACCGGTGATGATGTGACTGATCTGATTAGGTCCTGTAATGGTGTCGCTGGTGTAGATATGTGGGCAGAGTTGGCATCGAGGTTTGTTGCATGGATTGGTTCCTGAGCTAGAGTTACTATGGTGCGGTGTGCAGTTGCTGGTGAGAATATGTTTCAGGTTGGCAGGTTGGCTGTGGGCGAGGACTGGCCTGCCACCCAAGGCCTGTGAAAGTGTGGGATCATTGTCCAGGATGGGTTGTAGATCCCTGATGATGCGTTGGAGAGGTTTTAGCTGGGGACTGTACGTGATGGCCAGTGGAGTCCTGTTGGTTTCTTTCTTGGGTTTGTCTTGCAGTAGGAGGCTTCTGGGTACACGTCTGGCTCTGTTGATCTGTTTCCTTATAACATGTCTGCATGTTAATATCCAAAGTGCTTTTCTACTTACAGCAGTGCAGATGTAGAAGTTCTGTGAACAAAGTAAAAATGGTGGTGTGCCTCTGGGGACAGAGTTCTTCATCGACACCTTATCCAAATGACTCTGTATCCCCCACTACTTCTCTGTCTGCAGTAATGACCATGCAGATTGAGCAGTGCAATTCACCCAACAGAATGGTTCAGAGACAGGAAAATAAAACTGGTATCACTTGAAATTTCATCCCTTCCCTTTTCAAGTGTGCTAAAGGAATTGACTACCTGGACAGTTTATTTCACAGAATTTAACAACTTAGCCTAATAATAGATCTTTTTTTCCTCCAGCCTGTAAGATTTTTTTAAAATTTATTTATCGTAACTTTTGTTAGATTTTTACCCTTGTATACTCTCAGAGAACATTATATGGGAGTAATTATAAAATATGCATTTTGGAAGAGTAAATCGCAATCCAGATTTAAAAATATATAGATAGTGCTGTATATGCAATTTCCAGAACATGGCATTTACATTTCTTGCGTGCATGCCAGGTCTGTGTCAAAAAAGAAAGACAGCTCGTGACAAAGCACAAGTAAAAGAAAACAGCTATAAAAAAGGGACATATTTCTCTACCACTGGAGAAACTTCTGAATCCTTTGGGGGATATGACTTCTGAAGAGCTATGGATTGAAAAAAAAATCTACTTGGCATCTCTTTTCATTTTTTTAAAGAACTTTCCAAATGTCTGCCTTTGCAGAGTTTAACCAGCTGTCTACTTACCAATTTTACATAAGGTGACCATATTTTCAAATTTAAAAGAAACAGGGCAACTTTCTGGTGGCAGGATTTTAGTGTTGGAAAATAGTTATGCAACTCCACCATTGCACCTTTCAAAAAAATGTGTGCTGGCTTTGCTACCACTAACTTCTGTCTCAGCAATGACACATGCACATTTCTCAGAGCAGAGCATTTATTGCGTGGCATGGTGTTCTGAATGACTTTATCACACTGAACAAGTGCTGTTAAGATTCACTTTGAGCAAGAGTAGCTTTAAGAATTCTATGTTCATTTGGCTTTTCTCATGACTTCAAATAGTATTTATTCCTCACAGTCTTTCCATTGGATTGTTTGTTGTTCCTGATAAACACAGAGCAAATTCCGCCTGGAATATGTCTTGAAAATGATGGTCAAGTTGTGTGTGTGTGTGTATGTGTGGGGGGCGGGGGGAATAAACTGATGCAAGGGAAAGAATGAGACTTTTAAGGAGCCCTGAAAAACATTCCTGAGTCATCTGGACATCTTATGGTAAACTGGAATGGACCTGGTAAAACTAGTTATTTTAACTGTAGGGTTTTCTATAGTTCCTATCAGTACAGGATCTATGGTCCAGATCCAAATTCCACTTAAGTCAGTGGAAGCCCTAAGTGCTAAACCACTTGAGCACTATCATGTGTTTTAAGTTGGTGGGACAAAATGTATATCGGGTGCTGCCCCATTTACTATACGCTGGTGGTAAATTTCATAGGTTCAGAGTTTCTGTTTGGTTTGGAGAAATATTTAAGACATTTGCTTGAATGGTCCCGTTCTTCATTTAATGAGCTGCAGCTTCAACGGTAGCTTTGGAAAACCACAATTTTTTAAAAATTCGCTTCTTTTCTTTACTTAGAGCTAGATTCTGCCACCCTTACCAACACTGAAGAATACCTCACTCTATAAGTAGTGCCATTTAAATCAATAGGTGGCAGAATCTGGCCCTTAGAAACAAGGAAAATAAGAAAAAATACTTATTGTAGTTATTATAAAAGGAAACAGGGTTAAAGACCAGATACATAACAGCTGATTTTGAGTCTGCCAGCATTCCTCCATGTATTGTATTATCCTCCAGCTCAATATGTTAACGCTAAACCATCAGATAAGTAGGAGTGGGATTTTATCTAAGTTAGGTACTTATATGACCCCAACACCGTAGTATCTGAGCATCTCACCAGTTTTAAAGTACAGTGAAACTCTGCTATAACACAATGTTTGGGGTCCAAAAAATTCCATCGTGCTAAATGCGGGGTCGTGGTATAGCGTTTCAAGCCGCTCAGTTTAAGTCAGTGGTCCCCAACCTGTTGCATTGATGTGTGCTGCCTAGTGCCTAGTGTCCCTAGTGCCTAGTGCCCAGCAGGGGAGAGAAGTCGCGGCCCCACGCATGCTGGGGACAGAGAGCACCGACGCCTGCAGCCTTGGAGTTCTCTGTCCCCGGCAGGCACGGGGCCACAGCTTCTCTCCCTTGCTGGGCACTAGGCGGGGGCACATCAATGTCCCGGCAGGTGCCATGGTGTTGGGGATCATTGGTATTAGTCCTTAAAGGGGAGCCAACTTATGATCGCGTTATATGGATTTCGCGTTACGGCGGGGCGTGTTATTGCGAGGTTTGACTGTATGTATCCTCACAAAACCCCTGCAGGTAGGGAAATGCTATCATTCCCACTTTACAGATCTGAGGCCCAGACAGACACAGTGACTTGCCCAAAGTCACACAAGAAGTCTATGGAAGAGCAGGGAATTCTTTCAGTCTGGTGTTTTGGGCTTATTAGCTCATTTTTGTTTTTGTATTATTTTCTATACTCTTTAAACATAGCCTGATCCAAAGCCCATTGAAGTCAATGGAAAGACTGACACTGATTTCAGCCAGATTTGGATCAGTCCCTTTTAGTATCTCCAATTAAATATGGTTGATAAGTGTCATCTTCCCGAAACCCAAGCCCTGACCACTTGAAATATGTACTGATAGATTAGCTATCAGTAAACACATGGACACCATACATAGCGAGCAAAGGAAGTCACTGATGACATCTCAGACTTGTGTCCCTTTCTGCTTTAGATTGTCATCCATTGGTTAGCCAAAGCTTAGGAAATAGAAAATAAGCTGGTGACCACAGGGGTTAGAGAAAGGTTTTCTTTTTATCCCATGGAGACCTTCTGTTCCCTTCTGTTCCAAACTTCACTGCTGTGCCAAGGTAGGGAATCAGCAGTGAGGTGTCTATTCAATGGGGATGGAGTTGAAAGGAGAAAGAATGAGCAATAGAAAATGTATTCAGAAAGGGTGCATATGTTTGTGGAGGGTGATATAGGAAGAGTGGATGGGGGTTTCCTGTTAGGTAGGAAGAAGTTAGAAAAACTGAGATGTGCCATAGCCAATAAAGGCTGACCTCCCATTATCGCTACAGCATGTCAGCATGACACAACTAATACACCACACTATCCAATATCATCCATCTATGGATTCAAACAATTGCTGGTGGAGTAGGAACCCTAAGCCATAGAAGTCCCTTGCAGCAGCATATTTCACAAATGTCTCTGACCATAAGTGAACATGCAAGATTCAAACTGTGCAATCTTTACATGTTGCTGGCCTGAGACATGGGCAAGAGGGGTGAGACAGTGACATTTGAAGTGAGGCTTCCTTGTGACCAAGTATGTAACCAGCATGTTTACTGATACAATAGTAGGTCACAGCTGATGCAATGGTAGGTCACAAATACAATAAAACAACTTGTTGCCAGAATGCCTCTGTTCTTTGTCAGCAAATGGTAAATCACAGCCAGAAACTTGCTGCTATTTCTCAGACATGGCAAGGATCTTTGCAGAAAAGTGACTTCAGATCTAATTTATTGAGATCTCTGTTGTCTCTAGAGAATGACTGAAACACATGCACTTTTTTTTCCCTCCAAAATGTTCATTTATGGAGGAACATGTTTCAGTCCCTAAATGATTATTCTACGCTTGGCAGTTTTAGATTGCAGCGCCAGTTACGTTAATGATTTCTGAGGTGATGCTGATGCCTCTGAGGCTGCCTGGCAGAATTGCTAGCATAAAACTAATGAGTATCCCAGCATGACCCTTCACTGTTAGGGGAAGAGGAAGGAGGAGGGAAATAAATTAGAGACCTGAGCCCGTGGAAAGAATATCTGTAAAGGTACTTAATGGAGTTGAGAATAGAAAATTAATCACCCATAATGATTAGGGTTTGTGAGAATATTTGATTTAATTCCATTTATAAATATTTTCTACCAAATGATAAATGAACTCTTGGAAAGCTGGTAAGCAACATCTGAATCTGATATGAGCTTTAGAGGTATATAAAGTGGACAGGTAGTTAGACCATGCAGCATTTATCTGCTGTTTTCATTCCACTTCTAAAATGTTTCACATAATCTTTAGGTACAAAATGATATGGTACCACCGTAACGTGTATGTCAAAGCATTCATAACCTGAAAGTGCATGAGATAACCAGAGCAAATTAAATAGCATTACCTTGCACCAGTCTATTATTAAACTATTAGGAAGCTAGAGTCATTACAGTTTATTGTTTATAATTTCCCAGCCTCTGAAATATTATTTAGAATTTCACTTTTTCCAGGTTAATATAGTGTCTTCTTCTTATCACAGTCATTAACCCGTTCCCAAGATCTCCTTATGAATAGGTAATGCTGCATTTTTAAATTATAGACTTGCTCTAAGAAATTCTTAGGAAACAAACAAAGAAAAACTAACAAATCAAGGCTCTAATCTACTTTGGCTTTGTATAGAAATGCTAACCAGAAGTTAACTGAAGAACTGTAGGAATCAGTGGGTGAATTTCTGTTTCCTGTTTTATGCAGAAGCCCTTAAAAATATTTCAGTCTATTAATTGGTTTCAGGAGAGAGGTGATAACTTTGTTCCAAGTGTGGCATCATGATACTACAAATCATTCAAATTCAAACCTTCAAGAGGGTTATTCCAATGTTTATTCACACCCTTTCCCTCTCTGGCATTAGCAGTGATGGAATATGCTTAACTCTCCTCCAAAACTGCACAAATTTAGAATCAGTAGCAAAGCATGAAATATCCTGTCAAATATTTTATGCCCCAGATTTCAGTTCTGTAAAAACCCACTTAAAAAGAGTGGTGGTCATTCACAAAACATAACACGAATAAAATTTTCATGTAATAAATCAATATTTTTTTAAATTCAAACATTCACCTGCAGTATTGGAAACTCAGCCATAATGTAAGGAGACTGATAAATCAATGGACTTGTGAGGACAGAAGTTCTGTTTCACAAAAGATTTTGAAATTTGACTTCATTCTGAATCAGAGCAAAAATCAAACATTCTGAAATTCTCCACAAAAGACAATTCTGGAAAAAAATGTATATGGGGTTAATCAAAATTATTTGTTTCAAAAAAATCAAAAGTTTGGAGTTCTTGATTTTTTTATATTTTTTTCAGCTGTGACTTTTTAAATTAAAAATTAAATTTTTCAGTTTCAATGAAAGCACATTTTCCAAAGGAGTATGGCTGTGTCTAAATTTCTCTGGTCGTTTCTATAAATCAACCAGTCTAACTTCATCACCTAAACTGAGTGAAGTGCAAAATAAAAAAAACCCATAAATGATGAAAATTAAACTTAATTGTAAACATTGGCAAGAGGTTGCAAATTGTCATAGATCCATTGATTTCAGTGGATCTATCCTAAATTACACCAGCTGAGGATCTGGCTCATCATTTAAATTTTAATTATCTAAGGGAAGAAGATTGATTTATTTTAATTATAAGATTTTTATTTTGGTAGTTTCCTTTTAAAAATGAAGGTGAAAGATTGTTGTAAGCCTCTCCAACTAGCACTCACAAGTCTGGTTTCCCTGGCTCTTGGATTTGAAAAGAGATAGAAAAACCAGTTAAGATAAAATAAAAACTGACCAAAATCTTTGACATCCCCAATGCCCAAACTAAATTGAACAGTTTATGAAATCTAAAAAATCTTTAGTTAACCATCCCTCCACCCCCTTGCTGGTTCAAGCATGTAAAGAAGTGGAAGGGATTTAAATCTCATGAGAAATCCTACTCCTTGTGAGATATTCCTTCAGCGGCCTCTGGCCCAGACACGTCATCATTTTGTATAGTGTCTTCTATATAACTGTATAATGCAAAGTTTTAGAGTGATGATCAAATTTGAAAAAAGATATAGGGTGAAATCCCATCCCCTTTGAAGCCAATGGGAGTTTTGCCATTGACTTAATTGGAGCCAGGATTTCATCCACAGACAAAGGAAGATTGCTCCACTTGGCAGGAACTCTGAAGCAGAAGGCTGTAGAAGATGCAGTGGCCAGATTAGCAGGAGAGACAGAGGAGAAGGCCAGTTCTGGAGGAATGAAGAGAAACAGAGAAAGAAACCTGGTCACAAATTTTGTAACTTTGGGAATAGCTTTAATAAAACAAACCTCTTTCAAAACTTTTGACCTCAGTGTTGTCTCTATTACTGATTGTATCTATTATACTTAGTCCAGAGATCGGCAACTTTTGGTACACAGGCCATCAGGGAAATCCACTGGAGGGCCAGGATGATTTGTTAACCTGCAACGTCTGCAGGTTTGGCCGATTGTAGCTCCCACTGGCCTCAGTTTGCCGTTCCAGGCCAATGGGAGCTGCGGGAAGTGACGGCCAGCACATCCCTTGGCCCGCACCACTTCCCACAACCCCCATTGGCCTGGTACAGGAACCTGTGGCCAGTGGGAGCTGCGATAGGCTGAACATGTGGATACTGCAGGTAAACAAACTGTCCCGGCCCGCCAGCAGATTTCCCTGATGGGCCGCGTGCCAAAGGTTGCCGATCCCTAACTTAGTCCTTCCATGTCCATCACCAATTGGAGAATAAATTACACATCAGTTTAGATACCAGTGACACTTTTCTTCTGATTTTTCACAGTGGCTGCTTATATTTTAACTGCCAATAACCTGACCTTGCAATCTTTATCCACTGCTTTCACAGCTGAATGCAGGCATCTATAAGATTAGGTTAAGGAAATGGAGTTTTAGCAGAATAAAGGAAGAGGGCTCAAAGACACTCCTGCCTATGAGGCAATTGGAACAGTAAAGCTGGTGATGCCCTGAATGAATAAAGGACCTTACCTTGAATTTTAGTTAGTTCAATTCTTTCTTATCCAATGATAAATCAATGTTTATGCTTTGGGTCAACAGCATAGTTAAAGGTTTGTGTCAGATGCAGAAAGCACATAAGAACTTTCTACACAAGCAGAAAAGTTTAGTGCCCTGCATATAGCTGGTAGGTGAGAAGTATAGTATCTACAGAAATGTGTCTAGCAATGCTGCATCATAGATATGGTATCTGAAAAGATCCCTTATGGGAAAGCTTGGTATCATTTAAAAAAAAGAACCAGTAGGAGTCTATAGAAACTATTCTAAAATTATATAAAATCCAATAAAAAATAAGTTCCTTTCTATAATTTTTGAGCCATACTATGGAATTCTAAAAGGAAAGATAGGACTATTCTCTATTAAATCCTACAGGATGGTTCCAAAATCAGACAGATGGATGGAGCTGCACAGAAGCGGCGCCAGGGTTTTTGGTGCCCTAGGCGCAGGGCCGACTTGCCGGTCCCGCAGCTCTGGTGGACCTCCCGCAGGTGTTCCTGTGGATGGTCCGCTGGTCTCGTGGCTCTGGTGGACCTGCTGCAGGCGTGCCTGCGGATGCTCCACTGGAGCCACGGGACCAGCCGACCCTCCGCAGGCATGCCTGCGGGAGGTCCACCGGAGCAGTCTGCCGCCTTCCCAAATCCTGGTGTCCTAGGCGACCGCCTAGGTCGCCTAAATGGAAGTGCTGGCCCTGGGACTGCACCCAAATAAATCCATTTGCAGGATCTTGCAAATAGATTTGTCTGGGTGCAGCCCCATCCTTCTTTCTAGAGATTTGACTTCAGTGGGACTACTGGTATGCTTTATGTTTCACATGTGCTTAAGCGCTTTGCTGGATTGTGATCTAGCTTGGTGAGAGGCTCACTGTCTACTGACATTTTATTGAAGGTAGATTCAATCAATGTATGTAATCATTATCTATGTATGCTCCATTTAACTGTTGTTTGTGCCATTCAGAGTCTACAGTAGATTTAGGTTTACATTAGTCAGCTAATTATGGACAATATTCTGCCCACTTTAATCCCATTGAATAGTGCCTTACTTCTCAAGTAGTTCAACTTAAATCAATGAGACTACCTGAGACAGGAATGACTAATCAATGTGAGTAGGTTGGCAGAATCTGCCTCTTTACATTGTTTTTAATAAGCTACATAGATCCACTCACTTCCAACAGGGCCTAAAAAGATATGCTGCTGTAAAACTAAACAAAAAATGATTGCTGTAAATTATATGGAGATTACCCAGGAGAAACACCACTAGAGATAAATGTAGAATTGGATCGTAATGGGCTTTGAGTTAGCTAACATTTTTCTACAGAGAAAAAGGGATGCAATGTAAGTCGTCATAAACAGTTATTTATGAAGATGTTTGTTCAGTTGTGTGAGACACAGAGAGTCCTAGAAAAGGAGAGGGGAGCCTGGTATTGGTTTGGCAGGCACAGAGGTTACTAAATGCTTATATCTTATTACGGACTTCCTGTGCTCATTCCTAGTGTTCTAGAATTATCCCGTCTGTTTGTGAGCAGTTATGGACATTTACACTATCACCAAATTTCAGTGGAAAGTTTGGCATTCAGGTCTTAAGTATACAGGGATTTGTATTTCTATTTTTCCTAGTGTTTTCTCACTTATCTGATGGAGTTATTCCCACTAGCAACCACTGGTAATATTGTTAGCTTGATGACAGAGTGGAGGCAAATTAAAGAGGACATGACTAAGATATATAAAATGATGAAAGGCATAGAAACCATCAGTCAGGACCTCTTATTTACCCCCTCTTTTAATACAAGGATAAGGGGACATGCAGTTAAACTGAAAGGGAACAAATATGAAAAACTGACAAAAACAAATACTTGTTTTATCCAATGCATAATTAACCTGTGCAACTCAGTGCTGGAAGATACTGAAGTCAAGAGTTCAGTAGGATTTTAAAAAAAGAAATAGAAATTTATATAACAATTACAACATTCAATATTATATTGATAGGCTAAAAAGTTATCAGGGACACACATCTTCACGCTTCAGACAATAAATAAATAGGGGTGGGTTAATTCAGAACTGGCCTTTAAAAGGTTTCTTTCCACATCCTCTGAAGCATCTGTCACTCGGTCACTGATAGAAAGGATACCAAACTAGATGGACCAATATACCTATTCTAATTGCTTCACTGAGATTATGCTTATTACTGGCTACATCGTATTTGATATTTCTGCCTTGTACAAGGTATTTCAAACAACAGTCCTTCAATTAATCTTATTCCATTTCTGCAAACTGTGTGTATAAAAGCACATCAATTATGTTTATGCACATTCAAAATATTATATTTAAAAAGGAAGCACCTTGGTTGGAAGCCAATACAAGTTAGACCTTACAAAATCCCACTAAAATAAAAAAGAAATAATTTGTCATTTATATACTATGTTTCATCCTGAAGGATTTCAGTGCTTTGCAAATGCAGATAGAAATACAATTTATACACAGGTATCACTTTGTCCTCTACTGCAGTGCAGATACCTCCAGCTGTGTGCTGATAAACAGTTATGTCCCTCACAAATTTATGTTCCAATCAGTGGCAATATATAAACAAACAATGAGGTTCAGACTCAGGACTGTCAACACCTAAGGCCTGATCCAAAGTTCACTTAAGTTAAAGGAAAGACTCCCAACTCCCACTGACTTCAACAGGTTTGCCTCAGGCCCCCAAATCTCAGCTGCCTACCACTTAAGTTAAAGAAGCAACTCAGTTTACTGCCTACTATTTACAGACCACTCACTCTCTCTGAAGACAGCCAATAGTGGGAAATATGATTTTGCATGCTCACTAAACCAGTTTTGTCACAACTACATAGCAGTTTAGCACTGGAAATTAAGGATATGGTATCCATTTGAAATAGCTGGAGTAATTAGGTAGGCCAAATGTAATTAGCTAAACTGCACTATAAACAGACCACTCATTTTGCACTTTATGCAGGCAAAAATACTGTACCTCATGAAGCTTTGGTTAAGTATAGACTCAGAAGGAGAAATACCACCTACTGAATCACCAGTGCAGCTTCCTACATAACCTTCATGACTCCCATTCAAATACAGACCTGGCCTGACCTGCTTAACTTATGAGATCATGGCACATTTCACTTTCTGAATTCTTTACAAAAAAAGCATTCTGCATCATTGTCCAGAGAAAAATCAATGAATTGCATTAAACAAGTGTGCAGGGAAAATTCCCACCAGTTGTACTCAATATTCATCGTCTGTACTCAAGATAGTTAAGTCCCAGGCAGACTGTGAAGAGCTACAAAAGGATCTCTCAGAACTGGGTGACTGGGCAACAAAATGGGAATGAAATTCAATGTTAATAAATGCAAAGAAAAGCACATTAGAAAACATAATCCCAACTATACTTATAAAATGATGGGGTCTAAATTAGCTCTTACCACTCAAGAAGAGATCTTGGAGTCATTCTGGATAGTTCTCTGAAAACATCCACTCAATGTGCAGCAACAGTCAAAAAAGCTACCATAATGTTGAGAATCATTAAGAAAGGGATAGATAATAAGACAGAACAAATCATATTGATTCGCTATAAATCAATAGTACGCCTACATCTTGAATACTGCGTGCAGATGTGGTCACCCCATTTCAAAAAAAATATATTGGAATTGGAAAAGGTTCAGAAAAGGGCAACAATAATGATTAGGGGTATGGAACAGCTGCCATAGGAGGAGAGATTTAAAAGACAGACTGTTCAGCTTCAAAAATAGACTACTAAGGGGGCAGATTAATAAGACTGGGATTTTTCAGCTTGGGAAAGAGACAACTAAGGGGGGATATGATTGAGGTCTATAAAAACATGACTGGTGTAGAGAAAGTAAATAAGGAAGTGTTATTTACTCCTTCTCCTAACAGAAGAACTAGGGGTCACCACATGAAATTAATAGGCAGCAGATTTAAAACAAATAAAAGGAAGTATTTTTTCACACAACACACAGTCAACCTGTGGAAATCCTTGCCAAAGGATGTTGTGAAGGCCAGGACTATAACAGGGTTATAAGAAGAACTAAATAAATTCATGAAGGATAGGTCCATCAATGGCTATTAGCCAAGATGGGTAGGGATAGTGTCCCTAGCCTCTGTTTGCCAGAAGCTGGGAATGGGTGACAGGGCATGGATCACTTGAAGTTTACCTGTTTTGTTCATTCCCTCTGGGGCACCTGGCATTGCCCCCTGTTGCAAGACAGGATACTGGGTGAGATGGCTGTTCTTATGTCCCTCCCCCACACAGCTCAAAAACACCACTTCCGAGAGAGTGGTATTATGACCTTGAAACTATGACTAGGATTCCATCATAACAGGGAAAAGCAACAACAAAAACACTGTCCAACACATGCCTAGAGCATTCTGATTGACCTTACAGTTTAAAACAAATCCAGGGAGAAAAATACATGAGATGAAATCCTGGCTCCATTGAAGAAAGTGACAAAATTTCTATTGACTTCAAGAGGATCAATCTCCTAAAGTATGATACATACACTCAAATATTGTCAGCTCTCCACATATCTATATATCTATATATATCTGTCTCTCTCTCTCTCTGGGCCTTGTCCATTGAAGTCAATGGAAAGATGTGTGTGTGTGTGTGTGTGCGTACACGTACACAGATAGAAAGACTGACCAAAAAAAACACCAAGTGCATCAGATGATCTTCCTATATAGAATATATCTAATTAATGGTATAGTAAATTCACATACAGCATAACAAATGTTTAGATGTTGTATCATCTAAATTCCATAGCAATCACTTTATCAGGTATAATAGTCTAATTTTGAAAGAATCATGATAGTTCAAGGTCATTGGCTCTGTATTCAGACAAATCCCCTAAACCCCAGAGATGTGTAGAAAGCCTGTAACTTTTCCATTTTGATTGCAAGACCCATGGAATGTCAGCAAATGGCCTCAGAGCTGACAAATAACACGTGTTTCTCTACCAAGGGAACCTGCTTTCACAGTGTAATTCCAGATAAATCAGAACTTGTACATCCCCACAGACAGAAAAACACTCATGTTGCTAGAATCCTAGTGAATTAACGTGTGGCAAATGTGTAATGTGGTGCAGTGGGATATCCCGTCATTTGCTGGCAAGGGATGGAGAACAGAGGTTAGCAGACCTAATTTACTGCTGTCAGATACGGCAATTTTACTACAGCTGTCTGAAAATGCACTCTAGGGTTCTGATTCTCCTTTCACTTACAATAGACCTCTTAATTAGTAAATCCCAATGCATTTTTCAAAGGCAGTTAGTCTCATCATCTCCATTTTACAGGTGGGGAAACTGAGGCACACTGCAGTGACAGGACTTTCCCAAGGTCACCCAGCAGACTAGTGGCAGAGTTGGAATTAGAACCATGGTTTCTGAAGTCCCACTCTAGGGCTTTGTCCTCCAGGCCACAGGGCTGAAGTTATTCTGGGTTTTTTTGTTACACTGGAGAATCAGACCCTAGGGATGCATGAGTAGATTAGTAACCTGGCTCACAAGCTGCTATAGTGCAGGGGGTGCACTTCTCTCTGGCCTTGAAAGAACAAGAGAGAGACGAGGTAGGTGAGATAATGTCCTTTATTGGACCAACTTCTCTTGGAGAGAGACAAGCTTTGGAACTACACACAGCTCTTCTTTAGGATGGGAAAGGTACAGTGAAATATGAGATCCAATGGATAGTTAAGCATAAGTAGTTAGCACATATTCTAAGTCAGTGTTTCCCAAACTTGGGATGCCGCTTGTCTAGGAAAAGCCCCTGGTGGGCCGGGCCGGTTTGTTTACCTGCCCTGTCCACAGGTCTGGCCGATCGCAGCTCCCACTGGCCGTGGGTTTGCTGCTCCAGGCCAATGGGAGCTGCTGGAAGTGGTGGCCAGTAAGTCCCTCGACCCATGCTGCTTCTAGCAGCTCCCATTGGCCTGGAGCAGTGAACCTTGGCCAGTGGGAGCTGCGATCGGCTGAACCTGCAGACAGGGAAGGTAAACAAACCGGCCTGGCCTGCCAGGGGCTTTCCCTACACAAGCGGCATCCCAAGTTTGGGAAACACTGATCTAAGGGATCATTTAAGGAGAAGTGGCCTGTTAACACCCTTGTAGTCATAGGACAAAAAGGAGGGTTAGTAGGTTACAGATTGTTGTAATAAACCATAAATCCAGACCATGATTTTTATTGTCCAGCAAAGTTATGAGTTTAAGTTAATGGGCCACTTCACCTTAAATGGTCCCTTAGAAAATGTGGTAACTACCTATGCAAAACTATCTGCTCAATCTTGTATTTAGCTGTGGTACTCTGGGTACCTTTCCCAGACCTGAAGAAGTGCTCTGTGTAGCTCAAAAGCTTGTCTCTCTCACAACAGAAGTGAGTCCAATAAAAGACATTACCTCACCCATCTTGTCTCTCTAATATCCAACATAGCTACAACAATACTGCATGCAAGAAAAGTGACTAAGAGAATAATGAACTAATAAGGAGAAATGTGTTTATTTCCTAGGCTTATAATACCCAAGCACCTCAGAGGTGGGTTACCATGCTTTCAGGGTTATTTGCACACTTAAAAGGCTGCAGAATAATGCAAGCAAGTGACAGTCTGACAACTTCTACAGTCTACTGTGTACCTTTTTCATGGTGCACATGTTCATTCTGTTGAATAAGGTGATCATTAAGAAATTGGATGATACTCAGCAAGTTGGAATAGTTCCCTTAGGCTTGGAACCAAAGCTCTACGCATAAAGTAAAAGGCTTCAGCCCTCAATTGCACGGTTTCTGGGGTGCAGAGTAAATGTAACCCTTAAGAAACTCTGGCTTTTCTTCACTTCCATTACCATTATCTTTAGCTTACATTGTTAATCTGGATTTAGGATCATCTCCTCCAGAAAACTGTACCATTATGATAGGTGTCAGTGGCCTCTGTGAAATGGATCGCTAATGGGCCGGTGTCCCCATCTCATTCAGGCAGTGCTGATTACAAAAATTACTACTTTTGTTCCACATTTATTGAGCTCAACTTTAGTCATTTGCATTTTCATTCCTGGAAGATGGTGAGGTCTCAGATAACTCAGGTTTTCATAACATATTGGTTCTCATTGTTATGCTGATTTCCTTAGTTTTTCTAGATCAATGCACTTGCTCAGCCCCTCAATGCAAATTCAAACCCCATCTTGTCACACTCCTCGGTGTAGAGAATTGAGGAGCTTAATCATCATATTAGATGTTTTAGTTATGATAACCTTATCTATATCAATATTTTTATTCTCACATTCCATGCGGGTGTAAGATGGGACTCATTTTGTGGTTTTGGTGAGAAAAGGGGCAAACCAAATTTTCATCAAGCCGAATTGTGATAGCTATTCATTCACATCTTTTCAGCCTCACTGTATCTTTTCTATTGATACGTTCAGAAGGTATATCCAAATGTAATTTAATAAGTCCCTTTTCCATGTTTAGTTCTCTTGCCCTCACAGTCCTGTGCAGTGGTGACTATCATTCTGGCAGAGAAGGACTAGACCAGATCGTCTCATACACTATTCACATCTTCGACATTGCTCAGAGTGGGTTGCTGTTTAATCATATGAATTGCTTTCTCAATCCAAGATTTCCCACTGATTCTCCCAGCATCAGGACCAAAGAGTCAAGCTCAAAATAAACCTTTTTTTATTCTCTTTTCACAGTCACCTGCCCTGAACTCTAAATGTGACTTTTTTTTCTTTAAAATTTGGCAAGAAAGACGGCCGTGATATGATCCAGATGGAGATATAGGACAATGGTTCCTTCCAGCTTTGCTATATCCTCATCAGCTCCTTCCTTTAAGATTTAGAGGGTATGGCTCAGGGGAATGGTTGTAGGATGAGGAGCTTTTCATCTTTACGTTGCTGGTTGAAGTCCAGCATATTGCTTGCTAACAGCCGCAAGGAAAAATCATTACCATTTTGAAAGCTGTTCAGTGGCCTATGTAAAATGGGTTCCTGGTGTGAAGGTATTCACATCACAGAAACCTCTGCTATAATTAGTAGTCTTATTGAAAATCTCAGCATAGAGGCCAAGTGCTGAACGCACCTGAAAATAAAACTACTTTCTCACCCTTAGAATTGGTATGTCCGTGGTCAGATTTGAGACACATTGGAAAGATAGTGTAGCAAAGTTTGCACTGCCAGTGCCCAAGCTGTTCCTTTTCTAGGGATAGAGAATGTCAGTTTCTGAAGCAGTCTGACTCCTCTCCTCTGCACTATATCCAGTGGTGCAAGCAAAATCATTTTCTTACTGGTAAAGGGGGGCCACCAGCTAAGAGTGGGCACATGACATCCCCACAGGATCCTCCATGTGACTTCTTCCCACCCCCCCCCGATGATCTCCCTGTCCCCTCCCCATGATCCATCCCATGTTACCGGGGGCGGGGGGGGGCTCTGTTCTCCTCCTGCTGTGCCAGAGACTTTGGAACCGATGGGCTGCCCCATGCTGGCAGCTCCTCTAGCGCTGCACTTCCGCCCCAGCCCAGTCCCCTCCCCTTCCATGGAGCTGTGTCTCCTCCTCCGTCTGTACAGCAGCAGCCCTGCTGGAGAACAGGGTTGAGGGGGCAGGGCAGGGGGCAGTACAGCCGCTGGAGGAGCTGCTGGTGTTCCTTCCCAGCAGGGAAAAGAGCAGAACCCCCAGCCCCGCCTCCCCAGCCCTGTCCTCCGGCGGGGCTGCTGCTGTACAGATGGAGTACATGCAGCTGCATGGCAGGGCAAGGAGTGGGGCTGGGGCAATAGAGCCATGCCAGAGGAGCTGCCAGCATGGGGCCACTGGCTCCTCCTGTGTTTTTCTGGTACGCCGTACTGATTATAAATATTTTGCTGGTACGGCGTACCATACTGCCGAACTTGCACTGCTGAGTATATCCATAATTTTACTTAGAAACACCCATTAGCACTGAACTAAAGGCCTCAGTATGCTCAAGATTCCATATTTTTCCTTTTAAGGAAGAATTTCTGTTGAACATGGTTGAATAGTCCACATTTTATCATTAACATTAAAAGAAATGAGTCCTGTGAGCAAGCCCTCCCATTTTTTTACCATTTTTCTTTGTTGACCTTCTCATTTACTATGTGGTCTCCACAGGGCCGGCTCTAGCCATTTTGCCGCCCCAAGCATGGTGGCACACTGCGGGGAGCGCTCTGCTGCTCGCCGGTCTCGCGGCTCAGGTGGACCTCCTGTAGGCGTGCCTGTGGATGCTCCACCGGAGCTGCGGGACCAGCGGACCCTACGCAGGCATGCCTGTGGGTGGTCCACCGGAGCCACCTGCCGCCCTTCCGGCAACCGGCAGAGCACACCCCACAGCATGCCGCCCCAAGCACGTGCTTGGCATGCTGGGGCCTGAAGCCAGCTCTGGGTCTCCAGCTCTTAGGCAGGAAATGTCCAGAATTCAAGTGACTTTTGGATAGAAATGCTATTGTCCAGAATTCAAGATAATTTTGGAAAAAAATTCTCCATCCCACTTTCAGCATCATTACAAGTATTTCTAGAAATGAAGTATGACACGTTTACCATGGTATGAAGATTTGTTTTATCATAGGGTGACTAATTTGTCATGCTGACGAGGTTTTGCCCACACGCTAGTATAGAAAAACATCCCTCTCTCTGCCTAGATTCAAAACAATAGGTGTCTTTTCTCTTGTCTTTTAGACTGCCTAAAGGGTGCCCTGTTTATTTGAATCCACTGACTTTGGCTGAGAGTGCATGTTATTTCACATATGCATAGTGTACTATAATGACATAAAGATGTTTTCTGAAGTTCAGTTATTCATGGTTTACTTTAATACCCAAAACGCTTTGACTGTCCTCAGTTGCTGTGGGACTAGCCTAGACTCATAGACTCTAAGGTCAGAAGGGACCACCATGATCATCTAATCTAACTTCCTGCACACTGCAGGCCACAGAACCTCACCGACTCACTCCTGTAATAGACCCATAACCTCTGGCTGAGTAACTGAAGTCCTCAAATCATGGTTTAAAGATTTCAAGTTACAGAGAATTCACCATTTACACTATTTTAAATTTTCAAGTGACCCGTGTCCCATGCTGCAGAGGAAGACAAATACTCCCAGGGTCTCTGTCACACTGATCCAGGGAAAAATTCCTTCCCAACCCCAAATATGGCGATCTGTTAGACTCTGAGCTTGTGGGCAAGACCCACCGGGCAGACAGCTGGGAAAGAAGTCTATGAGTCTATGGTACATTCATATTTATCTCCCTATAGTACCTGAGACTTGATCTCCAATCCAGCAAAGTACTTATGCACACACTTAACTTTAAGCATGGAAGTAGTCCCATTGACTTAAATCAAGCTCTATAGTAAACTGGGGTTTGATACTTATTTTCACAGTATGTCATATGCTCCTAAAGATTCCTAGGAACCATATTGTTACACCAAGGCTTCTCCAATCTTGAAAAAGAAAACACTGCCAAAAATCCATCAAGTCCATTAAGTTTTTCAGCTAAAATGGACATTGACAATTCGGTGTTCGTTCATTACTGTGATGTAGTGCATTGAACTCATTTTCAGTTTAGACTGTAAACTCTTTGGTGCAGGGACATGTTATTTGTTTGGGATTGGTTTAGCTATTCTCTAATGCAGGGATGTTCAGACTGGGACTTGAGAGCTGCAAGTGGCTCTTTAACATGTCTTTTTGCAGCATATGATATTTAAACACTGTGTGATTTAATTATTAACCAATCAGGATGGTGTTACTATGTTATCAACCAATTGAAGTCAATAAAATGATCAGACTTGGTCAGTCATTTTGCTGCGAGAATATATGTAGAGATATAGCTATATATAGTAAATGAAACAATGAAACTCTGTCATGGCTCTTTGGGTAATGTTGATCACTAATTTGGCTCCTGATCTATTGAGGCCTGAGTATCTCTAGTCTAACACCATGTGCACTAAAGATAGTTCATAAATTATAATGATTAATAAGCAAAATCTCACATGGCTCAGAGAAAGTTTCTCTTTTATGCTGCCATAACCCATGAAGCACCTGGCATGTTCATGACAAATAAGGCGGAGGAAAGATTTGTGACTGACTGTCTTGATATAAGGCTAGTTGCAACTTTCTGGTCTCTAAGAGCACAAACTCAGGTCTTAAGCCTTCACCTATTTTGGAATTGAATCTTGCAATTCTCCCACTATTAGCTGGAGACCCCAATATACTATCATATGTATACCAACTGCTTATTAGCTGGTAGGTGTGACTGAGTTTCAGGCATCTATGTTTCCTTCCTTAGGAAACCTGAGACCAATGATATTGACCAATAGCTTTCTTAAAAACAAAACGTTGTTAAGTAGTTGAAACAAAGCACTGGAGTAAAGAGGATTGTAAAACAGCAAACAGATTACCTATACATTTAGTCTTGTCTACGTTTACACTGCACTACAGACTACATTAGATAGTTCTTTTTCTATAACTTCAGCAGAAAGCCCAATTCACATTCTCTTTAAAAAGCAAAATCATCATATGACTCCACGTAGTTACAACAGGCAGTGTGGCCTCTTGGTCATATTCTTCTGGCTCCAGCCTTCTTTACTAGTAGAGTCTGTTTGACAAAGAAGAGAGGCCCTCAAATTCCAGAAGAAATCCATGGTAATATTGCTCTATCATTTTATTTGTTCCATGGCCAGTTGTGACTTCTGCTGGTGTCTCAAGTCTTGTCTACACTTGAAAGGTAAGTGAGATTAAGATAGGAAGTGAATTAAAAACCCAATGGCTATTCCTGAATAACTCTATGTTGTACAAACTCATTCCAGAATAACAGTTTCTTGTTCTTGTTTAGCTTAATACAAAATGGATAACTATTCCTGAATAACTCCATGTGCAGACAAGCCCTGTTTTTTGTTGCTCAGCTAGCATGTCCAACAGGGCCTAAAAAGGGATGCCTCCATGATGACTGCTCCATTGTTTTGAGTGGTTAGACTAATTTGGTTTTACTCGATTGCAATCATTGGTCATGTCTCCCCTGAAGATGAAGGTGTTGAACCTGTCTGAATATAGCATCACCTGAGCCCTCTTAGTTAATCTAACGTACAACTTTAGAGGTCAAACACATTAATCACATTTTGGATACTACTGAAATATGCAGTTAATACAGATACTTATGGTCATATTTCATCAGACTAATAAATAAATGTCTACCACTTAGGGTCAAGCAGCATAGAACCTTGGGTCTCCTACTCTATCCTCTTGGATGGGGTTGTTTCTGTGTTTTTAAAGGCACTGACTCCTCTCTTAGGCTTCATCTTTGAGAAGGGCACCATAGCCAGAAAGAATAGACTGAAACTTTCATTTGTGGCTCTCAAGCTATTTTATGTACTCATTAAATAAGCTTGTTGTGATAATACTCTAGGCACTGTGATTGATAGTGAGACTTTACCATTAGGTAAGATGAGGCACAGAGAGGTTAAGTTACTGTCCTCTGCCAACATAAATCTGAAAGTTGCTCATGTATTGAAGTAAGCAACGGTGCAAGGAGTCCTGGCACTCCTAGTTCCATGTTCTAACAACTAAAAGAAAATTCCTTTCTAAAGAGAGAGAGAGAGGCCCAAGAGGCCCGAGAGTTTTTGGACGACAACCATAAAACATACTGTGACTCTCTGTACCTTGGCAGAACACCCTGCATCCCCATGTTCATCCTTATATTATAATTGCATGGTATCCAATGCAAAGTCTGTCATGCCGGGTGTGTTTGTAAGGCTCATGTTGCACTAAGCATTGTTGTTATAGTAATGTTATAGGTTGCAATTTCATGTATGTAGTTATGAGACTGAAAATGTGTCCTCATGGCTTAAAATAAGCCCAGGCAAAACTCTCCAGGAGCAGAGGTGCAGTTCACACCTCATCAAGGCATGTATGGGACAAACCCAGCCTAGCCTCACAGAAACAAAGGACACTGGCCAAGGCAGCAACAAAGGATCTGCGGGACTCTCAAGTGAGTCACCCCCTTTCCCTTACTCAGTTTGGGACTATGATGAGATAATGCTAACGTGACTTGGGGGGAGGGCGCAAAAGCCAAGAGGGAAGAAAGAACATGATAAAAGGGAGAGATGTTTGCCATGCTTTCTCTCTCTTCCACCTCCATCTACAAACACCACAACCAAGTGACTGAAGTACTGATCAAAGGGGAGAGCATGGCTGAAGGGCAACCAGCCAGCCTGTGGTGAGAAGCTTCTAAGTTTGTAAGGACACTGGAAATGTTAAGATTAATTTAGAATGTGTTTTGCTTTTATTTCATATGACCAAATCTGACTTCTTAATCTTTGACTTATAACCACTTAAAATCTACCTTTTGTAGTTAATAGATTTGTTTGTTTATTCTACCTGAAGCAGTGCATTTGGTTTGAAGCGTGTCTGAGATTCCTCTGGGGATAACAAGCCTGGTACATATCAATTTCTTTGTTAAAATAATGAACTCATAAAAGCTTGCAGCATCCAGTGGGCATAACTGGACACTGCAAGACAGCGACTCCGAGGGTTGTGTCTGGGACTGGAGATATTGGCTAGTGTCATTCAGTTGCACAATTCAAGCAGCGGCTGGCCAAAAGTGCTCACTTGTGTAGTTGGGAACAGCTTACATGCTAGAGGCAGTGCGTGAACAGCCAGGGAGTGGGGGTTCTCACAGCAGCGCAGGGTAAGGCTGGCTCCCAGAGTCGTGGATTTGAGTGACCTAGCAGATCACCGGTTCAGAGAACACCAGGGGAACGTCACACATATCCCACCCACATCGCAAGAGACAAAGAAGAAATGGGAGTTGTATGTACTGTTGTGACTGAGTCTTGAGTGCTATGAACAGTTTGTCTGAAATTGGTTGTCATGACTTTCACCCATGATCTACCCATCAGGGAGTTCTTTCCCTTTGCAGGGGAGTCTAATAGAAAAGAGATAATCAATAAGAAGGATTCAGGAGGCAATTCTATTTCTCTATCCAGGCTTTGGCACTATAAGGGCTGCTGTAGGTTGTAGGATCAGTTTCAAGTGATCACACATTTCTACCCCACTCTGTGCCTGACCTGCCAGATCCAAAGCTTATGAGATGCCTGTTCCAGGGAATAAAATAGCAGCTTGCAACCCACTGTGTAACTACGAAGTGGATACAGCATCCCAAATCCAGAAAATCCCCTTTGGCACTCTTGTTGAAGATGAAAAAAATAAAAGAAAACTTATGACTGGAGAAAAGGAAGTGCCAGACAGCGGGATATTAGTTGCTAAGTACCTCGGACTGTAACTGGACCTTTCAAGTCAGTTTCCAATCCCACTTGAGATGTCCTTTTTATCTTGAATTTATATGGAACAGAGAGAAAGACAGATGTTACAACAGCCGACGTATAAATAAATAGCTTCTTTATCACAGGAAGCACTAGTGTCATGTTAAGCAACTTCTCAAAAATCCATCCTCCCCACTTGGCACTTACACACAAAAGCAAACCAATATAAAAATACCTGGTCCCCTGGCAGGCTCTACAAAACAAAAACAGACATTTTTTATATGGGAAGCATAAAAGAGGGAGAAATATAAAACAAAATAGCCAACATTCACGTCTACCTTCACATAAAGAGAGTTCACAGGGTTTCCATCTGACTTGCTTTCTTGTTGAAGGACTCTCTAATCCTTACAGTCTGACAACTAATGTCAATTTGCATCAAGTTAACCTATCATTATACAAAGCAATAAAATCAGAATAGAAAAAAAACCAATTATGTAGCAAATAATGTAGTCTCAGTGTAACAAGACAAAAACTCACACAGCTACCAACGGTTCACTTTCCCCCTAGTGTTTTCCAAAAGTTACCAGTCAGAAAAGAGCAAGAAGGCATTTCAGAATCTCTTCATCACTGCTGAAGGGACCCAGAATGCTAACTTAAAGTTAACTAAAGGCTAGTCTACACTGGCAGCGCTTTAACATGGTTTGTGTGGTCACAGCGCAGCACTGGGAGAGAGCTCTCCCAGCGCTCTAAAAAAACTACCTCAACAAGAGGTGTAGCTACCAGTGCTGGTGCACTGTCAACACTGGCGCTTTACAGCGCTGAAACTTGCTGTGCTCAGGGCGGTATTTTTTCACACCCCTGAGTGAGAAAGTTGCAGCACTGTAAATTGCCAGTGTAGACAAGCCCTAAGTAAACTGGTTTGTAAAAATAATAATAATAATAACTAGCCTCTGAAATTTTGCCCAGATCCTTTCCTGAACCTGAAAAGAAACTTTTTTTTACAGTTTTGAAAACTGCTAGCAGAACTTTCACTACTCACTTCACACACAGCTACATATAGGCAATGAGTAGTTCTATCTAGGACTGGAAGTCCTGTAATATTTTGAGCCTGCGATTTTCAAAGTCTAAGATTCCCACTGAATTTCAGTGAGACCTAGGCATCTAACGCCATTAGGCTCTTTTGAAAATCCCAGCCAAAAGGATGTTTTGGATATGCCTACAAAGCTTTTGAGTGTGTAGTGAACTGACCCTCCAACCATTCCGAGGCACTCTCAGTGTTTACATTAACCCCTCTATGCACTGAAATGTAGTACAGTCTGATTTACCAGAATAAAAAAGCAGAAATTTGATCAAATATTTGTGCTAAACATTTGGCAGCACATCTAACCTTTTGGGTTCCAGTAATGAGAGTAACTAATATATTACTGAGAATTCTGACAACATTCTCTTTATTCCCAGGAGGGTTTTGATCTTGTATTTCAGACAGATCTGTAGAATAAGCACTTCACCTTAAAACTGTGTTAAATTTGGTGGACTTTAGTTCCAGGGATCCATGTGCATCCCCCCTCTGTTTTATTTGGAATTCTGGGTCTTTTAAAAAAAGTTTCACACATCAGTCTCCAGCACTTCACCACAAGCTATATCATGGATCTTTCTATATCGTATATTTGCTTTTTCTGATGGGCCTAGCCACCAGACCAGCAAAATATTTTGACTCTAAAACCCTATGTTAGCATCAGACCCCAATAACTGAATGGATCTCAGGCATATCCTTCACCCCAAATTGGTCTCTTGGTTTCCAGGAGTACAGACAATGAACCCGTTTCCATTGCTCACTCTTTATTCCAAACACCACAGAACTTCCTGTGACAGAAGGAAGGAGCTTCCATCAAATCATTATGGAATTGCAAGCCCAGAACCTTGGTGACTGGCAATGTTACTGTTAGATCACTTATTCCATCAGTCACAATGGATGGGAATTACAGTGCCATGAAGCACTCTAAGAAACCACAGTGGTAATAGTGATTTCCATGACACTTACTGTAACTGGGCCCAATCCTGATCTCATTAATTCCAATGAAAGCAGGCTCTATGGATTATCTTGAGACATGGGTTCCTATCATTTCTTAATCATATCCAAGTATATTCCATAAATGATTTGTTAAGGAATGGAATCTGACTGACTTTTAAATATCTGGATATCTGATCCCCACTCTCTGGGTAACATGCTTGTATCTGATTATGCAGATTTAATAGGCAACACAGAGACTTGTTATAGTTAGATCCTTTTATCTCCCTGCAAGGTACACAGTGTTCTCACTTCTTTTTTTAGATCCTCTGAAGATTAAACATTCTCTTTGCATGAATTATAAAATAAATTGACACGGCAGCAGTAAAGAAATGCCTTGTTGCTCTATTGCTCTACCCCTGAATGTATGCCAGAGTGCTCTCGTGGCATCCTTCTGATCAGAGCTGAACTGCTGCTTGTTTTGTTTTCTTTATTGCTGAGGATACAGAGATCTATTAAGAGTTATTGGATGGCTTGCTTGATTTTTTTCCCTTTCTATTCCAATGTTTTATTTAAATTAAACTATTTTCCCATTTAGAAATATTGTTTTTAGTTTAATTACTGTGCAGCACACTAAACAAGGAAATCAGATTAGGCTAAGTATTAGGACAACTTTTTGACAGTAATATATTGTTAGTCCCCTTTAACCTTAGGGGCTAGCCAGGATTTGGGGTCTTACAGGTTGTTTGGGTTAGGAGGAGACATTGATGAAGGAGTCAGGTATTTCTTTGATGGAATCTATATAAGTTCTTATACCACACTCATCATTATAGTATCTGAGCACTTTTGAGCAGTATTTTAAGCAACATGGCTAACATCTGTCACATGCTGTTTGTTCTCTCTTGTTTGTGCTCTCATCTTCTGGTGTGTCCAGTAGAGTTTTTTTGTTTCTGTCTCTTTTTTTAATATACACGACATTGCTATGTATTTATATCAGAGAAGACAATATCAGAGACATGATGAGGTTTGTGAAAGTCCTTAGTTTCTCAGGGAGTTCATTCCACAACCTTGGACTAGCCACTGAGAAAGATCTGTGTCCTGCACAGATGAACATTACCCAACTTATAGAAGCTCCATTGATCCAGAGGACTCTCGCACAGTTGCCAACTATGATCTTTCATTGTGGTACTTCAGGTGCTCTTTAATTAGTTATTGATGTTGCTGTATGAGAAGTTAGTGTCAGCAAAGAATCCAACAGTTCTCCTAAATTAAGGATTCAATTGACGAGTCGTGGGAGTGTGCCTGCAACCAAAGGAGACTGTACCAGGGCTGCAGAGTCTTCAAAATTCAAAATTAGACTGTGGACAAAACCTTTCAAGGGAAATGTGGAAACCCCACTACTGTGATATTTAAAAGTATGGTGGACAAAGCACTAGGAAAATGAGATGCAAGGAACAATGCTGCATTGATAAGGGAATATACTAGTTACATTGCACCTTTGTTGTGCATAGATTCTTTGCAGACATGTAAGAAGATGGGCCACTGACCCAAAGGGCATGTCTACACTAAAAGAGAGGTCAAGGATAAGTCAAGCTAACCTAGACCTAGCCATAACATTTTCTTTTGTGTAGTTGTGGGTTAACCACTAGAGCTAGACTTTGACCAACCGCATTGGGATAAAAAGTTGTTAATCAGAGTTTACAGCATGGAAAAGGCCATGGTTATTTAACCCAACCTCAACCTCTTTTCTAATGTAGACAAGCCCACAGAGTTTAGGGCTAGAGCTGTATATATGGAGGTAGAGAGTGAAGGTTGTCAGCCTATGACCCTGTCTCAGGTATTATTTTAGCTTGATATAAGTAGAATGACACTACTAGGGTATAATATTGATACGGATATTGCTTAGAAGGATAAATCATGTAAAGAGGCAAGTAGGAGAGCACAAATAATCAGGATATTAGGCTTTGCTATGATTAAAGGCCTGTTTTATTAGTATAAATCCTTATAAAAGTAGTCATGCTAAAGGCTGGATTTTAGCTAAAGGATTGAAGGCCCAAAAAGATAACCTCACGTCATAAATTCTGCACTGTCACTCTGAGAGACACACAAGTAACTACAAAGGGTACAGTACACTGCAGAATTCTCCAATAAATGTTTTGTGGGAGCTTTAGCAATCTGGTTGCTAGGCAGTAAGCCTGAAATACTGTATAGGGATTATTAAGAAATAAGTGACGTAGGTTATTAATATTGATAATTTATAGGTGAGATCATGGTGACCTGGAATGCCATGTAAGGATAGTAAGCAAATATTAATCATGTTATGGATATGGAAACTGGGCAAATATGATTGAGTATTTGATAAGTTGCATAAAAATGGAGTATAAAAGATCCAGCCCATTTCCCTATTTTTCATGTGCTCCCATGTTCCTGGACTGGTGTCAAGGGGCCTTCTGAGGTGCTCTACTAAAGTCATATTCATCTCTTTATTTCTTCTAAATGTTTTAACTATGCTGTTATACCTTATTAGCTTAATGCAGTTGCTATGTATGAGGCTTTCTGCTGTTTGGTTATATTAATGAATAGAATCAAATGATTGTTATGTAAAGGTATAATCAGGTGTATATCTGTGTCTCACAAATCACTTCAAACCTATAGCAAAAGAGAGACATTTTGTAATAGAAACTTCTGTTAAGCCCACTTTGAGAAAGAACCTATGAAAATTGCTAAATAGCATAAGTATGTGGTCATTCATAAATGTAAGTGTGGAAAGTTCACAGTTTTATTATTTACAAAGCTACAAGAGAAACATACTCTTTCAAATATTTCAATGAATTTGATTCAGCTGTTTTCACTATCCAGGAATATTCTGTAGTCAATGACTTTACTGGTAGGAATGTTTATGGAAACAGCGATTTTAAAGCAAATGTTAAAGAGTATTGATTTGAATGCCAATGTTAGGTTGCTAGATGTATTCATGGTAGATTCATGAACTTAAGAGTCACAGCTCACCAGTCATGGGACAGAGTTAGACCATGTGCTCTATGTCCAATGAAAACTGCTCAAATTTTGAATATTTAAAACAAATTACTCAAGAATATGCTGTACAGCAAGAATCATACAGGGAAATTATCCAATAAATGATTTGGGCTATAACCAAATCAAATCAAGAAAATTGCATTTGTAAACAGAACAAAATAGATAAAATTTGTGGAATTATTCATTCTAGCTCTACAAATGACAGAAGGGGGCAAGGAGGGCATTTTTGATCCTTCTCCATTTTCCTATTTCCCATTTAAAGCTTCCCTATTTTCTCTGGATTTTCTGTTTTTAACATTTATTCGCTGTGTAGTTTTGTTGTTTTAATCCTTTCCTATTTTTAAAACTTCATTGTAATTTACATGTCCCTATATTTACTTCTTCCTCTTTAGTTGATGTACTTACTCTTGGTCTGAGTGCTTAGAAAATAAATAGTCAGGGCACTCAGCCCTGGCGTAACTCTGCACCTTTTGAAGTCAGTTTCATCACTGACTTCAGTGGGGGCAGAATGAGGCCAATAGTCAACACTTTTGAAAAGTCTAATCTTATTATTGTTGGCATTACTCTTGTATCAACAGAAACATAATTTTGTATTCTGCATGGAGCTCCTGTGCTGAATGTTATGGTGTCCCTCTTTACAAATTCAGATCATCTAGTATGCTCTGGCCAGCAGAGGGGAAAATGAAAGAACTATCATTTGAACAGTACCTCCCTCTTCAAGCATTCTTCCTCGATCTCAAGTGGCTCACAAGCTTTGGAAAGTTTGGAATTTGAGACACTTGAATGTTACATGAAATATTTTAGAGCTCTTTTCTCTCTATCCTAAGATGAGAAACGCTGCATTTACATGGAGAGAATGGTTTATTTACTGGAAAATCAAATGATTAAGTGCCAACCCACTTAGAAAAATACATAACTTATTACAGTACTGTGGATGCTTAAAATACAGCTTAGAGTGAACACATTTTAGAGGAAAACATTTAACTGGCTACATGGTAGGAGAAAAGTTAACTTAGCAGGTTTTGATTTGCTAATTTTGTAGCCTGCCGCAATTCTAATTACAAAGATGACCTGAAAAGTAGTGTTTAGTTTTTTATGTCTGTTTCCAGGGGGTAAATGTTAATTAAAATGCAGGCCCTTTCCTGAACAGAGTCGACTTCCTGCTGCATCAGTTTCATGGTTTAAGATGAGTATAAAGATGCTCAGTACAATATATCCACATATTGCAGGCTCACAGTGCAGCATTTAAAATCTCATTGGATAATAAAAGGGTCTATTTTTAATGGCACTAATCAAATTACACTGTCTGCAGGGTACACACCACAGTAATTTCTCTCCCTCCTTGTTTGATGTATATAACTGAGTGCAGTAAATGCTATGAGAGTTAAAAATATACTATTACCCATGCCTGTGGTAAACATAATTTCTTTTGCCTTAGCACTTTGGTGTCAAAGATAACTTCATATTAATATAGCAAAACAATGGTTTTCTGTATTCATACTGAATTTTGGAAAACAAAGCCATTGCCTTGATCTTGGTGGGACAATATAGGGGACAGCTGTGAAGGATCTTCATGGAGATTTCCCTCTCTCATGCTCAGGGCAGGCTCCAGGCACCAGCAATTCAAGCTGGTGCTTGGGGCAGCAATCTGCAAGGGGCAGCAGTCCCTGTTGTTTTGCCCCCAAGCAGCGCTCCGAATTGCTGCCGTGGACAGCGGGGGGAGTCCGTGTCCTTTTAGGGCAGCTCGCGCGTTTCCGCGGTGGCAGCAGTTCAGCAGCAGCTTCTATGTTTAGCTGTCGGCAGCGGCTTCAGCTAAACATAGAAGCTGCCCCCGAATTTGCTGCTGCTGCGGAAACGCGCCTGCCGCCCTAAGGGCACACGGACTGCCCCCGCCATCCGCGGCGGCAATTCTGTGCGCTGCTTGCCGCGGCGAAAACTGTAGAGCCGGCCCTGCCCATGCTTTCTCTGTTGGGTATTTTATCGCTGGAAGGGTTGATAAGGCCCCACATGTTAGCATTTTATTGTAATGTAATTTTCAAGTGTTATTTTGCTTTGGAAAACTACACTGTTTAGAGCAAATGAAAAAGAGTTTTAAAAAGAGCACTGGCTCTCCAGTATCTGTGCAGAAGCTGGGAATCTGAATGTAAAACTAAAACTAAGGCTAGGAAAACTAACCCAGTGACATTAAGTGAAAAGTGGAACCTTTGTCCAAAAGCTGAACTGAACTTCAGCTTGATTTGAAGTTTGAGGATGTTTGGATAACGTTAAACCACAAACTAGAAAGATATGTATTTATTTAAATTGCCTCTGCTCTTGTGCTGCTTTGACCTGTAAGTGGAACAGCTTTGAAAACAAGAGTCATATTCTGCCTTCAGATTCAAATATTCTATATCCATGTACTTCAACAAGAACCGCAATTATGTATCTGAGGGCAGAATTGCTTCCATCATGTTGCCAACTCAGCTGAAATCCTGAAATAATAGAATCTCAAGAGAGACTTTTTTTCTTTTTAGATTTCCAGCTAGACTTCAACCAAAGTAATTTAGATAACATTAGATGAGCTCCAGGACAAATGGCCAAACTTCTCATAATTTATTTTATTTTAAAATATATAAATGGGCAATTGACTATAGGAGCATGTACAACATTAATATTCAGGAAGAATATACTGACTTTGGTCTACATCAATAGACTCTCATTCCTTGAATTGGAAGTAAATATATTATAGATGCGGCTGCCAGCTCACCTTTAATTAAGGTTGCCTAACACTTTCCATTATAAGTTGCTTCTTTCAGATGCTTATAACTTTGCCAAATTTGGGGGCTGTAATTTTCCATGGCAGGTGTCTGCCTCAGGCTGAAATATTTTTGAAAGTTGCAGCTGAAACGATTTAGCCATTTATGCAAATGAGATTAGGGAAAAATACACTGTATTGCCAATGTTCAGATAGTCTTATAAACATTTCATTGAGACACTCTAGCATCTCCATAATATGAAGCAGCAACTTGAAATTTGGCAGAAGGATCATCCAGATGTCAGGGATGTGCCTTTTGACCTCTGTGAAAAACGCACCCGAGTTTGGCCAACTTCTGTGCTTCTGAAAACTCCAATCTGCATGTGCTCAGTAGAGGTTTGTTAAAGTCTGAAAGCCTTGTACTCTGAAGAGTCCATCTGTACTGAGCATGCTCCACCCCCACACACTTCCTATGTACCATCTGAATAAAGGTACTCCTTTCCTGCAAAGTGGCTGAGTATGTTCCATCCCCAGACTTCAGAGGCTGAGCAGCAATGTTCCTGAAATTGCTTCTCCTGGATACTTGGGGCTGCTGTAGTTCCAGGCACCAAAACTGAGAGCAGGGAGAGTGTCCATTCTCTGCACTTATTGAACCTACTGCTCATGCAGAGGATAAGTAGGAAGGGGCCCGACTTCCTGAATGCAGAGAGGTGAGGATGGGGGAGAGGAGGATAGAGACAGGCTGGGGTGTGCTAACTGTGGTACACAGACACGTCTAGGTGCAGACTGGGTTTGGTGGAAGAAGTGAGGGACAGGCGCAACCTGCAGGAGGAGAAGAGTTGAGAGAGAGAGAAAGAGGGACAGGATGGGGGAGACATAGTAAGGGATGGAGCAAAAGGAGACACACTGAGGAAGAAGGAAAAGAAGGGTCTGTAACAAGAACACTCCCCTCCACACCCATATAGAATTCAAGAGTCCTGGGTCTCAACATTGCTTTTCGTAACAGCAAATAGATGTGAAATCCATTTATAAAGGGAATATCTGCATCCCCCTCTGGTGGCTGGTCCACATTGAGGATAACAGCTTAATACTGCTACCATTTACCCCATTGAATCAAGTAGTACATATCTGGGTTGTGGATCTAGAAGTTCCTACATTGCTGATGACCCATGCAGGCCAATTAAGCAGGGATCCTGTGGGAAAAAAAATTATATGATTATGTAATTAAACATTGTGTCATAATGGAGTGTGAATTAAGGTTGGCAAACTTGTGTTTGAGTGTTTGACTTTGCAACCTAAATAATGTTCTTTTAGCACAGCCGTTTTGAAGGTAACATAAAATTGCAGGCATTGGGAACAGAACTGCCGTGTCCTGCAGGCCAACAGAAAAGTCTGTATTGAACAAACTGTAACTGAAGCAGGCGCCTCCAAGCTAAGGGGGTATCTATAACAAGGAGGTGAGAACATATGTATAAGCCCCTCATCTGCCTCATTGATCATGACAGCCATGAACAGTTCCAGCAATGAGATCGAAAGCTGTCGACTGCATTGGGAAAAAAATATATTTAAATGTCTTCAGACGGCATTTTACTCTTGATTTTGTTATGATTTCAGGAAACCACTTCTTTTTAATTTCCCAAATGAATGAATTCTCCTGATGATGGGCTGAGACTAGGAAACTGAAAGAATTGTACTTTGCAGTGAAACCATTTCCCTAAACCATTTATAATTACAAAAGAAAATACCTGCCAAAAGGCTGACAATTTCACCATGAAGAACAGCTACTTTAGTTCCCTCATATTTCTAGCTGGATGCTGCTTCAAAAGCATGTCCTTGATTTTTAAGGACACTGTTCAAAATCAAAGCAAACCTTGAGGCTCATTAAAAAGAGTCTCATTTTAATTTCAAGAGGCAAAACTTCTGCCACATTATTCCCTGGGAGTTCATATTCATGGACTTTGGCATTTCTTTCAATCTGTGGCCAGTAACCCACCACTATTCTGTCAACTTAAATTATGTGAGCATACTCGGAAAAAGTCGTGATGCAGCGATCAACCTGTAGTAGAGCTAGGTAGGAAACTGTTTTTCCATCCCAAGAAAATATTTGAAATTTCAAAATACTTTCCCATCCAGAAAAGAGATGAAAAAAATCAAACTCTTGAAAAAAATTTTTAAACCAATGAATTAAAGCCAACCTCAAATAAAATAAACAAAAAGCCCATCCAGTTTGGGTCAACAGAAATGTTTTCTTTCAATAATTTCCAAATATTTCAGTATGCCAATTTCAACTATTGAATGTATTGTTAGTATAATCAGCTTAAAATTTCTAAACAAAAAAAAATGTGAGCCAGAAAACTGCTCAAAATAGGATTTTCAAAACATTTTTCTAACATATTTTCAAGTTGAAAATCATCAAAACCAACTGTAATGGTACATTAGCCCTTTAAAACTAGAGGAAGCCAGAAGACCCAGTTCCAGGGATGTTGGAATAAACAAAAGCAATATAAATGACATTTTAGCAGAAAGATAGGAAGTGGGCCTGGGGAATTAGTAGTGGGTGGGAAGAATCAGGACACTGTGACTTTAAGGGCAGGACTATGTAGTGTAGGTTGGGGCAGGGCTTTTCTCTCTCCTAACTGATCTGAAAGAGGGCAGTATATATGCTGGATAATCCCTCAAAACAGAGAGTGCACTGACAGTAAGAAGGAAGCCAGATTGCTGAGCTCTGGCTAGGAAGGACAGGATTGGTGTCTCTGTGAAGAACAGTCTAGAGAAAAATAAGAGCTGTGTGCAGCAGAAGAGCCAGAAAGGAGGATGGAATTTTGTGCTGCTGTAATGGACTTTATGAACTGCTTTCAGCTATTAGCCTAGCCCAGGCAGGGGTTAGTGGTAGTCCTGAGAAAGCCTGTGACGAGTTCATAATGGGACTGGAAGAGGGGGAACAGAGTGAGGGTTCTGCAGAGACCACAGGCATGAGGGGGTGCTCAATAAACAGAACCCTGTTATACTGACTGTTTCTCATGAACAGTTTCAATTTTGACAAATCAACACTTTTCAATAGGAAAATTCCTTGTCAAAAGATTCCCAACTGATTCTGACCTTCAGTATAAGGAAGGGCTCTTAGGGCATCAATCCTTCAAATCATTTTTAAACAGTGTTCTTCTCTGGAGAGTGGCTGCAAAAAATGGCATGAACAATGTGTGTTTATCATCTCTCAGAGACTTTTATGTCAAATATGCTGCATTGAAAAAGATGGTTTTCTAAAGATGGCAGCTGTGAAAACTCAGTCTGTGAAAGACAAGCTGTGCTTTTTCTGGATCGTGAATCTTAATAAGCCTCACTTACATTGGTGCATTCCTGTTCTCTGCAATCTGGGTGTAATAGTGCAGCTGAGGACACAGTTTGGTCCTGAGATTGGAACTTCGTTAACAATTCTGTTGATGATATAAAAACTAGATAAGACTCCAACTTGCTCTCTCATAGCTCTGCTGGCTCTAAGTGTGGATGTGACTAAAACTAGCAAAATCTTATTTTTGTCATTAAAGTTAGCATTGCCCTCAAACCACTGATTACAGGTTCAGCATACTGCCCCCACCCTTCTCCTGTAGCAACACCTAATGGTGACAGGGAGGTGCTGTGAGCTGAGTCATATGCAGAAAATCTTCCTGCAAGGCTGCTTCTTCATTCAGGTTAAGGTCAGTGTGAAACCCTACACTGCTTAGGCATGTGGGATCATGCTGTAACCTCCAAAGACTATAACGAAGTGGTGTCTCCAGATCATAATACAGGTGATGATCCAGCTGATTAGCTACCTGTTTTGCTTGTCTTATTTGAGATTTCATGAAGCGACTCATCTGTTGGTTACAGCCTCCTCATGTTCAGAGGGAATATTAATGTGGTTAACTGGTGTCTCATTTGGAAAAAATTGGCATTTTTAAACTTCCACATCTCTACCCCACACAACAAGACAGACAAATGACCATCAAGAAACAGCTACATGGTTTATGCTTCTGAGAAGAGGTGGTGTACCTGGTCAACTCAGCATCACCTGCCACATTGCCTCAGGTCAGATGTCACTTACTGAGTAAGAGGCACTCATTCCATATTCCATGCGACCTCTTTCTTCTGAATCTATGGATGTCTGGGCTGGGCTGGGAATCATAGAAGATTGTAAAAGTGCTACAGAGGAGGGTAGCTGAAGCTCAAAAGCCAATGAGCAACCCTTTCAAAGAACTCAATAAGGTCAGCTGAAAGCACTCAACAGCTGAATGTAAAAATTATATTAGTAAGGAGAGAGAGGGCCATCTGCACAGAATGCATTCACTTGACATTTATACCATGCAAAGTAATTGAAACCACACTTGGGCAGTTTAGGTAACTCCATGCATACTAATAATTTAGCAGGCGGTAAGAACACTAATTTGAAAGGAACGTTACTGAACTCTTCAATTTTTTTCCCCTCTTAGGATGTTTTTCCCCTTTAGAAAGCATCAGATAGAATGGGGATAAAGAACAGTAATCAATGCAATAGAAATACTTAGCTAGAGATTGAGGGAGAGGGCATGATTTTTGCCAGAGACACTTAGTTTAAATAGTTTAGATCCACAATTTGGGCTTTGTAGAAAACAAACAACAAACCCAGAACATTGAATCTGAACACTCACATGGCCCCCAAATTGGATCCCTATACCTGAATTCACACCTACAGTTTTGGTTATGGACATGGGCCTATTTTCCAGATATGATTTAGATGTATCCCAAACTGGTGGAAATATGAAAACACCAGAGCTTGTGAAATTTCCACTCTGTCAATACATCAGCAATATGAGATATTTGTGGCAGACTTCTATAGCTTTAGGTCAAAATAAAAATAAAAATAAAAATAAAAATAAAAATAAAAAAATCAAGTGAGCCTTAGGTGCCATCCAATTCAAATTTAGTCAATCAGATCTGACCTTGAATGCTGGCCTTTGCTTATTTATAGTTTTCTGTATGTCACTTATCGCCGTAGTAGCTGAGTGCCTCACACAATGTAACAAATTGGCACCCTATGGGGAAGTATCATTATCACCGTCTTACAGATGAGGAATCTGAAGCACAGCAACATGAAGAAGAGTGCCTAGTACAATCAGCATAGAACTCGAATCTCTGGCTAAATGCCTTGATCAAAAGACCTGGTCTGGTTTAACCTTAACCCAAATTTCAAAGGTGAACCTAAATCTGCAAATTAGCAGAGGAGATGGCATGTGGCTGTAGATTTTTAAATATTTTTAATAACGTCATAGAAAATTTTTTCTTTTAGTTACTATTATTGCCTTTCATCTTTCTCATTTATGTATAATTGTCTTTTCTTGTATCATTTCTATACATTTCTTTTTTCTCTCTTCTTGTCTTCTCATAAAGCTGAGCTTTGATCATTGCCAATAAAATACAAAGTGTTCTTTACTGGTGTCAATGGCTTTATAGTCTTCCAGTTTTCATTTTTAAATGCCTGGCTGTCAATGGAATCTGCAGGCTTTTAAGAAAAAAACCAACAAAATTAAAATTAAAATTAAAAAACAACAAAAACAACAAAAAGAACTGAGTTTTTAAAATTTCACACTGACCCTTTAAGAATTCATCTGCTCCTGCTGCATATTCCCCAACTCAATTTGTAAACCTCTCTTTGTGACATCATGATCATTGCCATAGCAACCAACTGTGACGCTACAAATAAATAAGTAATAACAATTGCCTGAAGAAGCTTAGAATAGGCTGTCGCTTGAAAGAAGCCTTTTTCTCTAAACTAGAGGCAGTTTAAAGGGCTACCCCATCTTCTGTGATCTCTTAGACTGCAGTACCAGAAGCCTCTTCAGTCCAACAAGCATTGATGTGAGAGGTAAAACCAGAGTAATTTCCTTTGATTTTTAGACTCAAAGGTGGAGGAGGAAGAAATATATCTAACCTTTTACAGTGCTGTATGTTTGTGATTATCTGTGTTATTTAAAACCACAAGTCATCACAGAAATTCACATCATTAGTGGTTTGTCTACCACCATTTAATTATACAAGCACCAGATATGCATCAATTTTATCATGTTGTGTAAATCTTTATGTGTATAGTGTAAAACACTATAAAGGATTTATACTTTTTTAACAATATGCAAATGGATGCATTTAGTTTGCTTTACAGCATACATAAAAATAAAAATCCCAGTGGATAGTTAGGCAGCACTAAATAGAAGTATTCCAAGAGTTTGCTGCTGGCCACTGAAAACCAATGAGTCTGGGAATGTAGGACTTGACAAAATGGAACATAGCCATTAATGGAGACCCTGTCTCCAGCAACAGATAATGATGGATGCTTTGGAGGAAAGCATAAGCCGTGCCCCTTATTTTTCCCATAATGTGCCTCATTTTACAATTAAATATTATAAAGCCTTTTTTACCCCCTACCCACAGCAATTAGCTTATTCCCTGAAGCACAGCAATTGACAACCCCTGTTATTCTTAGATGTGGGTGAAAACATGTCTGTTTTTCTAACATCCCCTTTTCGTGAATGATTTGAAAATACCTGAATCTAAACCAATCCTAAACGTTAAAAGATCAAAACTGTTTTTCCATTTTAGGGTCAGAGCTTCGTTAGCTTTCCTCAAGGTCAAGCTAACTGAGAGCACAGCAGAGTGATCACTCACACTCTGCTGAATGACTGACTAGTCTCCTAGGTGTGAAGGTAATATAAATAAATTATACTAAATAGAGGGAGCTCTGCCAGCTGTGGTTGGATCAGCCACTGACTTTCTATATTACTTTGGGCAAGTCCTTTAGCCTCTCTTTATACTAATTTCCCCATCTGTAAAATTGAAATGACATTTCCATACCTCATAGGGGTGTGGTGAGGGTAAATTCACTATGCCTGGACTCTCTGACTCCAGTCTAAATAAGGAGTAACTGCACTGAAGTAATCAGAATTATCCTGAGGTAAAACTCAAGTGAGTGACATCAGAATCAGGGTCACTAGGGGTCAATTCCGAAAGGTTATTGGAACACTCGAGGCCCAATCTAGCGAAGCACCTAAGCATGTGAGTAGTCCCGTGTATTTCACTGCTCAAAGTTATACATGTGCTAAAGTGCCTTGCCCGACTGGGTCCAGAGTTAGTAAATTGAGACCGTGAGCAGGAAAGCACTACAGAAATGCAAAGGATCTTTACTATTATTAAACAAGAACTCCTAACTTTTAATGCACTTTGCCTTGTTTACCTTAGTCAAATAGAGTTTTAAAATCAAAATAACACTAAAAACACTGTTTTAGATATTAACTGAACATATCATTTAATGACACACTTTACATATGTAGTTATTTTGATTATAATAAAAATCTCTTTATAAGTCTATTTGCTTTCTTCCTTCAATGCGTCCAGTAACTACTACACTCTAAAAGTTATTTGCAACATATCGATAACACTTACATCCATCATTATACATTTAATTACTGTTAATTTTATATTGCACCTCTACCCCGATATAATGCTGTCCTCGGGAGCCAAAAAATCTTACTATGTTATAGGTGAAACCGTTATATGGAACTTGCTTTAATCCACCGGAGTGCGCAGCCCCGCCCCTCTGGATCGCTGCTTTACCACATTATATCCGAATTCATGTTATATTGAGACATGTTATATTGGGGTAGTGGTGTATATAGCTCAGCTCCACATAGCTCAGGTTTGCTTTTCAGTCTCTGTATCTAAATCTTACCAATCACGCATGTCCTCTTTTTATTGTGTGTGAATGTGTACAGATAGATAGAATGTCATTCCAGTCCCTATGGGTTCCTTCCCAGCTTTACAAAAATTCCTTCTATGATACATGAAGCCCATTGTGGGGGGAGGAATAGCTCAGTGGCTTGAGCACTGGCTTGCTAAATTCAAAGTTGTGAGTTCAGTCCTTGAAAGAACCACTTAGGGATCTGGGACAAAAATCAGTACTTGGTCCTGCTAGTGAAGGCAGAGGTCCAGACTCACTGACCTTTCAACAACCCTTCCAGTTCTAGGAGATAAATATATCTCCAATTATTATCATGTTTTCCCTCTTTTTAGTAGAACTGGCAGGAGCTAAATTCCAAAATGTTAATAGGCCAATATGTTCATCAAGCTGTGGGCAGTAATAAGCTTTACCCACAGGGTGGAATTTACACCTTTTGCACCCCTCTCCTCCACCCTTACCCCCACCCTCACCCGCTCCTACATCTGACCTTCATGTTGCATACAATTTTAGATAAAGGTCAGTTGCTCCTAGAACATGGGTGCCCCCAGTCACATACCTACTGTGCCTAATTGGAAATCTGGCCCTGTTCACTCATCTGTTGATCTTACTAGAATAAGAGTACGTCTACACTATGGGATTATTCCGATTTTACATAAACCGGTTTTATAAAACAGATTGTATAAAGTCGAGTGCATGCAGCCACACTAAGCACATTAATTCGATGGTGTGCGTCCATGGTCTGAGGCTAGCGTAGATTTCTGGAGCATTGCACTGTGGGTAGCTATCCCATACTTCCAGCAGTCTCCCCCACCCTTTGGAATTCTGGGTTGAGAGCCCAGTGCCTGATGGGGCAAAAATCATTGTCGTGGGTGGTTCTGGGTACCGCCTCACCCCTCCCTTCGTGAAAGCAGCAGACAACCATTTCGCACCTTTTTTCCCGGGTGAACTGTGCAAATGCCATAGCACAGCAAGCATGGACCCTGCTCAGATCAATACCGCAATAGTGGACATTGTAAACACCTCGCGCATTCTTGTGCAGTCTATGCTGAACCAGGACCTGCAAAGCCAGGCGAGGAGGAGGCGGCGGCTACGGCAGCGCAGTGACGAGAGTGATGAGGACATGGACACAGAATTATCTCAAACCGCGGGCCCCTGCGCTTTGGAGATCCTGCTGGTAATGGGGCAGGTTCTAGCCATTGAATGCCGATTTTGGGCCCGGGAAACAAGCACACAGTGGTGGGACCGCATAGTTTTGCGGGTGTGGGACGATTCCCAGTGGCTGCAAAACTTTCGCATGCGTAAGGGCACTTTCATGGAACTTTGTGACTTGCTTTCCCCTGCCCTGAAACGCCATAGTACCAAGATGAGAGCAGCCCTCACAGTGGAGAAGCGAGTGGCAATAGCCCTCTGGAAGCTTGCAATGCCAGACAGCTACCGGTCAGTCGGGAATCAATTTGGAGTGGGAAAATCTACTGTGGAGGCTGCTGTGATGCAAGTAGCCAAAAAAATCATTAAGCTGCTGCTACGAAAGGCTGTGACTCTGGGAAACATGCAGGTCATACTGGATGGCTTTGCTGCAATGGGATTCCCTAACTGTGGGGGGGCGATAGATGGAACCCATATCCCTATCTTGGCACTGGGGAACCAGGGCACCCAGTACATAAACCACAAGGGGTACTTTTCAATGGTGCTACAAGCACTGGTGGATCACAAGGGACGTTTCACCAACATCCACATGGGATGGCCAGGAAGGGTTCATGATGCTCGCGTCTTCAGAAGCACTACTCTGTTTAAACTGCTGCAGCAAGGGAATTACTTACCAGACCAGAAAATAACAGTTGGGGATGTTGAAATGCCTATAGTTATCCTGGGTGACCCAGCCTACCCCTTAATGCCATGGCTCATGAAGCCATACACAGGCAGCCTGGACAGTGGTCAGGAGCTGTTCAACTACAGGCTGAGCAAGTGCAGGATGGTGGTAGAATATGCATTTGGCCATTTAAAGGCGCACTGGCGCACATTACTGACTCGCTCAGACTTCAGCCAAACCAATGTCCCCTTTGTTATTGCTGCTTGCTGTGTGCTCCACAATCTCTGTGAGAGTAAGGGGGAGAACTTTATGGCAGGGTGGGAGGCTCAGGCAAATCACCTGGCCGCTGATTACGCGCAGCCAGACACCAGGGCGATTAGAAGAGCACACCAGGAAGCGGTGCACATCAGAGAAGCTTTGAAAACGAGTTTCATCACGGGCCAGGGTACGGTGTGAGTGCTGTGTTGGTTTCCCCTTCATGAACCCCCCCACTTTTATTGATTCCTTCCCTGTAAGCAACCCACCCTCCCCCTTCGATTACAGCTTGCTTAAGGAAATAAAGTCTCTATCGTTTAAAAATCATGTATTCATTATTAAAAAGTAATTATAAAAAGAGGCAGAGAACTGACAAGGTATCCCGGGTGTGGTTTGGGAGGAGGATAGGAGGGAAGGAAAAGGCCATTAAACACATTTCAATGTAATGACAGCCTTTTGGTTGGACTGTCCACGGGAGTGGAGTGGGCAGGTGCACGAAGCCTTCCCCCACGCGTTCTTACACGTCTGGGTGAGGAAGATATGGAACATGGTGAGTGGTGAGGGTGGTTACACAGGGGCTGCAGCGGCACTCTGTGACCCCGCTGCTCTTCCTGAAGATCCACCAGACATCGGAGGATATCAGTTTGATCATGCAGCAGCTCCAGCATTGCATCCCGCCACCGCTGATCTTCCTGCCTACACCTCAGATCTTCCTGCCGCCACCTCTCATCTCGAGCGTCTCTTCTATCCTCACGTTCGTCCCTCCTATCCTCACGTTGGTCCCTCCTATCCTCACATTCACTGGCATCTTTCCTGTACTTTGCTACCACATCCTTCCACTCATTCAGATGAGCTCTTTCATTGCGGGTTACTTCCATGATTTCCGAGAACATTTCGTCTCGCATCTTCTTTTTCCTCCACCTTATCTGAGAGAGCCTTTGGGATGGAGTAGGGAGGCTTGAAAAATGTGCAGCTGCATGAGGGAGGGAAAAAAGGGAGAGAAGTATTTAAAAAGATACATTTTACAGAACAATGGTTAAACTCTTTCACAGTGAACAACATTATTCACCTTACATAGCACATGTGTTTCCACTACAAGGTCGCATTTTGCATCTTAATATTGAGTGCCTGTGGCTGTGGTGTTACAGATCTCACAGACGCAGGTCCAGGCATCAGAATTCAGCTTGTATGCGGCCATGGTAAGCCATTGTCTTTCGGCTTCTCCAGCCTTCATATACACAGTGCCCTCTGATGCTTCTTTCCTGTTAACGTGCAGCAGCAGAAGCCACCCCCCCGCATCCAATTCTCTAGGATGATTGCTTTACCCCTCCCCCCACCGCGTGGCTGGTAGCTGGAAAGATTCCTGCTAGCTAAACGCAAAAAAGCTCAGCGCTATCCTTCCTCCCCTCCCCCCACTTGGCTACGTGCAAGGAAGGATTTCTTTTAAGCAACAGCCCAGTAGGAAAATGGCCATCTCTGTCCCCTTAATTAAATTCCTGAATTGCAACCAGGTTACCATGAATGATATCACTCTGCTGAGGATAACAGAGCGAGATAAAGAACGGATGTTTCTTGAATGCCAGCAATCACCGAGACCATACGCAGCTATGCTTTGTCATGCAATGATACCCGATTACTTGCTACATGCATGGCGTGGTAAAGTGTCCTACCATGGTGGATGGAACAAGGTTGCCTTGCCCAGAAACCTTCTGCAAAGGCTTTTGGAGTACCTCCAGGAGCGCTTCACGGAGATGTCCCTGGAGGATTTCCGCTCCATCCCCAGACATGTTAAACTTTTCCAGTAACTTTACTGGCAGTGAAGGCATCCCAAGCGCTCATGGCAAATCAATCATTAAAAAATGCTTGCTTTTAAACCATGTTTTATATTTACAAAGGTACACTCACCAGAGGTCGCTTCTATGGCTTCACTGTCTGGGCTAGTGGCTTGGGAGGGCTGGGAGGGTAATTCCGTCTGGGTCACAAAAAGCTCCTGGCTGTTGGGGCTAACGGAGTGCTGTGTGCTCGCTGCAAGGTCGTCCTCCTCTTCCTCCTCCTCCTCCTCCTCCTCCTCATCTTCCCCCTCCACAGAATCCTCAGCCATGGTTGAGATTACAACCCCCACCTCGGAATCCACGGACAGGGGTGGGGTAGTGGTGGTGCAGACCCCTAAAACTGCATGCAGCTCAGCGTAGAAGCGGCATGTTTTCAGTCCTGACCCAGACCTTCCGTTTGCTGCTTTGGTTTTCTGGTAGGCTTGTCTGAGCTCCCTAACTTTCACTCTGCACTGCACTGAGTCCCTGGTGTGGCCTTTTTCCATCATAGCCTTGGAAATTTTTTCAAATATTTTTTCATTTCGTCTTTTGGAACAGAGTTCTATTAGCACTGAATCCTCTCCCCATATAGCGATCAGATCCAGTACCTCCCGTGTGGTCCATGCTGGAGCTCTTTTTTGATTCTCAGGAGACTGCATTGCTACCTGTGCTGATGAGCTCTGTGTGGTCACCTGTGCTGATCAGAGCTCCACACTGGCCAAACAGGAAATGAAATTCAAAAGTTCGTGGGACTTTTCCTGTATACCTGGCCAGTGCATCTGAGTTCAGATTGCTGTCCAGAGCGGTCACAGTGGTGCACTGTGGGATACCGCCCGGAGGCCAATACCGTCGATTTGCGGCCACACTAACCCTAATCCGATATGGTAATATCGATTTTAGTGCTACTCCTCTCGTCGGAGAGGAGTACAGAAACCGATTTAAAGAGCCCTTTATATCGATATAAAGGGCCTCGTAGTGTGGATGGGTACAGCGTTAAATCGGTTTAACGCTGCTAAAATCGGTTTAAATGCACTTGTAGGCCACCATTGAACAAAAACACATTGGGTAATATGTGTAGTATTTTACATTTATCTAGCACATTTAATCTTGAAGGCTGTCAAAGTGCTTCACAAACTATATACGATATGAAAGAATATATTTGAAATGCAGCCACTTGAAAGATTGATGGTGGCAAACAGGCATTATACTTGGGAGCCACTAGATAGCAGAGGTACAAACTGTACGTTTCCATACCCTTCGCAGAAGCTACATGAAAAAAATAAATCAGTGTTCCAATGTAGGGAATAAATATTTATTTTTATATTGTTTTTGTAACATCCAGATGAATTTATTAAATCTCATCCAATAATATTTTGGCTTTCTATTTCTTTTTAAAGCACATTAAAAATCCTGTCCTCCTCTGTACTGTCCCCTCACTCTGAAATACAATGATTTGGAACTCAATTCTCTTCCCCTTGAAAGCCCTTGAAAGTATGGTCAGTCTCCTAAATAAGTTTCATTTATACAAAGTAGAGTGCAGGCAGAGGTATATTCATACCAAAGATAATTTGTAATGAACGAGAAAAACATCAGTCCTGAGGCTTTGAAAAATAAGATGCCTTTTACTCTGCAGTCTATCCATATGTTTTTCAGAGCCTCAGGCTGTCTCCTTTTATGTCTGACATGGACATCATCACTCAGCAGTGCACCATATAATAGTGTTATAAAGATTTTGGATATTTGTCATCAGAAATTCTTTCATGGACGAATCATAAACTTATAGGGTTTTTTTAAAGGGGTTAATTAAACTCAGTGATTTTGAAATTGAATGGATCTCTTTGATCCTCTCATGGATCAGTAAATGGTTAAAAGATAGGAAACAAAAGGTAGGAATAAAATGGGAGGTAGCTTTGCTACAGCGATGGGATAAACCCTTGTCTGCTGTATTGTTTTAAGTGTAGATTTAGCCTTACTCAAGATAGTTAAGTCCAAAGATAACTGTGAAGTGTTACAAAGGGATCTTACAAAACTGCATGATTGGGTGACAAAATGGCGGGTGAAATTCAATATTAAATGCAAAATAATGCACATTGGAAAACATAATCCCAACTATTCATATAAAATGATGGGGTCTAAATTAGCTGTTATCACTCAAGAAAGAGATTTTGGAGTTCTTGCGGAAAGTTCTCTGAAAACATCTGCTCAAAGTGAAGCAGCAGTCCAAAAAGCTAACAATGTTAAGAACCATTAGGGATAAATAATAAGCTAGAAAATATCATCATGTCTCTATATAAATCCATGGTACGCCCAGAGCTTGAATACTAAGTGCAGTTCTGGTCTCCCTATCTCAAAAAAAGATATATTAGAATTGGAAAAAGTACAGAGAAGGACAATAAAAATTATTAGGGGTATAAAACAGCTTCCATAAGAGGAGTGGTTTAAGACAGACTGTTCAGCTTCAAAAACAGACTACTAAGGGGAAAATACAATAGATGTCTATAAAATCGTGACTGGTGTGAAGAAAGTGATTAGGGAAGTGTTCATTTATCCCTTCAAATAACACAAGAACCGGGGATCACACAATGAAATTAATAGGCAGCAGGTTTAAAACTAACGTAAGGAAGTATTTCCTCATAATGCACAGTCAACCTGTGGAACTCATCGCCAGGGAATATTGTGAAGGCCAAGACTATAACAGGGTTCAAAAAAGAATTAGATTAACTCATGGAGGATAGGTCCATCAATGGCTATTAGCCAAGATGGTCAGGGACACAACCAGATGGTCAGGATGTCCCTAAATCTCTGACTGCCAGAAAATAGGCCTGAATTACAGGGGATTGGTCACTTGATAATTGTGTGTTCTATACATTAGCTCTGAAGCATCAGTTGGTGGCCACTATGAGACGACAGGATACTGTACTAGATGGACCATATGGCCATTCTTATGATCTCTGTAAAAGAACAGGAGCTCTGACTTCTCATATGAGGCTAAATTCAGATATAGCAGCAAATCCCATGGAAATCTCTGGGCCCAACCCATAAACAAATTAAACAGCGTGGGGTTTGGAGATGAATTAGGTAGCTCCACAACTATAACAATTCTATATAAGAGTTTATTTTTTTCACAAACAAAGTTTCAATGGTGCAGAAAAATTATTTCCAGTGCACTTTATCCAGGTTCTGAAATATAAAGAAAATGTGGGAGTTGGAGGGATCTCCACAGAAGCAGCTAACTCCTATGGGGATCCAAATTACTTCATTCAACTTCCACATGGTCAATTCACAGGCCCCAGTCACTTCCTGGTCAATCTCAAGAGGAAAAGCCTCCTCTAGTTTCAACATCCAGGGCAACAACTTTGCTGGAAAAACCCATTAGAAATGCCCGTTAAGTGAACCCTTAGAATAAAACATTTATATAAATGCAGACAGAGCTTAAACAACTTACAGCTGGACTAACCCTCCTACTACTCTACCCCAATTAGCTCTAATAAGATCTTTATTCAAATAGACCCAGCTGTTCCCTCTGTTCCTTTAACTCACAGATTGCTATTCAGCCAAACAGCGATGCATGTTGCAAATCAAGTGACTTGCTGAAAAAATGTGAATGATAAATTAATGTAACTATTAACATAATATTTTTAAATTAGAACTTGATGCTGGTTTAAAAGCCTATCCATCATAAGAACACTCCCAATACTGGTAACCCCATCTACTTCTACCAATCAAAAACAACAAATAAAAACTCCATCCCAAGCATAGTTTTGACCCCCCAAAAAAGTAAGACGTGCTAGAGACTCCATGATGTCAACTATAGACTTTACTATTTTACGTGGAAGTTGCTCAGATACAGTGATAATGCGCAGAAGTATATACCCTAAGATAGATAGATAGTCTTATTCAATCAATATTCTGTGTTAATACTGAAGCCTCACACACAGAAAAAAAGCTGCATCCTTATTAAATATACAAATTAATTTTAATACTTTACTATTTCCGTGGGAGCAAAAAGAAGAATTTGGACTCACATGATAATCCTGGTTATTGATGGTTCTGGGGTTAAGAAGAAAAAAATTTGACTGAGAAATTTGTTGATCTGCTTCTTGTAGAAAAGGGTGTTTGAAATGTATGCTGCAATAAAGAGAAAGACAGCATACACGGATGCTTGAATAAAGACCTATTACCTTCTGGAAAGCACAACCAGAGGTGAAAGAGAAAGGGCACTGCAGATCTTTCATTCATATTGGCAGTCATTGTGTGCATGTACACAAGGGGGTGGGGTATTAATTTAGATTCAGGCACTTCACCAAAACCAGTCCTGCGTAGCTTATTTCATCCAAGATACTGAAGACAGTAACTCACTCATATTCAATATGGAAAAATCAAGATCTGAACTAGATATTCTTCTATTTGGGGTCTCATTATTCCCTTCCTCAGGATGTATGTGATGAAATTCACGCGATGGCAGATCCCCACTTAGACCTTGCATCAAGAGTGAAATTCACCTCTATGCAGAGGGTCAGCACAAGGCCTATGTATTGCATATCTTCCACTTAAATCCTCCTTGGAAAGCATAAGTAGGACATAAGATTTGCCTAGTGGCTTGCATAAGCCCTTTGTTCTAGGATGAAATTCCCTAAGAGCATATTCAGAACTTGTTTTTCTGAAGGAAAATATTGTAGCCCACTTTTTAGAAGTGTTTATTTACAGATTAATACAAAATATGTTTCAATTGTAAACACATGGAAAGTTCAATACTGGTGCCCGCCTGCATACTGTGTCGGAAGGATTCACATCTGCTAATCCCAAGTTTATATGGGAAATGAGCAGCATGCAAAACATGACATCAACAACCTGCTCTCATTTTTAAAAAAAAGAACAAACCCTTTTTTTGTAAAATATGTTCTTTGGCAGGATGAATCTCACAGAATGTGGCATCACAAACTAGGGTGGGCTCAGTGATGAAGCTAAACTGAAAAGGCTAACCAAGAAGAGAGACAACAGGACACAGGACAGAGTTCATATGAACTGGACATTTTCAGGCACAATGAATTGGGGTTAGATCCTACCCCTGTTGTAATCAATAGGAGTTATGCCATTGACTTTAAAGGGATGAGAATACAACCATTAATCTTTAATACTTATAAATAAAGGCTAGGCAAAGCCAGAATTTGTTTTGCAAAATCTTTTCTGTCAGGTTTTGGCTTTATAAATGCAAGACAAGGGGTGATTTGGATTAGAGCCTCTACCTAACTCAAAACTTCACAGTCTAGGTGTTTGAATAAATTATTCAAGTTTAGGTCTGGAGACCTATAATTTTGTTTCCTGCTGGTACAAAATGTAGGTAACTTTCTCTGTTTTTCTTTCTGCTTTCAATATAGATTAATGGTTAAATCTATTACCACTGGGTCCTTTTCTCGACTTCTGTTTAGCTACCATAGAACAACATTCTGACCCCTCCTCTTACTCACACTGACAAATAGCTATTCATGTGAGTAGTCCCACTGAAGTAAATAGGATTATTTATGTGAGTAGCTGCTCTCCAATATGAGTAAAGGGTTCACAATTTGGGCCAGTTAATGCAGAATCATGCAGGGTTTGGTTACCTTTATTCACACTGAATAACTTTTAACTCCACGAGTAGTCCCTTTGATTCAATACCATTTTCAAGGTAAGGTGCTATTCAACGTAAACATATCAAAATCTATCCTTGCTGTGGTTTTGTATCCCTGTCTATAAAATGGTTATCCTACTTCCTACCTGGAGAGGCTTCATTCATGAATGAGAGCACCATGGATGAAGAGGCCCCGGTCTTTGAAGGTATGTCTACACTGCTGCTGGGAGAAAGCAGCCAAAACTGGATAGACAGACTCACACTAGCTTGTGGACATTGCATCTCAGGCTCTCAAACCTACCTGACCCTCTGGGTCTGAGCTTGAGTCTCTAGCCTGAGTCTCCACTACAGCTTCAACATCCTAACTGCTGTTTTTAGTGTCCTATCTCAAGCTCCGCTAGTATGAATCTGTGTAGCCAGCTTGGAAGACCTGAGAGACTGATGCTGTAGAAAAACAAAGTAGTATTGATCATATATTTAAAGTAAACCATTTAATAGAAACAGCTTCTGCCACATGTAAAAAATTAAATCACCTTTGCCCCCAATAAAAACATGTAGTCCGAATAAAGAGGGAAACATTCCCTCCATGTATAGTAATTTTAGGAGTTTATTTTCAATGTGATCTCCAAAAGCTCCTCATTCTGTTACATGGAGCATAACTGTACACAATTCAACATGTTTTGGAATTTGAGAATTTTTTGAGTTTCCAAAGATTATGGGTGAAATCCTGGCCCCACTCAAGTCCATTACAAAACTCCCTGTGGCTTGAGTGGGGCCAGGCCCTTGCCCTCTAAATTTAGCCTTCAAGGTTCTCATCTGCTCTCTACAGCAGCACTGTATATGGGCTGGCTGATGTATGCTGTTTGTGTACCACTGCCTCCTACCAAATGAAATGTTGGACTTACAGGATTGCTACTCTCTGTTAGCTGCCATACAAAGAAAATAATAGCCTTAATATTATTGCGGCTAAACAAGGTGTCCTTTTAGCTTCAGCAGTAGGGTCCTTTTTTTCAGAGCAAAAAGTACAGAATTTTTTATATTGGTGTCAATCATTGTGTGGCCACAGACCATTATCAGGGTCCTCACCCACTATCGAATATATATGTGTGTGTTGCGCTGGGAAAACTGGGGTAGCTGAGACTGGACTAAGTCCTCTTGTCTGAGCTGAACAGTCAAAATATTGTGGGCCATGGGATATTTCAAGGAACAGTAAAAGTCAATAAAAAAAGAAATGTCTACAAGGAGACACTGGATCCTCCTCCATCTGTGCAGGAAAAGTCAAGCTAGTAAAAGAACAGCTGCATCTCAGATTAGTTCATATTAGAACATTTGTTTTCCTTACATGAAATATCGATTCATTTTAGGTCAGACAAGAACTGTTGTAATCTAAATCTTTTTTCTTTTTAATAACTGAAAAGGCTATAAAGTGTCTGTGAACTATGACATTTTCAATTTTCTAGTCCTGGCATACACCATCAAGGATGACACGTCACACCCTGAAAAATTCAGCTGTTTTGTTCTTGCTTCCAAAAAAATCTCTGTTCATTAGTAAACTTTTTTTTTTTTTACAAAAAGTTTTAAAAGTGCTTCAGGCAGAATGCTGCAAGGTTTGTCTGATGTCGAAATGCATGCTGACCAGTCTGTGAAGGTCTATACCTTCTGCATCTTTGCTACTGGATCCCTGAGTAGGAGTCAGATGCTATATTATTAAAGGATTTATTTTCTATAATAGTTTAGGGGCCATAAAGATACCAAATGTGCCAAGGAATACTCTTCAATCCAAAATTATGTTATTTAGAATTATGCCTTCAATTTTTCTAGGGCTTTTAATGAAAGACCCCAAATTACTATAGAAGCTACATCTAGAGGAATCATTGAGGATATGTCTACACAGCAAACAAAAACTTACAGCTGGCTGGTACCAGATGCCTTTGGCTCACAGGACTAAGACTGCAGAGCTGTTTCATTGCTGTGTAGACTTCCAGGCTCAAGATAGAGCCCAGGTTCTAGAACCCTATGGGATGGGAAGATCCCAGAGCTCAGGCTCCAGCCTGAACCTGGAAGTTCACACAGGAATGAAACATCCCTGCAACCCCAGCCCAAGTTGGCTGGCACAGGTCAGCCATGGGTTTTTCTTTGCTGTGTAGACATACACTGAGCCAACAGTCAGTGAAACATATCAACCAGCACAACAGCAAAACTAATTAATGGTCCAAGAAGAAGAACTTATTGGACATTACATTCAGAGTGAACTTAGGTAAATTAGCTTATATAAGTGGATAATTAACTATAGAGGAATTTGGCTAGGACACCACAGTGCTATTCCTAACTCTTGTCAATAGTGCTGTAGTGATTTCAAGTGACTGAAATGTCATTTTAATATTTTGCCCCAAAGGTGGAACCTGCAATAAACAAAGCAACTTCCCAAATCAAGGGGAAGAGTGCCTCCTGCTGTTCTAGATTAAACCATGTCCATCCAAAGTAATGCCATTGGCTCCCTTTGACTTTATTCTGAATTTCCACTAATGTAAGTGAGTTCAGAATCTGCCTCAATGAGTTTCCATTAATCCTTCATGCAGCATGATGGCTTCCCTTGGAGGTTTGTCATTCAAGTGCTAACCAGGTTCAACTTTTGCAAGGATCATCTTCATTTAGTGCCTTGTACAAGCACTAAGAACACTGCAGATGCTTTATAAAGAAACATATACACACACATAACATTACAAACAAACATTACAATAAAACCCAGGATCATTTTTATATTAGGAAAGCTAATATTGATCCCCTGAATTGAAAGAAACATTTTTAAATGTTGTCAATTCTAAATAGGAGGTCAGTTATATAATAATATCTGTTTAAGGTTAATGAAAAATAGGGGAGTGAATGGTTGAGAGAATAGGAAGCAATTCACCTCAAAAGGTAGATCACCAATTCAAACCCAGCAAAGGCCAATAGTGTCTGAAATAACCTGTTTGTTATTTAATGTAATTTCTGACATGTGTTAGTAGCCACAGTCTTATTCAAAGTGGACATCACAAACCCAATCATTCACGACTGGCATAAGTATTAGTAACCCTTGTTGATAGTCTCAGAAGACTAGGAATGGATGGGAATGGAGACAGAAAGATGGTCCTTCCATGTCAGAGTTAAGGCACTTCGGAAGAGTGTGAAACTTGAATTGTCACGTCTGACAATTAAGAGAGGATCGCTCTCGAGGACTGTGATTCATAGCACTGTCACACTATTAAAATGGAAGAATTGCCCTCCCCTCTCCGCCAGCTCCACACAAAGAAGTTTAGTGGTTCCGATAAGCATGCACAAAGGGGACATCAGAAGCCACTTTTGTAAAAAGGAATCACGGTGCAGACTATTGCACTGGAGACACTATAGATCAGATTAAGCAGTCTTCAAACAGCAAAGATTATCATATTGATTTGGAAGGAATGTCTGGTTAATTTTTCACAAGGCGTAGATTCCTCAAAAATCAATAACTTTCTGCTGTATCTTTATTCTTTGGAATAAACTGTGTGTATCTAAGAAACTTGATTCCTAAGCTCAATTAGAGTCATAAAACATTCACAGACAGACAGCAGAAAAGAAATGCAAGCTTTCCCAGGCAGCAGTGAGCATTTAACCCCAAGGTAGGACAAAGAGAATTATTCTCCCTTGATATATTGTTGTCCTTGGACAGATATGATTTTTTTTCTTTAGTGCTATAATTTTCTTTGTTTTTGTTGGCAATGCACACAGACATCTACTCAGATATTCTTTTTAAAGTTTGTCTTCCCCCATGAATAGAACATCTATTACATTCTATACATTTAACGCATAAAAGAAACAGAAAAAAGTCTTACAAATTGTACAAACACTGATGTGAGGTGGGAGTCTATACATGGCATTCCAGCAACATTACATTGGCAACAATTGTTTGAAGAAAAATCTGGTACATTTTGAAAGACACCAGAAAGAGAACACACACAATACACAGGGAGGAAATTATACCAAAGAAGGTTATTTGATTATATGCCTAATTCTACCTTGAGTTACATTCAGTGCAACCTGACTCCAGTGTGGTTGCGCAGGGCATGTGAGAAGACAGAAGAGGGCCCTGTATGCTTAACAGCCAAGCCATGTCTGAACGATACGAACAGATGTACCGTTAGTACACCTCCTATAGAAAGATGCCACCCAGTTCTGTAAATTATGGAAATAATATGACATGTCTAACTTTAAAGAGGTTTTTGTTCCTTTTTTACAACCAGAGGCAATGAGAGTTGGGCATGGCTACCTATAAACCCCCTCAGACCTCCCCACCAAACAATCAGCTCTCTGAAGAGAGCATTCGTAGCTGTGAATGGGATGTGATGGTCTTAGGATCCAGCCACTCACTTAGGAGCAGGATTTTGCCAGGTTTCGGAGGACTCACACCACAGGTAGCTACAAACTGCATAGGTGTTATGCTCCTCTGGATGAATCAGAAAAATTAAGAACAAACATTTTAAACAGAAGAATTTTGCTCTTGAACAGAGAAACAAATGGTAAAAGAAAGAGATTATGGATTTAATTCTTTTTTTTTTGGTGATATTTCTTTTCCCTCTGTTAATCCAATATTTACTTGATAGGAGTAATTTATTATATATTTTTAAAATTCTCCATGGAAGGAGAAGCTAATTTATCAGCCTAATATTTATCACTGCCAATACCTGTAGATGTCTGACCTAGGTAGCACTTCAAATGCAATAACGCTGGACAAACTTCAACAGGTTAGCAGCAGCAGCAGCCAGCAGAAGCCCTAATCTATATAACTGTTTAACTGGACTGTATCTGGAACTAGCCAAAGCCCAGGAGCCTGCCAGAGTCTTGAGATTTTGTAAGAACAGGCTTCCTGGTGAGATATCTGGTATTTCCTGAATCTGGTCATGGTAGAAAAATGCAATGTGGTTGTAGTTATGTCAATTCCAGGATATTAGAAAGACAAGGTGGGTGAGGTAATAGTTATTTTGCAGGGGGGACCAAATTCTGTTGGGGAGAGAGAGAGAGAAGCTTTTGAGCCACAAAGAGCTCTTCTTCAGGTCTAGGAAAGGAACTCACAGCATCACAGGAAAATGCAAGGTGAAACAGATTGGTTACCCCACCACATGTGGGTGAACACTTTCACAAAGCGATCACTCTGTATCTGACCTTTCAGTCCTCATCCTCAAAGGAAACCTGCACAACACTTTCAAAAGACAAACCTTGGGGCTTGGCTACACTTGTGAGTTAGTGCACAATAAAGGAGCCCCATGTGCACTAGCTCACTCCTTGGCCACACTGGTAAGGCACGTAGAGTGCTCTGACTCCGCGGCTACAGCGCTGCTGGTACTCCACCTCAGCGAGAGGAATAACGTTTGCTGTGCCTTGGCTACAGTGCACAGGCACCAGTGTAAACAAGGTGTTGCATTACTGTGCTCTGATTGGACTCCGGAAATGTCCCATAATCCCCTTAAGTTAAGTGGCTACTTTTGTCATTGTTTTAAACTCCTGTAGGAATGTGGAAATGCCCTTTCAAAGCTCCATTTCTGACAGCTGGCATGCAAGCCGTTACTGTTGAATGCTGTGAGAGAGAGAGGTATGGGGAAGGGGGAGATCTGTTGCTGTCTGAACTTACAAGACAGCATGCTGACATGCTCTCTCCCCCCACATACACACAACACACTCCCTGTCACACACACCCCCATTTGAAAAGCATGTTGAAACCGCTTGCGTGCTGGGGTAGCTACCACAATTCACTGCTCTCGGCGGCCGTTGCAAGAGCTGCTAATGTGGCCACGCCAGTGCTCTGGCAGATGTCAGTGTGGACAGACTACAACACTTTCCGTACTGCGCTCTACAAAGGCTGGTTTAACTCAAAGCACTCTACATCTGCAAATGTAGCCATGTCCCAAGAGTTTAAATTCATTACTCTGCTAGTCACCAATAATCAAAGATTGAACAAAGAAAATGGATTTATGGCTTTTGCAACAATCTTTAATCCACTGACCCCGCCCTTTTTATCCTATGACTGCAGATGTGTTAACAAGCCACTTCTCCTTGAATAGTCTTTTACAAAATGTGCTAACTATATATGCTAAACAATCTGTTCCACTTCTCATTTTGCTGTGATGCTGCAACTGTATTTCCCAGACCTAAAGAAGAGCTCTGTGTAACTCAAAAGCTTCTCTCTTTCACCAACAGAGGTTGGTCCAATATAAGATGTTACCTTACCCACTAACAACAGTAGGAGCCAAACTTGTTCTTGCTCACCTCTGTGCACAACATAACAAATTGGCTTTGCATCCCATTTCAAGCACTAGACAATAGCCTTCTGGAACAGTTTTGCTATAGAGTAGAGGAGCAAGCTTCCATACATGTAGGGTTTTTTTTCCTTTCTGTTTTTGATATTTCTGATGCTCCAAGTAAATTTTCATACTCATACCACTAAATAAGGTTACTGGATTAGTCTTTAAGGAAAACCCTTTGGATTTTCACTTGCCAACAGGAAGGAGATGTAGAGCACTTCAATGGCCTGATTTTCAAAAGTGCTGAGCACTCAAAAGCTCTCATCAAATTGACTGACTTTAGTGGGAGACCTGGGTGCTCAGCACTTTGAAAATCAGATCATAGCAGTCTAATATATGCCCGATGACACCACTGGCTTCACTGGACCTACACTGGAATGAATTTAGCTCTACAAGTCAAGCTGAGACCAGCTGTACTTTGAGTTTCAAGATGGAATGAATCCAAAGCTCAAAGGGAAACACAGTTAAAACCACAAAGTTTGCCCGGGTTTTATGTCAAGCCTGTAAGTTGCACATGGTTTTGACATAAACCTATAAATCAGCTCAGGTTTACTCAAAACAGGGCCCAGGTTTGTGACCTCTCGTGAACCTTGGCTGAATTTTGAACATAAATCCAGGTGAGACTAAGGTTACATTATGAGCATTTTGCAAAGCTCTGTGTAGAAAAAACAGAATATAAAAAGTACATTGTATAATATTTTTTTTACTATAGCTCTTCTAAATACCATTTAAAGTATCTCATTGTATGAAGATATCAAATAAAAGATATGAAAATGCATTTTTGAACAATAATTGCACATTTCCGTTGTCATTGACCAAAGGCAAAGCTAATTTCTAAGTCATGGTCTCCAATAACAATAGCAACAAGAAAAACAAATGCTGAATGCATAAGCAAAATCCCAATGACTGGAAGATTAAGGATCTCTCTGAACTTCATACAAAACTTTTCGCTATTTGGATTGCAGCAGAAACATGCTCAGTGCATAACCTTGTTGTAAAGGAAAATGTTTCATTTTAACAGCCATTCCCTTTTTATCAAGAGTTTGTTTTAGAGTGCATGAGAATTTAAAGTTTATAGAGAATGTTCTGTTTTTAAAATGAGGGGGAAAAATCAATACCTTTAATACAATCATCCAGTTCTCTCTCCTCACTCAAAATACCTTTTAAAAAATGCTTCTTTTCACACGATCATGTATATAAAAGAGAACTTGTTGGTCATAAGAGTTAAAGGATAAGGAAAATATCAGCTTCTGCAGCAACCACAAAGCTCAGCAAATATCAGCACATGCAGAACTTGAAAGTAATTCATTGTATAATATTTTTATTACTATAGCTCTTCCAAATACCATTTAAAATGGTAGAAAATGAAACATTTACAGCAATTATTACAAACTTTCTACTGCAATATCATGCCTTCTTGGGTTTTGATCTTGGTTGCTGTTAGAAATTGAGAAGGTCCTGGCTTGAGCCATTCTTGGATGGGTATCCTCCTAGGAAAAATCTAGAGGTGTTGTAGAAAGCAGAGTGGGTGATTCACTAAAAATACTCTTCCCTCTAAATTAATCTCAATCTGATACTCCAGCACTTGGGTCACTGGGCTTCAACATTCAAACAGCTCCAACATTGAAAATAATGAATGAAATCCTGCCCGCACTGAAGTCAATGTCCAAACTCCTATTGATTTCAGTGGGGTCAGGATTCACCATGAATTTCTCACATGTGATTATTAAAGATCCTATGGCAGGGTTTCCTCAAACAGGGGTTGCCACTTGTGTAGGGAAAGCCCCTGGCGGGCCGGGCCAGTTTGTTTACCTGCCCCATCCACAGGTCTGGCCGATTGCCTGTGGGGGAACCAGTGGGAGCCGCGATCGGCCAGACATGTGGATGGGGCAAGTAAACAAACCAGCCCGGCCCACCAGGGTCTTTCCCTACACAGGTGGTGACCCCTGTTTGAGAAACCTTGTCCTATGGCATTTATTGCAAGGGTAGGGGTGATGATAATCTCAGTGTCCTGGTGCATTTTTTCTAATAGAAATGTTGGGCTATTCAGTGGAATTTGTCACACACAATACATCATTCCTTACAGGAGATATTAATCTTGGGTTTATACAGGCTTAAGACCCATGCCAGGCTGTTGGTAGCAAATATTCCAGAAGGAGGAAACTGGAGTAGTGAACAGTGGCTACAACTTTCCCACAACTGTGGGATTTCACAGGCAGACAGTGCAGCCCAAAGATCATATGGCACTTGCTCATATAGGGCAAAGGGAGTTGGAGGAGGCACTTATTCAGTGCATCCCTGCTGCAGCCTCCACCAACAATGCCCCTCTGGAGCAGAAGGCAGATGATGATACTATCACTAGCCCTTCCTTTAGAAGGAAACCTTTTAGACCCTAGCTATTCTGACAGTTGAATGCATAATTGGGCTATTTCTCTGCCATTAATAAAATACAATCCTAAGTGCAAAGCATATGTAGAGTCAAGATACAGAAATTCAGAGAAGAGCAGTAGGGATAAGACAATCTGAAGAATAATAGATATCGCCCAAGGCAGCAAGGGAAGCAACAGGGGAAGATAAACTTGACCTGAATGTTAAGATGGAACAGAAAAAAAAAGTGTAATAAAAAAGCCTTGTGATGTACATAGTGTAATAACCAAAACCTCTACTCTAAGAGACTTTACAATATTGCATCTGATAAATCAAGCTGTTCCTCATGTCCCTGAGCCGCAGCTTTGGCACAGCTACCATAACATTCAGTGCATCGGAGAATGAGTCCCACAATTGTGTTAGTTTATTATTTTTACTATAATACTTCTAAATAGGTCCTAATCTTACTTTTATTACAATTTTGCTTCTTAGATCAGGAGAGGTAAAAAGTAGTAATATCTGTAATTACTTCGTAATATGTACTAGGAGCACGGAGCTTCTTAGGCTATAAGCTAGCATATACTCTTGCTGTTTTATTATCTGTGTTCAATTACACATTTATTATTGTTTATAATTGTTCTGCTGAAGATGGTGACCATGAATTAACGCAGGCGAGATTTTGTGAAGTTCTCAACCTCCCTGTGCCAATGCACCTCAGTTCCAACCCGTCATCTTCCATTGTTTCAGTCCTAGGCCCCATATAGACTTGAAATGTACCTCATTCTTGCCTGCATTCTAGGCTTGAGGTCTCTACACACTGCTCTGCCAATTGGGACAAAATGGCCAATGTTGGTATGGTAGGTCCCACGCTTTTCTTGACAAGGGGCTAAGATGCCACCACTTGCCCCTACTCTTGGGGTGCTGAGGGCTCTACTAGTGGCCCAGGAAGGTGGTAGAGGAGGGAAGCAGGGGAGGGGTCTGGGTTTGCTCTTCACTCTGAGCCTCAGCACCTCTCAGCCTCTGTGGGTTTCTTCCCCTCTTCCCCCTTGGGTAGGGCTACCCTCAGTCCTTGACACTGGGGAGGGAGTCTCTCTGCCCTGCTGGAGCAAGGTCTCCCTTCCTCCCGTTCACTGGTCTTTCAATTATCAGCAACACACCTCCAAACTCCAGTCCTCTCTCCTTCCTGGCACACCCTGTCTGCCTGAAGCAGGGGGTTTTATTAGGTTCCTGGCAGGGCCTTAATTGACTACAGGTGCTCCAATTAACTGTAGCAACCCTCCCTAGTCTGCAGGAAACGATGCCTTAATTAGCCTAGGGCTAATGATATCTTCCTTCGACCACTCTCCCACTTCTCCCTGGCCCTCCTGTATCACACAATATATGTCAGTTCTGACCATTAGCAGCCACTATTATTCCTGTACAGGCCTTTCTGGAGCAGAAAACTGCCCATCATTCTTAACTGTGTTGTGTTCTCTTTAATGCAGCTAAATATTGCCACTAGGAATCAAAATGAAACCCTTAAAATCATTTTCATTATGGGGCATAAAGCAGGATTTGAATACTAGTCTCCAGCAGTAAATGGCTAGGGCATAACCCATTTACAACTTTAACATTCATTTATACTGTTGATTTTTATTATTATTTTCTTCCTTCCCTTTCCTCCATTACCCAGACTCCTAGGTATTCAGCATGCTGATGTCTTGGCAATACATTTGCATTCAGAGGCACTGTATCTGGATGATAGCTCTGAAGTATTCAGCAGTACCTCTGTTTGTCAGACTGGAATGAAACTGCTTTTTGGAGCAAACATTATACTGATATGAAATGGACTGTGCGTACACTAGGGGTACGGCAACTGTCTGCTTTACAAAAACCTTGGGAAAAGGCCATGATGCTCACTAGTTCCCCATTGATTTTTTCCTAGTAGGAATTATGATCAAGAACTCACTTAAAGTCAAGTTCAATTTTACTAAGAACAAATAAAGCCTTCTCTTAGTTCAGTTACTGTACATCAATCAGGGAGATAACATTCCAAGAACTGTAATTTGTTCAGAATAATTTCTAAGTCACTGTGGTTCTGAATAGCAGCGGGGTAAGATTTACTGATACACCTACAAACAAACTTCAGTGCTTGGCATACTGCTTTAAAATTAGCCCTCTGTCACTTACAGATGGAGAAGTTTAATGTTCTTTACTTCTGGTTAGTGGTACGAAAAGGACAAACATTATCGGCTTTTCTTTGCACATCCAGAATTCCTATTCATTGTATGACAGAGGAGGACATTAAATACTGAATAACGTGAAATGGAACTTCTAATTTAGACAGGCAGATAAGATTGGTAAATAAAAAGAAACAGTTCCAGCCTAAGCAAGGAGTTCAAAGGATCTTTATTTCCTTCTTTGATATTATGCATGAACAGAAAAACACCATTGGAGAAAAGATTTATACTAAACTTCAGAGCCTAGTATAAATCCTATCTAAAACAGTGGTCATGTACTGTTTTGATACTTCCCTGAAAAAAAGTTGCAGTGGCCATCTGGCATTACAGATGCTGCTTTCCTCCATTTCTATTTGTCTTGGAGGGAACATGCAAGGACAGAAAAATTGATTAGTTGGTTTGGGGGAACATGTAAAAAGAAAGCAAAAAAACATAGCAAGGGGATTGCAGTTTCTTTGAGTCATCCCAGGAGATACCATACAATCAATTTAGTTTTGACATTTCACCATCAAACCTTTGCAGAGGTCTGAAACAGCAAAGTCTCATTGTCAACAAAGATCGGAACTGACATAAAATATAGGTATATAGCATGTGGTTATGGTAACCAAACTCCATAATGACTAGGCTTCATTGATCTCAGCACAAGATTTTTTTTTAATGAGAGGAGTGGGAAGAAAGAAGGAGGGGTGGAATCCACAATTCCATCACTGTACTTAAATTACAAAAGACAGGTTACACATTACATTCCTGCCATGGAACTTTCACCTGTGAATCAAGATAAGTTCTTCTGATTTGTGGACAGAATAAATTTTTTTCTGATAATCATTTTACCCTGAACTGTATTGTTAGTCAGCAAATGCTCATCTCACATCCATGGGACCCTAACTGATAGTCACTAGGATGCACAAACAAAACTCAATTCATTGCTCGTATTTCAGGGGAAAACTTACTGCCAGATGAAGATGTGCCAAGGCTATTTAGTACCTCAGTGGGAGGGGACAGCCTGACTAAGACAAAGAGACTAGTTTTTAACATTGAGCTTGGGAGCTGAGAGACAAACAGGACAGTTCAGGGAGTCTCTGATTAACTCCCACACCCAACAAAGGGAGTCTTGGACCTCCTGCGGGATCTAGTGCATGGCTCAGGCAGTTCCAGCCCTGCAGAGACCAACTTCCAGAGTGGCAGAGATCCAATTCACCACTGGCTACCAAAAGCCAGCCAAGACCCCCATAAGACTTCAGACCAGGGGGTCAGTAGAGGACTCTGTCTCCACCCACAGGTGAAGATACTGTGAGGGGACCAGTATTTTTTGTTTTAGCAGGCCAACATTCACAGAACTGCAGCATGTGTCTCTGGGTTCTCTCAGCCTGGGAAGGTGCCAGGCAGGTAGCTGGGGGTTGGGATGAGTTGGGAGTGTTGACAAGTAGGGAACTGGTTGATATGGGAGTGTTTTAGTAATTATTAGTTAACCCTAACTCTGTCTTTCCCCAGATCCTATTTTCCTGCTCCGAGTAAAGTTTTCCTTTGTTATATTGCTATTTTTGGGTGTGTAATTTCTTTGCTGGGGTTTGTGTTACGTACTTTATTGTTTCTTGTGTACTGGGTTTTATACTCCTTGCCAGCATCCCGAGATAGCGTCGGCTCAGTAAGAAATCATCTTGGGTGGAGGCAACAGGAGTCAAAGGAGAACCAAGGACCCAGCCCATGCAAAGTTAGTGGAGAAGCCATTCCAGATAGCCAACCCCAATGAGGAGGCTTAAGCCGTACCTTGGGGGAGGGGCTACATTTCTGTTAGTGTGAATGAAACAACTGATTGACAGCTCTGTGGATAAAGAGAATTCCAGAACACATACTGATGCAGAGAGCAGTAAGAAAAGCTTTCCATATCACCTGCAACACAACTCAGTCTATGCAGAGAGGTCTGGGGACAATTCACTAGGCAGCTTGTGGACTTTTTGTGGCACTTCAGTAGTGCAAGAGGGCTGCAATAGCACCATAGATGCTCCTCAGAGAGTACCAGAGCTTAGGGGAACTCTCCACTGGGACATCTGTTCAGAAGTCAGAACCTGCACCTCCCTGATGCCTTGTCTCCACACAGGAGACATATTAAGTGTGCCTCTGCTATATGAGCTTAGAGTTATGCTTGGCAGCATTCCATTATTATTTATATTTTTATATAATGTTGATGGATAATATCAATGTTTATATTTTTTCTATTTTGATCTATTTAAATTTTCACATCTGCATGAAATTATTGTAAGCATATTTCTATTTTTATCATCTACATTTTCACAGAGGAAATGATGGGGATGGAGAGTCAAACAATTATTTAATGACAGTCTGATAAGTTCTCGAGCAGCATTTTTCTTTTTCTCCATTCAGCTTCCTTCGAGCCCTGTAGGCACCTAAATTAGCTCAGCACCATTAGGCACCTATGTTTCTGCTTGTGAGCATGTGCCCCACAGCTCCATGCCAGATGTTTGGACCCTCTAAGCGCAGAGCAATGCACAAACTGAGAGAAAATGGGCTCTCTTCCACCCTAACTCACCTCAGTGCCTGATCTTGTAAGCTTGCTTAGACCTCCTCTTCTGGGTCAGGCCAGAGACAAGCTGACACAAAATGTCCAGAGCTGTGGAGGAGGAAGAGAGACTGAGGGAGCCCACATCAGAATATCATACAGCCCTAGTGATTACAGCACTCACATGAGAGGTGGCATATTCCAGTTCAAATCCCTTCTCCCACTCAGGTGGATGGGAGACTTGAACCAGGAGTCTCCCACATTTCAGGTAAGTACTCTAATCACTGGGCTAACAGTTATGAAGGAGGGCTGCCTCCTCATCCTCTTTCTTCTCTGTTCCTCCCCTGGCCAGCTTCTTGCTAAAATGTGAAGGTATCTAATGCCAAGAGAGGGTTTGCAGCTGAGAATCCCAAACAGATTTTTGATGATGTTTTATTATATTTTTTTAAAGTAGGATAAAAAGTGTAAAAAAGCAAAGAAATAAAATGAAAAATAAGTCTATTCTGAATGCTTTGAAATAAAAACAACCTGCCCTTTTGTGAAAATGGTACTCAGACTTCAACCAGCTCTATACATTACCTTTACACATAAAGCCCTAAGGATCACACAGACCAGCTGTACCCCTCTTCTAGTGAAGTATTCTAGGCCAAAAATGCCTCTTTAACTATGTTCATAAGATATACAAGCACACTCATTTGTACACACAGGTAATGATGCACAGTACAAAAAGTGGACATAAGCATTCGTTCACATTCTAAATTGCTGTTCAGTTTGACAGGGTTGGTACTCCTTATTAATCACGATTCACAAACACATGGTTATATTTGCACAAATGTTTGTGAATGGATGTTTCTCATACAAATACCTATGCTCACATAGACAAAAGAGTATATGCACTCCGTACTCATTGTTCATGAGTACTCTTCCTGAAACACTCCTTGCTGTTTGTTATTAGTTATTCACCTGTTTGAAAAATTTGAATTATTCAGTCATGGACCAGAAACAATATCATGTGGCTCAGATGACCATAGACTCATAGACTTTAAGGTCAGAAGGGACCATTATGATCATCTAGTCTGACCTCCTGCACAAAGTAGGCCACAGAATCCTACCCATCCACTTCTATAACAAACTAACCTATGTCTGAGTTATTGTACTCTTCAAATTGTGGTTTGAAGACCTCAAGCTGCAGAGAATCCCCCAGCAAGTGACCCATGCCCCACGCTGCAGAGGAAGGCGAAAAACCTCCAGGGCCTCTGCCAATGTGCCCTGGAGGAAAATTCCCTCCTGACTCCAAATATGGCGATCAGCTAAACCCTGAGCATGTGGGCAAGACTCACCAGCCAGCACCCAGGAAAGAATTCTCTGCAGTAACTCAGATCCTATCCCATCCAACATACCATCACAGACCACTGGACATACTTATCTGCTGATAATCAAAGATCAATTGCCAAAATTAGGCTATCCCATCATACCATCCCTTCCATAAACTTATCAAGCTTAGTCTTAAAGCCAGATATGTCTTTTGCCCCCACTACTCCCCTTGGAAGGCTGTTCCAGAATTTCACTCCTCTAATGGTTAGAAACCTTCATCTAATTTCGAGTCTAAACTTCCTAGTGTCCAGTTTATACCCATTTGTTCTTGTGTCCACATTGGTACTAAGCTTAAATAATTCCTCTCCCTCCCTAATATTAACCCCTCTGATATATTTATAAAGAGCAAGCATATCCCCCCTCAACCTTCTTTTGGTTAGGCTAAACAAGCCAAGCTCTTTGAGTTTCCTTTCATAGGACAGGTTTTCCATTCCTCGGATCATCCTAGTAGCCCATCTCTGAACCTGTTCCAGTTTGAATTCATCCTTCTTCAACATGGGAGACCAGAACTGCACACAGTATTCCAGATGAGGTCTCACCAGTGCCTTATATAATGGTACTAACACCTCCTTATCTTTGCTGGAAATACCTTGCCTGATGCATCCTAAAACTCCATTAGCTTTTTTAATGGCCATATCACATTGGCGGCTCATAGTCATCCTGTGATCAACCAATACTCCAAGGTCCTTCTCCTCCTCTGTTACTTCCAACTGATGTGTCCCCAATTTATAACTAAAATTCTTATTATTAATCCCTAAATGCATGACCTTGCACTTTTCACTATTAAATTTCATCCTATTACTATTACTCCAGTTTGCAAGGTCATCCAGATCTTTCTGTATGATATTCCAGTCCTTTTCTGTGTTAGCAATACCTCCCAGCTTTGTGTCATCCACAAACTTTATTAGCACATTTCCACTTTTTGTGCCAAGGTCAGTAATAAAAAGGTTAAATAAGATTGGTTCCAAAACTGATCCCTGAGGAACTCCACTAGTAACCTCCTTCCAGCCTGACAGTTCACCCTTCAGTACGACCTGTTGTTGTCTCCCCTTTAACCAGTTCCTTATACACCTTTCAATTTTCACACACCACAAATAATAAAGAATTTGCAAAGAGAAACATTCACGTTGACCTCTCCATCAGTATCTAGCTTGGGCCAGAGAAGCTATGATCCAACCAGGGGATCAAATTTAGTAATGAATCCTGGTCACACATCACCTGAGGAGAGTTGTGCATACACTAAGAGGAAGAACACCTGATAGATTTTTGTGAATTCTCATGACCAAATTTATCGACTGAAATCAAAATTGGGTTACAAACACTTAATGGATGACTGAGAAATCCTGACAACCACCCTGGCTGGCAAGAAACTTTTTGCATTACTATACCATAGTAGCAGATGTTTGCAATAGTACTTGTTCCACCACCCTCCTTAATGAGGAGGAATGGTCCTGAGGGAGAAGCAAAAAGCCATCTTATTTTAAGGATTGAAAAGTGTTTGTCTGAACAAATTAATAGAAGATAGAGCAGACACTGAGAGCTCTAAATAGGACAACCTGTAGGGACAAATTAGTTTGACTATACCTTTCACTAAGCGTAAAAAATAGAGCTGCCAAAACAACATAATAATATAAATTAATGTATCTAGTGATGTTGTGGCAGTTTCATCCTAAATCAATAGTAACTTAATATCAAGTCAACATAAATCTGGCTGTTTTACTTAAATGTGTTTCATAGCCACCTTCTTGTAATGAAGGATGCTTCTATGTTATGCTTCACAGGGCACAAAGGGATGTATTTGCATTGCACTTTCCTCATTCCACCTCACCTCCTACACAGTCATCTGATTGATGACTTCTACCAGTTCCAGGTGATACCCAGTCCAGAAACATGCTTGAACACTGAAGGGAAAATCATACCTTAAGATAACAGTAACATTCTGTTACAGTTTTTTCCAGGAAGGAAAAAAATGAAAAAATAATTAAAAAAAATTAAGCCCCCTCTAAAAAAACCTAAAAGCATTCTGCACCCACTAAATGAGTCCAATATCATATTTTCTAATGAGAAATTACAACAAAGTTGTTTGAACAAAGTGCTGCTGTCTGCATTATATACCACAGTACCTGCTTGTAATATCTGTAATATCTAGTTAGAACTATATCCTGGTTGCTGGGAGGAGGTCCTTTAGCAGTGGGCGGGCTCCGCCCACCCAATTTCTGGTTACCAGTAGAACTATATCCTGGTGTAATTTAAACCAATGGTCTTGGTTTCACATTTCATTATTTCTTCCCTTGTTTGCAATGTTCTTACCAATACTTCCCATTAGTTTATGAGGACCGATTAGGAAGCAGATTTATAATGGCATTTTGTCCTCTACTTTGATTTCTCATTATCTTGTAAAGTCTTTCAGTTATGCAGATGTTTTAAAATATGTTTTTTAAAGAATATCTATCTTTCTTAATTTAAACTGTACTGCAGCAGCAAAAGTACGTAATACAAGTATAACATTAAAAATAGACAAAATAATTTTAACAGACTCCAAAATCTATTTCCCCTTCCTAGACAATACTTGTTGGATGATGCCCCCCAAACTCTATAAAAGGTGAAGGCAGACAGATCCTCATAGAATCAACACTTCGAGCAGTCCAATGTGGGACTTCCCCATTTTCTCCAAAGTCAAAGCATCTTACTGGAGCTCGTCATAATTTTTCTCAAGAAGCCATTTTTTTCACTGAAAATTGTCAATTTGTTCAAACTGAACTTTTTTGGAGGAATCAGTTTGATTAGTTTCTTGACTCAAAAAATCTTTGAAAATAAGTTTTGAAATTTTCATTTTTTTCCAGTTGAAAATGTCCTTTCATTTCAAATTTAAGATAAATTATATTACATTAAAAAAAAAAAGGTTGAACTAACGGTTGAACTCAAAATGAAATGTCTTCATTGACCTGACCCAAAATTTTATATTTTGGATTCTTGATTTGTGAAAACTATTGAGATTTCTACTTTCCTTCCCCTCCCTGATTTGAGGTGAGAAAGAGTTCCAAAATTTGAAAATTTTCCCATGCACTTCTAAACTTCATAAACAAAGTTTTTCCAAGAATAAAGATCCATCAAGGACACAAATTCATTCTTCTACTAGCAAAATAGTTTCCTTCCTCCAGTAATGGAAAATACAATGCCTAGCTCCTGATAAAGCAATTCCAATATATTTGATTTTATCTCTCTCCTCTCCAAGCTGGGAAATATAATTTATAATGGAAACATACAGGTGAAAAAAAAACCTTCTACATACACAATGTCTTTACAGTGTTCAGGACATGGCAATTCAGAAAGTTTTGAATAACTCAGCAACTGCGCACAATATGCACATTAAGGTTCCAATCTGGCAAAGCACTTTAGCATGTATTTAATTTTGAGGATGTGAGCAGTCTCTTTGAAGTCATGTTCAGCAGGGCAGAACAGAGAAGAGAATTTTCCTTGAAGTCTGCACCACTGACTAGAACTGAAGCACTCCAAGCAAATATGATACACGTCCCAACAACAATAAGCGGGTAAGCCCCACAGCTGCATGGAGTACTTTAGCTCTTGAAGGGTTTTTTAACTCTTGTCCAGTTTAAGGGCAACACATCACTCAAAGTCCATATTCCGGTCAGCTTGATCTTATCTCAGCACTTTAGACTCCTGGATGCTGATATGTAAAAAAAATAAAAAGAATCTTTTGGCTCAAGGTGCTCATCAGCCATCTGGAACTGCTTCCCCAGTCTCATTTATTATGTAAATGAGATGTAGTATTTGTTATGTTTAATCTACTGATATTAATACATTAATGCGGATGTTACAGCTTAAGCCCTTGAGAAGAAATTGACTTCACATCACTCAGTGGTTTGAGATCACACCCCATTACTTTTAAAGGCTTTGTGGCATTTAAGGTCACTTAATCATTAATAGAGCAGATTTTGGTGATGCAGTAAGATGGTGACGTTCTCCCCCTCAGACAAATTATGCTATTTCATGCAATTGCATATTACATTTGTTCTGTGCAACTAACTTTTTATTTTACCCTCATACCTTTTTACAGTTTGGAGAGTAGAATATCTGGTAAGTTCTTTTTCTCAACCAAAACTCTAACCCGCAGGAAGCAATTGAAGATATGTATTTTAAAACTTCCTTGCTGTTAAAATAAAATAAAATAAAATAAAATAAAATAGAGAGATTTAGACTCTACTTGAAAAACATACATTCTGTGTCTGATTATTATATTTTTGCCATATTGGCTGTGAGCAAGTATATAGATGGCTCCGTTCTGCTATCCCTCACTCCTGCAAATAATCCTTATACATGAGTGAACTCACTGAAGTCAATAGGAATACATGGGTGATATACCAGTGAATAAGGATTATGGACTTGCTTCTGTAAAGTGATCCTTGAAAGTGTTAAGCAGCCATCATTCCCACAAAGATCAGTCAGGAGCTGTAAGGTGCTGAGAACATTGCAGGACTGAGCCATACTGGAATACGGACTTCAGGATCCAACTCTGCAGCAGTGCATGCAATCCAAATCAAGTTCTATTCATATTTTCTATTCAGGCCCACTAGATCAAAGTATTTTAACATTCCCGTTTTGTATTCTTAAATATCTATAAAGCAAAACAATAAAGAAAATAAATAAAGAAAATAAAGCCTTGCATTTTGACAGACAATTTAAATACAATTTTTCTGCATTAATAAATAAAAATAAATAACTGCTAGCCAATTTAGGGACTGTAGGTGAGCTTTAAGTGTTCACTTATGCAATGGAATAGCTTAAATTAAAGTATAACCAAACTGCTTTTTGTCAGTTATATGCCTAGTTAATAATGATCTAGGTATACTATACACCCACCTGTATATGCTGAGGTAGATATAAATACTGTGCACAAGGCAAACATGGAACTTTACATCTTCAAAGTACAGCTATCAGGATCTGGTCCTGAAAACCTCTTCTCATTTATCCATAGGCAGCACAGAATTCTTTTTTGTTTGTTTGTTTTTATCCTTTCAATGGATACTATATTTATTTTAAACATTTTTTTCAAATTTTTATCCATTTAAACTTTTACAATTGTGAAAATGATGGGTTTAAAGCTTTTTGTATCAAATTTTTACAGTTGCAGAAAATTACGAGGGTGTCAGACAATAAGGCAGTAGATGCTGAGATTCAAGAAATTAAAGCTTTACAGCTGTCAACACACCAACTGTCAACATCACATGTCAAAATATACAAAGTAAATATTCTTAAATCAAACTCTAGTTCCGTGTTTCTCAAACTGGAGTCATCGCTTGTGTAGGAAGAGCCCCTGGCAGGCCGGGCTTGTTTGTTTACCTGCCCTGTACGAAGGTCCGGCCACTCATGGCTCCCACTGGCCGTGGTTTGCCGCTGCAGGCCAATGGGGGCTGCTGGAAGCAGTGGCCAGTAAGACCCTCCGCCCACGCTTTTTCCAACTGCTCCCATTGGCCTGGAGCAGCGAACCGCGGCCAGTGGGAACCGTGATCGGCCAGACCTGTGGACGGGGCAGGTAAACAAACTGGCCCGGCCCGCCAGGGACTCTCGCTACACAAGCGGTGACCCTAGTCTGAGAAATACTGTTCTAGTTCTCAAGCAGGATTTTTCTTACTTTTCCTATTTGTAAATTTCAACTATCATCAATGGAAATGTTGTTTCACCTGTTTGTGGGCTTATGATGAAATGGACTTTTACTGACATTTACCAGCAAAAATCTAATCCTTCTAAGCCTATTTATTCATGACATGAACAGGGTTATTCATGTGATAAAGGTTGTCAAAACTGGGATAGAGCAACCACTTACCTGAAAATGGAAGACGTTGTAAAACAGATTATTTTGATTAAAGTTTGTTAACATCAAATAAAGAACATAGGGCAGGACCAATTTAGTAACAGCGCATGGAATGGTTTGGAATTGTGATTGGACAAACAGGGTCAGTTGGAACCTGACTGAGCCCATCATATTTTAAACATAAGTAACTTATATAACATGTGCACTTAGGTATTATGACATTTATAAAAAAAAATCTCCTTCTTTCCTTCCATTCCTTCATTTTTGGCTATATGATATATTTTCCATTTTGAAACAAACCAAAATGTCTTACTGTAAGGTGGAATGGACTTGTTTCCAAAAAAAAAAATTTTTTTCCCTTGAGAACATATATTCATTTAAATAAATAGTAAAATACATAATTTGTAGCTGTGACTTTTATTGTTAAGACAGATACCTAGAAGCAGATTCTGAGATCAGTGGTCTCTTTTGACATCCTGTAGGAATAATTTATTGCTGTCAGTATCATACAATATCAGGGTTGGAAGGGACCTCAGGAGGTCATTTAGTCCAACCCCTGCTCAAAGCAGGACCACTCCCCAGTTTTTGCCTCAGATCCCTAAATGGCCCCCTCAAGGATTAAATTTACAAGCCTGGGTTTAGCAGGTCAATGTGCAAACAACTGAGCTATCCCTCCCACCTGTAAAATATGAACAAAAATACAGGAAAATTAGTGGATCTCAGGGTAGTTGTTTTAACATGGACTGGGGCTGAGTTCATCTATCTTCTCTTGATTGTGCTATTATTCACATCTGTCTTTTTTACATTAGTATTTAGTGTGGCAGCAAAGGTACCTTAAGTGAGCAGCATTAATTACTTTCTGGCAAAAACGGCTTTTATATTGTCACAGCACTGGCTTTTTGTTCTTTTGTTGCCTATCTGCTTTTTGGTTTATTGTTGCTCACTGTGTTTGTTTGATTCCTTCTGAGCTCAATCACATATTTGGTATTTAGGTCATGGCCATACTAACAAATTCATTTATATTCTTTACTCAGCATATGATATTCAGAGTTTATCTAAATGGCAGTATATGGTATCCACACTGGCTATCATCAGTACTATCTAATTACAATAAAAGGAAACATACAGTTTTCCTCCCACAAGGGTTTCACTCATTTGGCCAAATTCCACTCTTCCAGTGGTTTCAATGGGCTTTGCATCAGTCCCTGAATTACAACTGTGGAAGTACGTTGACTTCAAACAGACAAGCACATATGTACTTTAGAGCAGGACTGGGTTCAGAAGGTTGAAAGTGGAAAAAACACTACTGTACTTTATTTGTGCTGTTTCTTATGTTGTTGTTTTTTATTTATTTTATTTGTGCTAAATGTCAGGTCTTAAAAAGCCCCAGCACCCATCAACAATTTAATTAGAATTATAAAGAAATTGTGTTATTGTGCCTCTGACTTCAGTTATCACAAACGTTTACCACAGTATATATTAAAGAATAATAAAAAGTGCAGACCAGTTTAAATAGATACTTCATAGTTGCTGGATGAGGCCTTCTTACATACTTAGGTGTAAACAGAAAGAGAATTTAGTAAAGTATCATGTCACAATGGGAAATAAACTGAATATCACAGCAGCTTGGTTTCAAAATAGGCTAATTCAGTGAAAAATAAACAAGTCGCTTTGAATGCCAACAGTAAGTGGAGCCTGCACACTAAGGTCAGGTGAATCTCAAAAAGTTCAAGGTTCCACAAAGCTCACATACTGGGTTTGTTCACAAACAGAAAACAAATGTTCATTAAGGGTTAAGGCTATAAATTGAAAAAAAATGGCCTTTACGTAACTTGAAGTTTTAAAGGGAAAGGACACAGTAAAGATTGTGCAATATGAATTTTGAATTACAAGATTATGAGGGTAATTTTCTTCAAGGAATGAGGGGAAGGTGTGTGTGTATAAACATGTGCACTCATTTACCACGATTTAGCATGGAATTCTAGCAGCAGGGGGCAAATACTGACCCTCTATTTCAAAGCCAGGAAGGGGTATTGCACTGGAACAAGTGCTGTTCTACTCTAAAAGTAGGAGGCAGATTTGGAGAAGCTGCCAGGGCGTTTGCCTTGGACTGAAGAAACCTCTATAAAATTGAAGTGAATCCATTTTGGAGGAGTGAGGTAAGAAAGATGCAACTGTTTTTACACCTGTCCAGCTACCTAGGCTATTCATATTGCCCTTAATGAGGTAAATGTAGGACATGCAAATGTGCACTTTTTAGTGTATTCAGATAGGTCTATATCCATTAAAAGCTTGGCCCTCACTGTAGCTTTTTAATGAGATTAATTTATAATTAATATATTTTCACCTCTCTTCAGTTATTCTGTTGTCTGTGAAGAGCCATGCACAGATCTTCCTCAGAAATCAGCCTGAAGTCCTATTCAAAAGAGGGAAGTAACATTGCTTTGTTTCCCTCTGATCTTCTTCCAGTACACAAACTTTAAAGAGTTAAATTTGAAAGAATTGTGGTGCTGAGCAGCTGCACTGGGAAAATGGCTTTGATTCTGTCTCCTGTGGCAAAGACTTTTCAAAATCAGTTGCCCCCAAATCACTTAGGAGCTGGAATTTCTCACTTATAACAAATGCTTTTTTTTTTTAAAAAGGCACTAAGGCTATGAATTAATATGATGGCTTCATTAGCCACCACTTACAAATGAAATTGAAGTGGAATCCAAAATAAGGCATCTTGGTAAATAGCAACTTGTTTGTTTGCTCCTCCCCTCACTGACACTGGCTGAGAGTGAGAATAAAACAGATGCAAGAGAAAGCATCATCCTCCCTACCGCAATAGTTCTGAAATATATCAATATTTCTTCTCTCACTATGGCAGAAAAGAGAGTCGAGTGCATGGCTCTGTGCAGAAATCTCTGGCCGACACACTGGTGCCTCAATACTTGTTGGTACATTTTGTAAAAACAAAGCCATACATACGGCACAAGGGTGATGACAAATATCTGTGTTCTATACCTCTAATCAACAGGAGCATGCATTCTAGCAATTTGGTTTTTCAGTGTCTGACTCATTGCTGCAGATGAACAACATGACAGCAAATACTTTCAGAACCACCATTAGAAAGAGGGCTGCGGACAACACCCCTGCTTAGAAAACACTTCCTTCTCCCTCTCCCTCTTTGCAAACAGCACTAAATTGAAGATTATTAGCAGCATAAAAACCAGACAGGGATTTCAAGCTGCTGACATTGTGGCATTGAATACATAGAGCTCAGCAGCAAGACGCCAGCAGCAATCTGAAACAACCTTCAGTAGACCCCCATCTAATAACTGCGGATTCAGAGCATCACTGGATGTGAAACCTCCCAAGGTTATTGAATAACAATCCTATTTCTGTTAATAGTAGATGTTCCTACTTGTCTTATAATTAGTCACTGTGGAGTTTTTATAAAGGTCATTGGGGTGAAATAGAATGCTGTGATTTCTATTAAGAAAAAAAGAAAAAAGCAGAGGAAATGATCCTTCCACAATTCATTAGCGCTAGTCACAGTTACCTCCAGTGTTTTTTGTGTACATTGCAGGCCTTTTATGTTCTTCATCCTATGAGTGATTGTTGTGCTGGGAGAGGCAGGGACCTGAACATCTGCAGCTCCCCTAAAGCCAGTGTATGCTGCTGCTTGAGCAACAATGGCCACTTAACTTAAACAGGGTCTAGTTTTCCCCCCCAGTAAAAAACACTCGCATTTCCTGCTGTGTGTCAGTGAGCCTCTGCATGAGTCTGTGAATTGCAAATGGCTGGAAAGAGCATAGGTCTATTTTAATCAACGGTGATTTTCTTTCTTTAAAAGTGGTAAGACTTTACACTGGCTGAATCATCAAAAGCATGCTCCATGCACTTCTATGGTATAACATCGATATCATCTATTTCACATTTTCTTTCTCTGAACAGGGGAAAAAACCCAGCGCCATTATCATAGACATTTTTTGATTTTTCCAGCTGATGAGCTGTGAGTCTGTCAATACACTGTGGTGTATGAATGTGTGCCTGTTTTAACACCCACAAGTAAATCTGCATCAGTAACACAGAAAGGCTCATTTTTATTATTGATATTCCAAGGACAAGTATAGAGATGATTGACCTGATTATTTTGTGAAGCTGGTTGCAAAACTAGCATGGAGAGTCTACCTTGATGTTGTGGTACCTGAAAAAGTCTAGGCTGCGATTTGTTGCCTAATTGGATGGGAATTAAGGGCTGCAAGCAGCAGAGCTCTCCCATAATCCTAGAGGAGGCACACCTTCTTTTTGGTTTAGATCCATCTATACCCATTGATCATAAGTGCTATTGTACTTGTGCCCAACCACTGAAACATCCTATGCATTCTCATGGTGCCCAGGGGCTATGGAAAGCCTGTCTGGTCCTTCACTTGCTTCTTGCCCTTTCACTGCCATGAAGGGAGTCATTGGATTTGGCCTATGATGCCATCAGAAGAAGTGTTACACCCATAAGTTCCCACTTAAGGAGACTTCTAAGACTGGCAGATAGGTCCATGTTTTCAGTGAAAATGAAAAGCTAACCCTGCATCAAATTTGTGAATACCTGTGAAAGTGTGGGATTTCACACACTCACAGAGGATGGTAGTTTAATTCACATGGCACTAACAGTCATAGAATATTAGGGTTGGAAGAGACCTCAGAAGATCATCTAGTGCAACCCCCTGCTCAAAGCAGGTCAAATCCCCAGACAGTTTTTTTTTAAACCCCCATTCCATAAATGGCCCCCTCAAGGATTGAACTTACAACCCTGGGTTTAGCAGGCTAATGCTCAAACCACTGAGCTATCCCTCCCCCTCAATGAATGTACTTTATTAAATATGGCTAACCAGAAAGGACAGCAAGATTACATATTAGTGTATATAAATGTACTATCCATTGTCAACAAAATCCTTTGTCCTACACTCAAAGAAAATAATTTATTTGTACATATGGAAAAATCCCTTTCTTGGTTACAACTATTCCTACTAAACAAATAGATGTATTTTTCTTGAATGAGAAGATGCTGAAGACCACTGTTAACCAACATACCTTTGACATTTCTGTCCTGATTTCCTCCCTTTCTTTTTCTCTTATTACTTTTGACCTAGATTTTCACTTAAAACATTGCTACTTTGCATTCCTTTCAGTTTCAGCATGCTCAGCTATTATTCCTTCTATCGTGTTATCAGATGTTCTGTAGGTTGACAGTTATTACTGTGTGCTGATGGAAGATGAAGTCAGAATAATTACATGTGGCTATTCCATGCCTGGTATGCATATCACCATCCTAATCATGGTATTGTGCACTATTTTTCCCAGCCTCACTGTCTTGTTTTTGTAATCTGTCCTGAACTGGTGTGTGTGACATTCCAGTTTTTATCTTTTTCAGTTCAGAAATCATTTAAAAATAACTAGTCTCAGTGATATGTAATTCTTTAAACAAATATTCTTCTCTAGGCAAATGATCTGTGCCATGTGAATCTGAAAGAATGTGAAAAAATATAAAGAAACTAGTTCTTTGATTTATTGTTTCATAAAGGGACACTGGGAAGATAAATCACATTTAAAAAGGAAAAAAAGGCAATTACTAGTATGTACCAGATTTTTAAAAACTATATTTTAAAGAGCTAATTTCACGCTCACCCTTTCTAGTTTTTAATAGTGTCGCAACCCTAAGGTCTTTATTCCAACATGGAGTCTGTATGGCCAATTGTCGGTCATCTAGAGGTCACACTGGTACTGTGTGCAACACCATGGTGCGGTGTGCAACATTAGAATGCCATGTGCATTTTCCCGCTCTTTTTTCCTGGTCACCTAGGGTTCAGGCTAGTGCCGTGTGCAGTTTCCCGCTCTTCTGCCTGGTAACCCAGGGATCAGGTTAGTGCTGTGTGCAAAACACCGGCGTGCCGTGGGCAAAGGGATTCAATCTGACCAATCGTAGGTCAGTTCAAAAGGTCAGATTAGGGTTGTGTGCAAAATAATGCTAGTGTGCTGAGTGCAGCTTCTAGTGTGCCATGTGCAGACTCTATCTACGTAGGGGGCAACAGATCGGAACCTGGAGGGTGTAGGAGCTAGGGACCAATCAAATTTTGACAAGTATAAAAGAGCCTTTGAATAAAACCATGCCTCGTGCCAGGATCTGCAGGAGTATCCACGTACTGACTGAAGGACCTGATCAACCCTTCAGCCAGGGGTCTCCTTCGGATATAGCCGGCTCGAGACGTGTCGTTTATTGCTTTTTCAACGTTATCTTCTACAGATTCGGTATGCTTCTGGTGTCTGTACTGCTGGTCAGCTGCGCCTGGAATATAGTACTTGCTTTCTAATTTTTCTGTCTGTGCTTTGCTTAGTCTTTTCCCTTTTCCCCTCTCTTATTTGGTACAGAACTGTATGTATTGTTGTTATCTGATGTAAAGTTGTGTATATATGGTATATAAAAACTGAGTTGTTGTAGTAACTGCTATTGAAGTTAATTGGTGTATTTGAGAGTAGTATTTGGTTAGTGTGCACATAGTTTATTTAATTTGGTATATTCGTTTGCTTGATTTTTAAAGAACAGTTAATTTTAAGTCATTTGGTTTCTTGTTAATGGATGTGAATAGTATGCTTCAAGTTGTGTGAAGGTTTTGTTCCAATAGTACTGCTAGTTGGTAAAAGTGCTCCTCCCCAGCCCAAGTTGTGATTTTCTCCCTGTTAATAAACGGCTACGTGGTGTTTTGAATTTTCAGTCTGTCTGGTCTTAATTTTCCTCTCTCAATTAAAAAAATTCACCGAACCTGCATTAGAGACAGACAAATAGCTCTTCATATCTCACTTATTTTGGAAAATATTAGATTTTCTAGTCTTTCACTATCTGTTTAGGATTGTTTTCACTACATTTCCCATGACCAGAATAATGTTATTGGTTAATAGTTTCTGATACTGTGGGGCAGAATTTAAATTTAAAAATGGGTACTGACAATGCCAAACATTCAAAAAAATCAGGAGACAGGTTCCCCCAAAATCACAAGATTGGCTAAAAAATGAAGTTTTAAAAAAATAGTTTTAAAATGGCTCCTGGTTTTGGAGCTTTTAAGGTTCATATTTTCTGCAACCATGAGGGCTAGAAACTTCCTTGTTTTGAAATACAAACAGAGATAGTAACATCAACACATGACTCTAGGAGCTGGGGCTTTAAGAAAAACAAAAACAAACCTACACCAAATATTGTGAGGCTTAGGCTAAAACTACAGGAGTTGGCAACACTGAAAAATTAATGAAATGTCACTGAAAACTTAAAAATTCTATTTATTAGGTTTAGGAAAAAAATAGATTGCAAAATCAACAAAGGATGTTGACTTCTTCATATTTGTGTAATCAAGTTTTGATTCAACTTCCACTAAAATTAATAGAAAGACTCCTGTTGACTTCTGATGAAGTTGGATGGAACCCTAAATGTGTCCAGAAATTTAAATCTACAAAGACGAATATGTCCGATATTAGTATATTCCCTAATGCCTTCTAACCAAACACACACGGACACTCACTACACATACACAGAACAACATAAATGCCACCTTTTATTTTTTGTGATCGTATCAGATCTCAAATCTAATTAGGCTTGGGCTTAGAAAGTAGTTGGATGGGAGCCTGCCATACGGTAAGTGATACAATTACTTCTCAGACATGACTAAACCAATACCTCAATGCTGTGCTACAGATTGCTGTCATTAAAAATCCCATTCCACTTTTTGCCAAGCCAACATTCTGGCCAAGTTCAGTCTGAGTAAATGCATTCTGTCTACCAAAATGCACCCTGCAATTTTCTATGCTAAACCGCCAATTAGTGTCATTGTGCATTGGTAAGCAGGAGATATGTTTTGACCTAGAGGTGATTGCATTTTAGCGATGGGTGACATGATCCCTATGCAGATATTTTTATTTTTATTTTTTTTACTTGTAAAGTGGTTTGGGATTAAAGGTGCTGAATGAATATACAATTATAATTAATGCAAATCTGCATTTAAATAATGTAACAGTCCGACAAATATACAAAAGCAAGAAAATGTAGACTGAAGGCTTGTCTAGTTACAAAACTCTTATATAAAATACATGGTCAACTCCCTTTGACATACCACAAGAGATACTTAGTAATCAGAAATCCTCAGTAACTGCAAAAACAGGGTAAAGGAAAAACTCTGAATTTTCTTTTGTGGTTATTTCAAACCAATTTCCTGTTCCCTCCAACATCCTCCACCCCCTCCCCCCATTACTACTGAATATAAAACTTTAAAAGAAATGGACGAACACGAGCTAGATAAGTGATTTCCTTTTAAATAATAACCGTTGCATGCATGCATGCACGCACACACACGACATACACATCCCTATGGAAAGGACTCCTAGATAACTAAGTGTCTCTTTGAAAATGTGACACCTAAGAGAACAATCTCTAGCTCCTCAAAGCAAGAATCAAGCAAAGAAGACACTTACATTATTTATTTTATAGTGCCAGTGGGGCTTTTTAGTCTAGCCTCTAGACCTGAATTTCAAGACCCATGCAGAGCGAGATTCTGCACCATTAGAGGCATCTTCTTTCGCTGAGAAGTTCAACTAATTTTCTTCCTCACCTACCTAAGTAAAAACTGTATGTAATGAGTAGAGGTATAAACTGCAAATATGATTAGACTCTAAATTTCTTATGTGCTCTTTTCCCTTTAGCTATTACCTCTTAAATGGGCAAGGAACGCCTCATTGCCTGAGTCATTTAAAACCATAGACTCAAAGCTTTGAAAAAAAGTCTATTGGTAGGAGCAATCTAGCATTGCCTGGAAGAGGGGCAAGATGAGCTAGTGTGTTTCTCCCTGCTCCATACTATAATTGCTCTAATGCTATCATTAGTTTGTTTGTTCAGTCAACTTTATCTTTTATAGAAACTCCCAGTGAAAACTTTTGTTTTGTCCACTATTGCCATTAAACATTTATATTATGGTAGTGCTTACAGGCCTCAGCCATTTTTCTAGGCACTGCACAAACATTCAGTAAACAGCACTCTCTTCCCCAAAGTTGTTTACAGCACATATGAAGAGGGGAAAAAATGTACAGAACATTAGAATAACTTTCTTTGTAGCCTTATCCTTCATTACATTGGCTACAATAGGGAAATCATTGTCTGCTATTTTGTTACTCCCATATGACACTTTACACATGTTCTTTCATGTTCAGTTTGGAAACCTGACCACGGCCTATACATGCTCAAACCTACATGATATTAAGCACTGTTGCCCTAAATCAGTTAAGTACTTAAGCACATACTTACCTCTGAGAATATGAGCAGTTCCATGGATTCAGTGACAGATTAATTCAATGGGACTATTCACATGCTTAAAGTTAAGCATGTGGTTTAAGTGATTTGCTGAATGGAGATGAAAGTGCGCAGAAGCCTTCAAACTGAGCTCTAAGTTAGGGGTCAGAATGTTAGTTTAAAGACAAACATTTTTGCTATTTAAAATGCATTGTACATATGTAGTTTTTTTGACTAAATTTTGGACTGGAAATTAACATGCTACTATGTAATCCTTCGTGTAGCTGTAAGGTGCGAGTGCCTGGTTTTATTAAATACAAGAATCAGAAAGCACTACAGTTCTTTGCTTGCTGTGGAATTTGTCAATTAAGAAATGTATATTTTGACAGCCATTTGCTGAATATCTTTGGCCCATTCCTCACTGGCTAATTGTGGGAAAGCATGAGAGGACAAAAGAATAAAGAAACATTTTTTTCTCATTCCCTTGTCATTTTAATTAATCGTGCCTTCAAAGTTCTAACAATAGAGATAAAGTTATGCTGTAAAACAGCATCTTCTTTCAAACAGTTCAGCAGCTACTAGAGTTTGCAGATTTTAGAGTTCTTGTGCAAAGTGCAGCATTGTAGGAGCTCCTCTATTAGACACTTAACTGCTTGTAACAAGTCTGCTGCGGGACCATTTCAGTCCCTAATGACTGTAACATGGAAACAGCTTGTATCTGACAATACAGTTACTTACGCGATTTGAAGACTGGAATGCACCTTACTGTAGTGACATTTTTACTAGAGTGATTTATTGTGCTTTAATTGTACATTTGCTGGGAGTTTGCTCCCATTACAGGTGATGGTTAAGACAATCGTAATCCAGCAGTAGTCCATGCATTTTGCTGCTCTTTACCTGCTTCATTTCTTAGCAGAGAATTTGTCCACTTGCCCCTTAACCCCAAGGCTTGAGTGCTGTGTTTCTGGAGAGTTGAAGATGTATTTGAAGAATTATATTGCTTTAGTTATGGAGGGAAGATTCATCCTCATTTATGTCAAGATCTTTTTGCACCACTCTAGCAGTGCAAAGAGACAGTAAAGTGGACATAATTACAATTTTACTCACTTTATCTTTCTAGAACAGTGGCAAGAGGCCTTTCTAGATATGAAGATTAGACCCTGAAGATTCTAAATTCCACCACCCTCAAAATTTAATTTTTGAAATCCAAAGTCCATTCAATATTGTCTATTTAAATGGGGGAATGGGACAAGGGCACAGAACCGCAACTGCTGCATGCACACTCACATGTGCATATACATGCCTTTCAAACAGCCAGTTCCCAGCAGAGAGATCTAAAATGACCTGAAAAAAAGGGGCAAGCATGGAATTTATTGGAAGTGTCAGCTGGGAGTGGTGGGGTTAAGACTTTGTTTGCACCAGGCCTCTTTTCACCATGCTACCATCAAACAAAATGTCCGCAACCAGTGAAGGGACTTATTGCATAGGAAGATTGGACTGAAGAAAAGAAAAAAATAGACTTTGAAGGAGAGGGAAAATACTGCAGTAACAACTTTACAGTGGTTCAGTTTGTATTTTATCCAAGCTAATTCATCCATCCTAATACTTACTCCATCTCTCAATTTATGCAATGCACCTGTTATGGTTTCGGGTGATCCAAGGGGTACAAGCCTCTGACTTTCAAACTAAAACTAAACTATCTTGTAGACTGTATTGTAAATTTCAGTAGCTTTTTGCCATCAAAGCACATTGTCCGATTTTCTCAAACTCTTTTATAGACTCATAGACTTTAAAGTCAGAAGGGACCATTATGATCATCTAGTCTGACATCCCGCACAATGCAGGCCACAGAATCTCACCCACCCACTCCTGCAACAAACCCCTAACCTATGTCTGAGTTATTAAAGTCCTCACATTGTGGTTTGAAGACCTCAAGCTGCAGAAAATCATCCAGCAAGTGACCTGTGCCCCATGCTGCAGAGGAAGGTAAAAAACCTCCAGGGACTCTGCCAATCCGCACTGGAGGACAATTTTTGAACGAGGCTAATATAAATCCAAAATATAAGAGGAGGGGATGGGGACAACTCTAAACTTTATGAGTTTTATGAAACCTGTGAGATGTTTGAAATGCTTCTGAGCGTCATAAAATGTTTTTGTGCACATCTTCCTGGAGGTCATAGTCCCCCTACTCTGGAACAATCTACCTAGGGGACATTGTAGCCCTAAAACGAAAGTTAAAATTATCCACAGTAAAAGACATAAGACAGCAATAACAAAATAGGGCTGATCAGAAAACAAGAATTCTATTTCACAAAAAGTTTCCACATTTCAGTCCACCTCAGGTTGAAACCAAGACCTTTCGAATTTTTGCAGAAACAGAGAGCTCCATCTACCCCACAATAGCAAGTAGCCTGACTCAGAATAGAGACTTCAACCTTGGTTTCCCACATCCCAGATGCGTGCCAGTCTTAAAATTTGGTCTCTTTCTTTATCCTAATGAATATTTAATTATGTATATACGCTGGAACAGCTCCAATGGGAGAGCTTGAGAAATGCAGCCCAGCAAGTGCCCTAACCTCCAGACTATTAGCTATTCTTGGGTCTTGCTCTAGTTCTGACCAGAAATTACATCCTGGATATTAGAAACCTTCCCAACAAGAGATTCATCAAAGCATTTCAGTTTTGACAAATCAGCATTTTCTGACCAAAAAAACCTCACTATGTTGAAAAATTCCCAACTAGCTCTACAATAAGCCCAGTGGAGTCCAAGACTACTGAATCACTCAGTAGCCAAGCTGCCTAACTGCAGTGGGAATTCAGCCTCTGTAACGAATTGGCCCTTCTGTACTTATAAGGAGCATTCATCACAGGCAGAGGGAATTTACCACAAAGTCTTTAGAGGACACAGGAGCAAATCAGCCTTCCAACTATCATTTAGCTTCGAAGCAGAGTGCAAAAAATATGTTTTTTGTTCAAGTTGTTTTCTGGGGTTTACAGTATGAGTCCCCCGTCCCCCCCCCCCCACCCCCCTCCAGCAACTGTCTCTTTTCTAGAAGACCATGCCAGGAGTATGAGGTTTTCCAGTGTTTGTTGGGGCCAGGAGACGAAAGATCTATTTTTCACATCAAATGAGCCTTTTTAGTTTTTTTTTCAAACCATTTATATCATCAGATATAAAATGAAATGTAGCTTTGGGTTTTTCCCCTTCTCAAACCCTTTCCTTGCCTGTGCCCTCTTTCCATTCAGCGAGGTATGTAGTACTCTGAATGATACTGTAATCCCTTCTGGCAGTAGAACAGAAACATGGTTTCCATTACGGTTTATTACTTTTTTTCTTTTCTTTTTTTTTTAATCAAGCCATGTGAAGCTCAAGAGAATCAGGCCTCTGTTAGAAACTGTAGACAAGACATATTGTGGGCCTAGTTCTCCCATATTGCTATATGGATTCAGTCCATGTATTAGATCCTGGTGCATGGTTAAAATAAAATAAAGTACATGATGTGCCCATTTAATACTCTGAAAATACATTATTTTTGTTTCACTGGTGGGTATTTGAAAATCTATTTCCTGTAGGAATGTGCATGCAGCACATTTGGAAATTTTCTAAGCAGCAGACACCATTTCTGTAGATTAGCAATAAGTGCCACTTTTTATAAACAGATTTTGAATCTATTTAATCCTGAACTCATCTAGAGCAGTCACTTTTCAAAAAGTGAGAGATATTGTCATTTAGAGCTGGGAATAGAATTTGAGACTCCTAGATTCTATTCATAGATCTATCACTGACTTAGTAGTGTGTGACCATGGAGAAAAGTTATTAACCTCACTATTTTCCTCAATCAGTCCATCTGTAAAATAGGTAGAATAATATTTATCTACTTCCCAGGATAGTGGGTAAGATTAATAACTGAAATTTGTAAAGTGGCTTATGACCCTGGGTGAAAGGCAATATGTATTTGCAAAGTATTATATATAATATGTTACCAGATGTTAGAAAAAAAGGTTAAATTTGTCTTAAACTATCTAACATGCCACTGAGCTTTCTACGTAGCAAATGTTGGACTGCAATTCATTATTAAAGAAGAATGGAGAAGTCTCATAAAACTCCTTTAAGAGCCAAATTCTACTTTCAGAGATACAGCCACAACTTTCATTGAAGCCAACAGGAGTTGTACTCAAATGCCAGGACACAAAATTTGCCCATATTTCAACTACCATTTTTAGGTTGGCTGGTTCATAAGTGCATATTCTTAGATTTCAAGGGCATTAGGGACCATTTTGATCATCTAGTCTGTCCTCCTGCATAACACAGGCCATAGGTGTGCCCTAGAAATAATTTGTAGAGATTTTTTTTAGAAAAAAAACAAAATCAAAAACACATTCCATTTTGATTCAAAAATGGTCTGTGATGGAAAATCCACTACAACCCTTGGTAAATTCTTCCAATGGCTAATTAATTTCACAGTTAAAAATGTACACCTTATGGCAATCATGCCCTTGCTGTGGGGGATCTATGGGATTCAACTCAATCCTTTGACTTCTGATTCAATATATTCTTCCTCATTTGAAAAGCAAACAAACAATGCTCAAGAATGGCATCTTAAAAATGCTGAGCATTGGCTTAACTCTACTGTCATTGAAGTCAATGAGAAACTTCCATTGTCTTCTACAAGACCACGGATCAATGCTGAGCATCTTTCAAGAAATCAAACCTCAACCGTTATTTTAAAAGATGTTTTTATTCTGTCTACTGATGGCCTTACATTGTATTCAATACCTAGCCCTCCTCCCCCATTCCTTTACACCTCTGTTTGATAATGGGCCCACTTGTTTGTATCTATTTGAATTTTAAGAGGGCATTATTTTGTATGATGTTATTTTGTATTTTGTACAGTCTCCTTGAAAGGCTGAGAAGATTTATAAAATAAATTAACAATTATATTGCTCTACTTTTGCTGATTATGAGATTGTTAAACATTAGAACTAATCCTGATGGTTTTACTGTTTTGTTTTAAGAGACATTTTTTTGGTCATTTGTTTTTTGGATAATATCTTTGTTTTTTCATACTTTGTTCCTTTTGTAATCTTCGTAGTCAATAATCAGCTAGTTATCACTTGTTGCCAGCATACAGTAATTCACCAAGTAGGGTCACAACTCTGGTATCTGCATTTGGAAAGAGTGAATATTAATAGCCTCTCCAAGTCTCCTTATATGTTGTGTGTGAATTCAACTACCTTTTTAGTTATAAGAATAATGTACATACTTTTTTCAAACCTTTGTTGTTCTAATTAAAAAAAAAAAAAAAGAGGTCAATGGGTACTTCGCCCAATTCAGGACCCGGTAGGCCTACGCTTTGTACAATAGTCATTTAAATGAGAGTTGTGTGGAGAAATTTCGTTGTTGGCTTTGAAAATTTGCGTCTAAATTCTCAACTGTCTTGGGCTATTCTTCAGTCTCTAACTACCTTGAAAGGATCATCACTCCAGCATCTCCCTTAATGTTCTCTAATAGGAAGAAACATCAGAAGAATTTGACTGCAGTGTTATACTAAGACATACACATAAATTACCAAAAAGTAGAAGAGATCACATAGCTCATTAATGATTTTTTTCTAGGTGCTGTGACTGCTGCAAGAGTCTGTGTATGCATATATCTGGTGAAGGAGGGAGGAGGAGGTGTGGAGAAGAGCATTCATGTATTCTCTCTTTTGTGTTACATTTTGTACTACATATTTGAAATTAAAATGGAGGAATAAAAAAAAGCATGCACGTAATCTCTGAACTACAGTAGTGGGATAAAATATTTTATCCACAGGGGGACAGAGAAGGGGAAGAGAACAACTTATCTAAGTAAAATAAGTTATTTTTCAATAAGAAATTATATCAATTGTGGAAAGGCATTTTTTTTTTTTAAATCTATGATTTATTGACTACCAGAAGCTTAGGGAAAAACAAAACAAAACAAAACAAAGTAAACCTAAAAAAGCTTTTGTGTGGTCCCTGGCATGGAAAAAAAAATCTGGAGCAAATTAGAGTTGATATAAACAGTAGGATCTGAGGTTTGTCTCACATATATGGAATTCTAAATTAATATGGAGAATTGCTGAAGCTGTCAGACTACAGAAGCAGAAGTAGAAAATTAGGTGAGCAAAAAAGTGTGTGTGTCTAATGTGAAACTCAAGTTGCATTAAACTATTTGGACCACCACTTTGTTCACCAAATATTTAAAACGTTAGAATATTAAGCTTTGTCTGTCTGTGCTGTAATGTTTTCTTCTCTCATCGACTATTTATTTAAATGTCTCTGTGTTAATGAGGAAATTTAGGACTGCACCTTGAAGTGTCAGATTAGCTAGCCTTTGGAGGGGACGGATTTTTGCAGTTTGTTTCTGTTGTAAAATGATTGTGTTATTCCATTTGACTTTTTAAAAATGGACATTTTAAGAGTATGGGCCTTTTCAATGCACTGAACTGTCCAAGAGAGACTCAGATGGTTAGAATCAATGTGACAAATACAGGGGGGAAATAACTTAAAGGGCCAAATTCTGCTCTCAGCTACACTAGTATAAATCCAGATTGGTATCAGCAAATCTGAGAATGAAATCTGAATCATCAGATTTTTAATCTGATCATTTGCTACTGTCTTCCATTTTACTCCTTTCTAAACTGCTTAACTAGGGTCAGCTCCTCAGCTGATGTAAATTGGCCCAGGTATCTATATCTGTCTGTCTAGACAGCAGTTTATATGGCTCAGTCTAGAATCTGAGCACCTCACAAAGTTGAATAGATTTTATTGTCACAGCAAATCTGTGTGGTAGGGGTCTATTACCTCCATTTTACAGATGGGGAAATGAGTCACAGCGTAGATTAAGTGATTTGCCTGAGTTCACACATGAAATCTGTCCCTTAGCCCATTTAAATTAACCCAGGTCTCCCTGAGCCACTGTGCAATAATTTATCCACCAGACAGACTATTCTTCCTACCCCAACTCCAAACCAACTTTACATCATCTGAAGATCTGATCCCCATGCTACATCTTTTTGAAAAATACGATTCTCCATGTAGAAACTGCTGTTTACTGTATGTTCACTCATAGCCTTATTACCTGATTAGTCTTACTGCTACTCCACCAGCAGTACAATCTAACTTTTTTGCAATTAAAACTGTTGCAATTTACCTTGCAAAATACGGAGTCTCTTATTTGATCATCAGGTATTGGCTACTGCCAGAGACAATGAGAGTGGACCCAACTGACAGTGCTGGGGTGAAGAATGGTAAATTCACCATGTTTTATTTTTCTTACTAACGCAAGAGCCACAAAGACAGTGGTCACAAACATGAGGCCTACAGATCTGCAGTTCATCTGCAGAGTAAAAGAAGCCAGAGGATTTTTCTAGTGTATTAAAGGGTGCCATGAGAAGCAGTGTTAACAAGGCTATCTAGTGCAATGCTATCCGCAAAGACTTAAGAGTGTGAGTACCAACATCAGAGCAAACTGTTAGGAAACAGGGCATAAACCCCAAATTTGTTGTGAGCTATCTACTTAGATTTCACAAACCAATCATCAAATGCCAACTCTTCAGGCACTGTAACAGTCCTAACATGGAGTCACAGACAGAGTACTCTGATGTATCTTGCCACCCAATGAGCATACCTTTATGGTAGATGGGCCCTTACACCAAGAATCACAGCAATGTTCAGGTTACATCCAATCCCAGAGGGCATCTTATTCCAGGTCAATTGCATCTTAGATCTCATACCAAAAGGTAAAGCTTATAGCTGATCCTACAATAAACTACCCAAAGACTTATTAAATAGGAAAAGGAAACCAGAAAGTTATTTACAAGGTTAAAGCACCTAAACATAGATACATATATAAGTTACAGTCTTAAGTTTCAAAAGCTAACAAAAGCCTCTGTAATCAGCAAGCTCTATGGGATGTCCACACTGCAATATAAGCCTGAGCTCAGGCTTGAGGCCCCTTCCCCCCCTATTTACATATAAATAACTCAGATTTAAGCTCGGACCTAGGATCTTAGGACCCTGCAGGGCTGGAGGGTTCAAAGACCTATTGCTTTTCAGTGTAGATGCAGTCCCCCAACTCAGGTCCTGGGAGTATGCCAAAAGCATCCTGCAATCCCATGGGCCAACTTCCTTTGTCTACTCTAGCCCCCAAATCACCAATCAACTCTATGGAAATGGAATTAGCCTCCACTGGTGTAGGGCAGCAACCCAGTGAATCAGTGTTTAATCCTTTCATAGTCTTCTGACCACAGAGCTACAAACACACTATCAGAAACCCTTCTCTGTTTGCAACAGAGCCTGAACAGAAGCAGCCTTTTGCAAAGTGCACTGCTTCGTGGTCACAGAGCACAGCCAGATTTTGGTCAATCTCTGGTGTGAGGCCAGCAAAGCTGTGGATTTCAGTAAGAGTAACAGGAGTGACCACACACACCAGAAAAAAGCAAAGAACTGGCACCATTGCAAATTTACTGGGTCAATGAACAGGGCAAGGAGCAGATAAAGAAGCTCAAGATTGAGTACAGGAAAACCAGCGATGAGAATGGCACTTTGGGCAGACGCGTAGCGAGCGCCCTCCGTACCCTCTGACCGGAGGGGGCCCCGCAAGGAAGGGGGCCCCTAAAAGTGGCAAAAAAAAATGTAAGGTATAACTAAGTAAGTGACATTTATTGACGCTATTGCACAATCCATGTCTGTTTTACTGACAAAACCGTGAAGTCATTATGATACATCATAATGCTATTGGCTACATCAGTTGTCTGTCGGTCAGTTTTGAATTTTAGTTGGACCCAAAGAATGTGTATTTGCGTTCATAATAGCGGTCGGCGGATAAATGTTATTAATTTAGTTGTTTAGTTTTTTATCGTTTCTGCATTGTAAGGGGCCCCAGACGTATGTTCGGAGGGGGCCATGTTCTTTGTTGCTACTGCCCTGACTTTGGGCAACTTGCCAGCATCATGCCCTGTTTTACACAGAGTTTGGCTGGGCACTGTACAGAGCCAATGGTGGTGCCTGATGGCCCGAGAATTGAGCATGGGGACTGATGGGAGCCAGCAGCAGACACTGAGTGACTCTCTTGCTGAAACCAGTACTAGAAGCAGCTTTGGTGCAAGAACAGTAGTATCACATCTTGGGGCTGTACTCAGAGTAGGATGACCAGATGTCCTCATTTTATAGGGACGGTCCTGATATTTGGGGATTTTTTGTATATAGGTGCCTATTACCCCCTCGCATATCCTGCTGCAAGTTTTCATATTTGCTATCTGGTCACCCTAACTCGGAGGAGCTTTTTGATACTCCCTGCTCCCCTCTCCCAGAAGAACAGCACATCGCAGAGCCTGCAGTAGATTCTGGAATGAGAAGGATTTCTTTTCTATGAACCAATGCAAATGTTCGTAGAAGCCCTGGCAAGCAGCTTGTATCTGTCACCAATGGCTTGGTGCTCCCTTCCTGCTCTCACACTTCCCACCAAGTGGAGTTCAAAATGGTGCCCAGGAAATGCAAACAGTAAAAATGCCTTGAAAATGAATTTGTGCTGGAAAGGCACATATTTTTGCTAGAGTATTCCTCTTTCTTAAAAATAACCACCTTACATTTGCCATGCCTGTAAGTATGCCTGTCTGTAACCACTCAATGGGGTAACAAACCGCATGGAAACAGTGACATGAGGTGTGTGCGGGGGCGGGGGGGGGAGATGAAAATTTTTTACATTTATAAATCTAATCCGTTTTAGTTAAAGTTGGTCCATGCAGTCCATTGAGGACTTGGGTTTGTAATTTTGTCCAAAAATGTGCTGGGAGGTGTGGTGCGTGGGGGAAATAGAGCAAATGACTGTGGAATTCTCTGTGTTTGCATGCAGTCCTAACTGGCTAATGCAGTTTCCTGTTGATTCCTTCATGAATTGTGACCCAATCCTACATACTGTTAGATGCAAACTTTTCCTGAAGCAGAAACTCCAGGTAGGTAGTCACATTTCAGGGAAGGGCATATTTTCCAGGGCCACCTTGGTAGCTGATCAGCCCACTCTACTCAGATGTGCTACATGGCTGGGTAGCCCAATGTAGTTTTGCAATTGGGCTCCATGAGCAGGTAGGCAGGGCAACTTTGCCCTGTACAGTCCATCATATTGATTCCCTTCACATAGATGCCTCCATCACCCTCCCCTGGTGCCAAGTGCATGGAAAACAGGGAAAGAAAGAAAAGGAGAACAGGGACCCAGTGGATGTGCAGTGGTAAATCTTGTACAAGACAAGCCCCCTAACTTGTTTGCACTCATTAAAGTACTTCATTCTTTGTTTGTTTTTCAAAGACTCGTGGGACTAGAAGAGACCTCGAGAGGTCATCTAGTCCAGTCCCCTGCACTCATGGCAGGACTAAGTGCTCTTAGTATCTGTCTAAACGGCTGTTTAAAAATCTCCAATGATGGAGCTTCCACAACTTCCCTGGGCAAGTGTGCTTATCCACCCTCACAGTTAGGAAGATTTTTTTCCCCTAATGTCCAACCTAAACCATTCTTGCTGCAATTTAAGCCCATTGCTTCTTGCCCTATCCTCAGAGGTTAATGAGAACATTTTTTTCTCACTCCTCCTTGTAACAACCTTCTATGTACTTGAAAACTATTATGTTCCCCCGCCCCCCTCAGTCTTCTCTTCTCCAGACTAAACAAACCCAATATTTTCAATCTTCCCTCATAGGTTATGTTTTCTAGACCTTTAATCATTGTTGTTCTTCTCTGGACTTTCTCCAGTTTGTCCACCTCTTTCCTGAAATGTGTCTCTCAGAACTGGATACAATACTCCAGTTGAGGCCTAATCAGCACAGAGTAGAAGAGAAGAATTATTTCTTGTGTCTTGCTTACAACACTCCCGCTAATACATACCAGAATGATGTTTGCTTTTTTGCAACAGTGTTATACTGTTCGCTCACATTTAGCTTATGATCCACTATGACATGCAGCTCCTTTTCTGCAGCCTTCCTAGGCAATCATTTCCCATTTTGTATGTATGCAACTGATTTTTCCTTCCTAAGTAGAGTACTTTGCATTTGTCCTTATTGAATTTCATCCTATTTATTTCAGACCTTTTCTTGCAGTTTGCCCAGATCATTTTGAATTTTAATCCTATCCTCCAAAGCACTTGTAACCCCTTGCAGCTAGGTATCATCCACAAACTTTTAAAGTGTATTGTCTACTTCATTATCTAAGTCAGGGATCGTCAGCCTTTGACATGTGGCCCGTAAGGGAAATCCACTGGTGGGTCAGAGCAATTTGTTTACCTTCAGTGTTCGCAGGTTTGGCCAATGGCAGCTCCTACTGGCTGTGGTACATGGTTCCAGGCCAATGGGGGCTGCAGGAAGTGGCACAGGCCAAGGGATTCCCGCAGCCCCCATTAGCCTAGAAAAGCGAACCACAGCCAGTGGGAGCTGCGATTGGCCGAACATATGGATGCTGCAGGTAAACAAACCATCCCGGTCCACCAACAGATTTCCCTGGTGTGCCGTGTGCCAAAGGTTGCCAATCCCTGATCTAAATAATTGATGAAGATATTGAACAGAACCGGACCCAGAAATGATGCATGTGGGACCCCACTTGTTATGCCCTTCCAACTTGACTGTGAACCACTGATAACTACTCTCTGGGTACAGTTTTCCAACCAGTTATGCATCCACTTTATAGAAGCTCAATCTAGGTTGTATTTTTCTAATTTGTTTATGAGAAGGTCAGGAGAGACAGTATCAAAAGACATACTAAAGTCAAGCTATACCTCATCTACCACTTCCTCCCTATCCACAAGGCGTGTTACCCTGTCAAAGAAAGCTATTAGGTTTGTTTGATACAATTTGTTTGACAAATCCATGCTGACTGTTACTTATCTTATTATCTTCGAGGTGTTCACAAATTGTTACATTATTTGCTCCATTATCTTTCCAGATATTGAAGTTAAGCTGACTAGTCTGTGATTCCCTGGGCTGTCCTTGTTTCCCTTTTTATAGATGGCCACTTTCTTTGCCCTTTTCCAGTCCTCTGGAATCTCTCCTGTCTTCCATGACTTTTCAAAGATAAATCGCTAATGGCTCACGTATCTGCTCAGTCAGTTCCTTGAGTATTCTAAGACGTTTTTCCATCAGACCCTGCTTACTTGAAGACATCTAACTTGTTTAAGTATTAGAGGGGTAGCCGTGTTAGTCTGGATCTGTAAAAGCAGCAAAGAATCCTGCATGCATCCGACGAAGTGGGTATTCACCCACGAAAGCTCATGCTCCAAAACGTCTGTTAGTCTATAAGGTGCCACAGGATTCTTTGCTGCTTTTAAAGAGTCCTGTGGCACCTTACAGACCACCAGACGTATTGGAGCATAAGCTTTTTTTCCCCATTGACATTCACTATGTTAGATGTACTATTTCTACTAGCCTTTTTGGTGACAACTGAACAAAAAAAGTCATTTAGCACTTCTGCCATTTCTAAATTTTCTGTTATTGTTTTTCCGCCGCTCATTGAGTAATGGGCCTACCCTATCCTTGGTCTCTCTCTTGCTTCTAATATATTTGTAGAATGTTTTCTTGCTATCTTTTAGGTCTCTAGCTAGTTTGATCTCATTTTGTGCCTTGGCCTTTCTAATTTTCTCCCAACCCTACATGTGTATTTGTTTATATTCATCCTAGGTAAACTAGGTAATTTGACCTAGTTTCCACTTTTTCTAGGACTCTTTTCTGAGTTTCAGATAATTGAAGATCTCCTGGTTAAGCCAGAGTGGTCTTTTGACATACTTCCTATCTTTTCTACACAGTGGGATAGTTTGCTTTTGTGCCCTTAATAATGACTCTTTGAAAAACAGCCAACTCTCTTGAACTATTGATCTTATCTACCATCTCTTGGAGTTTTCTAAAGTCTGCTAAACCTTTCTTTAAGGTTCTGTTACTGATGTTTTAGTAATGGTAATTGGCCTGCCTGGCAAGGGGTTTATGTTGCACATTTCTAATACATATTTATAAATAAAACTGCATCACATCATACTATGTGTATGTAAAATAATAAAGGTAAACATACAATAAGAGACAATTAGGAATTAGCATGAAAACAGTATTCCTCAATACAGTTTGCTACATCAATCCATACTTCAGTCACTGCCTTACCTTAATCCATACTGTGAATCAGCCTCCCACTTCCATTGGATAAGTGGTCATGTCATTCATAAGTACATTGCTTGGCAGTCAACGCCCTCATAACTCCCCAAACACTGAATTCCCCGCTCCCCCTGCCCATCAATCAGCCCCATTCTCCTCCAACACATTCATAAAAGGTACTGTTCTCCCTCTTCCATTGGACCATGCAGGTCCATAAAGTGGGAGCACAAAGCATCCCTGACTTCTGTTGCCCAGATGCATCCAGCTCCAGCTATGGAAGGAGCACTTTCCGGCTGAGGGTATCGATTCAGCAGCCCCTTCCCATCAAAGGGCCATTTGGGGGAAATGGCTCACCTCTGGCTTCAAAGATTGTGAAGAACACAACAAGCCACAGTAATGTGGACAGCACTGATGACACTAGAATTAAAATGGGTCTGTAAACATCACCAATGGGATTTCAATCTGCCAAAAGCACATTCCGTGACCATTCTACACCCCCTGCGAGTGTAAACAAATTGTTTTTTGCCAAGGCCTCTAAAATCAGGATATGGTATCGTAAGCCAAAGCAAAAGATGATATGCGGGGTCCCCCAGAATAACGGTGGGGACAGTAACTCCATTTATAACAATATTATTTGGTGGGAATACTGTCCCAGTCTGTCCATGAATTGTAGACTCCCAATCAGTGAAAAAACCCAGGCTTCATGAACTTTTCCAGTGCAATTTGCCAATCACCATAGCATTCATAAATTGACCACTGCATAACAAGGACGTAGTACCCGTTGGTTTATGTATTCATGCTCCTTGAGAAGGGCAAACAAATCCAATCTATTGCCCCAGCACAGTTTGGAACCCCATTCTCTCAAACCCAGCAATTACTTCAGGAATATCTTTTAAGCCTCCCGCCTTGGGAAAAAAGACAAGCTTGATTACCCCCAGTTAAATTTCCAACAGCAAACTTGCTGGCAATGGACCTGCAGTAGTTTCGGTTAGCCATCTTCTAGCCATCAACCTGCTTTTGGACCAGCATGGATGCCTTCATGCACATGTCTTTATGCCGGCGGGTTGGGGCAAACTGCTCAGAAAACTTCAGAAATGCAGCTTCCTTCATGAGAAAGTTCTAGACCCACTGCTGGTCATCTCAGGCCTGCATGATAATGTGGTCCCACCAGTCTGTGCTTGTGGCCCTGCTCCAGAAGTGCTGGTCTGCATATGCGGCATCAGAAATTATACATAGTGTCATGAGCAACAGCAGCCAGTTTGAGTCTGGCATGTGTACGTCGTCTTCTTCTTTTTCTCCCTGCTCCATCAAAATGCCTCTGTAATGTTCACCAGTATCTCATGGAAGCTCTGCCCATTTCCTGACACAGCAGTAAAAGCACAAGCAAGAGGAGTTATTGAAAAGGCACCTTCTCCTCCTCCATGTTGCCAGCTTCAGGAGCTAGGAGCACACAGACCAAAATGACTGCTCAGAAGCATGTGTTGGTGGGCTGTTCAAACTTCCTCTAATGTGCAGGGTGGACATTCAAGTTTTCCCCAAAGTGCAACATGTGCAAAGGGCTAGAACAGCTACATTTTGGAAGCGTATTCAGGAGTCTGGGATATGGTTGATTTGACTCAGGTTTGTGTGCTGTAGAATGGATACCAGAGCCCCAGGTTCAAGCATGAGTTAGAAGATTCTTAATGTAGGATTAATTGGTGTAGATGCTCAAGCCTTGGGTTCTCTAATCAGAAAATTCACTAACCATGGGCTTACATGGCAGTGGAAACATACCACATATGCCGTGTAGGACTAACCCAGGCTAAGCAGCTGGTGATCTCTTGCTTATGCCTGGAAACACTTTGCCCCTCAGAATCAATACAGAATAGAGATACTAAGTTCCTTTTTATCCGCCTCCTGTCACGTGCTCTGAGCTGCACATTGAGCTGATGTGGGAAGTCTGCTTGCATGAGTCATTGTCATGGGGAGGAGAGCAGAACTGCAAGTTTTTTGACCTCTTGTTGCCAGTACATAGGGAAATTCCATTCACAACATTCCACAATAGTCCACCTGATATCAATGGACCTTCCCTTTTGGGATGGGCATAACACCTTCTGTGGAAGCTCAGTCCTTCATCCTAATTAATGTCTCTGTCCTGTCTGGTGATTTACATAGCCACAGAGGCTCACAATGCAACTGCTCAAATATTGCATTATAATATGGGATACAGATGTTATAAGCAAGATCCATTCATGCAGCAATTCACAACCATTCAATAAAGTCTAAACACTGAACACATTCTAATAATTCTAATATGTATTTTATCAAATACTAACACACAGGTGCTCCAGACTGATTCCAGCTATGTGTTTGTGTGTTCAGTGAGGACATGGGGGTCTTAGCATGAGCTGACATCTGGTCTGCCAGCATCACAGTTAGTCTGCCTAGTTGCCTGGCTGGTTGTGGAAAATTTAGGTTGTGTGTGAGAAGCTGTAGAATACTGTGAGGCTAGAAAAGTCTTAAACTCTGTACCTAACCACAAGAGATTAAGGAGGGTGGAGAGGGATCAGATTACATGTTTAAGAAGAAAAATAAAGTTCTAGAGATCATAAACTAAAAGTGTGTGGGAATCACAGACATGAAAGTCTTAAGGCAGAAACACAAAACCTACAATAAATTGATACAATCAGGGAAAAAATAAACTAAGTGCTTGAGTCAAATGGAAGTAAAGTGCTGAAATTGGAGCTGTGTGTGATAAAAGAAAGGATGAAGTAACTACATGTTACAGAGACATGGTTTATTCTCAAAAATGGTGAATATAGGGCTAAATTGGGCTCCCACCATTAAGAGAACACACACAAAAAACCCTGAAAAGAGGAGAGAGTTTGATTCTAAAGGGTGCATGTATAAGTCAATGGGTAAAATGCTCCTTTTAGTAGGGCCTCAGCACTTTGCAGGACCAGGCTCTAAAGGAATAGCAAACACCCACTTACTACTGGATATAACGATTCAGTCAAGCCGGAAATGGTGGATTAAATAATAACAAGGCACCACCCAAGATACCCTTGATAGGGAAACAGCAATGAACAAGGGAAGGATGAACAATAAAAGAGAAATTATGTGCAGTTTTAAAGTCTTTGATATAAGATAGACATTGAATAGCAGAGAAAGTAATGTTGAATTGGGCCACTGACTGCTTCCTGAATCAAGGTGTCAGTTACCCTCTGGCGTATAGCCCTTCTCTTCATTTGCTCTTGCCTGTTCACAAATAAAGTGAACTAGAAATACATAAGCTGCTGTGGCCTCAAGTGAAAGCTCAATGTGTGATGTATTTTGCAAATGGGAAAACAGTATGATCAAACAAACAGAAGAAGCCTTGAGGCCTGATCCTGATTGGTTAAAATCAATGGGAATTTTTCCATATTCTTCAAATGGGAGCAGAATTGAGCCTGGAAAGGGGCTCTTTCCAAAAAGGACAGGAGTTAAAGAATAGAACTAGACAGTAGAGCTACATAAAATAGAAAGTGCCTTGGAGGAACAGCAATGGGCTTTTTTAAGAGTAAGTGTCCAGATCAAATCCAGATAGAGCAATTCCAATGCAAAACAAATAATAATAAAGCAACTTCCAAGACATCTTTTTAGGCCAAATCATTAAGTTCTTTAGTTTAAAATAAAGAAAAAAAGAAATGATGTAATGCACACAAGAATAAAGAGAATGCATAATCCATCAGACAAAGGCTATAAAGGAGATGCTAAAAAACAGAAAAAAAGGATTGTAGGCACCCTTTACTAGTGGGGCCTCTGAATTTAATTGGGGATATTCCAGTTGGGATGATCCCATGTGCTGCAATCCAGCCTTAGAGACTACAACTTCCATGATGCATTAGGGAAAGAGCGAGAGACTTCCTCTTCCAGGGATTGCAGGCAGTGGGCTGCATTTTGGTTTACATCTGCCTCACGTGTTTACTGTCTGGTGGCTGGTTTTGGTAGCATATGCAAAACGATTGAGAGTTTCATCTCAGCTTCACTAACTAAGGAAAGATGTTGTGGTCATACAGTCAGTGGACCATAGAGACCAAACTATCTTTTTCACTAGCAGAAATGTGGCCCCTCCTTACACAAGTTTATGAATGCACATTACTAGGGAAGTTTATAGTGCCACTGACTCTGCCATACTTGTTCTGAAAATCAGTCTGTTCATCAAAATAAAACTCAAAGAAAGACATTCAGACCATTACCAGAACCACTATGCAAGCTTCAAGCTACTCTAATTTATCATGTGGAACTAGTCCAGAAGACCACCAGCCCAGGATCAGGGAAGTGTAAAGGTGAGCTTTAATTTACCTTGACATCCCAACTCGCCTCCAATTTGTGCTGTGTGCTCCTTGGACACAGCCAAGTATCTGGCCACTATATATCCACTGTGCTGGGGGATCCTCTGTCATAAGTAGCCTCAAATGACAATGAGTTTGACCTATTAGAAAAAATGTCCTAATTTCCTGGGAAAGGATAGCCATTTCAATTAATAAATAACTTTAATACATAACCTAACCCATCTAGAAAGCATCTGTACAGAAACAGGTTTTCCTTTGTTTTTGTTTTTCTTTCTAAAGCAACAAAAAAAAAATTGGGACTGTCTATATTGTTTGGTCCTGTCTAAACAAAAGGTCCTTCTAACATCCAGAGCATGCAAAATAATCTCTCCATTGTGAGTACGTGGTTTGGGAAAGAAAACTGGCAAAATTATAGACTGGTTTACATGAAAATCTGAGACCATTTTTGGTAAAAACTTAAGGTGTGCACGAAGAACGACCTTGCCTTCATGAAAAATTGTGAGTGGTGGCAAGTATCGGGGTAGCCGTGTTAGTCTGTATCCACAAAAACAACAAGGAGTCCGGTGACACCTTAAAGACTATCAGATTTATTTGAGCATAAGCTTTCATGGGTAACCTCACTTCTTCAGATGCATGCAGTGAAAATTACAGATGCAGGCATTATATAATGACACATGAAGAGAAGGAAATTACCTCATAAGTGGAGAGCCAGTGTTGACAGGGCCAATTCAGTCAGGGTGGATGTAGTCCACTCCCAATAATTGATGAGGAGGTGTCAATTCCAGAAGAGGCAAAACTGCTTTTGTAATTAGGCAGCCACTCCCAGTCCCTATTCAAGCCCAAATTAATAGTGTTAAATTTGCAAATGAAGTTTAGTTCCGCTGTTTCTCTTTGAAATCCGTTTCTGAAGTTTTTTGTTCAAGGGAGATTGAAGTGTTCTCCCACTGGCTTTTGTATGTTACCATTCCTGATGTCTGATTTGTGTCCATTTATTCTTTTAAGTAGGGACTGTCCGATTTGGCCAATGTACATGGCAGAGGGGCATTGCTGGCACATGATGGCATATATAACGTTAGTGGATGTGCAGGTGAACGAGCCCTTGATAGTGTGGCTGATGTGGTTGGGTCCTCTGATGGTGTCGCTAGAATAGATATGGGGACAGAGTAGACAACGAGGTTTGCTACGGGGATTGGTTCCTGGGTTAGTGTTTCTGTGGTGTGGTGTGTAGTTGCTTGTGAGTATTTGCTTCAGGTCGGGGAGCTGTCTGTAAACAAGGACTGGTCTGCCTCCCAAGGTCTGTGAGAGTGCTTCCACAGACGTGCACAGCCTGAAATTGTGAACAAACAACATCACTTGCCTCATATTGCCTCATAACCTCAACCATACAGAACGCAATGCCATCCACAACCTCAGAAACAACTCTGACATTATAATCAAAGGCGCTGACAAAAGATGTGCTGTAGTCATAATGAACAGGTTGAATTATGAACAACATAAGCAAATCCATGAGAATAAGGCTCAAGACCAACTGTTTCAAAACAACTGATGGCTAAACCTTTAGAAGTTCAGCCATTTGATTTAGAAAAGCATACAACTCTTTGGATGTTTAACTAAATTTTCTGTTTAAGTACTCATCTCTCTCTCCCATTGCCAAGTATCTGAATGCCACACTATTTTTAATGTATTTATCTTCATTATACCCTGCAAGGAAATTAAATAATATAATTCTTATTTTATAGATGGGGAACTGAGGCACAGAATGACTAAGTGACTTTCCTGTGACATAACAAGGACCACCTGAGTCTCATACTAGTTCCCCAGTCACTGGACCATCCTTCCTCTCCTGTTGGGCTATCTTTCCGGTTGAATTTTAGTTTTCAGATTGTTGACTTTTTAAATTACATGTCACTTGGAAATCAGTCATTTCCATTTAGAGCATTTCCATTTCTGAGCACAAACTTCTGAAATGTGGCAAGATATTTGACAAATCTAGCTGTTTTTCAACTTTCCACAAAATGAAATAAAATACCTCAAATATGACAGAATTGCTCTCTACAGGCAACCTTTTCCCCAGGAGAGATCATGTGCAGATAGAAAATTTTTATTAAGAGATGAATACCCCTAGAGAAAGTTTGCTTTTAATTTTTGGGTAGTACTGATTTCACGTAATCAATCAGAAGTAAAAGGGCAAAAAAGGAACAAGTTGTACTGAAAGTTTTGCTGCACTTGAAGCAATGGTATTAAGCAGCCAGAGGGAAATGACCAAAACAGCTGATTTTTTTAGCAACACAGAATTAATTCAGAGTCCAGCTGAAACTTCACAGGAAAGATGAAGAGGAAGAATCCCATTTTTCAAAGGAACAAAGTCAGCAATCATGATTCTACTGTTTAATAATTTTGAATACCAATTCTAAATAGACTGGTAGCATTGCATAAAGACATCATGCTGATGTATAAGACAAATGTAGGGTGATGGAGGGGGAAGGGAATAGTTCTATTTGTGTTGGCTTTTCTAGCATAGGAACAGGAAGCAGAAAAGAGTTAGGTTTCATCTCTCATCTCAATGATGATTAAGACAAAGGACAGAAAATGATCCTGCAAAAAAGATAGCTGGTAGTACTGGTTGTGTTACTGTTGGAGTCTATCTGATCCCAATGAGGAGGAAATAAATAGTTGTATTTTAAGGCAATTCCTCCAGAAGGTGGTATTTTTAGGAATATCATCATAGAATTGGTCAGCGAGCATTTATGCCATGTAGAGTGACCAGATGTCCTGATTTTATAGGGACAGTCCTCATATTTGGGTCTTTTTCTTATATAGGCTCCTATAATCCCTCACCCCGTCTTGATTTTTCAAACTTGCTTTCTGGTCACGCAAACACCATGCCAGTGGGATTCTAGAAAGGGCAAGTTTCAGAGACAAACTCTGAGCAGAGTGGGGCAAAAGCACATGAAAGTGATATTTTGGGTCCACACATAGAACTTTACCTCAGGGACCAGAACAATAGTCCCCCATTCAGGATGGCATTTAGCCTATCAGTGGTACACTCCAACACTCAGTGGTACCTACAGTTACTTCAAGTCAGACATCATCCCAAAGGCATTCTGACCCAACAGGACCCCAAACTACTGCAGCAGGCAGTATTTATTATGGACCAAGGTGACATAGAAAGATATAGGGAACCACTGTGTAGACAACAGCAGGTATTTTCCCCATGCTCCGTTAGCTAACATGCTGGCTCAGAAGTTATGGGTAAAGTCAGATAGGTTCCTGCTAAAGAGCTGATCCCAGAGGGGCTTGGGCAACTTTTTACAAAACTATCTTTAATTTCATTTAAGATAAAGAAGGAGCTCAAAGTGCCTCAAAGCATTTAAGGAGGTTATATACGAAATAACTTGGAGATGTCATTAATTCTGACACCTAATTGCATTTCAATTTATTTTGCACTTTCTAGTCTTGAATTATTTATTATTTCAGTTTCCTGTCTAAAAGGAGAATACATAATTCTTTCCAAGAATCTGTTGTTTTCAATTAGCTCTTGGTAATATTTTCATATTTAAAAGGTGCTTGTTTGTTTTCAGAAGACTAGTGCCTGTTTTGTATAGAAAGATGGACAAAAGCAGATGAGATGGGGATGTCTGCAGCTACCACATCTTACTACTGATCTGATGTGGATGGGAAATATGCAGGTGCTCAGCCACTACCGTGATGGGTAACAATATCAGAACCTGGAAAAAACAGACTGCTGATGGAGACCTATCAGGCCTGATCCAAAAGCCATTGAAATAAGCAAAAAGACTCATTTGATGTCTTTGGGCCTTGGATTGGGGCCATAGTTCCCCCTTCCCACCCAACTATTGGGTCACCAATTTATTTTGTTTGCAGAAATAAAAAACATTATGCAGTTCCGACCTGTAAGACGTATACTCTGACGTTCTATATTGCTAGCTGAAGTGCAGTTTGTACGTCACTGATGGGTAATATAAAGATGAAAATCACTACGTATCACCATTCTTGCTTTCTTTGCTCCCAAGGAGAAGTCCTTTTGAAGTAATAGGACCATTCCATTGAGAAAGCAGGTCAAAGGTTTTTAATATTAGTTGAAGTTAACCATTATTAAAACCCCATGAGTATACCGTATTCAAGGCCTGCTGTGAGAAATTCTTGATAGGAGAGACACTAGTATTAACAGCTGACTGTCATTTACACTTAAGCATATAATAATTAGAGAATTCCCCATACTTGGATGGTGGAAACAAACTAAGCAGTCTAGCCAGCAGGGGTATCCCTTTCAATCCAGCCAAGGTTAATCAGTGTTTGAAATGTTTACAATCTAAATTACTGTTTGGTGAGCTGTGAGAGATCAATGGGCAATCTTAGACCAGTTCATAAAAGACAAATATATTCAATTCAAAAGCAATATTCCTAACCAGCATCCTGGTTGGCAATTTCAGAAGCGCCAAGGATTGAAGATCCACTTGGTCTGGCAGTGGGGCACAAAGACAGGACAGCTATAGGGAAGCTTGACTTGCCGATGCTATTCCTTTTTTGTGCAGAGAAGACTTGGCAATGGGCCATATTTTCTCCTGGTGTCAATAAGCACATCTCCATTGCCAGCCCATTTATACCCAGAGATTTTTGGCCCAGTAGCTCTAAGTGAAAATAATTACAAATTTGTATTACACACACGATTGTGACTCCGCTGCCAGTTGTTTTGGAGGACAGTTTACAAGACATCTGAGATGTGTACTGTTTTTTTCTATTGGATATCAAGTTGCATCAAATTCTGTTGTGCCAAGGTATACTAATGCATAGCAGATCAGATGCAGTGCAAAAAAAAAGAAAAGAAAAAAAAAGGCATGACACTGATAGATGGAGAAGAAAAAGATAGAGATCCTGAACAAAATGTGTGTAAGTAGTGTACCTGAGCTGCATTTTTACAGAGCGAACGAGTGAAATAACTGCTCTTCTCACAAGCTAGTGAGTCATGCCAAGGCTTTGGATGACAGTACAATGCTATGTTAGAGTTTATTGCATTACTGCCCTCATGCCTAATCCACACTACACTGTCTCAAAAATCTGCATTATATCCTTTACCTCTTTTAATATTCCTCTGGTTGAAAACATATTTCAGGTCAGCTCTTCTACAGAAAGAAAAAAGATCTTTAACATTTGCATTAGCTCAGTTTACCTTGAATGAATTTACTAGTGAAAACCTGAATTTCCATCAACAACATTGAAAATCTGTCAATTCAGGTTGTATTTTAAAATCTAGCCAGTGGATGAACTGAAGTGGTTTTCTTCCCTCCCTTTTATTATTATATTTGGATTGGAATTCCTCTGAAATGGCATTATTGATTGCATTTCACATAATACCATCAGGAGCTTGATGGGAGATGACAAGATCTTTTAAAGTGCTCCTCAAAGTATATAATCCATCATGAATGTCCTTGGATTAGATTTCTTTATTATATTTTTATATTATTTTTCATTGACATACAGTACAGTTAGGGCTATTAGTTTATGACTTACAGATTCTGGACACCACCAATTCTTTCCTAATTTGAAGCATGTTCCTGATTGTATTGAGTTCTTGTAGAGCATAATAATTGGGTGTTGTATAGTAGTTTTCAATAGAGATGAGCAAGTCAGATGAAAAACAATATTTTCTAGTTTCCTGGATTATTTTAAAAACAACTATTTTCTCTGTGGGTCAGAGATAAAGCTGAATTTTGGCTGACAGGTCAGATCTTCTCTCCCCCTCCCCCGCAACTAAACTGAAGATGCCTTTTTTAGTTTTGTTTTTGAGAGATGTAAATCTGGATACATTAATCATGTTGTTTCTTTCATTTTAATTCCATTTTCCCTGTTTTTAATCAATCTTGTTTGTATTAAAATTACTGTTATCTGGGAAATGTCACTTAGATATTACCATGGAGCAAAGAACCACTTATCTTCTAAGGAGAAGTACTGAAAGGTAGATGGTTTCTGGAATCCATATCCGCCTCTTAGGATCAGCCAAGAGGCATAGACAAAAATATCTTTTCAAAGTGTCTTGTGTGTTGCCATCTGGCTGCAATGGGCAAATGCAAAGGAAAAAGCAAAGGACCAAAAAGCAAATGAGAACTGGAGGAAACGCAGGTTACAATTCTGCATATGGAGGTGCTTTTTTGTAGTATCACAGGTCAGTATGGTGGTTAACACTCCTGTCTCTGAGCTTTGCATGTGCTTACAAGGCTTGATTAGGAATAAGGTTACTGATCACCTGTATGATTTCTAAAGCTCTCAGCATTTGCTGAATTCTGCTCCCACCAAAGTCAATGGGATTGACTCAGGGTTAGATGAACCAAGAGCTTTTTTTTTTTTTTAATTCCACCTTATTTTTCTACCCAAAATAAAACCTAACATGTGCATATTTACTCTGCCCCATTCAAAAACAAGAACAGGTGGTTTATAGTTTGGCAATGAATTTCCAGTGAGGGACAGCATTGGCCCTTGTGTACCTGCCACAGCAAGGCAAAGCATAGGTGAAGATAGAGAACAAAAGAAAATGGGGAAGATGACGTTAAACAAAAAAGCAAGCTCCCAACTCCTGACTGACTAGGTCATGGGCCAAATTCCCACATTATCTGATCCAGTGTTGTTAGGCTAGTCTGCTAGCACAGTATATTAACAATAGCAGCACCAAGTGATTGCAATCTTAAAACAACTTATTCAGTATTTTTAATTGCCCCATACTTTCAAATGATGACATGGCAAAGATTTACTGAGAGACACTGCAGCCACATTTCAAGCCAGACCATCTGCCTTCTCCCTAATCACAGAAGATGAAGACTTCACTAGGTGAAACTGTGAATACTATCATTAGTGCTCCCAGGAGATCCATGTGCACTGAATTGCTGATGCACAAAGGCAATGCTGTCTCTTGATTGGAGCAGGGGAGATAAGAGACCTAGATTTTAATCCCATAGTACTTGGAGCATCGTGTTAGGCAAATCAGTTCTCTCTGCCTTGGTTTCCCCATTTGTAAAATGTGGACACTACTAGTTACCTGCCTTTTAAGGGGGTTGAGAGGCTACATTCATGAATGAATGTAGAGTACTTGGAGATCTGTCAATGTACACTCCATAAGTATTAGGAATGATCAGTTCAACATGAGGTCAAAACATCCTTCTTAAAAAGTACAGTTTTTCCTGTTTGTATTTAGTGCTAGATTCTGATCTCAGTGCCACTGGGTAAGTGCTCAGTAACTCCACTGACTGAGATCGGACTTTATTATTCAGCATAATTTATCCGAAAATCAATGTGTAATTGATGCCAACTGACAGAGTGAAGAATCGGTCTCTGCTGAAATTTGACTCAAGGGCTCTCATGCACATCAGCCATCCTACCTGAAATTTGGAGAAGTCACCATTCATAATCAGACTCACTGTACAGCCTCTTGCCTCTAACCATCTTTATAATTTGATATGTCACAACAATTGGGCAAGAAAATTACATTTTAAAATGCAATTAAAATAAAACTAGTAAAAATAATATTATTATAAACCTCTTCATTAATGTTAATGAAATCTGCAGATACTACTAAATGGGGAAGTGCAGTAAACACAAGTGAGGACAGGAACATAATACACAGGAACCTCGAGAGGACAGAAACATGAGCAGCAAATGAAATGAGACTGAATTCGATCTGAAACACAGATATACAATGGGTAGGAGACACTGGGAAAACAGAGCTGAAAGAGACCTATCATAGAAGTGACAGATGACAGCAAATGAAAAGTTTGCAGTGGGATAATGCAGCAAGACATGTTATTATGACTTAACTGTGTATACAGAGACCCCTCATCACAAAACAGGGAAGCAAGAGTCTCCCATCCCTTTGTATACTTGGTTCAGGGGAGACTTCACATGGAATATTAAGTTCCGGGTACTAGAGCTGGGTGAATATTTTTGGACAAATAGTTTATTCACCGGAAAAATGCAGCTTTTGTCAGCCAGAAAGTTTTGGAAGTTTGGCACAAATTTGCCAAATAGTTTCAGCCAGGAAAAAAAAATACGGGGTGAGGGACAATGATTGATGCTCTCTGAAGAGCTCAACTTAATGCTTTGTTGGGCAACCTGTGGCCCATCACGGTAATCTGATTGTGGGCGGTGAGACATTTTGCACCGCCCTCTACAGCTCCCACCAGTGGCCGCGGTTCTCTGTTCCTGACCAATGGGAGCTGCAGAGGTCGGCGCCTGCAGGCTCTTTGCTCACCTTCTTTACTCAGCTTCTATGCCATTCTTGCCCACTGTTTGCTCCATCTTATTGGAGCTGGCAAAGTAGCAGTTACACAAGAAGATTGTGCAACAGAGTAAATGTACACTGATGGAAACAGTGAACCCGAGGAGGCAAACGTCAAAGTCTGAAACTTGGGGATGTGTATTTATCATACATTTCCCTGCACCATGTGAATATAAACCTCAACAACACTTAAAAGTCATTTCTCATTCAAAATTCATTGTATTGTTACTGCAAATTTAGTAACAAACTGGCAGTTTCTATTGATTAACTTGAGGATGTTGTGGAAACTTGAAACATACTGAAAATGCCTCTAAGAGCAGATAATGATTTTAGAATTGAAGAACAGTACATAAACCTGCTGGAAAGGGCTGAATGTTGTGTTTCCTTTATGAGTGGTAAAAAATAAGAGTGCATGAGCACTAACTAAGATATTTGTATAGCATCATAGTATTGCTGTACTTCTATGAAATAGATGTTTTAGGTTTGAAGCCAAACATTTAACTCATTTGCACCCAATAAGAATGCCCAAGAGCAAGATCCCTTGCATACGTTAAAATAATAATCACAGCCAGAACTGTTATTCATCAAGCACCTAGGCCCTGATACAAACTGGTACCAATAAATAGGTAACATTAACTATATTCGCCATCTGTCAGATTCACTCCCTCACAATCTCCGTCTCTTCTCTATTCTTCCACTATATTCTTCTGTTACTTCCTCTTATAAGAAATTAAATGGTAAAAAACAATGGTAATGCAGCATGAAGACAGCGTGGTGCTAGATCATCCCTTTGCAGTATGTTGAGTTGAACAAAACCTAAAAACTTTTGAAAATTAGGAAATGCACAGTTAAGGTTGCATGGTCAACCATAACTCTGCCCTCTTCCAGCAACGATCCAATACATCTTGTTAACACATATACCTTTACTCTGCCGACTTCACTGTTGTTGAACTGTACAAGCTCTTCATCCCCTTTTACAACCCATTCACTCTCGCCCACAGGATTCTGTCTAACACTATTAAAAGGTCAAAAACGGGAGGGACAAAAAAGTTTTCCATGTCACCATCCCTCTGCATGGCAACATTAACTGTGCCTTTCCTAGTTTTCATAAGTATGTGTTTTGCTAAACTCCTTTGCTCTGCAAAGGGATGATATACCACCAAGCAACCTTAACTCTGCATTAAATGTAGCTTTCCTCTCCCCATTTTTTTGAGTAGGAAAAGAGATGTTATTGGTAAGAGCTAACAGTCATTCAGGCAGTTGTTCATTTTTTGTTATTTTTCTGTTCAAAAGTTCACCCACTCTATCATGAAATAACAGAATTAACATGTGAGCCAATCACAACATGAGCAACGAATAGCAGATAGTTGGCACAGACAGTCCATAGTCATGACTAATAGTCCATCTAGTCTAATTACATTCCTCCACCTCTGCAAATAAAATTGCCATCCACAACTTAAATTGTAGCAGCTTCCACTCACTCAGTCCAAAATGCTTGTTGTTTTAGTTGGGGGATAGTGATTACCTTACCCTTAGTTATGTGAATGGCAGGATGAGTTCACAGCCATCAAGAGGTTTGTGATTCATCTAGTCATTAGTATCTCTCAGTTTAACAGTATGAAGCAGCAAAAGGAAACTGGGTTTGTGTTGGGTTTTTTTTTTTTGAGCGAGGCTGTAACTTGGCAACTTCTTGGTCAAATGACCCCATATTTCAGTCACTAATAGTCCCCCAAAGGGCGCACCAAAATCCAAACCTATCTAAGTAGCTATTTGGATTTTAGAGCACTTAGTTGAGCTTTAAAGCATATAAAGTGTCAGGAATGGAAGCCCTCAAGCCATTCTTCTGTATTGGCACATGCACCGTGTAAAAGAGCACACTTTTTTAAATACTGTGCTCAGTTTGGGTCCCCAAAGACTTAGTGGGTGCTGTGAACTACCTTGGGTAAAACTTGCCAGACTGAGACAATTTTTATCTGCAGCTCATCAATAGTTTGATTTCTAGCACTCATCAAACACACACAACCAAAACCTTTTTTCAAAGGTTATTTTTTTCTCCAGGGCTTATCCATCTAGAATCCCCTGGCTCAAGTGACTCCAAATCTAGGTCACTAACCCTACTCTGCACCCTCCTGAGGCACACCAAGTTTCAAAGAAATCTAACTGTCAGTTTTAGAGGATTTGGAATAGTAAATATTTAAGCAGATATTATGAAGCAACCTTAACTCTAATGGTGCTCCCACACCACTATAATAGCACAGACTCATGATGGCTGATCCTAAAATATTATTTGTTTCTAGGAGAACCTATGATGTTTAGGTGCAGTATAAACGTAGGAAGGCACAGTCTCTGTCCCAAAGCACTTATAAGCTAAAAAAAAGTTAAAGACAGAACAAAGCCTAGGATATAGGGCATGTAACCACATCAGGTTTTTCTTCACTAACAGAGACGCCAGATTCTCTGGGGAATAAAAAGGGGAAAAGTCTTTCTGAGATGCTTTGATTGATTCAGGCTTATTACAGAACAATGCAGGGCAAACCAAAAAAAACAAGGCTTAGTACAGATTCCCCCGCCTTGGGTCAGACATTTTTACCTTCCTCCTCCCCCATTCTTTTTGGTAACATTTTATATTAAGGTTACTGTGTCAGACTCACCATGCCAGAGCATTTCTGCCTCATCTTGTCCTCAGGAGTCCCATGATCTGCTGTTGTTACTTGCTCCTATGGCCAGGGCACATTATAATCTGCTCCTTCTGGGGCATCAATGCCCCATACCAACAATGTTCTATGTGCCACTAGTCATCAATACAACATATTTTACCCCACCAGGCATCCTCTTCAACTCCAGTCTTCTTTTAGAATAGAGGGTTTCCAGGGTCCAGCATCTGCAATCAGGACTAAAAAAAATCCCAGACAGACTCATACACCCGTAAGCCACTCTCTCTGTATTTTTCCCCCAGCTCCTCTTCCAGAGCATCAACCCCCAGGTTTCTTGTCAAGGCCCACTACAGCAGCATGATTCACTCCAGTAGCCTACTTTATCCCCAGCTGGTCTACTAACAAATTGTACCTAATACCCTTCAGGTGCCACCAAGTGAGCTAATGGATCCCTCAGAGTCCCATTAACACTTTTACTGCTAGTGTAGTATGGTTTAACCATTTAATAAATGGTTAAATCCACTGCTACAGAGTCAAAGAGATTGCTTATATAACAGCACCTTCCAATGATATGCCTCATTCAACTACTACCATCTTATTTACTGTGCTATCACTGGAATACTTAAACTCATCAGACTCTTCAACATACAGTGTCTTACACCACCCCTGGAAGATAAGCAAGTACTACAATTCCCATTTTAGAGACAGAGGACTGAATCACAGCAAGATTCAATGACTTGTTAAAGGTTGCACAGAAAATCTGTGGAGAAGAAGTGAATTGAACAGAGATCCTCAGAGTCAGAGGTTAATACTGGAATCGCAGCTCTCCAACCAGCACTGCCACATACCTCTCATGTAACATGCACAGGACATCTATTAATAATTTATTAACAATTTATTTATAAATGTACCCTTTATGTAATGTGACCTTTTCTTCCTCTAGACATAAGAAAGCTACCAAGATATATTACTTTTGACACCCACAAGATTTCAATATTTTTGGCACTGCTTCTATTTGTTTTGAAAAGCCCTTCATGGATACAGCCCATAACCCTGTTGTACTTGAAGATTAGAGCCGAGCAAATGATATTTTGGAAATTCTAAAAAAAAAAAAAATCATTTTTGGGTTGAACTAAAACAATTAGTTTTGAACATTTTTGGTGAATCAAAAAGTCAAAAAACTTGTGAGCTGGGTTGAAACGAAATGTTTTGTTTCAAATTGACTTGAAAAAATTTGGTTTGGTTTCAGGCATTTTTGACAGCAGGAAAGGAATCATAGAATCACAGAATATCTGGGTTGGAAGGGACCTCAGGAGGTCATCTAGTCCAACCCCCTGCTCAAAGCAGGACCAATCCCCAACTAAATCAACCCAGCCAGGGCTTTGTCAAGCCTGACCTTAAAAACCTCTACCACCCTAGGTAACCCATTCCAGTGAAAAAGCTTTTCCTACTATCCAACTTAAACCTCCCCCACTGCAATCTGAGATCAATACTCCTTGTTCTGTCAATGTGCCTTTGCTTAGTGATAGCTGAAACAGGCAACCACCCAAGGCACAGGCCAGCATTGCAAGGGCTGAGCAGAAGCTAGCCATGTGGGCCGAGGAATTTCCCTGGAGACTGAATGCAACTGAAGGTGCTAGGGCATTGTTTGGTTGCAGCAATGTGTGTGTGAGGAAGAGAAAGGAACCAGAAAATGAAGAGAAATCCAGCAAGCATTGAGAGCAGCAGTGATGTGTGGCCCTGGGAAGAATCCAAGAGACAAGAGCTTCTACTAAGCACAGTACTCTCTGAAAAGGCAGACTTGGATTTCTGAACAAGAAAATTGCCTCATGGATTTGTGAAAAATTCTCTGTAAACAAAATAGGTTTGCATCAAAGAAATAACAGGACTCATAATCAAATTCTCCTCCAAATGGAAACAAACCCTCAAGGCCCGCATATTGGCTAACCAGTCAGGCTACAAGAGGCATTTTATTATATATCTTATATATCACACAGAGAGAAGAAATTAACATACCAACTATATCAATCTACCTATTAAAGGCTGGCCAATTTCTGGCAGCTACCTCAGCAAAGGTGGGTTTTTAGACAACTGGTGAAGAAGAGAGTTGTGACCTTATGATTGGTTAAGGGAGGAGATTTCATTCCAAAAGCAAGAAACAGTATGGAAGGAAGCACAGAAATATCTATGGGAGAAGTGGAGCAAATAAGTGGTCGAGATGGGTGCCATTGGTAGTGGAAGTGAAGAGCTAGATTCACAAAACAGCCAGAGAAAGAAGTTATGATAGCAGTGTTTTCTTAATAGTTAGGGCAGTCACATGGGTGAAACATCCGGATTCAATTCCCCTCCCTAATGTAGGAAACTGAACTTATATTGTCCATGTTCTAGGTAAGTGTCCTAACCATTGGGCTATAGCTTATAAGGGAGGTGGTGGCAGCAGCAGCTCCTCTTTCAGCTCCTTTTCTTTGCTTTTTTGTGAAAAAATGCCAAAAAAAGAAAAAAAAAGTTGGATCAAAACAAAATCATTAATCGTTTCAGTCACTGAACTTACATTTTTCAGTGAATAAACTATTTGGTGGGGAAAAAATGTGCTCAGCTCTTCTCAAGATTACTGTTTCTCTACTCCCCCCGCTTGCTTTGTTCCCTCATCTAATACTTCTCCTCCTCTTTCTTGCTGCCCCATTAGCCATCTGGAGAAAATTTACAGTATCTATGCATCACGTGGCCTCCCCATAGCTTTCCAATTTATATCTGAAAACATCTTTTTGCTTTCCCTGATTCCTTTTCAGGTCTTTCTTCCTCTTATTTTTCCTTTGACTTTAAGTTTGTAACAGTATTTAACTTTGTGAAGCATTTGGGGATCTAAGCTGTTGTCAGAGACATGCCATACAAAATAAGGCCTTGATACTATTAATGGTACCACACAGCTGGAGCCCTCACCAGCATGGAATTCCATTGACTTTGGGCTCCAGCTGCATAATGCTTACTTGCATGATCAAGGCCTGGCTTTGTCTGTTGTGGTTGGGGTTTTCAAAAGCTACCAGGCTTGGCCTAAATTCTGGTCCAATTGAAGCAAAAGGAGTTTTACCATTGACTTCAGTGAAAATGTTAGACCAATGCTATGTAAATGTGAAACACCCGTCCTGTATTGCAATATTAATTGTGTCATTAGTAAAATTACTATTAGTGTCAGAAATGAATATACAGTACTGTCTATTACACAGAGCTTGGGGCTTGTAAATCAGCCAGTGGAGAGTTTAATAGGAAGCAAATATGAACCTGATCTAACAAAATCATTTCTTTCTGGAATAGATGTAAAATATTTTTAAAGGTCTTTCTCTATTTCTTTTTCACAGCTACAACAGAAGCAAATAAAAAATTTTGACTCAAGGTCAGTCGCCATAGACAAATTAACTTGTAACATGAGAGAATTTTCAGTTATTTACAACACAAATTGACTGGTTTAAAGGGGGGAAAGAGATGCAAAATAATGTTAGCTAAACAAGTCCCCCCTTGGTTATTTACGGTAAGAAGATGATTCAAAGCTGTGGTCTAGGCTGGCATTATTTAACAAGCTTTTTTTTTCTTTAATGTGATTTGGTAATTCATGCCCCCAGAATGTCAACAAGGGTAATAATATAGCAATTTAAGGCTGCATTAAAAACTGAGCTAAATGGCACCATTCTTCTGAAGCTATTAAAATAAAAATCACATCAACCCCTCCTATTGTTAGATATATGTCTGAAACTTTCATGCTGAAAAACAATTGCTTGTGGCACAGGGGATTCTGAGTGAGATAAAAGGATCTATTCAGATCTTGAGGACTGATGTGTACACGTGGAGGATTACAAGTGTGCCTTGTCTCATCCACTTCTAGTTAAATTCTTTAACTTCTCCTCCTTCCCCTCCATCATTCCCAATTTTTACAGCACAGCTGTTGAAATATTTCATTATTGGAAGGTAAATGTTATATTAGAGAGGGAGGAAAGCTCACACTGTTCAGAGGTTCAACGTAAAGCCCAAAAGTTCAAATGTCTGCTCTGCCAAAGTAGTTTGGCAATTTTACAAGAAAAAAGTTTTCTTGGAAGACTGATTCCAATTCTTTATTTTTTGTTTGTTTTAGGAATGCTTGATAAGTCCTAATACTGGGCTTGACCAGATGTGCATGAAAACAGGATGAGAAAAATTAACTATACCTTCTGGAATTTCAGAAATGTTTGGGTCAGCTGCTATGTAGCAAGGAAGTTACTGGGGTAAACTCAACCGCTTTTGCAACTGGAATAAATACATGTACAACCTCTGCAAATCATGAGTTCACGAACTACTTTTGTCACATGATTACAGTAATTATTCAGTCTGGACATGAGTTCAGCTCCAGTGAATCTCCTCTCCCAAGGATGATGTCTACTGGGCAACTGTACGTTCAATTAGAATTTTGACAACACATATGGAGAGGTGGAAAGGTTGAATAGAACCCTTTATATGTATGCCTGATAGAAAACAAATCTGACTGGTAAATTTCCCTGAGATCTACAGAAGGATGTTCTCGGAAGAAATTGTTGTGAAAACAGATTGCAGTGTTTCCCATTCTGCATTTACATTTCTCCCAGTGTATGTTGAGGGTCTTCAGATCCAAGACAGATACTGTGGTCCCTGACCTCTTCCAAAATACAAAGACTTCTCATTAAAATGCATACCAAGAAATCCCTTTGATGGACTTTCTCTTTTGTTCTGATTTGCAAGAGATGAGGAATTACTTCCAAGATGTCTGTATTTTTTGTGAGTTTTGAAGGCTTTTTCAGCAGACATATGTGTTTTCTGATTATTTTACCACTTTGCCCATAGGCTCACCAAAAAGCTTTCCTCCTGAATATTTTGATGAGACCAAGAAACGTTTGGCTTGGGAGTCCATTTTCCATATATGTAAGAACAGATAATGTCTTGTTACAATATTTGTAGACATTCATCTGACAACAATTTTTAAGATGACCATGGAGAAAACCCACATGAAAGAAAATGTTGTGGAGCACTATTTTTAGAAGAATGTTTTTTTTTAAGATACTAAACCCACCGTATGGTTTACAGTTCTGGGGAAGGACGTTAAAAATGGCTTTGTGGTTAGACCAGAGGACTAAAAGGGCAGGTGTGGATTCTGTTTCACACATTTCTATGTGATCTTGGACAATGGTAAATTGAGGCTTAACAATGCTTGACCGAAATGCCAGGAAGTTTAATTGGTTAACATAGTGTAGACTAGTTTGAGGCCCCTTGAATGGAAATAGCTATATAAGTGAAAAGTATTATTCGATCAACAAATTAGTTCAGTTGTCTCTTACTATTGTTGCTTTCCATAAAGAAGACACAGTATTTACACAGATTACATTTCCCAAAAAAGACGTTCTGAAAGGCTTTCAACCTATTGACTCTTCCAGTACAACAAATATTGGAATTAAATATATCTGACTCATGAACGTATTCATAGGGAAGATATTCAACTAGATCGGTGTTTTTCAATCTTTGTTCATTTGCAACTCCCTAAAAAATTTTGAATGGAGGTGCAGCACCCTTTTGCAATCTTAGACATAGTCAGCGGACCCCCAGGGGTCTGCAGATCACAGATTAAAAAACACTGAACTAGATTAATTGTTTTATTAATCATATATCTGATATGAATTAACAGAGAAGAATGGACATTTTGTTAAACAATCTCTAATAATTCAGACATTTAAAGTTTCAAGAAAACCATTTTAGGCTGTTTTACTAATTAAAAATGAAAGGAGTTCAGAAGGAGGAAATCTTTTCTCTGCCTGTCATATAATTTTAGCAAAGCTAAGTATGAAAAAGAATTATACAAAAAAAATCAATGGGAGATAACTATGAAAAGAGAGACTCTTTTGTGATTATTTAAAAGGAAGTAAGAGATTTTTTACATAAATTTTATTAGACCGTTTCTCACTAGAGAAGTCTGAGTTGAATATACATTTATATTTCTGTTCCATTTCTGGCTCTTCTTGTCTCTAAATGGATTTTTACAAGAAGCTGGTAGTCTACGAGATACTCCCAGTTTGATTCTAGAAATCTGCATTAGCACAACACCTAAAGGGAACTGAATAGCTAGGATTGTGCATTTTTAATTGTAACTCTCATTAATTCATATGGATCTCAATTAAGTTGCATTAAATTTATAGTTTATCCTACAAACCATTCTTATTTCGTTAACCAGAGCAACATCAGAGGTAGTGAAATGAAGTAGACTCTATTCAGTCATCCTTAATCTGCAATCACAGATTTTCATGTCATTCCAATTAGAGAGATACTGGGCCAGATTCTCTGCTGGTGTAAATCAGTGTGGCTCTGTTGGCTTCAATGGTGCTACATCAGTTTACAGTTGCTGAGGACATGGTCAATTAGCCTTTTTAATGGTGATCACTGTATTCTCTTGATAAAGGGAGTTTTGGCTAATAAGGGCTGTAGGATTCACACACCCCTTAAATGTGTACGATAATTCTGATTCTTACTTATTCTCTCCATCATACAAATATAACCTCACAAGAAAGACTTGTCAAAAAACATAATCACAGTAACTGCTACAGATTCACATATGCTAATACTTTCATTATTTAAAGTAAAAGTCTGCTGCTTATCCCTTTGTACTGTAAAATGATTACAAAGGTTGCATTCCTGAGATCCTATTAAAATGAGATAAGCATAACATGCAAAGGAAAGGTGACTCAAAAAGGTCCCTTTCAAGCATTTGTTTGACAGCCCTTGGCTCTCTGACTCATTCTAATGTGGCTGCCATATGGCACAGACTCAGTGTAAATGCTGCACTTGTCTAGTCCAGTTGTAAAAGTTTCAAGATATTGAGCTCTACTGCTCCCCATGGGAGGTTTTTAGGACATTTTCCTTGATATTCATTCCAAATTTCCTTCTTTTCTTATTTCATCCCACTACTACAAATTATTCTCCCTTGAAGCATGTTAACCAAATCTTCCTCCTCATTGAGCTTTACAGCATTCAAATATTTGTAGACACACACTTCCCCATGAATTGTCATTTCCCCAAGCTATGCACTTCTAGGACCTCAGCTACTATAGTTTGGCTCTGTTGACTCTGTTAGTGCCACTTTGATTTATACAATTTGAGGATCTTGCCCTCAGTTCCCTTAAATTTTCCCTGTAAGTCAATCCTTGTTGACTCCAGCCCCTCACACTGCTTGTTGCCTTGTTTTCTGAATTTCCTTTAGTTTGTCTACATATTTCTGCTAATCAGATGTCCAAAGAGTGGTATTCACTAGCGATCTCACTACAATCACTTAGGGCTCAATCTTGCACCATTTAAGTCTGTGGGAATTTTGCCATGATCTACAATAGGAACAGGATCAGAGCCTGAGTAAGAAACTATCCCTACTATGTCATCTCTCTATGACATGACACATTGTATATACAACCTGCTCCTCCCCCTGAAAAAAATCACTTTTTTTCTGACAAAACACATTTCATGTTCTTATAGCTGCCTTGCAAAATAATCCTGAAAATTCACTAACCCAGGATTAGAAATTATTTGCCCACCTATCCATGAAAATGTGTGCGTGTAAAACACAATTTAGCATTAAGATTTTGATACTGAATAACACAATAAGTGCTAAAACTCATCCCCCCCAAAGCTCTAGCGATATTAATTTAAAAAATAATTCTTTAAACAATTCATGTGGTTGATCAACTAGTTTTAGTAGGGAAAGTTTAATATTAAATTAAAATAATATACTAGGTCAAGAATATATTGCATGGATGAACATTTCTTTGGAATATTTAATTCTTTTTTTTTCTCCAGTTTAATAGTCAGCTTTGTTTCTAGCAGTCATCACACACACACACACACACACACACACACACACACACACACACACACACATTTCTTTACATAAGCATTATGTTTTTTCACTTTTAGGACTGGCAAAATCTACAATACAACAGAGCAGCAGAATGATTAAATCTAATAGAGCTAGGTAATCGTAGAATTTATAGCATTATATGGTCACATGCAAAGCTCTGTGTGTGTGGAGAGAGGTGGGGAAGATCTAGTTCACCTAATTAAAAGGAGAAAGGTATATATATAAATATATCTCCACTCCTGCATTCACTGACAAAGTCCCTAATTCAGCAAGTTACTGAAGTACATACTTGAAATGTGAGTAGTCCCATTTACCTGCTTCAAGTTAAGCATGGGATTAAGTACCTTCCCTAAACAGGGACCAATGCAAGGAAGTATGCATGTGTGCAGGGCAGCCAACTGCGAGAGAACAAATAGTGGCTCTTAACACTAATTCTAGTCACAGATAGCATGGCACTTGCCCCACTGACTTATTCTTTCTGTGGAACTGTAATATTGAGTATATAGCACATATTTTGGTCCATGATAATAGCATGCATGCTTAATTTCACCAAGAGATGGCCATTCTTTGTCCATGATCATGCCCACTTTCCCAAAGATGCATCTAGTAATAGCAACTGGGCTCATTGGGGTGCATCATATCTCTTTTTTATTTCTTCCTTTGAGCTCACTGATCATTTGCTGGCATGTCATTTCATAAAGTGGGTTCATCATCTGTAAGGCAAAATCCACTTAGCCTTTCTTATTATTCCTAAAGTGTAGAAAATGGCCACCTATTTTGCAAGGTTTCTTGTCTATCTGAAGCATGTAGCTGCACACTTTTGATCACAACTGGAAAAAAACAACACCCATCCCTATCATTAATTAGAGTCTCACAAGCCTCAGGTGCATGTGAAAACACAGCTTTTTAAAGAAGCCATCAACACACTAAGAGCTATCAGCCCAACATTATTATTCTTTGAAATCAGCTGTATTCCTGGTGATCTGTGTTGCATCCAATCAGCAGAAATTTTATCCTATCTATTGTGAAGTTACCAGTTTGTAATTTTATGTCTTCTAGGATAGAGGCTAATCCTCCCATGTGGTTCAATATCTCCTCTCTATTGCTGTCTGTTACTCAAGAAATGCTTCCTTGTCTCCTATTTACTTTCCTCAGCATAACTGCAATTTTGGCTGAAGGCTTTCGAGATATTTGGGGGGCAATATTTCTTAAATCTATTTCTTGGTCATTATGCTTCAGCACTTTTCCATTTAGCAGCTACTCATTTTATTCCTTGCTTCCAGACTCATTATTCTACTTTTATCTTTGCTGAACTGCCTTTGGTATGTATTAACCTAGGTAGGTCAAGCCATGTATATAAACAATACGAAAGCTGTATCTATGTGACATTAGACTAGGCAATTCCCTAGCAGCTAACCTTTGAAGGCACAAATGCATTAGTGGAAGACTTTTGCTTTGAAATGTTAGTCAAACTGGCAAGTCAATTCTTTACCGATTCTATGATTAATCACATTACATGTTAATGCTTCAGCACTGAAAGGTGCTCACATTTTTATCTGAAAAAATCAGCATAGTGTTTGCACCTTCATATTTAATGATTTCTCTACATAAAAAATAGAATCAATGCTATTTAGGCTGTCTTTTCTTCTCTCTGATTCCATGTGGTCTGTTCCTGAATTAAGCATCTCCACTGCCCCACATTTCTAAAGATCTTTCTAATGACAGCCTTAAGATTGGCGAGTGTCTTGTTTTTTGGGTGTTATTGGTTCCTTTAATAATAGAATTCGGTCAGGATTTGAGTTGTGCAGGGTGAGTTTGAAAAAATGAGTTTTGATTTTTCTTGAGTGTGCATATTTCTTTTCTCACCTTTGGATATATTTTTAAGTCTTGATAGTTTTAAACTACCCTTTTAACGTGCCAAGTAACTTCTCTTTAGAGAATTTCTGCTTTGTACAAAGCATGCATATTTCATAACAAACCAGATACACAAAAATTGTTGAATAGCATTGAATTAACTTAATTTGCACCTTGATAAATGCCATGTCTGGTCTGCTTTAATAAGCAACTGCCAAGGAACAGATTCAGGGTTTGTTTCAGTTACTCTAATCAGAGGATTAATGGCACACCTGACTTGATGCTGCTGTCTGCAAAACTACTCATAGTAGTTAACAAGCCTGAGCTGTTTTTTGCTAGCATAAACATTCTACACTGAAGTCTTTGCTCACTTCCCAACTCTGTTCTTACTGCTATAGAAGTCAATTTGACTGAACCTTAACATTGTTCTTCAAATGTTTTGTTGTAATGCTTTTATTCCCCAAAGCCCTTTGTGAAATAAAAGGAAATATCTAACAGAACAATGTGTTCCTAGGAGCCTTTGATAATTGGCACATTCCTACTTCCACTGAAATATGTCAATTATGAAGATTCCACTATTTCTCTGCTACTTCCTTATCCTCAGTCTCACATCTTCTATAAGTCATTGTTAGGAGGCTTAGTGAGTCATCATATCACATTACAGAGTCTAATACATATTTAACCACATTCATAGTTTCTCTCATTTAATGTTCCTTGGTTGTTTAGTTCCTTTACTTGTTCTTGCAATTTTAGCTCCTCTTTTTAGTGTAACTTATATCCATGACTATATCCTTGGCCAGCTCCTTCTCTGTATCCTGAATTAATGCAACAACAATCTTTCCTGGGGATCTTCCTTAGTATCTGTTTATGGTCCCATATGGCAATATTAACTGTGTGCAAGAAGTAGTATGAAGTCCCCATGTAACATCACATCCCCTTTCTCTTATGTGCTATTCTCACTCTCTCTCCCTGCTGATCTCTCTCCTCCAGCAATCAGAAACTACTGTATGGCTCTAATATATTATATATAGTTTAATATTTAGAATATTTAGAGGAGCACAGATGTGCATGATGTTTTACAGAACAAATACTGATTCCCTGCCAAAAAGAGCTAACAGGTAAATTAAACCTGGCAACAAAAATATAAAATAATTCTATTTATGCATAATTTCTTTAGCAACATTATAGAGATTTTGTAAAAAATAAAAAAAAATAATATTCAAAACATGCAATTACTAATAGCAGGAGAGATTATTAATACTAAGGGTTTTATTCTCATTTCAAAACTTTCACACTGATTTTACTGACTTCAGCTGAATAATTTCTGATTTGCTTTTGTGTAAGTGTGACTAAAATCAGGTCATAAGAATTTTAACAATCTCTTTTTTTGTCTTTAGAGGCCAGAAGAGAAGTCAGGGTAGTATTTAAGATCATCAGGTCAGGGACTACATGCGGAGACAGCAACTAGTATATTGCGGGTGTTAACATAATACTATTTCCATAGTATCTGATGGATCATATCTAAAATAATAACGTATGTCTGCATACTTTGGACAAAACAAATTATGAGGATACAAAAAAAAGTGATAACAATGGAGCACAAGAATCTAATATGGGTAAAAATGTAAAATTTAACCAAACTTTAAATTTTCTGTTTATTATTAGTATTGGTCTTATTCTTATTATAAAAAAGAAAATATGGAGGTGGCCTAGTAGTTTTAAAAGTCATGAATGGGACTGATACATTGAAAGAGAGACATTATTTGTAGTGAAGAATTCAAACATTTTGGAAGAGGAAAGGAGAATTAAGAAAGGGAACTCAAGCAGAACAAATTCATACGGAGTGATCTTCACCCCGGTGTAGACGGTCAGCACAATTTCTACATTAAGTCACACTTAAGTCCTACTTAAGCTCTATTTTGAGAGCTAATGTGATGCAAAGAGCTTGTGCTGCTCCTCTTCACTGGGGAAAATTCACCTATGAAGAATAATAGATACATAGGCCTCGATCCTGCAAAATGCTGAAAATCCCTGAAAGTTGCTCACTGCCCTCAACTCCCAATGAAGCCAGCAGGAATCGAGGATGGTTAGCACCTCATGGGAGGACTCAATACCTTGTGCAGTTGACTCCGTATAGAACAAACATTAATGTGCTGTGGAAAATAATGTTTATCATAGGCTAAGAGGCGGTAGGAGTCCCTCTGAAAAAGAGGCACTATATCCCTGCTGAGTTACCAGGGAAGATGGGTCAGTGAAGGAAAAACTAACAGTTTGGAAACAGGTTTCCTTTCAGTGAAATGAAGGACTAATGGAAGTGGTGACTAATCATCTCCGTGAACGCCACAAGCAATCTCGTGTCGTAGCTACTACGCGTGGCGAGATCAATGTCGAACTCCCCTTGCCTTCGTAGTTTAAGGAATAACTCCACTGCCACTGTTCACGTGTTAGTCAGAGTGAACAGCATACTGGTCAACAGTTCAGGATCCATTCCTGCAGCCTGAAGAGGCAGGGCGCGCAGTACACAAATCATTGAAAGATGGCACCAAATGCAGACAAAATCATAGGGATTTCTGAGATGTGAAGCAATGCATCATGGGTCATTTGGACAGGACCCAGGATGCCCCATGACACTCTCTGCCTTCCCACAAATCTTAGCAGCAGAAGAGAAAGAGGTGCTCTCTGGGATATCTGCCCAGAGTGCACCACTCCAAATACCACTGCAAGTGTGAACACACTATTGTGCAGGCAGCTGACAGAGTGAACTTACAACAGCGGTTTCCCTTCAGTGCTCTCTGAGCAGCACTGTAACTGCCGGTGCTGTAACTTTGCCAGTGTAGACATGCCCTTAAAGGTGACTGGGCATTTTTTGCAGAAACTAAAAACGCTTTTAGGATGGCTGTCTTGCAATGTTCAAATGGCTCTATGCTGTTCTGAAGAAGGTACAAACATGTTAAATCAGGCAAAGACAAACAATCCCTTGATGCTTTGATAGAACAATTAATTGCAAGAAAATAGCAAACTGGATTTAATTAGATAGCAAGGAAGGCAGGTCAGTCACTGGTAGGTACTGAAAGGGAAGAATAGGCAAAGGAGGATTTGTTTAACAGAAAACATTTCCTGGATTTAAAAAAAGTGTGGGTGGGTGGGTGAATGACAAAGCATAACAGATTTTTCTCTTTACGTGGGTTAAAAGAAGAATTTTTAAGATCCAAAAAAGAGCAGTTAGCTGTAATTTCAGACAATAGCTGTCAGAGCCTTGTGTATCTTTTATAAGAGCAGGAAATATGGGATTTAGAGTGTAGTGCACTTGGAAATGGATAACCTCCTATCTCCGTCTCCAGTGCATGGCCATGGCAGGGCAAGCCTACTTAGACTCACAGACACTTCATACTTTTGATTATCTCTGTTGCAGAACTTACTGAAAAGCCATTCACTTCCTTCCCTCCACTTCCATGACATTCATATAACGTTGCTACAGGGGTTCACAATTAGGGGGGGAAATGCAAAGCAGACAGGGCTATCTGAAGGGGCTCCTGGGTGGACTGACAGTAGAAAACTTCAGGTAATGAGGACTCACATACCCAGGAGCTATTAAATGTGTGTCCTGCTGGCTAACTAGCTTCCCCAATGATTGTCCAGAGGCAGGAACAGTTGCACTCCAGAAATTTAGTGCATAAAAATGTATGTACTGAAGTCTTCATGTGTGAATCCAAAAGACTAAAGTAAAACCCATGGGACAGTTCTGGTAGTTGGCGAAAACCAAGGGTAAAGGCAATCTGAATCTTGGGAAATAGAGAGTTGACTGTAACAATACATAGTAAAGATTCAATAATTAATCCAGGTTTGCAATGGACATGCTTGTCTGGGAACTAATATGTTGCCTACCTTTATGTATAGCCTGCTTCTTTAACAGACCTGAGCTTCCTGTTACAAAAGATCCTCTAAGTAATCAATCAATCTCATGCAATATGAACTACCTTCAGGAGCTCTAATGTTTCGTTAGAATTATTGGCAGCTGTAAAAAACACACCAAATTTTAATTACATACTTTTTTCTGGCTTGCTACATTTCCATGTGTAGTGAAATCGCAATCATTGCCACACAATAGAATTGTTAACAGGCAGTAAAGATGAGAAAAACAAAGAAACCATAAGCTCAAGAGAAACAAATATATGCTCTGAAAAAGGCATGAGGAGAGGGAAAAAAAATGCTAGTCAATGATACATTCAAAGGAGAGTTCCAAATCAGGAGTGAACTGCTCAGCAGTGCTGATGTAGTAAAACAAGCCTTAGAGAATTTAATGAAGCACTCTAGCATCCAGAGCTAAAGCCACATAGACATGAATGCTAAAAATCACAAACAATCAATAGCTCAGAATAGGTAGCCCCTAGTGATTCTAAAGCATCAAAAACTCCCAGATGCACTCATATAATGCAACTTCCTTTATTTTATTGTCTCGAACAATGCAGTGGGGAGCAATTCTAGCTTTGTTTCATGCACCAGATATAAGTTATGAGCCCAGGAAAAATCTAAATTACAGCATAAAGTAAAAATCTAGAATAAAGATAGTCAGGTGAGTTGGTGCCCTGCACTGCAAGATCCAAGTTTAGTTCCTAATTTACTCAGTCACTCCCTGGTACAGGAGGTTTGGGAGTGGTGTGGAAGTTCCAGACCCAAACCTGGGGGAGGAAATGCCTTGTCATTGTTATATATTGCTTAGCAGTGAGCCGTCCTTCCTCAGCTGACTAATGAAGTTAGTGATAATTTCTCCTCTCCTCCAGCACAACTAGAAGTTGCCATAATAACATAGGGATAGAAAGGAGCTTCCATCCAGAAAAATCACCCTGTAATATGAGAATTGTTATTTCCATGCTAAAGAGATTGAAAATGCAAATAAAGAATGTAACTGTTTTGTCCTAGTAGCACAGGAAGAAAAAAATCTTAATGATAAGAAAAAAACAAAATCAGAATCATCAGAACATTCAGAGTTTCAATGGGTTCAATGGGGTAGCATTAGGTTAAATTGCCCCAAATTTAGGAGTTTTATAAACAAGTTTTTGATCATCTTAAATTCAATTAAAAAGTATGGCTGCAGGACTTCTTCCTCAATGGGCCTGATTCTGGTCTCAACTATACTGGTGTAAAACCAGAATTACTCCAGAAAAGTAAGCTATTTCCAAATGTACACTGTTGCATTTAAAGTCACAATCTGATGGACTTAGTTCAGTGTGTGTGTATGCACATGCGAATCCAAGAGGGATAAGAGGTTGCTCTTACTGACAGTTACAAGATTTGTTCAAAATACTTGCAGCTTCAGCTCTTACACAACCTTTTTTTTTCCTTTTTGGAATGCTTGACACATTTTAAGAACTGTGCACTGAGAGAGCTGCTGTCATCCGAGAAAATTTCCACCTCACCCTTTCATATTCAAGCTGGGATGTACAAAATGTTGCAAGATAATTTTCTCATCTCCAGTCTGTCTGGCAATAGTTTTCCCCTTACAAAAAGCCTTGGAAAGCAGGTCTCCAAGCTATGCAGTGGCTATAGCAATGGTTAGGAGTTCCCTGTTCCATTTTGGGCTTATAATCAGCCAAATCTTCACAAAATGGAGATCTGTTTTGAAAAGCAATTTTCTTTAAATTATTTAATTCATTTAATGTAACAGAAAAAACAAAGACCCCTCCCTCACATTTAACATTTCTGTTAAATTAATGTATTTATTTTTGCTAACCTGTGGTCGAATTTTCAAAGGCAGCCAAGGGTCTGAAATGCCCTAGTTCCACTGAAAGTCCACTGGTATTGGGCCGCTATCTTCCTCAGGCACTTTTGAAAATCTCACTCTTATTTTTCAGAAGCCTATACGGTGCTAGAGGCAAATACATTGAGACTCATCCTCCTGCTAAGCAGCATGCTAAACTCTTACTGTGCTCTGTTGTTTCTTGATGTTTCCTTGAAATTTATAACATTTGCATGGACCACCTTGGGAGGTCCTACTTATGCAGGATAAGGCATTAACATCTCACAGAGAGCATTTCAGTATATTATTTATTTGCATAATACCTGTGGCAATACAGAGCTGTTAAAATGAACCAGGGGTATATGTTATGCTAGCAATCACGGCAGGTGGGCAGTAGATGAGTTTATAATGGCTACCACTGGAGACATAAATATAAAATCTATTTGTTATTTCAAACATAGATGGAATTAAGGAGTCAATGCTTACAACATGGGAAACCAAAGAAAGAAATCACTCAAATTGCTGGTTATCCTAATGCATTACTTACTTCTGCATTCAGCTAATACTGAAGAGCATTCCATCTCAGAGCCCTAGATCCTACTTTCTATGGGTTAACTTTCGGACTAAATTCCCCAGGAGACCCTGAATATGAGCTTCACCTAACTGAATACAAATTGTCTACTTAAACCAAACCTCTCCAGGGTGTAATTCCTTTAAGAGCAAAGAAGCTTCTACTGAAAGACTCCTCCAAGGAAAGAAAACTTCTCAAAGACGGGAAGTAAACTTAGAGACTCAAACAATACATACTTTAAATGCTCATTACAAATCTAAAACAAAAGCAAAAGAGCTGTCTAAAAGAAAAGAGAAAGGAGACATTTTCACATAAGAAATTATGTTCAAACAACTAAAGCTCCCTCAGTTCTTTCCTAATGCTCAAGGAAGTGGTACTCCACCATGGCCAGGACTCTGTTTTGCATTTACTCACATACTTTTTTATTTGGGTACCTACTTCTCAAGAATGGACTTTATGACACCACCTTTGTTAGATAATTTCCACTGACACACCAACCACCATCAGATCAAATTTTACTTTTAAGCATTAGTTTCCTTTAGTGAAAGACCTACACTCTTGAAGAAAATCCTCACAGTAATCAAAGAGGAAGACAAAGAATTCATTACTTTATCAATACAGAATATATGAGAGTTTGGTCGCATCATTCCTTTGCAGTCAAAGGCTACGTCTACACTAGCATACATGTGCCAATGCCTTAACCCCACTGTTTTCCACCTCTAAACTCCAGAAGCACATATAGAGGGCAAATAAGTCAGCATGTCTAATGTGTGTGGGTAAGAACCTGCCTCACTCTGTGGCACAGCCTCCAACCCGTGCCAGTATGCAGCATAGACAGGGGTAGAGGGTGTGTATTATGTCTTAAATTTCAGTAGTAATCCACCCCAGTCCCACAATGCATTTAACCCTTTTCTTCCTGATCCTTATCCAGTTTGTACAGGTCCCTGTCTCACCATTTTCACTGGCAGTAGTGAGCTGTGCTGACTGTGTCAGAGGAGCTTTCTACTGCATTCTTTTGATCAGTTCAGGTGAACGTGAATCTGGGTCTGAGAAAAGTTTCCTGGCCCGCTGACCTTAACTGGGTGCTAATCATTGTGTGGTCAGAGTACAGTGTCCTCCATGACTTCATGTGGAATGGCAAGGACATTTACCTAAACCAGGAAATTTTTATCAAGGCTGGAGCAGGTGGTCATTACGTAGACTCCAGCCCAATGCCTGGAATGCATCAAGGATTAGACGCTTCGGTACAGGAGGGCAGAAGATTCCAACAGTGGCTGTGGGAGGGCTCGCCACGCATGCCCCTTCTATGATGAGCTGGACTGGGTGCTGTCCAAGACTCCTGGTGCAGACAATAAGTGGCTCACGACCTTCTCCTTGACTCTGCTGGACTCGTTGTCCAATGGGATGCTGATGAGGGCCACAGCAAGGATGCAGCAGAGGCCAGGGAGGTAGCAGGTACAGTGGAGAATTCTCTGGAGGCCCAGAGGTAGAAAAGCATGTGATTCTGCACCTCTACACAAAGGAGACAGTTGAGGAAGCTCCTCTTGTTGAACCAAGGAAGACTCTGAGCCGTGGCAGGAGCCAGAACACAAGACTGGTAAGTTACAGTGGACCCCCACATAAACCTTCCCCCCAGTCTCCCCTCTTCCTCTGGTGCTACATTCCGGCTCAGCTCCCACTTAAATGGTACCCAAGCAAGACACAGCTATAAATAAACAATTTTATTGAGTTCTGATGAACCACTACTAAGCTTTTGGCAGAAGCTATAAAATAGATATTTTTTGTTAATAATTGTGCCTTTGTTAGCACACAGGCAGCTATGGTCCTGTGGCCATGGGGACTGGAGGAAGAAGGGGGTTGGTTTAGCAAGGGCCCAGGTGGAGACGGATCAGTACTAGAAAACTTAGGCCAGGTCTACACTACAGATCTATATTGGTATAACTACATTGCTCAGGGTGCGAAAAATCAACCTAACCCTCTGTTTAGAAAGTGCTTTGTTGGCAGGAAAGCATCTACCATCAACTTAGCTACTACTTCTCAGAGAGATGTATTAACTAAGCTGACAGGAGAAGCTATCCCATTGGTGTAGGAGTGTCTTCACTTACACACTACAGCATCGCAGCTACACCAATGCAGCGTTTTAAGTATAGACCTGCCCTTATTGTTGTTTGGCTAAAGCAGTGGTTCTCAAACTTTAGTAACTTGAGGACCCCCATTTTGATTTAAATTTTTGCCATGGACCCCAAGCCCCCGCTCAGATCCAGGCCCCACTCCCATTCCACTCATTCCCCCCAGGATTTCAGCTCCCAAGAGGGAAACCATTCCACTAGGATGGCAGGAGTAACACCCCAGAGACAGCAGAGGCAAAAGAAAAGGATGCTGGAAGACCTGCTCATTGACATGGACAGGATGAACTAGGATCAGCTTCAATTTCTCAGGGCATGGGAGGACTGGGCTATTGAACAGGAAGAGACACTGGTGAACTGGTGTAGAAAGCATGCCACAGGGAATGGGAGCATTTCCTAATAGATAGGCTGATAGAACTAGTTCCCAGATGAGCTGAGGTCCTCCTGCTGCTGTGGGCATTGCACCTCTCTGTTAACCGCCACCTCCATTTCCTGCTCCTCCGGCTGCCTCCCGGGGTGCTGTGAGTTGGAAGACCAAACCCCACTCCATGTGACCAGGAGGAGCCTGTAGGACTCCCGGGACTACACATCCCACCAGTGCCTGCCTGAAACCCCTCACAGGGGGTTGCCCCAAGCATCCAGGAGGGGAATGATGAGCATTCAGGAGTTCCTGAAGCTGATAAATAACAGGAGAATGGGTATGCTCCCACCCCAAAGCAAATTCTGACAAGATCCTTACGAGAGGCTGAGTATGCCCGATAAGAGAGGTTTGTGAATAGTGAAGGTGTTAACCCAGTGGAGGTGTCTGGTATAATTGTGAACTGTCACAGGAACAAAAGGCTAATATCCTTCAGCTATAGGGGAACAAGACATTTACAAAGTTATAAAGCCCCACAAGTGTGAGAGCTTGTCCCTTTCATTAACAGAAGGTGGTTAAATAAAAGATATTACATATCTTGTTACTCTCATGTCCTGGGACCGACTAGGCTACAACAACGCTGAATACAACTTTCTCTTGTGTGCTTTTCCAGCAGCTGCTCAGGATGTGAAGGTGTCCCTTGGTACAAGCAAATGTCATCTGCTGCCTCCCTGCCATGCCAAGATATGGCATCCCTGATTTCCCTTGTCCACTGGGAATCAGGACCTGGGCTGAATCTGGCTGCCTATAAGGAGTTTGTAAATCAGACTTATAAGCCAGACTTGCTCCTCTTTACCTTCATGAGCCCCACATGTGTTATGGAGTGTGCAGCACATTATGATAATATGAACAGTATTGGCTACACTTGCATTCAGATGGGCACACTGGCCATGCCAATGAGATTTCAATCTACCAGATGTACATTCCATCATCACTCTGCAGCTGCTGAGTTTGCAACTGAATTTCCTTTTTTCCAGGGCCACTGATATTGGACTTTGGTTTCATGAGCCAAGTTAAAAGGAGAAAGTATATGGGCTTCTCCAAAACAACAATTGACAGATATGTGCCAGGGAGAATCAAATAATTTCTAGAGAATAAAGTCCCTTATTCCCCTTTCAAGTATAATTCCAATCTCTTGAGCAGGCTGAAGTCATGCTGTCAGCATGTCCCATGCTGTCAGCAGTTCCCATGTTGGTATTCATGAATTTGCCTCTATGGTCCACTAAACCCTGCAGAACGAGAGATGAGTAACCTTTCCAGATCACATACTTTTGGTGGGCAAAATATTACCACGTGGGTGCCATTGATGGCCTCTGATAATTCAGAAACCCCATCCTCTGCAATTCAGCTATTACTTCTGGAACTTTTCTTATGGCAGCCCTGCATATATCACAGTGTTAATTGCCACATAGACCTGCACAACTGCAATCCCGACAGTGGACTTCCCAACTCCAAAATCGTTTGCCATGAGCTTGTAGTTGTCTTGTGTTGCCAGTTTCCACAGGACAATAGTTTTCATATACACCTTGTACATGGTAGGTTGTAGGGATGCTACTAGCAGACTTGGCTTCTGTATCAGATAAGGACTGCCTACAAAGCTTCTCATAGAGATATACCAGAAATGTGTCTTACATGAGACCCGTTAATATTCTGCCAGGTATGGCTGAGATTATTTTAAGTAAGGTATGTTGCACATAGTGCCACCTAGTGGCTAAATTGTATAACACATTTTAGCATTCCAATGAAATACCCACCAGCTTCTGCATTGGTATGGCTTACCTAAATTGAGTATTCTGGCATTGAAAGTTTAATGCTAGCTTCTCACACAGATCCATGAAGGTCAGTTTCCTCATTTGGAAGTTCTGAAGCGCCTGCTGGTCATCTCAAGCTTCCAAAAGGATGTGATCCCATCACACTGTACTGGTTCTTCTGCTCCAGAAGACATGGTCCACGCAGTGGCATACTGTGGCAATACCAACATTCACCATAGCTGTACCATGGGAGTTGAATTAATTGCCATTCACCCTCAAGGGCAGCAGTCTTGGACATAACAAAGTTATGTCCAAATTCCATTCAGCATTTCTCTGATTGCCTACTCCATCACATTTGTCTTGCAGTAAGAAGCAAGAGCAGAAACCGATCATCATCCAGTTGTTGCATGTCTTCTATGCAGTTTTTCAGGAGGAAGACCTGAGCAGGAATTGCCATAAGAAAATGTGTGAAGATGGGGGAACAGTACCAAGAATACACAGCAAAGAGGTTCCTAGACTGTCCCTCTGTGATGCACACAACCCTGAGGTCTTGCTTCTGAAATGGTAGCACAGCATAACAGAAGCATCAGTGTGGACATGGGTATATGCATATACCCAGCACTACACTTGTGTTCAGAAGAGCATATGGGGACACTCAGCATGGGTACAGAGAACATACACAAGAGTATACAGGCAAGTAACCAAGTATGTGTACCAGTGTAGACAAGATTAGTTTGGAAAGTCAGAGCCCTTCCATTCATCTCGTAAGTGGCTGATATTTAACTCCTTTGAAAGTTAGTAAAGTAGTAGATGGACAACTTCTTTAATTTTGAATAGATGGGGCCATCATCTTACAGAGAACCAAAATGCTCCTGGGGTAAGGAGAAGAACTGGATTCTTTCCTGTATGCCAAGAGCTCTTATAATTTCAACCACTGTACAAAGTTACAGATGTGCAGAGTGATTTCCCTTTCAGGGTTTATTAGTCTTAATCTTCTCTTTTAAGGAAGTTCCCCATATGAATTGTATTCTATGATGCTAGTCATTTTTGCTACCCTTCCCTAAACTGTTAAGTGTGTTCATTCATGGTCAGGTGGCCACATATCTATTACGAGGTGTTTTCTTACTATGTTAAACTGCCTTCTTTGCATCCACAGCTAGATAAAGGAGCTCATTAATCTTCTTTTACTGTTATTTCCAATTCTAATTACACTATAAACATTGAAATATGTTTATCGTCTTTATTCCAATAGGAGAAGTTTTTATTTTGTGTTGTAAGTAAGCAGTGAAAGACTAAAAGTTTTGAATACATAAAATGTAAGTTTTTATAATCCTGAAGAGACACATCTCGCAGTGATAACATAATATTTAATTTACTTGCTGGGATGTAAAACAGATAAAACTTTAAATATAGAGTTTTGTGTCAAAGGATTGCAGCTGGCTTTATACTCTCTATTTGGATACAACATAGATTTAAAAACCATTTTATTAATTTCCTTTTTTGGTTAGTAACACAAACCATCTGCTGTATCACCAGACAGGCTTTTTGTGTACAAAGGGAATAGTTATTAAGATACACAGTAAACAATAAGGCATACAATTGCATTTGCAAAGTGCTTCCTTTATGGTGCCTGTACTGAACATTCTAAAGAAGAACTGGTCAATTAAACAGCCCTCATTAGTTGACTTGGAACCACTCTAGATATAAATTCTAGGAAAAATGGAGTTTAGACAAGGGATTCAGTACCTCTTATCTGTTTTCCAATTCTTCCCATTCCCAGTGTTGGTTTCTAATGACCTTATTCAAAGAAAAGAAAGTCACACTGTAAATAAAGTGCTTGGTGTTGCCTCTGATGTGCATGAGAACTGTTCAGAGAGGTATCCAGGGTGAAGGAACTGTGCCCTGTGACAAGTGAGGGCTTGTCTAGGATTTCCTACTCCAGTACAGAGGAAGGCTAGAGAAGGGATCTGACAAGACGGTGTGGCATGGAATAGCAGAAAAACAGAAGGAGTTACAGAAAATTCTCCCAAGAGTTTCAGCAGACCCAGTGACAAGAGAGTCTTTGCTAACCTGGCAAGCAGAACAACAACGGAGCCTACAGCAGTTTATTATAGGCTAGGTGCAAGTACAGCAACAACTCATAGAGAAGCTGCTGAGTGCCCTGATTAACATTTGAGAGGGCAGAGTCAGGAACAGGCTGGGAGAAGAGGGTATGGGTTTGGCTCCCTACCTCTTGGGAGATGCACAGGCAGCATATATGGTACTGAGTGATGCACAGCACCTGACTGCTATATAGTAACAGCAGCCATTCTAGACAGAATGGGGACAATCTGCCAAATCATACAAGAAGAAGTTTCGGTTGGCAAGGTGGTCAGAGGGGACACATCTTAGGGCCTTTGCCCAAAAAATAACTGATTGGGCCACTAGGTGCCTGAGGAATGGGGGAGATGATGGACTCCATTATTTTGAAGCAGCTTGTCATGGTATAATTCCCCACTCTGAACCTTAGCGTCCAAAAGATGGGGTACCAGCATGAATTCCTCTAAGCTCAATTACTAGCTTAGTACCTGTAGCACTGCCACCAACCAGGAATTCCAGTGCCTGGTACACTCTGGTCCCCACAAAACCTTGCCCGGGGACCCCCAAGACCCAGACCCTCTGGATCTTAACACAAGGAAAGTAAACCCTTTCCTTCACCGTTGCCTCTCCCAAGCTTCCCCTCCCTGAGTTACCCTGGAAGATCACTGTGTGATTCAAACTCCTTGAATCTTAAAACAGAGAGGAAAATCCACCTTCCCCCCTCCTTCTCTCTTCCCCCTCCCAGACTCTCCCTGAGAGAGAAAGTAATCCTAACACAGAGAGAAAATAACCTTTCTCTCCCCCTTCCCTCCTTTCTCCCCACCAATTTCCTGGTAGATCCAGACCCAGTCCCCTGAGGTCTCACCAGAATAAAAAAAAAACAATCAGGTTCTTAAACAAGAAAAGCTTTTAATTAAAGAAAGAAAACAGTAAAAATTATCTTTGTAAATTTAAAATGGAATAGGTACAGGGTCTTTCAGCTATAGACACTGGGAGTACCCTCCCAGCCTAAGTATACAAGTACAAATTAAAATCCTTTCAGCAAAATACAAATTTGAACTCCTTCCAGGCAAATACACATTTGAACTCCTCCCAGCCAAATACACATTTGCAAATAAAGAAAATAAACATAAGCCTAACTCGCTCTATCGACCCATTGCTCACTATTCTGAACTTATAAGAGCCTGTATCAGGGAGATAGGAGAGAGCCCCCAGAGTGAACAACAACCAAATTCTAACAGCACACACACAAACTTCCCTCCTTCAAGATTTGAAAGTATCCTGTCCCCTGATTGGTCCTCTGGTCAGGTGACAGCCTGGCTCACTGATCTTGTTAACCCTTTACAGGCAAAAGAGAGATGAAGTACTTCTGTTCTATAAACTCTTACTTATCTGTTTATGACACAGCTATTACAAAGTGTCCCTAAGGTCACTAGATTTTGGTGCAGAAACACTTATCCACCACTTTAGGTGGGCAGAAATGGAGATGTGGAAGTTACCCCCCTCCATTGGAGTGGACCTTTTGTGGGTGGAAGAGGGAAGAGAGAGAACCAGGGGGAAGGAAGGAAGAGAGCACAGTGGCCTCCAGAAGGAAGACAAACCCTGAGGAGGAGAGAAAATCCCTGGTAAAGGAAAGGAAAGGAAAAGAAAGGAAAGCAAGAGACGTGTGACAGACTGTGCGAGTAGCCAAAGGCTGACTTTAGAGCAGTCAGCTCATGAAGTAAATAGAGGAGGTAATCGTTTACGTACTAAGTGATTAACTAATTAGCTGAGTGATTCTATGGGAAGAGGCAGTAGAGAGGGGTAATCTGAAACGAAGGGCCAGAGAAGCCCAGGATCTCAAGGAGGTGTGATCTCTCCCCCATCTCACCATGTGCCTACATAGAATGTAAGAGCCTTGAGCTGTGGGGAACATGTTCTGTTATATTCACACTGTAAACAAAGAACTTAGTGTTGAACTTGCCACTGGTGTGTATGAGGACTGTTCAAAGCAGAATCCAGAGTGAGGAAACACTGCCCCGTGACAGAGGGTGATATAATTAATGCCAGTCAACGTGGGTTTATAGAAAAGAGAACTTGTCAAAATTACTCTTTTTTTTCATGAGCGTACAAGCTTGGTTGATAATGGTAACAGTGTTGATGTAATGTACTTAGAGTTCTGTAAGACATTCAAATTGGCACTGCACAGCATTTGGATGAAAAAACTGGAATGATATAAAATTAACATGGCACACATTAAATGGATTAAAAACTGCTAACTGATAGTAATGTAATTGAAAATTAGGTCAGATATTTCTAGTAGAGTCCCAGAGACTGGTTCTTGGCCCTACACTGTTTAAATTTTTTATCAATGACCTGGAAGAAAACAGATGAAGTTTGCAGATGACATAAAAAGCTGGGGAGTAATAAATAATGAAGAGGATGGGTCACTGATACAGAGCAATCTGGATGGTTTGGTAAGCTAGGTGCAAGAAAACAATGTGTTTCAATATGGCTAAATTTAGGAATAAAGAAAGCAAGCTATGCTGACAGGATGGAGATTCTATAATGAGAAGCTGTGACTGAAAAATATTTGGGAATTGTGGTAAATAGTCAGCTGAACATGATCTCCTAGTGCGACACGGTGGCCAAAAGGACTAATGCGATCCTTGCATAGATAAACAGGGGAACGTTATTTTACCTCTCTGTTTGGTACAGGTGTGATCACCGCTGTTCATGCCAGTTCTGATCTTCAAGAAGGATGTTGATAAATTGGAGAAGGTTCAGAGAAAGGCACACAAGAATGATTAAAGACTTAGAAAACACACCTTATACTGATACACTTAAAGAGCTCAATCTATTTAGCTTACCAAAGAGAAGGTTAAAGTGTGACTTGATTATAGTCTGTGAGTATGTCCACAGGGAACACATATTTAATAATGGGTTCATCAACCCAGCAGAGAAAAATATAACATGGTCTAATGGCTGGAAGCTGAAGCTAGACAAATTCAGACTGGAAATAAGGTGTAATTTATTATTATTTTTTTAAAGTGAGAGTAATTAACCATTGGAACACTTCACCAAATGATGTGGTGGATTCTCCATCCCTTATCATTTTAAAATCAAGATTGGATATTTTATAAAAGATTTGGAGTAGGAATTATTTTAGGGAAGTTCTATGGCCTGTGTTATACAATGTCAGACTTGATGTTGACAATGATCTCTTTTGGCCTTGGAATCTGTGAATCTCACCACAATACAGGACACTTTACCATTACTTTATGCAAGGAAGTGATAGATACTTAGAATTCTTTTGTAATTTCTTATAGAGATCCTTGGAGGACAGGCCTGACTGCGAGTGATTTAGAGACTTTTTTCCAATTTTAGTGACTTTGTGTTGGAATTCTGTCAGCAAAATGTATCTTCAAAGCCATTTTATCCAAATCATTTATTACTCAACCAAGTTCACAGAGTGAATAATATTTCCCTGTTGTAACACCATTTTTCTTCCATTGAACTTTCTCCATATCATTTGGAAAAGGGCTACTGAAACTTCCTGGTAGAAAATGACCAGAAAACAAAGGTGAACTTTTGCATCCAGCTCCTGCCTTGAATGAAATGAGCCCTTTCACTAAAGGCAGTAACAGGATTCTGCTCTCAGTTACGTTGTATAATACACGCAGGGTGACTCCACTGACTATATTTAATTTACTCTGGATTTACACCAGTGTAACTGAAAGCAGAATTTAGTCCGGTGACTTTTAAATGCCAGACATCAGGAATGATTGAAAATCTGCAACTGAGGCTTGATTATTAGAAAATATATATTGAATTTCTCTGTGACTGCTCCTGCTACTTAATCCTAGCAATAACCATGGTGACCGTTGTACAGAAATGCACACAAAGGTCAAATTCAATAAAACCTGCTGTGTCACAGAGCACTGACTAATTTAACTCTTCTCAAGCTGCTTGTTGCCATTTCGCATGAATTAAACATACAATAGATGCAGGTATTCTTATACCCCCCATTTATTATGCCTGCATAAAATTCAGATGAGTTTGAACTACTCTGTGTAAACCAGAAATTGTTTTTATGATAGCATAGATCTTCATACCACTTATCCAGCCTGCAATATGCATGCTGTGTCACCATACAGCATACATTACCAGATAAAGGACTTTGGTACTGTTTAATCCTCAATAAAATTATTTACCAATGTTTTCTGTCCTGTTAATCCAAGCTATTCACATTCAACTAGCAGATTCCCATATACAAAGCAGCAACCTGACTGTCTAAAGGGTGTAAGTTTATGTGTGATAAAATGACATTATGTTTCCTTCTGATTGGAAAGTTGTGCTATCTAGGGGATTACAGTGGTACTGCACCAACCATCACACAGACACTGTCAGGGGTGGGAGGGAGACAGGAGATGTTGTCAATTTAAAAATGACTTTTTGTATGAAATCAAAAGATACAACAAAACAAAAACCAACCCCCCGACCTCACTACCCAACTTTGTCTTTCACCAGCTTTAATCCTCTCTTGGGTTTTTTCCAAGGGCTTCATGGACCACAGTATGAAACATGCTGTCATACTGATAACAAGAGGACACTTAAAAAAAACCAAAACAAAAAACAAAATAAGAAAAAAAACACACAGAGAGAGCTTGATAACCTTCATTGTCAAATGGAAGGCAAAAAGGTGGCAAATGCACTCACATTTGTGGGGTTTTTTTGTTTGTTTGTTTTTTTAAAGCTATGTAGGAAGGTGATAGAAAGACAGAAGAGCTTGTCAACCTGGAATATGTTTGCCTGGTGGTTGTCAAGAATAAAAGATTCACAGGGTGGATGATCTTCTCAAGTTTTTTTTTTTCAGAATTTAAAATAAAGAGAATTGCAGATTAAAAGAATATTGCCCTTGCAGGAGATCTATAGATTCTCTCATTTAGCAAAGAATAAATGCTTTGAGAATAAAGTAAATCAGATTAGACGATCTCCACTTTAGAGAACAGCTTATTTTATGGCAGAAAATCTCAGGCTGTTATGGATCTTCTTTAATAAGAGACATAACACAACTATGTTTTAATATAATTGGAGAAAAAAATTGCATCCTATTCTCCTTTCTCATATATCAGTTTAAAGCAGAAGTTAAATGGTTGTAAAACAAAGGGAGAACGAGCCCTTATTGTACAAAAATCTAGCAACATTATATGTACTAGAAAAAATTGCCAAAAAAATGAAAACTGTATAGTCTTGAAACTAATCAATTTGCTGAATTTTTACTAGGGTTTGGTTTGTTTCCCTTCTTCTCTTTTCTGGGTTAAACCCTGTAGGCCAGTTATGCTATCTAATAGGATCTGTGCTAGTGCTAATTATTTTCAAAGACAACTGTGATCTTTAAACTGATTTGTTTTCTATTGCTTATTTTATTGGTTTAATATCAGGTAATTCTCCGTTTGGGGGTTTCCTTACACTTTATAATACTCAGCTGAATGAAATAATGTTTTTGGAGTTGAAAATCCACCCACAAGGAAAACAGGGAACTAATTTTTAATCGGCAGCTTTGTAGGTGATTTTGTCCCAAGTCATTCACGTCAGTGTATTTGTAAGTGTGGAGTTTGTTCTCAGTATGGTGCCTCATGTTAAATTCCACTGCATGAAAATAATGTGATAAGCACAAAGGAAGATGATATGCAGTCTAACTACATCTACCCTAAGAACAACTTCCAATAAGCAGCCGCTTGTCTTAAGCAACCATTCTGAAGTATCCCTTCCTACAGTATTGACTTCCTAGACAGACATCCAATCACTAATGGCTTTTAAATAATGACATTAAACTCTGGTTGTTCACCTGTGACCAAAATATATATTTGAACCCAACTATGGAAAGGTGAAATGTTGGGCTGTAGAGTAGCGTTGGGCTGTATATATTTCTAAAAGAAACTGTGTGCTCCCACTAGCATTTTTACCAGGGATTTTTGGATTAACCAATATTACTTTAATATCGCTGATTCATGCAGAATGCCTGGTTTTTATTCCATCTCTCTGTTGTTCTCATCAAAAGTTTTAGGTGGGAACTATGGTATAAAGCACAACAAACATTTTTGTTGGATATTTTTAAGGACACAAATGGGAGTTAGTTGCCAATCTCCCAAATCAACTCCACCCCCCTTTATTTTGAAATGGTAAATTCTGAGCTAAGGCTGTCGTTGACCAGCTGTTCTTAAAATCTTCGTGTTTTGCATTTTAGATTACGTTGGCTTTAACTAAGCCTACAAGGATCAATTTCTTGATAATTTTCTTGCACACACTACCAATACAATTAATTATGTAGCACTTGTGATGAGCACTTTAAATTAAGCCTTCAGACCCAGATTTCCAGTTTTCTTTACAAGACTGAAACAGAAACAACCAAGGAAATGATATATATAAATAATCTGTAAAATGGCAGGGGTAAATAGCTCTTTTCTCTTTTACTGATTCAGTATCTTGTCTACAAATTACTGCCCCATAGCCTAGCAATTCATCTTCACTCAGTTCAGTTCTGCACTGCAGGAATATCGGACACCCCAGTGAAATGAATCATGAAAGCACTTTTTCATGTCACAGCCAGTTTTCCCATGAGCCATATGTTTGCAAATAAAACAAGAATGTAATAGTATCAGAGGGTAGCCGTGTTAGTCTGGATCTGTAAAAGCAGCAAAGAATCCTGTGGCACCTTATAGACTAACAGACGTTTTGGAGCATGAGCTTTCGTGGGTGAATACCCACTTCCTCAGATGCATGTGACATGCATCTGAGGAAGTGGGTATTCACCCACGAAAGCTCATGCTCCAAAACATCTGTTAGTCTATAAGGTGCCACAGGATTCTTTGCTGCTTTTACAAGAATGTAATAGATGCATTTAAGTTTATTTGCTTTTAGATCTGTATTATTTTTCTCCAAATCAAATGTAAATTAGGAAATGCACACAGACCACCAAAGGTTGCAAAATAGCTCCTCTCCTATGGTCTAAACTTTACTACTTAAGATAGGCTGAAGTCTTGGCAGAGCACTGTTCCTAATGCCAACCAACCAGGGATCCTTCAGCAAGGAGTCAAGATTGGTTTTTAACTCTGAACTAAATAAGCAGTACAGTGTACCACTAGGCTCAAATAGGGTGTCCTTTCCCCCTGTTTCCAGTAGAGAGATGTGCAACATCATAAAAAACATGATATCCCAATTACTACCCTAGTTGGTAGGCTAAGGACGGAATGATCATGGAGACTCATGTATTCTCTCACTATTCAGGAAATTCCTCCAAGCCATGTCTATAGTACACCTGTTTGGGTGAGGTGGGGAAACTGCACGTGGGTATTAGTTCTATACCAGATTTTTAGTGTGTGGAGATTTCATCAGCACTAACTTCCATTAACATAGATTTTTAAAAACCTTGTGAAACATTTCCTTTATTCAGAACAATATAAATTAATAAGCCACATAACTATATATCCATATAATCCCTCAGGTTTGAGAAGTCAGACCTGTTCTGCTTTGTCTCGTGTCCCTTTTTCATATGGTGAAGAAGAACTGGTCTTTAATTTATTTTGTTAGGAAAACCTCCTTCTGAGTTCCAGGCTGTAAGTAAAATAAATGAAGATGATGCATAAATGTGATCAATATGCTTTGCAATATACACTAGAGTAGAAGATGGAAAAGATTAAAAATGGGTTTATTACATGACAGGAAAGTGATCTTGGATGTTCACTGATGGATGAGAATGCATGCAGAGTCAGATGGTAGCTGATGCCAGTGTTTTCAAACTTTCCAGTTGAACTTAAAACACAATGATTTGAGAACACAGCGATCAAGGAATGTATAGCAACAAACTTTTCACAGACTGAACATGCATTAAACAGTTTAAGATGTACGAGGATTTAAGACACAACTAACCCCTATTGTTTCAAAAAGAGACATTCAAATACCTAATTAATTTTTCATTTGTTTTATAGCTCTAGCAGATGTTGCATTTTCACACATTAGCTCATTGCTGAGATGCTTGCTTAAAAAAAAAAGGTCTTTGTTAAATTCCAAACTAAAGAATTTTCCAAAACTCACACAGAATGAAATGTGGGTGTGCGAAGCATTGACTGAATGATTACTGCATTGGAATTACCATGGATTTCGCTCTGGGGATGGTAAATCTTTAGCATATACTTTCCTACTACAATATATTTATGATCTGGCAATGAAAAGAGCTAAGAATGCCCTGATGGTCATAATAAGGTAAAGGCACACACAAGAAACTCCCCTGGAATGGGTTGGAACTGAAAGGCTGAAAACATCTATGGATGCTCTGCTGTGGAAACTGCCACAGTCTCAGGGCTGGTCTACACTAGGGGAGGGGATCGATCTAAGATACGCAACTTCAGCTACATGAATAAAGTAGCTGAATTCGAAGTAACTTAGATCGAGTTACCTACTGTCCTCACGGCGCGGGATCGACGTCCGCGGCTCCCCCTGTTGACTCTGCTACCGCCGTTCGCGTTGGTGGAGTTCCGGAGTCGACAGGAGCGCGTTCAGGGATCGATATATCGCATCTAGATGAGACGCGATATATCGATCCCCGAGAAATCGATTGCTACACGCCGATACGGCGGGTAGTGAAGACGTAGCCTCAGACTTCCACCGAGGCTATTACACCTAAACAGCAGAATATTGATTTGGCCAACTTGCAAAATCAAGACCTTACCGTAGCTAAATTGAGCCTAGACAGAGATTCAATTCAATATAAAGGAGTTCCCTTAAAAACATACAACCCCCTGATGGAGAATCAATCTGGGTAGCCAAACCTGGTGATCAATTGGTTTGGATTAGACCGCAATGTAAAACTAATTCTACTTACATGTGTTACAATTTACCCATTGAAGAGCACCAAGGTGTTAAAATACACTGGCAAGAATGCAGCAGATTGGTTAGTGGGCATGGATAAATCAGGATGTTAGGCAATATGTAGAAAGTTATCTAGTAGTGTGTAAAAGTGCATTTTGAATCTAACAAGAGAATAGCAAATAGAAGGTTCATGGATTTGCCTCCAAATTTATTATATTGGGTCACTGCCAAAAATGGCCAGAGAAAATATATAAGCGTTGCTCATTGTGGTTGCTTTCTCCAAACGGTTAAAACAATCTGGATAAGAAACAACAAGGCAGTTGCTACTGCTAAGGTTCTGCTTAAGGAGATCTTTATCAATAAGATAATGCATAACATCAGAATAATGCTGGGAATACAGCAGAAATATCATATTGCTCATCATCCAGAGTCATCAGAACTGGTAGGAAGAAGTAATGGAACTTTAAAGGTTATGCTTACTGCATATCCTAAAGAAAATGAAAAGATTAAAACACTAAATTGACTTAATACTGATGGTGCTTCAAAGTACTCCAAACAGGATAGCTTCCTGTGAAATCAAGACAGGACATAAAATGGTGTTACCTGAACACTTGCTTTGTGCTGTGCCAGGATTGGTACAACACACTGCTGTAGTTGATCTGTGGTTGCTACAGCTAAAAGAGCATCTGAGAGAAATTAATCTGTGGGCAGACAAAAGCAGGGGTATGAAACAAAGAGAAAATGCTCAAGGTTTTGATGCCACAACAAAGATGCAAGAGTTGTAAATAAGAGATCAAATAATGATAAAAATCTACAATGAAAAAGTAAACCCAGGAAAGGGTTAATTAGTGAAAATAGTAATAAAGTTGGAAATCTCACTACAGCTATGGGCAATGTAAAATGCAATGGGTACACATATATATTTATAAACATAAAAAACCCTTAAATATATCCAAATAGGGAAAATGCCTAGCCTCATTACCAATACATATTTGCTGGATTGGAATAGGAATGAAACACAACTGGGACAGAGATCCTCTGAAACCCAGCTGGGTAACAAAGTCACTTCTTGATTACAGTTACTGCTCAGAAGACTTGCAAGCTTATTTCTCACTGTCTTTGCCAATAATTAAATAAAGAGAATCTGTATAAGACAATAATACTGTACATAGCTAGACATACACAAAGACTCTGTTTTCAAGGAACCTGCACAGGTATATCAGATACTGGTAAAACTGGATGGTGAGAGGCATCCCTAATGGTCTTCTGTGTAAATTTGCAAGCCATGAATCTTCTGATGTGAAGCCCTAGGGGCTATACCACCCATCTGTGGCATAAATCTTAGTAATGAGATGGAAACCCAAGAAAGAACTAATCTCATCTGTCTAGTATGGCTGAATACCTGACATGGATATCAAATACGTCCCACATAGGTGGGAAATGGAGAATACTGTGTGGTTACACAAAAGTTAAAATACAGCTATGAAGGGAAAATATACCAATCAGTTCAACTGATGCTTTTATTCCTAAATTTGAAACTATCATTGGATCAATCAAAATTATTCCTATGCTCAAATTTGTTAAATCAGTAGTGATAAAAAGTCATCCAAGCTTTGGTTTTAGGGCTATAAAATTACTCCCTAATTTTACAATACCAATTGCTAAATTGAATCTAAATTTAAAGTCTTTACTAAAATGAAATACAAACAAGCATATTAACTACAGTAAATAATCAAACAGAACAAATATTAAAACCAGTTAACTGGTGAAATGACATAAATACAACATCTATTTGTGTCATTTAGTTTTAAAATATTGTTATAAATATACGTGTTGATAACTGTATTAATGCTTTTAACATATTGTAAAATAAAGTGTATGTTAAAGAATTGGCTAAAGAAACCCAAAAGGAAACAAACATTGGAATACACCATTTTACTCTATCGTGTAAAATAAGTGGCACCCTTGAAAATATATTTCCAAGAGTGTAGAGGACTGTTGGGCTTCTACTAAAAGGAAATAAATATCAATGCTCTAAAATTGAGATACCCTTCAAAATGCAGTCATGGGAAAATTTCTAATTGGGTTTCTTTGTAATGATTCACAAATAAAACCGGACTTTAAAAGAAGAAAAATAAGTGTTTAAAAAGGATAAGAAAAGTTGACAATAAAAAATCATTACGTTTTCCATAACTTGCTCTCCTCTTTCTAATAAATTAAGGCTAGCACAGAATAATATATAATGACTTGTAACTCTGGAATATAAAATAAAAAAAATGTTAACAGTAAGATTAAAAGTTTTGATATCTCTATTTCTAATGATTCATAATTAGGTACAGTGAATGAATACAGATGAAGCAACACTTACGACAAGTCCTTGCTGGCATAAGTGTGGTTTTCCCAGTTCTTATTTTACATGGAATTGCTAATCTGCTTAAAATGTAATTGCTGATGGAATGAAGGGAATGTGTTGTGTTGGAAGATGTAAGTAAAAGATACACAAACAGGTAATGAAAAATAACACCTCTCCCTCTTTTTTTTTCTGAACCTTCCCCCTCCCAAAGAGCAGGATGACACAAAAAAAATATGATCCAGAAAGTGAAAACCCAGTTTGCACACGCGTACCTTATGGATTAGCTAAAATTCAAAGGGTTGATGTGCTAAAAGCCAATTGGATAAAAAGTGAGTAATGCAGAAATATATAAGAGACTTAAGGTCTGGTCTACATTGTGGGGGGGAAGGAGCCACCTGGACTACAAATTCAGTGCTTGCAGCAAGGAACCGAGAGCCCATGGGGGCAGCCTGGCTCCCAATTGTGGGAAGCAGGGAGACAAGAGCCTGCAGGGAAGCTAGGCTTCTGGCAGCAGGGAGCTGAAAGCCCGGGAGCAGCCAGGCTCCAGGCAGGAACCTGCACGTGGAACTGAGAGCCCAGGCTCTCAGTCCTCCCTCCCACCGACAGCCTCTCTTAATTTGGTGGAAACGCTCCTGGCGAGGACACACACCACCAACAGAAGGAGGGTAGTGTAGACATGAACCACCACAGTAATTACTAACACCTAAAATGGGTCAACTTACATTTCTAGTGTATACATGTCCTGACATCCATATGCTTAATTTACATTAAAGAAAGAGATATTGGAGTCATTGTGGATGGTTCTCTGAAAACATCCATTCAATGTACTGTGGCAGTCAAAAATATTAACAAAGTGTTGGGAATCATTAGGCAAGGGATACATAATAAGACAGAAAATATCATATTGCCTCTATATAAATCCATGGTACACCCACATCTTGAATACTGCGTGCAGATCTGGTCACTCCATCTCAAAAAGATATATTAGAATTGGAAAAGGTACATAAAAGGACAACCAAAAATGATTAGGGGTATGGACACAACTTCCATATGAGGAGAAGTTAATAAGACTGGGACTTTTCAGCTGGGAAAAGGGGGGATATGATAGAGGTCTATAAAATCATGATTGGAGCGAAGAAAGTAAATAAGGAAGTATTACACCTTCTCATAAACAAGAACTAGTGGTCACCAAATGAAATAAATAGCAGATTTAAAACAAAGAAAAGAAATTATTTCTTTACACAATGCCGTCAACCTGTGGAACTCTTTGCCAAAGGATGTTGTGAAGGTCAAGACTATAACAGGGTTGAATAGATAAGTTCATGGAGGATAGGTCCATCTGTGGGTATTAGCCAGGAAGATATGTAAAACCAAGCTCTGAAGTGTCCCTAGCCTCTCTTTGACAGAAGCTGGGAATGGGCAACACAGGATGGATCCCTTAATGTTCTCTTCATTCCCTCTGAAGTACCTGGCATTGGCCTCTGTCAGAAGACAGGATACTAGGCTAGATGGACCCCTGGTCTGACCAGGTATAGCAGTTCTTATGTACATTAGAGACATAGGCAAACAAGCAGATCAACATTCCTTTGTCTAAGACAAACTTGTTTATTAACTCTGTCCCCAAAACATATTTCCAGCATACATACATAATGCTTTATATACCATCCATGCATACATCACACAATGTTATTAATGATCCGTGCATTACCAGCTTCCATTTGATACTACACACAACATTCTTCACAGATAAATACCCTGAGAGCAGTGTGTCAAGCCTGATAGGAGTTACAGAACAGTGGATCCTCTACCAGTTGGCACTGAGGAGCTCTTGGGGTCACACTTATTCTTCCCCCATGTGTCCCAATATTTTCTTCATCTCATCTGGTCACCTAGGTAGAATTCTCTTATACAGTATTGAAGATCAAAGGTTCAAATCTTACTGATGCATGATGGACTATATGATTATATAATTAAAGGCTGTATGATAATACACACAGGCAACATTAATTCCAGTATTTCCTAAGTTTCTATTACTTTACTTTGCAATGTTAATAACAATCTATTATATATATATATATATATATATATATATATATGTTGCAAACACACATATAATTACATGTTCACTATTCCTCCTGACACTCTCACTGATCAGATCTATGACTTTTTACTGAAGTGAAGAAGAGTGTTTAGAGCTTAATATGGATGATGAGGAGAGCACATTATTTTCCTGTACATCAGATATTAGTAGATCTACTTCAGTGTTCAAAAACACTTTTCCATGGGAATCCACTAAAATCCTTGGACAGAGCTTCTGAAAGGAAAGTCACCACTAGAAACATCCCCATCCTTTTAAGACATTTCACAGTGAAGAAGGAAGTTTATTTTTATATTATCAGAAGTTTAGTTTACAGTAGAAATGCCACTGAAAGGCTCTAGATGACATATCACGACATCCATGGATCCAATTCACTCATACAGAATTTATTGTAGACCTTATATATAGGACAGTCCATTTTTCAGCATTTTTAATCTCTCTCAGATTCAACTGTGAATCTGTTCTGGTTGGGCAATCAGTTGTGAAAGAATTAACCTACCTGAACTTGAGAGGTCAGGAAGGGAAAGGAAGAAAGAACAATGACTATATGAAGAGTAAGTTTCTCTTTCAAGTTGATCACCCCCCTCCCTTTTTTTTTTTTTAACTTACACTCTTGAACTCTTAGGAGAAAAAAGAAGAGGAAAAGCAGCAATTGGGCCACCTTAGATGATTGCTGGCAAACTGGAGGCAGGGATTAATAAAAAATGGCAGATTTACAACATTATTGTTTGGTTTCACAACCAAGGGAATGAGACTGCGGGAAGCGGCGCGAGCTGAGGGATGTGCTGGCCGCCGCTTCCCACAGCCCTCATTGCCCTGGAACAGCGAACCACGGCCAGTGGGAGCTGCGATTGGCTGAACCTGTGGATGCTGCAGGTAAACAAACCATCCCAGCCTGCCAACAGATTTCCCTGACGGGCCACATGCCAAAGGTTGCCAATCCCTGGTATACCCCATCACTCAAAATTGACCTGTTCTGTTCATTCCCTCTGAAGCATCAGGCACCGGTCACTGTCAGAAGACAGGATACTGGGCTAGATGGACCATTGGTCTGACCCAGTGTGGCTGTTCTTAAAGGCAGTGGATAAAGTTGCAAAAATGATAGATGTTCACTCTCCTCACATGAGGGTGGATTGATAGGGAAGGGACCATTTGCACCTTTATCCAATAAAATAGCCCTGAGCAAGGCTCTGGCAACAGTCCTTCTCATCCAAAGCCCTTTGTGAACCAGCTGCAGTTTCTATACGTCACACTGCTGAGCAGTTTTTCCACCTATGAGCCAGTTTTGTCCATTGTCTTGACACCAAGGCCACTTTTCCCTCATTGATTCTACTGTATGCCTGAGAGATTACACTTTATTAAATAGCAAAATTATACTATGCAAAACTGCCACTTATGGTAACCTTGCTTCTTCGTTACGTAAATAACGGGGAAAGCATTATTTCCACTGCAGATATGACAGTTTCCCAGTAATACCAAGCCTGGAAATGTAGCAAATAACTAGGAACAATGCAACCAGAGTCAGTAGGATTTAGGTTTTTTTTTTCCCTAAAGTGACGGGGCGAGTAAGTAGAAAATGCAGTTTAATGTAGAGAAGTGTAAAATTATATGCCTCGGGGGCAAGAAACTAAAATTGAAAGCACATATTAAATGGAACAGCCATAGTGCACTGCATGTGGATTAGAAAAGGGATTTTGTAGAGAAATCATTGAAGCCCCAGTGTATGACTGCAGTGGGAAGCATCAAAAGAGAAAAACAATACCATTCAGGAGTGAATTTATTAGACAGCATTGGTTTGATTTTATTCAGAGTACATCATGCAGTGCCAATCATCTAAGAAGCAAGTGATGCTAATGGCTATAGTAGGGCTACTGGATTCCAGTTTCAGCTGCCACTAATCACTTAGAACCTCAGTTTTCCCACCTGTAAATAAGTGTATAACAGTAATCTCCTACCTCTGTCTTCTGACTGAAAGAGACAGTAACATAGCAGTGAGGTGGAAAAGAAATGCCATACATGAAAACCAGGTAGAGTTGTGGAACTTTCCTGTCCAACAATTTCATATGATAAGTAGAATAGGGTTTGTTCAATATTTTACTGGGTGAGTTTCCAAAAAATTCCTAGGCAGTCCAGGAAATGGTGCTGGTGATTAAGAAGGCAACCTTTTTCCTTTTGTCAAGTGACCATTTGTCCCAGTTTCATAGGGACAATCTCAGTGCCCCGGGAACTTTTGTCAGGATCTATGAATTGTCCTGTTTCTTTCATTTCATCAATCAAAATGTTTCTAAACACAAATTGTTCAAGGCATATTTCTAACGTGAGTGAATTTTCTATGCAAATTACCAAGAACAAACAGTCCAGTGGAACAACTACACAGTGCAATGAACAGAGTTTGGTGCTTAATGTAGACATGATCAGAAGTATTCCTTTGTTCATAGTGAATGTCAATGACAATTCAGTGTTTCATGATAAACTCATCTGAATGCTAAGTTATTGGGAAAAAAATTGTACTCAGACAAATTTCAATGCATTTAATTATGTTCTGTTTCCCTAAATTCCCCCTGCAGTTTCAGAGGGAGACAGCATTTTTAATTGCCTTTCCTAACCAGTTGCATAGAGTTGACATGTGTTGGTCAATAGCTGCCACATCCATCCCCACATATGGCCAAACTAATCACTTCATCTTCAACAGCTGCATAGTTTGAATTTTAATTTATTACACTAGGAAGGTATTGTGGGATTCTTTTCTGTATACATGTAAAAGCCAGATTCTCACTCATGTCAGAGCAATGTAAAGGGGTCTTAGTGTATACAAGGATCTGGGACAAAGTCTCTTAATTTTTCTATTCCCTACTACTCTCAGCTGCTCTCCGATGAAGTCACATGTTTCCTTTTGTATAGCTACAGCAGAAAGAAGGGCAAGTTAGAAGAAGGCTGGACTGGCTGACTAGAAGAGAAACACAAGTCAATCAGAGGTTTGAACACAGTCTTTTCCATTTTATCTCTCCTTGAGATTCTCTGTCTGTGTCTTTTGCTTCCAAACAGGAACTACACTTCATCACAGTTACAGAGTGATATGTGCAGTACAGTTGGAAACTTCACATTTCTCTCCAGTTCTTCCAAACACAATCCTACAGACTGACTGAGATGACATCTCTCTCTTGTATCCTAAAGCAGTGTTAAGGAGACTTTAATCCCAATATAGAAAAAATATATATATTTAAGGACATTAACAGCTACAGCAAAACTCCAGGCCAATCATTCTGTTCCAGCCAATGTGCATGCATCGGACATATCTGTGATGTCCCAGGACTGGAAGTTCTCAGAAAGCTGCCACATCTTGGCCTCCACCCCATATCAGTTGAAACCTGGTCGGCCCAGAAGCTAGTCACACTATAGCCTCAGCCAAGGCACCACCCAGGAAACCCTGACTGGGGGGTTGCCCAGCTTCAACCATGGGTCCAACCACACTAGTTAAGCCACAAGGATGCACAGGAAGTTTGTCTGAGCAGCACTGTGATTTCCTGTTGTGGTTGCATTAGACCTTGCCTGTGTCTGCCTCCTGCACCCAACCCTGTTCCTGAATTCTGTTTCACTCTCTGCTTGAACTTTGCCTTTCCTCCAGTTCCTGCCCTTATGCCTCACCTTCCAACCATCAGTTACCAGTCCTGGTTTCAACATTAGCCTCCAACTTCTGACCCTGACGTGACCCTTGTCTCCAGCATTTGGTGTCTGACCATGGCTCTAACCCTCACCTTTCATTCATGATTCTGATTTTCGCTTGGCTCAGGGTCCGGTAATTGTGAGTTGATTCTGGTGCTGACCCTTGGCTTCGTTCCCCAACCTGGATACCTGCTCTGCCTACTAAGCCAGACCACATACATCCTGGTCCATAACAATGTCCCCATATACACATTGCCTCTTCCTCTTTTGCCACTGCTCCCTATTGATGCTTTAAACTCAATAGGTTCCTAGACTAAGAAATGTTCAAATAATGTGGCACTGTACTTCAGTATACACATTACAGTATCATGCCTTGAGGGAGGGGACTGATGGATGAGGGCCATCCAGCAGTTCATAGCTTTGCTTCATTCCTGAATGTAGCATGATAATATCCCTCTTTCTCAAATATAATCTATACAGGAGTATAATTAGGTCCCTACAAAGTTCACGGCCATGAAAAATGCATCACAGACTATGAAATCTGGCCCCCCTTGTGAAATCTGGTGTTTTGTGTTCTTTTACCCTATACTACACAGATTTCACATGGGAGAGCAGCATTTCTCAGATTGTGGGTCCTGACCCAAAAGGGAGTTGCAGGGGGGTCGCAAGGTTATTTTAGGAGGGTTGTGGTATTGCCACCCTTACTTCTGCACTGCCTTTAGAAGTGGGCAGCCACAGAGTGGTAGCTGTTGGCTGGGTCCTCAGCTCTGAAGGCAGCGCCCTGCCAGCAGCAGTAACAGAAGTAAATGTGGCAATACCATACCATGCCCTCCTTACTCCTGTGCTGCTGCTGATGGCGGCGCTGTCTTCAGAGCTGGGCTCCTGACCAGCAGCTGCTGCTCTCCAGATGCCCAGGTCTGATGGCAGTGCCACCACCAGTAGCAGCGCAGAAGTAAGGATAGTAGTAGTGCACCCCCTCCCGACACACACATAACCTTGCAAACCCCCCTCACAACTCTTTTTTGGGTCAGGACCCCTACAATTACAACACTGGGAAATTTCAGATTTAAATATCTGGATTCATGAAATTTATGATTTTTAAAATCTGATGACCATGAAATTGACCAAAATGGACGGTGAATTTGGTAGGGCCCTAAGTAACATTGATAGGAGATTAAGAGATCTCAACAGATGAAGACGACTGAACTACTCTGACATTCTCCTTTCTTCTGTTTTTAAGTTATAGGTGACTAAGGTGGAATATGCATATTCTTATCTGTGCTTTTGGATTCTTTTACATCTAAATATCTACGGGACATAAATAAATTAAACCCCCAAAATATATATGTTACAATTTCAAGGGTCTAACGTCCATATGAATTTAGTAAATACAGATAGAAAACAAATGTGGTCCTTAATTCACCTCATTGGTCTGGCTATTTCAGCATATATGGTAGCATAAGCAAGACTTTAGGTTGTTTTGGGGTCCTTTCTCTTCCTGGTTATTGTCATTTCCAAGACAATGTACTTGGGATTCATGAGATATGAACCCATTAGCAGATACTGGTAAAATCAGAGGTGGCTTTCAGGTTTTGGTTCAGAATCTATATCACAACTTAAACCCAGCCACAAACTCTGTAGCAATTCAATGGCATTTGCATTTTAATTGTCATCACCTCTTATTGTAATGTTATGCCTTAAAAAGTGAGTCCCCAAAATTTTAGCATTAGATCTAGAAGGCTAAAACACAGCTGGTTCAGTTTCCAGCCCAAATAGTTTGCTCAGCTCTTAAAATCTCATGGAATAGTCTCATATCCAGATGGCAACAGGTTAATGTTCCTTAATTCTTTCTTTTACACTTTAGAATGTATATAAATGATTTAACATCTATATTGTATCTGTGCTTCATTTTCATTACAGATGGTGACCTCATTCTTCAGTTTCCCTGGTACATAACGTTCCTGATTATTAATGAAACCAAGCTCACTGAATAGTCACATCTGGATTGTTGTATCTCAAGATCAATGGCGGAAGGAGTGGGGAGGTCAGACACCAGCATTACAAATCAAAAGTTATAGTACATGAAATGGTTTCTGTGTCGAGGAAATCCATATATTCCAGATGTCAAACAAGTACAACTTTACTAGCACCTACTGGAGCTGAATTCTGCTAAGAATTTGAATTTGGATGTTACACACAAAGTGAAAACAAAAGAGTGATATCGGGGCCAATGTTATGAGTGTGGAGAATATGTTAATTTTAACTAACTTGACTTATTTTTCTTGGAAATAAAAATTCAAGTTGATTGTGGCCCTGAGATAGGAAAATGGAGGGTCAGAGGCTATGGAGGAACATATGCAATTAGCTGTACTAATGGGTCCTAATGGATATTTTTAAGGGGATCTACCCTGCAGTGCACAGGCTGCTGTTTACCCTTTCAATGCACAAACTGCTCCACTTTCTGCCTGCCCTTTAGCCTCAATCTAAAAACAGACATACATGATCAGCATTACTCGCCATCAAAACTAGTGGGAAGCGTGTATAGGAGAGACATTGAAAGAAAAGAGGCAGCAAAACTGGACAAAATGTATACAAGTTGCTTGTTCTTGTTCTAATTAGAATCCATTTAAAACAGTCAAGAAATTCCAATCTGAGATTTTCCCGTGACTATCATTCTAGTAAAATGCTCACCAAACAAGTGTGTTTTTACAGTGCGCCATGATACTGACTGAGGGCTCTTACTGCTACTGCACTATAAAAGAGAAATGAAAATAAATAACAAACTAGTGAAAGTCCGATGTTCACCTATATATATTACCCATCCCTCTGAGTGAGGGAGAAGAGATAGCTTTCTGGACATGCTGCAAAGCCTAACAAACTCAGGCTCTAACAGATGAGCAAAAGAAGCCCCAGTTCTAGCCTTAATAGAGTGTTAAATATTTTTCTAGTGGTAGGGAGGTGGGAAATCTACTTCTATCTAAAAACACTGATCTAAAATACTTACACAGTTCTGTGGAATGAGCAGACATCAGGTTAAAAGGGAGCAGAGAGCACTGAAACAGCTTCACTAAAATGTCCAAATTCTCTTTTCAAATGAAAAGAAGTCTGTCTAATACAACAGCAGAGGAAAGCCTCTTTTGTCTCTTGTCTGACTGGCTGGGGGTAAGGTCATGTTAATGGTTAAACAAAATACTTCTTTATTTTTCCTTTTAAATTTATTTTCAGTCTACCCCATAATTTTTATCAACGTCATAAAGGAAATCACATTGTTCTATTGATTAACAGTGGCTGCATTTTCCAATTATTTCTATAATGAGTTTAGTGGCAATGACCCAGAAAATGGACAAAGACCTCACTACAGATTAATGTTAATTTGGTGTAAATTGTTATTTTTCCCCCTCTCCAGAAAATGATGATGATAGATTCCTACTGTTAATTAATCAAAACTTCTCAACATAGAGTTCACCTGGTGGAAATAATTAGCAGTTATTTGTTTCCTGTTTATTACTCTTCAGAGAAGGTAAACAACAAAAACTGGATTTGTTTGATAGCATTCACTAAAAAGCTCTATAATAAATCAATCAGAGGCACAAATGTTGTTATGGGTACCAATATTTGTGCTTGTGCATTTGTTTTATGAGACAATGCAAAAGGATAAGAATCGCTAATTTCCCTTTAGAAAAAAAGATCATACCAGCAGGTGTGAACATTTGCCATTTGTTTCATCTTCATTCTTCATTCTTCTTTCTTTTTGATTATTGTTTCTAGACTGCTTAACTGATTAACAAAAAACAAACAAAAAACTCCAACAAAAATTAGTCTTCTTGTACTGGATGGAACAACTTTCAATGATGAATCACACATCAATATGAATCTTATGTTGCATCTGCATTTTGATCAGAACAACGGCTTTTCAGGTTTGGCACACAAGAAATCTCCCACCCCACCACAGTCCGCTTATAAAATCCACTCTAACAAAGATGCTTTTTGCAAAGTTTTCTTTCTTTTAATTGATTAATAATGCACCTATTAGACATTTTTCTCAATTTCAAAATATCAATGACTAATGCATCTGAGAAACAGCTCAATGAAAGCTCTTCCCAAAATGACAATCGATACTCCACCCATCCAGACCATCTCCCTCAAGCAAAAGCCTTGAAACTGAGGCAAGTCTTGCAGCATCCCCTAAAATAAACAAACTTGAGCTTTGTCTAGCTAATGGTGGGAATGAGTTCCAAAATCAAAGCCCTTCTCCTCCACCACACTGAGCATGACTTGTATCCTAGACCCCTGCCACCCCACTCAAGCCCAGTGGGACACAACAACAAGCATGGGTCTGGGTTGGGTCCAGTGGGAAAAACAGACTGGTTTGGGTTTGGGTCGAGTCAGGCTCCTTCTCCTGCCTGTGTACCTCGCTCCTGCCAGCCACTGCCACCTTACTGTGTTGTGCGTACTGCGGTGTAAGCATGTCAACAAGTTGCAGCACCTGTCAATACACAGCACACACAGCAGAGCCAGGGGTGGTAGATGGCAGGCATACTGAATGCAACCATTTGTGCATGCAGCTAATGCCACACTGACCCCACAAGAAGAAGGAGGAGAGTTAACACACCTTGGCTGGAGGTAGCAGTGGTGCTGACTCACGTTCAGGAGGAAAGGTCAGGGTTGGGTTGGAAAACGACTTGGTCCTCTTGTGCTCAAGTCACATCAGTTTTGTTCTGGACTGGGACCTAAAAATTAGGCCCAAGGAGACCTCTACTACATCCACCCCAACTCTGATTCTAAATCTGGAGACTCTCAGCAAGACCATCTCAGTTGATCCCATTTGGCAATATGGTGAATAAGGAGATGATCATCTTTAAAGTAACCAGTATCCAACCCATATATGCCTTTATAGCTCAAAGTCAAAACCTTGAGTTGTTCCTGGAGACTATGGGGCATGTAGGAGTGGGCAACCTTGTTCTATTAGTTTCCAAGTGGCCTTCATTCATAGTCTCTGCATCTGACCAGGAAATTGCAGATGTGAACATGGATCTCACATGTAAATCTCACTACAATTATTGATGCTTTTGGTACAGCGGGTTGATTACCACAGCAATGGTACCCTTGCAAGTAGTGGGTTCCAGATTCCCACCCCTTGTCTTGTGGTGGAGATATCTCTTATAGCTTTTGGGGAGGCAAGAATTCCCCCATAAGTCACATCACCACCATTATCAGTCACAGGCAGCTTTACCAGCAACAGTCATCTTGATCACCAAAAGAACAGCCCCAGTGCCCATCCCCCACCCCCGCATCAGTCCATTAGTCACTGATCAAGGTCCTCCTTCCCTTTGGGCTTCAACTGATAAACCTACAACATGGTGAAGGCTCTCAGAGACCACACCATCATGATTATCTCTGAGCCTGGGACCCAGTCTTGAGTTAGAAGTGCTTGCCACTGGAAGTTGGCACAACAATTCATTCTATCTCTCTACCCAACCAGAGCTCTGTGGGGATGGGGAGACCAATTTCTTCTCCATGCTCACCCCTCACTTTCTCTTCTAATCAGGACTTCGGGGACATGGCCAGCTTTCACAGCTGGGTTGCTAATCTTATGAAGTTGTGCTTCCTACCATGCCACATATCCATGCTTACATCTGTAACCTTCTAACCAGATAAAACTGGAAATATGTGCTCTGGCCTAGCTGGTGCTATCTGGGAATCCTGAAGAAGCAGAGACTCCAAAAGACCCCATGATTACAAATTTCACTAACAAAAGCTGAGCTTAGAGGAAGCAGATGCCATCTCTACAATATTCTTTACCAGCCAGCATCACCATTTTATCTGTATTGAGCCTCAGCCAACTTACTCTCATCAAAGCCCCTATCTAAGCCAGTCACTAGGAAAGAAAAGATACCATACAGATTTCGCTATCTGTGTAAGATGAAAAAGAAACAGAATTGAATGTCGCCATTATAACACATGGTCTCATACCCTATATCATTTTTGTTATCTTCCCCAATGGGCTTAAAAAAGCAACACTTACAAGTACACTTAAAAAGGGAAAGGTGACAGAACTGAACCCTACAGTAGCCAACCCAAGACAACCATTGGGTCAGACAAGCTATCACCTCTTACCCTCTAGGTTCTTTCCTAAAAGAAAGTTCAGAGCCCTCAAGCATTAATCCTCCCATGCTTGTTGCAGTCCATAGCCAACCAATAGAGAACTTCATGGTCAATAGTATCAAAGATCTAAAAGAATTTGCAAGGACACTGGAAGTGCCATTGCTTAAAGGAGACCAAGGACCAATAAAATGCACCAAGATACATACCTATCTCTATTAACAGTCTGTTCAATTACAGTATATTTAATCTTAGTACAATTCAAAATGCAGCACCTGCTGGCTGGTTTTAATAAAACTTCCCACTTGAGTCAAATCACAAGCATTTATATTTTCCACCTAAAAGTGAAATCTGGCCAATTTCTATTGCAAATATAGCTTTTCATTACCATCTTGCCTCAGTTTTGCTATGGGCAAAATCAGAACTATTCTCAGGATTATTCCAGAACAAGGAGAACTTTCACCATTTTCATAACAAAACCTGTTTTCATGTCTGTGCGGAAAAGGGGCAAAATTTTCAGCATTGGAAATGACTTTTTTGTAAGACACAGTAAGAAGGGGAAATTATCAGAAAAAAATAGAGGAAACCATAAAACATTTTTTGATTTGGCAAAACGGTTATATTTTGTTTGAAAATTATCCCAGCTGATCCCATTTCAACCTTTATTGTTTTCTGGAAAACTTGATCTTGAAGCAAACTATCTGGTGCTAACATCATTTTCTTAAATATCAATATTATGGGGCCATTAGATAAGGTTCATTGCCTTTTCTGAGTGTGAAGAGTAAATATTTGATTTATCTTCTTCTGACAAAATCTGCTGTGTATCTTGGAAAAAAATCTTTTTGCTGGTTTCAAGACTTCTGGATCCAAACAGTCCACTGAAGAACACAGAGCAAGTGAAAACATAAGCTTCAATTTGAAAGACACATCCTCAGTGGTTGCTGTGTTGGGCTCTCTCCAAGATCACAGCTGGGTAGGAGTGAGATGAAATCACCTTTTGTGACCTGCTGGATCGTTCTGGCCCAGGCCCATTTTGGCTGTTCTGGCAGTGAATCACTGGGGCTTTGACACACCCAACCCATGATCTCTTTCTCATGGGAGAACTACAGCATCTTTCTATGCAAGTAAAGAATTCTCTCCATAGTCTTTAGAATAGACTGGCTCTTTCTTCTCTACCACAAGGGACAAATTGCCACTGAATTTTAAATGCCAACATGAGTTTTGAAAAGAACTTTGGACATTTTTTTCACTGTGTCTTTATTATTAAATGAAAGTTTATTTCAAACTTTCTACTTCAGTCTCTCTGAACACTCATTACAATAGGTTGCCAATTGGAATTCCCTGAAACGAATAGTAATCTAGCAGTTTTTGCCTGGCACCTTGTCAAATGTGTCTTTCACCTTAACAGCTGTTTACCATCTAAATATCCATTTATACCTTAAAAAGTCATCAATTGTCCTTGTATCTGAGCACTGTGTAGTGCGAGAGGCTGCTAGATCTGAAACACAACAAAAACGGAAGAATTGGATTTTCAAATTTGCCTTACAAACTTGACTGTATTCCTGTTCCATTACTGTTGTATGTGTGCTTGGCAATAGGGGTGGAGGGCAGAATAATATATTTTATATGTAGATATATAAAAAATTAAAGTGTACTCTGCTGGATTATTACAAAGACTGTAATTTCATCTTTAGGTTCATTCTCACAATTTATGACATCAGCCCTCGGTATGAAATTGTAGCTTGAAGCCCACACGGTGATAGATTTTATTCTCTAGTCAAAAGCTAGCTTGAATAGCACTGAAATATATAGCAGAACCTGCATAAAGGAACCCTACTGATGTCTAACTGATATAGGCATATATAATTCCCTGTCACAGCATTCAGTAGGAGAACTTAATAATAAGATTACTCTAGTTTTATTGTTTTCTCCTTGATTCCTCTCTCCCTTGCTATAGGCTTTCATCAATCTCGGCCAAAGATTAGAAACAAAAGAACCTAGATTGATTTGCAAGCTTTGTTTTTTAGATTTAAATGAAATATCTAGTATTCGGAAGGTCTCTCTCTCTCTTTTTTTTTTTTAACCACCGAATTAGAGGCCCTGAAATTGGAACCGATTTTATACTTTCCTATAATAATATTTTTATGAGTGAAATTGGAAGAACAGCCACTCAATGGGAGAGGAGGGAGAAATGGAGCTGGCTAGTGCTACAGAAATATTTATGGGGAGTTTTGATGTTTAGGTTGGAGCATAAAAGAACTTTTACTGCAAAGACCTACATAATGATCTTTTTGTTCTGTAAATTGTGCTCCCCTAACAAAAAAAAACAAACAAAAAAAACCTTATTTCTGCTAGGGATGGACTAGGCCAGTACAAAGAAGGAGCTGGTGCTGCCTTCGGCCCAGTATGCAGAAACTGTAACATAGCACTTTTCATTTTTAGACCTCAAAGCACTTTACAAAGGTGATAACTATCATTATCCTCATTTTGCAGATAGAGAAACTAAGGAAGATATTTACGTAAGGTAGAGCCAGGAAAAGAACGCAGGTCTCCTGAGTTCCACTTCACTGATCTAGCCACTAAGCCAGTGGTGGGCAACCTCTGGCGGCACATCAGGGTAATCCACTGGTGAGCCGCCAGATAGTTTATTTATATTGACCATCCAAAGGCATGGCTGCCCGTAGCTCCCAGTGGCCACAATTTGCCATTCCCAGCCAAAAGGAGCTGTGGAAAATGGTTAGCCAATGGTAAAAAAGGAAAGGAAATATCATTGCCTTAACTCAATGGATCAAGTATCTATTTTGGAGTTCAGTGAAACTGGAGTGAGCCTTTCAGCATAAGATCAAGCAGGCCTTAAACCCATAACCTTCAGGATTGTACTCAAGCACTTCAACCACTCAGCCACTACACACTTCTAAATCTATCACCACAAATAAAAATAAATCACATTCACTACTGATGAACTTGTGTGTTCATCAAAATATTCCAGCATATGAGTTCATTATCAGCAATGTTTGTGGAAATAACAAAAGTTAAAGGAATTCTATGGATTAAGAGCCAGATTGAGAGTCCACTGAAGTCAATGAGAGTCTTTCCTTTGATATCAATTGGCTTTGAATCAGGCTGTATTTGCAGAAAGAAAATTTTGAATTCCTAAGTGTGAACATTCACTAGAAACCTACTTCTAGCAGAAATTCACTCTGTGACTCAAAGTATTCCATGGAAACTAACCAATATACCCCAAATATGGAGTATAGATATTCTAAATTTACTTAGATTGTAAGTTCTATGGGCTAGGGATTGTATAACATCCAGCACAATGGGTCTTGGTACATGACTGGGGCTGGCAGGTGCTATCTTGATACAAATAAATAAATAACAGTAATATGCCCAATAAGTGGCAGGCCAAGGATTGTTCACTGAAGTTAAGCTGAAAATAAGCATCTCCCAGACAGCTCGCAAATGGAAAGAAAGGCTAAATTCACTAAGTGAATTATTCATTCAGCTTAACCTGCTCCATAAACCAAGTTCATTGCTAGCCAGAGACACATGCACCAAAGAATGAGAAAACAGTCTGACTGTGAGAAGTGAGCTAACAAGTACTGTGTCCATAACACATTCATCCCAAGGGTCAATTACTAAGGTATAGGTTATTCTTACTCGTAATTTCAGAAGTTCTTAAGTAGGAGAGGAGCATGTTTCCCTCAAACACCATGGAAGCAGAAGAGATAACAAGGAGTAGTAAGGTGAATGGACATGAATGTTGATAGACTTAACTCATCAGCAGTGAGAGAGATAAGTACTATAGGCGATCTTTAAATAGACTTAGAGAAACTTATATTTCTCTGCCTTCCTCTTCCAATCCATCAGAAAGGAACATCACATTTATCATATATTTCGAACTCAAAAGTACAAGAAGAAAATACTCGTTCATCACAAATCTAGCATCAAAAACAGAAGAGAAAAAAGAAGGCTCTCTCACGACTAAGAGAGGAGAAGAAAAATTGCTCTTATCAGACAAAACAACAAAATAAAAAATAGTAAGCACTATTATGGAATATGCAGCCTTCTTTTTGCATTAAGGGAATTATGCAATTGCTAGATTCCTCCCAATTTATGAGACCAGAAGAAAAATATATCAATAAAGCAGTTATTTCAGAAGGGATCAAGAGTCAGAGAGGGCTCAGTGCAATGAAGAACATTATCACCTCCAGGACATCAGGAAAAGCTAACTAGGCTGTAAGTGGTCAAACATCTTCATCTCCATCAAAGTTATTGTCCCATGGCCTGTGTAGAATGAGACAATGGATTCAAACCAAATACTTGTGGCCAAAAAACAAGTATAAAATAGCCCACTATCACAACTGGCATTGGTTAGCATTGGAGATCATATCAATTGATCCTCAGAGATGTTCTCTCCTAAGGGTACGTCTACACTACGGGATAATTCCAATTTTACATAAACCGGTTTTATAAAACAGATTGTATAAAGTCGCGTGCACGCGGCCACAGTAAGCACATTAATTCGGCGGTGTGCGTCCATTGTCCGAGGCTAGCGTCGATTTCCAGAGCGTTGCACTGTGGGTAGCCATTCCGTAGCTATCCCATAGTTCCCGCAGTGTCTCCTGCCCCTTAGAATTCTGGGTTGAGAGCCCAGTGGCTGATGGGGCAAAAATCATTGTCGCGGGTGGTTCTGGGTAAATGTCGTCAGTCATTCCTTCCTCTGGGAAAGCAACGGCAGACAATCATTTCGCGCCCTTTTTCCCTGGATTGCCCTGGCAGACGCCATAGCACGGCAACCATGGAGCCCGTTCAGCTTTTTTTTTTACAGTCACCGTATGTGTACTGGATGCCGCAGACAGAGGCGATACTCCAGTGCTACACAGCAGCATTCATTTGCTTTTGCATGATAGCAGAGATGGTTATCAGTTGTTCTGTATCGTCTGCTGCCAGTGTAATTTGGCAATGAGATGACGGTTATCTGTTCCTCTGTACTGTCTGCTGCTATCATGGGTGCCCTTGGCTGAGATCAGCCAAGGGGGCAAAAGCAAAACTGGGAATGACTCCCTGAGTCAATCCCTCCTTTATGGTTTCTAAAAATAGAGTCAGTCCTGCCTAGAATATGGGGCAAGTGTACTAGAGAACCAGTGTAACAGAGAGCACAGCTGCTCCGTGTCAGATCCTGCAGAAATGATGAGCTACATGCCATTCATAGGGGGTGCCCCTGCAACAACCCCACCTGTTGCTTCCCTTCTCCCCCAACCTTCCTGGGCTACAGTGGCAACGTCTCCCCCATTTGTGTCATGAAGTAATAAAGAATGCAGAAATAAGAAACACTGAGTTTTTAGTGACATAAAATGAGGAGAAGGCAGCCTCCTGGTGCTATGATAGTCCAGGTAGGACATTAAGCGGTGTGGGGGAGAGGAGCCTAGCATCCCACTGCTATGATAGTCCAGGTAGTACAGAATCTTTTCTTTACACATGAAAGGGAGGGGGCTGATTGAAGCTCAGCCCCCAGTTGCTATGATGAAGACGTTTACCAGCCATTCTGTACCATCTACTGGGAATGACCAGGAGTCATTCCTATTTTCACCCAGGCACCCCCGGCCGACCTCACCTGAAGCCAGCCAGGAGCACTCACGAGTTGATAAGAAGGACAGTTACCAGTCCTACTGCACCATCTGCCACCAGGCAGGGGAGAGGAGCAAATACTGCTCTTCACTGCTGCAGCATCGCATCTACCAGCAGCATTCAGTAGACAAAGGGTGACACTGAAAGAAGTCAAGAAACAATTTCTTTCCCTTTTCTTTCACGGGGGGGGAGAGGGGGAGTAAATTGACGAGCTATTCCCTGAACCATGTGGGACAATGTGTTTGAACCTACAGGCATTGGGAGCTCAGCCAAGAATGCAAATACTTTTCGGAGACTGTTGGGGACTGTGGGACAGCTGGAGTCCTCAGTACCCCCTCCCTCCCTCCATGAGTGTCCATTTGAGTCTCTGGCTTCCCGTTATGATTGTCACACAGCACTGTGTAGCCTGTAGATTTTTTTTCAAACGCTTTGGCATTTCGTCTTCTGTAACGGAGCTTTGATAGAACAGATTTGTTTCCCCATACAGTGATCAGATCCAGCATCTCCCGTACAGTCCATGCTGGAGCTCTTTTTGGATTTGGGACTGCATTGCCACCCGTGCTGATCAGAGCTCCACACTGGGCAAACAGGAAATGAAAATCAAAATTTCGCGAGGCTTTTCCTGTTTACCTGGCTACTGCATCCGAGTTGAGATTGCTGTCCAGAGCGGTCACAGTGGTGCACTGTGGGATACCGCCCAGAGGCCAATACCATCGATTTGCGGCCACACTAACCCTAATCCGATATGGTAATACCGATTTTAGCGCTACTCCTCTCGTCGGGGAGGAGTACAGAAACCGATTTAAAGAGCCCTTTATATCGATATAAAGGGCCTCGTAGTGTGGACGGGTACAGCGTTAAATCGGTTTAACACTGCTAAAATAGGTTTAAACACATAGTGTAGACCAGGCCTAAGTCAAGTGTGAGTCATTCTGACAAGACAACATGTGGAGAAGCTTGCATTACCACCATCGTTTCTCTACCAGTTCTGTAACTCCATTCCTGAGCATCAATCCATACATTCACACAAAGGGTTGAAATTCAGCTCAAATAGAAATGGCATGGATGATATCTCTTCCTTAGGATGATCATACATCCCATTTTGGCTTGGACAGTCCCCTTTCCAAGCTTAGTCCCAGATGTCACAACTTTTTTGGCAAAACTAGACATTTGTCCATTTGCTCTTGCCCTAAAAATGTGCAAAGGAATGTTCAGACAAGAGCAAATTGGACAAATGCCTAGTTTTGCTAAAAAAGTCATAACGTCTGTGACATCAGCTTTGGTTGTCAGCCCCCCCAGGGCAGAGTTCAGGAGAGCAGCAATGACGGGCTAGTCTGAGCCACCTAGTGTCACCACTTACCTGGTGAGATGGAAAATAAATTCTGAACAAGAGTAAAAGAAGGAATATGGAACACCAAGACCTCAAGTTTTTACACTCCATCATTTTGGACACAGTTTCCTTTGCAAGTGTCCCTCGCCTTTCAATGAGGACCCAGGTATAGCACATTCCATTGGGCAAACACTTGGAATACCTCTTTTATGATTCATTTGCCTTGACAAAGCGTTAGCTCTTTCATTACACAGCCGGAGTGGGTGGCGCAAGAGGAAAGGAGCCAAAGTCAACTGGATAAAGAGTCAACAACTCCAGTATAAAAAATAGACTTATCCGTTAACAAAACAATTAAAACAATTACTTAAGTAGTCCAGGGTGTATTGTCGACTAGTTCCCAAGTAATTTTAACCTACTTGTTGACAGGTTATGTGGATTTTCACATGCTAATTTATCAGTACATTAAAAAATAACTGAATAGCCCAGTGTGTATCCTGGTCTGGTTCCCAAGCAACTTAACCTACACATTGACAAGTTATGTGGATTTTCACATACTTATTTACCACTTCAAATCAAAATATACTTACCATAGTAGCCTCTGTATCATATTACATATAGAAAGTTCTTCTTACAACACTCAATAAATGATCTCATATGTGTGCCATAAACCTTAGCTGTTTGCCAAAGCTGTGAAGAAACAGAGAAGCAATGAAAGAGATGGCTTTCTTAGGCCTAGATTAAAAATTTACTATAGACTGAGGATGCAGAAAGTAATTTTGTTTGCCGCAAAGGGCTGAATTGTACTAGTCTGACTCAATAATAGCAACATTTGCATCTGCGTGGTGCCTCTTCAATCATACATCTGACAAAGTGGGTATTCACCCACGAAAGCTCATGCTCCAAAACGTCTGTTAGTCTATAAGGTGCCACAGGATTCTTTGCTGCTTTTACAGATCCAGACTAACACGGCTACCCCTCTGATACTCTTCAATCAAAAATTTCAAAGTGCTTTACAAAGTATTTTTTCATCCAGCTCCTGTTCAATGTATACATATATGATAACCACCTGTAAAATCGGTGAATCAAAGAAAAGAAAGCTTTAAACCCCATTTTCAGAAGCATCCTCTAATTTTGGGTGTCTTGGTTCTTGGTTTTCCAGTTTTAAACACTTTAAAGTGCTCTGAAGCCAGTTACCCAACATATCACTCAAAATTAGTGGCCAATTCTGAAAATATTGTTCTAAATAATAATATCTACCTCTTATATTGTACTTTTCATCAGTTGATCTCAAAGTATGTTAAAATGGAAGTAAGCATCATTATTCCCATTTTACAGATAGGTAAACCAAGTCACAGAGAGGGGAAGTGACTTAGCCCAGGTCACTCAGCAGGCCAGTGCCAAGCCAGGAACAGAATCCAGGTGTTTGGAGTCCATATCCACTGTGCTACCAACTAGACCATGCCCAAGGATGCATAGCAATTTACTGGCATAGCAGGGAATGGAACACAAAGGTCCTAGGCTCCTAGTCCCATGATATAGCCACTAAATAATCTTTTACTACCCTTAGCTACTGGGTATGAAACCAAAACGCACAATTAGCAGCCATGATAATATTGAAAGATACTGATGCCCTGTATCCATATTATGACACAGAATTAATATTAATATTAGATGAGAACCTACAAAAAGGAAGATACCTTTTTAAATTGTAGCAGCTACAATACTGCAGCACTAACAGTTGATTCTTTCCAGACTCTCTAAAACAATAGAAAATAAAAGTCAAATGTTAATCTTGAGCACTATACCAGAAACCACCCACTTGGCATGTATTCGCTCTGAGCTCCTTTCACAGAACAAAAGGGTTTTCACTGGGGAAGAAAGAAGGCTCAGTGACACTGTAAATCGGAATATTGTCCCAGATTAACGAGCCATTCATGAAGATGGGTTGATGTTTTCAAAAGTGTTTTGACTCTAATTTCCAGTAGATGTGGTTACAAATGAACTCTTTGCATGGCTAAATACTGGAAAGATTAAACACAGACACTGTCACTCCACCTTTCCAAAGATCATATTATACAATCTTGGTACTGGTATGAAAGCAGGTATAAGAGTTTCACAATGACAATTTGGTTAATTCCCATCAAGATTCAAGTCTCTTCATCAGGACCGGTGTTAGAGGTTTTAGCACCTTAGGCGCACGGCAATTTCACCGCCCCGAGCGCTGGTCCCGCGGCTCCAGTGGAGCTGCCGCAGTCGTGCCTGCAGGAGGTCCACCGGAGCCGCGCGAGCAGCTGACCGTCCACAGGCACGATTGCGGCAGCTCCACCAGAGCCGCGGGAGCAGCTGACCGTCCACAGCCACGACTGCGGCAGCTCCACCAGAGCCACCTGCCGCCCCCTTCGGCAAAACGCCGCCCACCAATAATCCTGGCGCTCTAGGCGATTGCCTAGGCTGCCTAAATGGAAGCGCCAGCCCTGCTCTTCATGCAAGTGATATCAATACTTTTCAACATTAAACTTAAGTAAACTTTTTGTTCATATCAACACTATTGCACAGCACAGCACACACGCACATATACACACACAGCCCTATGGCAAATAGTTCTTGGTCATTTAAAGGAATTCCATCTACTAGTCTGAGATTTTATATTTAGAATTTGTTAAACGTAAAAAAGCTTTAATAAGAATAAGAATTTAATAAGAACAGAAATGTTTCAAGTGTTCATGTTTTTAAATTTAAATTGTTGTATTTGCTAGTCCAGATAAGTAAAAGTGATTAGAAGGAAAGTTAACTAGTCCAACTTCACCTTTCAAACTGAGAGGAACATGAAAAAAGTAAACAGAATAGATAGCAAATTTAATTTTCCTTTTAAAATATGTTCCAGATTCAATCATTCTGAGTTGTTATTACCAATAGGACTAAGGATGATGTGGGGTTCTCTTTATTTTTATCTTTGACTCTGCTCTGGCTGCTTTGTGCTGTTCTTGTTATGCAAAACATCCCTAAAGCCAACTTAACCAGTCCCCCTGCAATGGGAAACTTTGCATGGCACAATATTGCCATAATAGTTCCTACCCCCTTCCTTGGAAACCAGCATAGTTCAAACTTTGCAACAACCCCTGGCTCCAGGTATGGTCCCTTGTGGACATAAAGTCAGACCCACCCACAGGCTTCTCTAACTCATGCCAAGAGCATCAGCGGATGCTTATCAGATGCAGAATCCAAATTCTACAAGGGTGGCTTAAAGTCACCTCTACCACTCTTTCCACCCCCATCTCATATTAAGCCTAGTTCAGCTGCCCCAGAATATCTCCCTCTGCCCTATCTGCGAACTGTTCATATTTTACTGATGTAAGGAGAAAAATCCCTGAAGGCATTAATAATAGAATGTTACTGATTCATTCTGTGCTATGCTGTTTTGTGTCATCTTACTGTGACTCTGAAATACCACTAATGGAACAATGAACCTACCTCCCCATTACAGTAACAACAGCTGCTGGTTTGGAGATTAGTGACAGAATTTGGAAAGCACCTTTATAGTGAAGTGTTGCCACATTCTTTCCAAGCATTTCTGGTGGTATTCATTTAATCCCATTCGCATCACCATAATAATTGCCAGTTAAGACATCTTCTAACTCAGCACTTCAGGCAATTATATGGCAGCACAGGATAGGCTGCTGTGCTGGTCTTGAATCATCATCAGTGTAAAGTATCACCTTCACAAACGGTCCTTTGAAAAATGATGTGTCTGCCTGCTGGACTGGTGGTCATAAGGAAATATGCATGACTGTGTTCTATATGGGTACAAGTCATTTCATTCATCATTTTAACTCTGCTTTTGAATAAAATGTTTTCCCTTTACAAACTCCCCTTCCATATCCCAGGACACACGCTGCAGTCACAAAAGCTGGTGTTCTGGAAGTTGAATTCACTTCTCCACATAAGCCAGTCTAATTACTGGCATTCACTGTGGGAAAATAAAATACACTGAACCTTTTCCCTCAGAAAGTTTATACTCCCCGCTTTGGTTAGCAGGAGGAATAAGAGTCCTAAAGCCAGGTCCTCCAAGCAGTAACTTACTATGCTTCTCAGAAAGCTCTCAAGATAGAAATCCATCAAAATATTATCAGAGGCAACGGGTAGTTTTACTGTTGCAGTGTTCCCTGGGGCATCATTGTCTGTAATCTGATTAGACTAGTGAATAAGGGGATAATTTTGTAATGAATAATACTCAAGATGAGCTTGGAGTAGAAATGTGCTGAGTGATGTTACTGAGGTAAATGAGAATATATATTACTGAGACAAATGAGAATATACTACTGACCACCTGACCATGATGGTGATGGTGACTGTGAAATGTTCAGGGAGATTAGATAGATAGTAGAAATAGAAAACTCAGTAATAATGGAGGATATCAAATATCCCCATATTGACTAGGTATGTGTCACCTCAGGACAAAATACAGAGATAAAATTTCTAGACACCATTACTAAATGCTTCTTGGAGCAGCTAGTCTTGGAATCCACAAAGGCAGAGGCAATTCTTGATTTAGGCCTAAGTGGAGCACAGGTTCTGGTCCAAGAGGTGAATATAGCTGAACCGCTTGGTAATAGCAACAATAATGTCTGTGTAGTTAAATTCTATTAGAATTCTTTGAGGAGGTCAACAAACATGTGGACAAAGATGATCCAGTGGATAAAGCGTATTTGCACTTTCAGAAAACCTTTGACAAGGTCCCTCACCAAGGGCTCTTAAACAAAGTAAGCAGTCATGGGATAAGATGGGAAACAAAGGGTAGGAATAAATGGTCAGTTTTCACAGTGGAATGAGGTAAATAGTGGGGTCCCTCAAAGATCTGTACTGGGGACAGTGCTGTTCAACATATTCGTAAATGATCTAGAACCAGGAGTAAACATTGAGGTGGCAAAATTTGCAGTCAATACAAAAATCAATCAAGATCATTAAGTACAAAGCAGACTGTGAAGAATTAACCACAGATCTCACAAAACTGGGTGACTGGCCAACAAAATGGCAGATTCAATTCAGTGTTGATAAATGCAAAGTAATGCACATTGGAAAACATCTTCCCAACTATACATGTGTAAGCAGAGTCAAGATGAGCTCTATCCTGACATCTGGTGGCGAATTATGGGAAGTGTGGAAAGGAATTCTAGATATTTGCATTGGCACAACCAACCCATCTAGCATAGCCCACGGCAGCCTGGGATGGTTATTCTGACAGCTCTGGGAGCCCCAATTTCTTTGTTATTGGGGCAGGAGGAATAAAGTGTTGTCACCCTGATTATGTCAATGAGGAACTATGAGACTGCTTTATGACAGAGATGTCTCCATATCAATTAAAAAGCACTTGCTAGACAAGGGACATGGGTGCCAAAACCCATTGAAATGAGAGAGGTTGGGAACTGGTGTGTGTATCTGATAGTATGGGCCCTTTTGAGGGCTTGGAACACCAATTGCACATTCTCCTGTCTCCACTGTTGAAGAGTAGAGCTAATTTTGATTCTATTAGGAGTCCATCTAGAGGCTGCTGAGATGAATTCACGTTGGGCCAATGGTGCACCAGTATCAGGACTCCCCTACTACAAGCTGAAATCACTAAAAGAGCTAAGCTTACTGAGCTGAGATCACTGATGCTGTGTTAACTAGAGGGGGAGCCTGAAGATCTATTGCTAAGTGGCTGACAGAGTGCAGCAGTTTGCAGCATGTTGGAGCAGCCCATGGAACAGTGAGCAGAGTGGAGCAGTTTGGGGGGATGGCTGGAGTGGCTGATGGGTCGGCTGGAGGAGCTGCACAGCTGGTGTAGTGGAGCTGGTCATGGTGAAGGCTGCAGCAGAACTCCACGGAGAGGCAGAGCAGTTGGCCCAGGCCCACATAAGGTGCCCCTTAACGCCCTGCGTGTGCCCCCCCCCATTTCCACCCAGGCTGGGGGGGTAAAACTCTGCAGATACACACATACACAGCCTTTTGAACTCTGGGGTAGCACTGACCAGAGACTTTCGGGTTGTTGGACTTTGGGGTGATTGGACTTAAGACCTTAAGGGGGAAAGGACATTGCCAGCCATACTTGGAGGTGGGCTTTTTGCTTATGGTTTGTGTTATAATCCTTTTTGTGGTGTTTCTCCAACGTGATGCCGCATTGTTTCCCTCCTTTATTAAAAGGATTTTGCTACACTCAGACTCCGTGCTTGTGAGTGGGGAAGTATTGCCTCCTAGAGGTGCCCGGGGGGGTGGTATGTAATTGTCCCAGGTCACTGGGTGGGGGCTTGAGCCAGTTTTGCATTGTGTTATTGAAACAGAACCCCTGGATACTGAACCCGGCCCTTGCTGCTGCCATTTCAGAGGGGCAGAAGGGTTACACATACAAAATGATGTAACCGCTCAAGGAAGAGATCTTGACGTCCTTATAGATAGTTCTCTGAAAACATCTGCTCAATGTGCAGCAGCAATCAAACAAGCTAACAGAATTTTAGGAACCATTAGGAAAGGGATAGATAATAAGACAGAAAATATAATGCCTCTGTATAAATATATGGTACGCCCACACCTTGAATAAAGTGTGCAATTTTGGTCATCCCATCTCAAGAAAGATATATTAGAATTGGAAAAAGTACAGAGAAGGGCAACAAAAATGATTAAGGATATGGAACAGCTTCCATGTGAGGAGAGATTAAAAAGACTTAGAAAAGAGATGACTAAAGAGGGATATGATAATCTATAAAATTGTGACAGTTGTGGAGAAAGTGAGTAAGAAAGTGTTATTTCCTCCTTCACATAACAAGAACCAGGAGTAACCAAATGCAATTAAGCTGCAGGTTTAAAACAAATAAAAGAAAGTACTTTACATAACACACAGTCAACCTGTGGAACACATTGCTGCGGTTTATGAAGGCCAAAACTATCACTGGGCTCAAAAAAGAATTAGATAAGTTCATGGAGGATAGATCCATCAATGGCTGTAAGCCAAGATTATCAGGGATGCAACCCCATGCTTTGGGTATCATTAGTCATTAGACTGCCAGAAGCTGGGAGTGGATGATGGGTGACGGATCACTTGATGATTACCTATTCTGTTCATTCCTTCTGAAGTACCTAGCATTGGCCACTGTCAGAAGACAGGATATGGGGTTAGATGGACCATTGGTCTAACCTATGTTAGCGAATATGAACTGTCTATGCCAACTATCCTGCTATTCATTGCTTGTGTTATGTGACTGGGTCACCAAATTCACATGATAGATCTGCTCTTTCCTGATGGTATGGGTGAAACTTTTTGAACAGGAAAATAACAAAAAATGAAGAAGTTTCCAACATGACCCTTTAAACCAATAAACACTTGGTACCTGTTCAATTTGCAACTCTAATTGAAATAAATGGGAACTGTGGGCGCTCAGCATTTCTGAAAATCAGACCCTTGGACCGAGAATTCAACAAAAAGTTGTGACTCACATGAATACTTGATAACCGTTCATATGATTTTGTTTCTAAGGAACATAAAAAGCAGATGTGTTGTGAGGTTATTTTGCCCAAATATACATGAATGGCTTTTAAAAATATTCAGCTTTCTCTGGGGTATAGCACAATGACAGCCATGAAGTTTTATGTGGCTACAGAGCTATTATAAACTTGAATCTGAAACTTGTCTGAGGTCTGAAGTTCAGTTTTACCCCATTTATTTTTTTTCCTTTTTCATTCACCTTAGATAAGTGGTTACCAAAAACTTGTTCTGCCACTTGTGCAGGGAAAGCCCCTGGCGGGCCAGGCCAGTTTGTTTACCTGCCGTGACCACAGGTTCAGCCGATCCCGGCTCCCAGTGGTTCACTGCTCCAGGCCAATGCGAGCTGCTGGAAGAAGCAGCCAGTATGTCCTTCAGCCCACGCCACTTCCTGCAGCTCCCAAACCCCGGTAAGTTTGGGAAACACTGCTCTACAGTTATGACCTGAACACTATGGGCCAGATTCTCTGGGTATGTCCACACTGTAATTGTCTGACCACTGCCAGGGGCATTTCTCTGTTCTACTGCAGTGCACAGAAATTCTATGAAGCAGAGAATCTGGGGCTCCAGAAATATGCTAATGTGTGACTACTATTGAGCCAGTAGTATAATAATATCAATAATATTTCTTAGATTGTATATTGTGGGGTACCTGTGTCTAGCTTTGTGTTCATACATTGTGTACCAAAGATGGGCCTTAGTACTCACTGGGGCCTTTGTGAACTGTGTAATATTATTAAAAATGAATATCAGAAGTTGACAGACAGAAGACAGAATGGTGTCTTGTGGTTAGATCAGGGAGCTGGGAATGAAAATTATTAGTTTTTTTTCTGTATCTGCCCCTGAGCTTGCATGAGACTGGTTAAATCTGTGCTTCAGTTTACACTGAATAAAGTGGAGGTAATTAACTTACCTACATCATGGGATTTTGTTAAAATGTAAATTAATGAAAAGTGCTTTAAGGTCTTCTGGTGAAAGGCACTGGTAGAGGAGCAGAGGTTTAATAAATATCTGCTCTTGTTGGCGATACATCTAAATCACTGATTCTTCACAATGTGTGTAGCAAGCAATGGTGTTTGATTTAATTTGATGCATACAGCAGTTTTGTCTCTTCTACTAGTAAGATGGGGGAAAAAACTGCAGAGATGCTCTTGGTGCACAGAGAAACATATCTTAGAAATGTGTTATTTAGTACTGTGCAGAGCTGTGTCAACACGAAGAGCTTTTTCTCCTGTTCATTTTTGTTCATGACATGCACTGAAGCCAATTTAAAAATGCATTTTAATACATTTTTAATTTTCTTTTGCCATTTATAACCCCATTCAATATAATTTGAAACTTTCACAAAGGAAATGACATTCTAAAGTGCATAAAGCATATAAAATTATATTTATTTGTACTTCATTTCTACCAATTAAGCAATTTTGTAGGTTACAAAAATGCAAATAGTTCATAAGTTAATAAAAATATAAAAAAGAATATCTATGACTACATGGTTTTCTGGCATACAATAGCCAATGCTTCCTTATCCACTGAGATTTACTGCATTTTACTGCCAGATATAAACACATTTGGTTGCACCTGCATATTACAAAATGATGTCCAGTGTCTGTTTAGTTAATCATATGCTCAGTATGCATCCCTGGCCGCAGGAATTACTGAAGTACAGTGACAAAACATAACAAGAATCACACATTGCAGATATTATACAGTAACTTGAAAATAAATGGTTTTACAATGCATTTTCCTGATGCTTTCTTTAATATATTAGTACAATGTATATACACACACACAACATATGCCACACAATCCAAACTATGGTAAATTCAAGCAATTACAAGCAGAGGCATGAACCCAAATACAGCAGCTGTTACGCTTTCATGTGTTCTACAGGAAACCAATTTTTTTCTACTCCAGACGCTAACAAATGCCAGCAAATGGCAACTGTTTGCCCATTGCCTCTGAGGTTATTTTCAAATAATTTGCAGCAAATAGTCCTTTCACCTCTTTTTCTCCTTCCAAAATATCTACGAAGAGATCAGTTTACACAAATGTATCCATCACCCTAATTTATTCACTAAATAGTCTTCTGATTTTTGTTACTCTAGGAATTTATTGAAAGTAGTTGAAATGCAAGCTGTGCTCCTTAATTGTGGCTCACTGGAGTCACAGAGTTGGCATGGGGGAGCACAGGTTCTATATGTGACTCGCCTCGGGCTTGGCATTAATCCCTTGGGATCTCTGTGGATCCTGTTGATCGATGAGATTGTAAGCCTGTTCTGTGTCTTGTTATGTTAACCTAGAGGAGGGGGGAGCAAACTTCACCACCAGTGGAATAATGGTGGCGAAAGCTCAGACTTCCTCCCTGTTAGCCCTTTCCCTTCCATTTTCTAGCAGGAGGAGACAATCTGGATTTATATTGATATCATGTGTAACAATCATGGAGTCATTAACTATTATGAGTTAGTCTAGGTGCTAAATTCCTGGTGGAAGTTAAAATAGAGTTAGTGAGTCTGGCAGCGCATGTGAGTCTCAAGAAATACAACAAAGGGGTGTATGAAAGCTCAGAAAAAGGCACTTTCATTATTAACTACAGAGAAGCAAAATTGACGGGGAACATAGGGCATTACTGCAACAATTTCAAGGGTGAAAACATTTTGTTTTTCTTTATTTCTTTACAAATCTCTGGTGGCAAATATAACACATGCAAGTATAACTAACATCTGTGGTGAAACTCTGACCTACTTTGAAATTAATAGGAGTTTTGCCCTTTGACTTCAATGGGTCCAAGATTCCACTCTTTGTGTCTTAATGGATAAATCCTTACAACTAAGTAGTTAATTAAATATAATTAGTGAATGCAAATCCTGAGGTATTATTTAAAAAAAAATCACATATGGTTTTCTTTCCCCACTGTGTCAAAGAAGCAATTACATTTTCAACAATGAATTGCTTTTAATGTCCAAAAATATTCTATGCTGAACAAAAATATTTAAATAGCCCTTTTGGGGGAGTAAGCAAAGCCAATATATACAATCTATGGTGTAAGAATCTTTTACATGAAACTGTGTATTAGTACAAATATTTTTGTGGCCAGAAGATTATTAGCAAGAGTTCCGTGGATGTACTATACACATAGTAAGGGTTTGTTTAAACTCTGTAGAAACAGTGTATGATATCATATTGTATTATTTGAAAACAAGTGAGACTCAGAATTGTTCTGAGATCCAAAAGGAGATGAGAGGCAAACCAGTTGAAAGTCTCTGGATGAAGATAAAAGAGGAAAACACGGGTGATTTCCTGGTCAGCCTACTGGCCTGGTCAGCCTACTATAGGCTACCAAATCAGGAGGAGAACAAATAACAGAAATATCTAAAACACAAGTAATTTCGGAATTTAACTACCCAACAAACTGTTAGAAAGTAATATGGCAAAACAAAAAATTTCCAATAAGTACTTGCAATATACTGGGGACGACTTATTTCAGGTGGAGGAAATAACCATGGGAGCAGGAGTTTTAGACTTGATTTTGGCTAACAGGGAAGAATTGGATGTGGAGCTGAAGGTAGAAGGCAATTTGGATTAAAGTGATTCTGAAATTATAGGATTTCATGATTTTAAGGAAAGGAAGTAGTGAACGCAGCAAAACAAGGACAACAGAATTAAAAAAACGCAGACTTTCACAAACTCAATCCTGGTCCACACTACAGCGTTAAATCGATTTAACGCTGTACCCGTCCACACTACAAGGCACTTTAAATCAATTTTAAGGGCTCTTAAAATTGATTTCAGTACTCCTCCCCAACGAGAGGAGTAACCCTAAAATCGGTATTACTATATCGATTTAGGCTTAGTGTGGACGGAAATCGAAGTTATTGGTCTCATTCTTTTACTGAGCTACCCAGAGTGCACAGCTCCGGAAATAGATGGTAGCCTAGGACCATGGACGCACACCACCGAATTAATGTGCCCTAGTGTGGATGCGTAAAATCGATTTTATAAAACCAGTTTTATAAAACCGGTTTTAATAATTTCGATTTTATGCTGTAGTGTAGACGTGGCCTCAGTGAACTGATAGGTAATGTCCCATGAGAAGAAAAAGAGAGATGGCAGTTTCTCAAAGACACAATATTAAAGGCACAACAGCAAACTATCCTGATGTGAAGGGAAAATATGCAGAGTAGTAAGAAGCCAATAACACTCCATCAGAAGTACTTTTATAACTTGACAATCAGAATGGAATCTACAAAACATAGAAACTTGGACAAATTGCTAAGGATGAATAAAAAAGAATAGTGCATGCTAGGGAAAAAATCAAAAAGGGACAAAATGAGTTACACCTTGCAAGGGACATAAAACCATTAAGTTCTATGAATACATTAGGAACAAGAGAAAAATGAAGGAAAGTGTAGGTCTAATACTTAGCAGGGAAGGAGAGCTAATAATGGATGACATCAAGGAGGCTGATGAGTTACTGCCTATGTTGCTTCAGTTTTCATTAAAAAGGTTATTTGTGTCCTGATGCTTAACACAATGAATATTAACAACAAGGGACAAGGAACAAAGGACAGAATAGGGAAAGAACAGATTACAGACTCTTTAGCTAAATTAGATATATTTCAAGTTGAAATTCAATCTAGAGTACTTAAGAAACCAGCTGAAGCAATCTTAGGACCATTAGCAATTGTCTTTGAGAACTCACAAAGGACAGGTGAGGTCCCAGAAGACTGAAGGGCAAACTTAGTATTTATCTTTAAAAGGAGAAACAAAGAGGACCTTGGGTGTGATGCAGAGGGTCCTCGATAAATTCTCCCTATTCTTTGTAAACAACTCATCTTAGACTTGACAAACTCACTACTCCAAACACATGTCTTGCTGAGTATTTATCCAAAAGGGATCTATGTAAGGTATATACAGAAAGTTCAAACTTATCTAAACTCAATCATTGTGTTGAATGTACAGGTAATATTTAAGGAACAATGTAACTATATTAAAAGTATGCTTTATGGTCTTGGAGTAAAAGTTAGTCACCAGGGGATAATATGTCTCAGTGATGGCCCATTCAAGTAGCAGAGAGTTGGCTCCCTGGTGAGCTGGTCATGTAATGCAAGGCTCAATTGTCTAGTCTTGTTCCATCCAAGACTGTCAATGGAAAACCCTCAGAGACATCTGCACACAATCAAAACCACTTGGAGGTAAAAAAAGAACATTATAACATAGAGGAGATTGCCCTGCCTATGAATTGAGACAAAACACTGTTTCAGAATAAACAGAGTGGTTAGCGGCACTCTGTATCCATTCAGTGAGGAAACATCTTGTGGACCAGGGGTGTTTTCATGAAAGTTTGGATCCTGATTCTTGTGAAGACCGTCAGCTCTACCACAGACTGTACTTGGGGATATGGTGGAAACCTACTTTACTATATGGTAAAAGTAACTATTAATAAGAGTAGGCCTTTTGTCATAGTACAATTCCCCACTCTGAACCTTAGTGTCCAAAAGATGGGGTACCAGCATGAATTCCTCTAAGCTCAATTACCAGCTTAGAACCTGTAGCGCTGCCACCAACCAGGAATTCCAGTACCTGGTACACTCTGGTCCCCCCAAAACTTTGCCCGGGGACTCGCAAGACCCAGTTCCTCTGGATCTTGACACAAGGAAAGTAAACCCTTTCCTTCACCATTGCCTCTCCCAGACTTCCCCTCCCTGGGTTACCCTGGAAGACCACTGTAATTCAAACCCCTTGAATCCTGAAACAGAGAGGAAAATGCACCTTCCCCCCTCCTTCTCTCTTCCCCTCCCAGATTCTTCCTGAGAAAAAGTAATCCTGCCACAGAGAGAAATCAGCCTCTCTCTTCCTCTTCCCTCCTTTCTCCCCACCAATTCCCTGGTGAATCCAGACCCAGTCCCCTGGGATCTCACCAGAATAAAAAAACAATTAGGTTCTTAAACAAAAAAAGCTTTTAATTAAAGAAGGAAAAACAGTAAAAATTATCTTTGTAAACTTAAAATGGAATAGGTACAGGGTCTTTCAGCTATAGACACTGGGAATACTCTCCCAGCCTAAGTATACAAGTACAAATTAAAATCTTTTCAGCAAAATACCAATTTGAACTCCTTTCAGCCAAATACACATTTGCAAATAAAGAAAACAACCATAAGCCTAACTCACTTTATCTACCTAGTACTCACTAGTCTGAACTTATAAGAGCCTGTATTGGAGAGATTGGAGAGAAACCTGGTTGCACATCTGCTCACTCTGAGCCCCCAGAGTGAACAACAACCAAAACTAACAGCACAGCACAAAAACTTCCCTCCCTCAAGATTTGAAAGTATCCTGTCCTCTGATTGGTCCTCTGGTCAGGTGACAGCCAGGCTCACTGATCTTGTTAACCGCTTCCAGGCAAAGAGATATAACGTACTTCTGTGCTATTAACTTTTCTTATCTGTTTATGGCACCTTTGTTTGCACTTGATGATTTTATTTTGTATTGTAACCATTTGTTTCCATCATTCACACTCTTCTTCCTAGTTGAATCTTTGTTTATTCTTAAATAAACCTTCTTTTGTTTATTGTAAGTGCCATGTGATATACAGGAGTGATTTAAGGTAAAACTAGTAGACTACACTGGATACACTGATGCTTTGGGTCAGAGGATCTGGGATCTTTATGATTTTAATGTCACGGGCTGAGTATCACAGGGGCATGCTTCAAGGGAACTCGGGTGCACCTCTTGTTAACCTGCACGGCAAAGACAGGGTTGGCATAGGCCAGAAGAGAGTGATTGAGTGACTAACAGACTGATGGTATTAGGGAGCCAAAACTCAGCCAGCACAGGCAAGGCTAACTCTTGCTAGGGGCAGCGGGTAACATGGTGCCTCACTATCCTGGGTCCCCCAAGAACCATCATACCAGGAATTATAGACCAGTCAGCTTAACTTCAATACCTGGAAAGATGATGGACCAATTATTATAACAACAAGAACGAGAACAAATGGATATAAACTGGCCATCAACAAGTTTTGGCTTGAAATTAGACGAAGGTTTCTAACCACCAGAGGAGTGATGTTCTGGAACAGCCTTCCACGGAAAGCAGTGGGGGCAGAAAACCTAACTGGCTTCAAGATTGAGCTTAATAAGCTTAGGGAGGGGATGACATAAGGGGACTGCCTAGAGTGGCATGTAGCCAATTTACAACTGCTAGCAGCATATATCTCCAATGGCTGGTGATGGGACACTAGATGGGGAGGGCTCTTAGAGAATTCTTTTCCAGCTGTCTGGCTGGTGGGTCTTGCCTACATGCTGAATGTCTAACTGACTGCCATATTTGGAGTTGGGAAGGAATTTTCCCCTGGGTCAGAATGACAGAGACGCTGGGGGGGTTCCCTTCCTCTGCAGTATGGAGCACAGGTCACTTGCAGGTTTAAACTAGTGTAAATGGTAAATTCTCTATAACCCGACATTTTTAATCAGTGGTTCTCAACCAGAGATATGTGTAACCCTGAGGACACACAGAGGTCTTCCAGAGGGTACATCAACTCATCTAGATCAGGGATCTGCAACCTTCGACCTGCGGTCCACCAGGGTAAGCACCCTGGTGGGCTGGGCTGGTTTGTTTACCTGCCGAGTATGCAGGTTTGGCCGATTGCAGTTCCGACTGGCCATGGTTCACCACTCCAGGCCAATGGGGGCTGTGGAAAGTGGCGCAGACCGAGCGATGTGCTGGCCGAAGCTTCTCGCAGCCCCCATTGGCCTGGAACAGTGAACCATGGCCAGTGGAAGATGTGATCGACCGAACCTGCTGACGTGGCAGGTAAACAAACTGGCCTGGCCCGCCACGGGGGTTACCTTGGGGGGCCATGTGTCAAACGTTGCTGATCCCTGATCTAAATATTTGCCTAGTTTTACAATAGGTTACATAAAAAGTACTAGTGAAGTCAGTACAAACTAAAATTTTATAGAGACAATAACTTGTAGATGTTGCTCTATATACTACACACTGAAATATACAATATTTATATTTCAATCAATTTATTTTATAATGATATGGTAAAAATGAGAAAGCGAGCAATTTTTCAGTAATGGTGTGCTGTGACACTTTTGTATTTTTATGTCTGGTTTTGTAAGCAAGTAGTTTTTAAGTGAGGTGAAATGGGTATGCATGACAAATCAGACTCCAGAAAGGAGTACAGTAGTCTAGAAAGATTGAGAATCATTGCTTTAAATCATGATTTGAGGACTTCAGTAACTCAGCCAGCAGTTATGGGTCTGTTATAGGAGTGCGTGGGTGATGTTCTATGGCCTGCAAAACGCAGGAGGTCAGACTAGATGATCATGATGGTCCCTTCTGGCCTTAAGGTCTATGATTCTATTAAACAATCAGTCTGTTGGCACACAGAGGATAATAGAGTGTTAAAGAATAGCCAGCATGGGTTTCTGAAGAACGAATCACGCCAAACCAATCTAATTTCCTTCCTTCCTTCCGTCTTGGTTACTGGCCTAGTGGATAGGGAAAAAGCATTATACATGACTGATCTTGATTTCAGTAAGGCTTTTGACACATTCCTACAAGTCATTCTCATAAGCAAACTAGGGAAATGTGGTCCAGATTAAATGACCATAAGGTGGGTGCATAACTGTTTGAAAGATTCTACTCAAAGAGTAGTTATCAATGGTCTGCCGTCATACAGGGGTGGGGAATGTATCTAGTGAGGTCCTGCAGGAATCTGTCTTGGGTCCAGTACTATTCAATATTTTCATTAATGACTTGGATAATGGAGTGGAAAGTATGCTTATAAAATTTACAGACATTAACATAGGAAGGGTTGAAAGCACTTGGAGGACAGAATTAGAGTTTAAAATGTCCTTGATGAAGAGGGGAAATAGTCTGAAATCAACCAGAATAAATTCAATAAAGACAAGTGCAAAGTACTACATGCAGGAAGGAAAAATCAAATACATAAATACAAAATGGGGGTTATATGGGATCACAAATTGAATATAAGCCACAATGTGATGCAGTTCTGAAAAAAGATGTTATAATTCTGGGGTATATTAACATAAGTGTTATATGCATGATTCAGGAGATAATTGTCCCACTTTACTTGGCCTCTACTGAGGCCTCAGATGAAGTATTGTGTCCAGTTTTGTGTACCACACATAAGAAAGATGTGGACAAAGTGGAGAGAGTGCAGAGGAAAGCAACAAAAATAATAAAAATATGAAAAAAACCCCTGATTTATGAGGAATGGTTAAAAGACCTGGGCATATTTAGTCTTGAAAAAACAGAAGACGGAGGAGGGACATAATAATGGTCTTATGTTTAGGCTGTTATAAAGAGGATGATGATCAACTGTTTTCCATGTCCGCTGAAGGTAGAACAAGAAGTAATCATCTTAATCTGCAGAAGGGAGATTTACATTGGAGATTAGAAAACATTTCCTAACTTTAAGGATATTTAAATATTGGCACAGGTTTCCAAGAGAGGTTGTGGAATCCCCATTCTTTGAGAGCTTTAAGAACAGATTAGACAAACACTTGTCAGAGATTGTCTAGTTATACTTGGTCTTGCTTCAGCACCAGGAGTAAGACTAAATAATCTCACAAAGTCCCTTCCAGGCCCATGTTTCTGTGATTCTATGAAATCATATCATTAATGGTAATGCATACTCAAAAAGGTAGCAGAGTAAAGATTATACATATGTAATCTTAACTTTAGCATTCGCTAAATTTTGAAGGCTTAGTTATAGACAACCTTAATAATTCTGATCAGAGTTTTTTGCATTGTTTATAACTGTATTTTCCATCAATATAATTCTTGGTTACTATTTTTCTAAAGATGCCAAAAAAAAAATCCCAACCAGGAAAAAACAAACAACTCATCTAAGACAATAAAAACTGAGCCATATAAAGATGTGTTTAAATGGCTTAGCAGAACAAGTAATTCCATCTCTAATATTTTTTTTCAGTTTGTCCCATTCTACTTAGTGTAGGATAGCAAGAGATAGAAGTCAGTAACTCTATAGAGAGAATGACTAGATAGACAGATTGCTGGATAAGTTATAGGAGTAGTCTCTCTAGGAATAAAGCCAGAACAAAATTCACAATCTGTTTCTTTAAGTTCCTGTGACATTGCCATATTAACCAATAGTCCCACAAAGCCAGAGTCTACAATGGGCAGTTATGGAGACACTCATTTAGAAAAGTGGATGGAGGTACCTTGAAAAGCAGCTGTTCACTTGTCTCTCATTTAGCAGTAATAGCAACTAGAGCTGGGTTCAGTGGCCAAACCAAATTTTTTTTTCTCCAAAAAATGCCAAACCAGCTTGTTTGGGGTCAAAGAAAATGTTTTGTTATACCTGAAATGCATTACTCATTTTTTGAGGGGTGAAGGGTTAGCCTCATTCTGAAAATGTCAAAAAATGTTTTGATTATTTATTAGCAAACAAATTGGCAAATTTGATCCAAATTTCTGAACTTTTTAGGTTTGTGTGAATCTGCATTTTCTGATGGGAAAAAAAAGTTTCATCTGAAAATTTTGCCCAGCTCTAGCACCAACTCACCAACCAGAGGAACTGTAGCTAGGTGCTAAAATGGCATACTGGAAGGCAGTATTATTGTACGCTACTTGGTCAATCTTCTACCCCAAACCAACGATCCTCCTATGAACCCTGCCAACTCACATTCTGAGTGGTGCTGGTGCAGGGAGAGGGCACTTCCTTCTTGATTCTAGATTTGGGGACTCAGTTTACACCTGTTCACATGTGTTTGAATCACAGTAGTTCCATCTGCATCCCTAAATACACTGATTGATCACTTAATTACATCTATCAAGCATTCCAAAATGACTGACACTAGAATGTGCGACACTGCTGGCTTCGCATTTGTCTGTATTTGCAGGTGAAGAATGAAACTTGCTTAGCACCCTTTGCCTTGAAACATTTGAAACAACAAGAGAAAATATTTTGCCTTTCCATTAACTCATAAAAATACGTTTGCCACTATATCATATGACATAGCACTAATTAATTTACAATTTAAAAAATGTTATCAAAACATTGGCTAGCCAATCAGGATTGTAAACACTTTACTTCCCCCCTTTCCCCTCTCCTTTGTCTGTCTGTGTTCTAGACTGGGAAGTCTTTAGGGCTGGGGCTATGCTTTCCTTTATGATTGTGCCATGCTTCACATATTGTGGGCACTTTCTAGAACAAATATGTTATCAATAAAAATGAATACAGTAATAATTTCTTATTAATCTTATTCCATTTACAGAAGACTTACAGTACAATTACCTAAGTAAGTGTATTGTCAACAGTTACCTTTGTCAATCAAACATGTAATCGTATAAAAGATGATATTTGTTTGACAAGACCTATTTTCCATAAAACCATGTTGTCTGATACTAGCAGGGCCGTCCTTAGCCATAGGCAGAACAGGCAGTCGCCTAGGGCACAACTAGGTCTGGGGGCACCGCTCTGCTAGGAGCATGGACAGACAGGAAGCAGTGGAGCATGTAAGAGTAGGGCTGCTGGGTCCTAAAGAGAGCCGAATGCAGCACAGTCTGAGGGAGGGGATTGGCTGCTGGGAAGTCTCTGGGAAGGGGTGGGGGAAGGAACGCGCCTGTGAGTGTGACTCTTTCCCCCAGCGTCAGGGCTACCAGGGCTGGGTTGGGTGAGGTGCTGGGGAGCCGGGGGGAGGGGAGGCTGGCTGCCTACCTGCTGAGGAATGACAGTGAAAGTAACTCACTTCCTCGCAGGCAGCCAGGATTGGAATGGTCACACACAGCTGGGCTGGGGATAGCCAGATAGCATGTGTGAAAAATCAGGACAGGGGGTTGAGGTAGGGTGAGCAGATGTCCCACTTTTATAGGGACAGTCCCAATTTTTGGGTCTTTTTCTTATATAGGCTCCTATTCCCCCCCACCTCCCGTCCTGATTTTTCACACTTGGTGCTTGATCACCCTAGGTGGAGGTAATTGGTGCCCATATGAGACAAAGCCTCAAATATCGGGACTGGTCCTCTAAAATCAGGACATCTGGGTCTGGTCACCCTAGTTGGGGAGTGCGTCTCTCCCCTCGGCTAGCAGCGATCCATCTCATTCGGGGGGAGCTGCACAGGGCAGGATGAGCTGCTGTGGCTCTATGGGTGCCCCGTCCCTGAGATCAGATCCTGTGCTAACTTCATCATGGTTCATTGGGCTGGAGGTGGTGCCCATTGGCGTATGATTGGACCTGAGGGTTTGCTGCTGCTGCTGTTGCCACTCTGCACCCCAAGAGGTGGATTTTGGGGTCCTGCAATTTTCCACCTATCTCTTCCTCTACTGCAGCTGTTGGACCAGCAGGCTGGGGGGTGAGCCAAGCATGAAAGCAGTGCTGTGGTGCTGATTGTCACTGAGCAAATTTATTTGCCAAAAATGCTTGCTAACAATCCTGAATTTAATTTCAATTTTTTTTAAATCAATATCTTAGCCAAAAACAGAAAATTAAGTTGTTGACAATTATTTGTGACAAGTTTGGTATGGGTTAGGGAGTGGGCCAGTTTTCATCAGAGAAACAAAATATGTTGACTGACTTTCCTATAGCCCTGTTACTGCTAAATAGAGTCCTCCAACAACTGTAATATGCTCATCTCCTTACTAGTGTATAGAGCAGGGGTCAGCAACCTACAGCACAAGTGTCAAAGGTGGCATGCTAGCTGATTTTTGATGGCACGCAGCTGTGGGCTGAGCAGCTCAGCCCGCCGCTGCTCTGGGGTTCCGGCTGCTGCCCCATTGCCACCCGGGGTCCCTGTTGCCAGCCCCACTCAGCACCCGCTGCTGGCTTGGACACCCCCAAGGAACCCCAGGAGCAACTAATGACAAAGTGCAATAACCTAGAGCAGTGGTCCGCAACCTTTTTAGTCTGGCAGGCGACAGACGAAGGACCATGGTGGCGGACGAGCATCCGCTGAAATGCTGCCGAAATTCAGCAGCATTTCGGCAGCGACGCCTCCGGATGACGCTGCCTGTCGGCGGCAAGCGGTGTCATCCAGAGGCGTCGGCGCCGAAATGCCGCCGAATTTCGGCAGCATTTCAGCAGATGCTCATCCTCCAGCCAGTACATGGATGCACTGAGAGGCCCCTGTGGGCACCATGGTGCCTGCAGTCACCACGTTGGGGACCTCTGACCTAGAGAGCCTCCTGAAGCATGGTGATCATTTTGATTTAAATGGACTTGAACTGTATGAAGAATTTAGTTGTTGCCACATGCAAAATCGATGATGGACATTGTACAGTTTATTCATACCAGCAAACTTGTTGACAAATATCCTAATGTGTACATTGCCACTCGTATGCTACTGACAATTCCTGTAACAGTGGCATCAAGAGAACAGAGTTTCTCAAAACTAAAGCTCATTAAAAACTATCTCTGCTCTACAAGGAGTCAGGAACACTTGACTAGTCTTGCTATTCTTGCAATCAAACAAGACATCACTTTGTCTTTGTCATATGATGACATTATTACTGATTTTGCAGCCAAAAAAGCCAGAAAGATTGCTTTTAATTAAAAACTAATCCTTGTTTCAATACCTCTTCATATAAATTTCCAATAAAATATTGACAAACTTAAAAAATTATATTATTTGCATCATTCTGTCAAATCAGAATTTTTTATATAGTGCTACTTTTTAGTGCTAGTCCATCAGCATGACAGTGTGCTTAATTAACTTAAACTGGTTTTAATAACATGCATGTGGCAAGTTTTCCAATACTATAAGCTTATGGTTTGTGTTGCTAAGAGCAAGACGGGCACAGGGGCACCAGTTTAATAATCCCACCTAGGGCACCATAAATCCTAAAGTCGGCTCTGGTTACTAGTTATACTAACAGCTTTTAATTCTTTACTGACGGTATCCCGTATCAGCCTTTCCATCATTTTGGTCAGGATTGATGCCTATCTAACTGGCCTATATGTACCTGAAACATTCTGTTTACTTTTTTTCCCAATTTTTGGCACAATATTAACTGTTCATGAGGAGAAAGCTTGTCCAGCTTCTGCCTGAGCTATATCTGATTCCAAGCTCTAAAGTACTTTTCATCAGCCTGCAATTTATTATAAAAGTGTATATTCTATAATCCTATATACAATTTATACATGTTATATAAAAACTAAGGGTCCTTTACACCACTTTGGCAGTATGAGAGGTCCTAGTGAAGCAGAGATAAGGGTCATTAGTGTAAATAAGAATTAGACCAATATGTTAGTAAACAAATATAAAAATGCCGAACTACTGCCATGGCATTTTAAACTATTTATAAACAGAAAATGTAGCAATATTTCAATATCAGTAAGATCCTTTCTCCCTGAAAAGTGAGGTTTTCAGATTTTAGTTAAGATTTTTTATATTTTTATAATTTTTTTTTAAGCAAAACTAAATTGGTTCCAGCATTTCTCAACTAGCACATACCACAGCTCATTAACCAGTCACTTTTTCTACATACTTCGGTCTATCTCTGAGAAACCCCAATATAAAAATAGGCAATACAATGTATATTGCAAGATATTCTGTGCAGTAATACCATGGCTACAGAGACTAAGATTTCATGGTCAAAACTGTTTCCCCTCTTCTGAAACTGGCTTCAAAAACAGTTGATTTTTAAGCCCAATTTTGAGATCCTAGCTAGTGTGACAATGAGTTTAGAAGTGGTTGTGTACTTCGTTTTGAGATCAAGCCCATCTAATTTCGAAAGGGAAAACTAAGCAAGAAATTAGAGCTTTGGCCCGTTAGGAGTGCCACACTGCCAGCTGATGCAGTACCAGCTTCAGTAGCTTCAAAATCATCAGAACCCACTTTCATTTACCTGAGGCTCTTGCCACTAACCCACCAGTCCCTTGTGAACACTCCAATTATCTTTGAAGGTTGGTTTTTGTTTGTTTGTTTGTTTTTAAAAGCAGATGATTAGATATATTACTTTCTGGCCAGCGATTGCTAGAAACTATGCAGGATGCATAAAGAGCTAAAGACACACATGTTGTACTTGTAACCCTTCTGTCAATCAAAGTTGGCAGCAACAAGGGCCAGGTTCAGTATCTAGGGGTTCCTTTTCAACAATACAACACAAAAACCAGCTCGAGCCCAGTGACCTGGAACAATTACACCCCACCCCCTGGGCACCTCTAAGAGGCAATGCTTCCCCTCTTGCAAACACAAAGTCTGAGTGTAGCAAAAAAACCTTTTCATTAAAGGAGGGAAGTAACTTGGCATTAATTTGGGAAAACACCAGAAACAGGGATCACAAATTAAAACTATGAACAAAATACCCCTCCCGTCCCCCAAATAAGTTAGACAGAGTCCTTTTTCTTCAGGTTCTTAAGTCCTGCAACCAAAAGTCCCTTTAACATGCCTGTCCCTTCTCTGCACCCCAACCACAGTTGCTGTCCTTGGTCAGTGCTGACCCAGAGTTCAGAAGTGCATCTGAAGACTTCACCTCCCTGTGACATTCCATACCTTGGGGGACCTGTAAGCCCCATATTCCTCATTTTCATATAATCGTGATCTTATATATAAAGCATGCCTTGTAAGGTATCAGGGGAAAGGGTATGATCTGCTGAAAGTTATTTCTCTATCCATATATTATATAATTAATGCATATGAAGTTATGAGAATTGTGTAATATGGGTGTCACTAAAACATGCTGTAAGTTGGGGGAATCAGCCAGATATTAGCTCCTCAGAGGCAACAGCAAGGAAAGTAAACAACACCTGGGCGGGATGTCAAACAACCCATCAACAGCCATTGTCCAGCAAGGGAGCTACAATGCAATGACTCACCTGCATGTGGCCACGCCAGGGGAATTGCTCAACCTTGCTGGGAGAGACTTAGTAATGCTCACCTGACTCTGAAGGGGGGGGACCAAATCCAAGGGGGAGGAAAGGACATAATAAAAGGGAGAGACTTTTGCTATGCTCTTTCTCTCTCTTCCACCTACATCTACAGACACTACCACCACCAAGCGACTGAAGCGCTTGTCAAAGGGCAGAGACAAGCTGAAGAGCAGCCAGCTTTTGGTGAGAAGCATCTAAGTTTGTAAGGACATTGAAAGTGTCAAGATGAGCTTAGAATGCATTTTGCTTTTATTTCATTTGACCAAATCTGACTTTTTATGCTTTGACTTATAATCACTTAAAATCTATCTTTATAGCTAATAAATTTGTTTGATTATTCTACCTGAAGCAGTGTGTTTGGTTTGAAGTGTGTCAGAGGATAACAAGCCTGGGACAACAAGTCTTGGGATAACAAGCCTGGTACATATCAATTTCTTTGTTAAATTGATGAACTTATATAAGCTTGCAGCATCCAGCAGGCATAACTGGACACTGCAAAATGGAGGTTTCTAGAGTTGTGTCTGGGACCAGAGATATTGGTTAGTGTCATTTGCTTACAAGTAGGTGGGAGCAGCTTAGATGCCAGAGGCTATGCATGAACAGCCCAGGAGTGGGAGTTCTCACAGCAAAGCAGGGTAAGACTGGCTCCCAGAGTCAAGGATTGGACAGGCCTAGCAGATCAGTGGTCCAGATAACACCAGAGGGGAATGTCACACTCCTACCCTGGGTAGAGTAAGAAGGCACCTTACTCTCTTTGCTGCTTGGGCACTCGTTAGCTGCACTTCCCTGCCAACCACTCTGCTGACCAATTACCATGCCTCTCTACCAGCCGCCCTGTCTTCAGGGCTCTACTCTGCCATTTGCTGCATCACTCCACTGGCCACCCTGCCAGTTGCTAGTCAAGATGTCTTCAGATCCCACCACTTAATACAGCTCTCAGTGAACAAGCCTCATTGCTGGTGCACACTGGTCAGTCTCTTGAAGAGACACTGTCCCAAAGCAGGTCCAATACTAAGACCTAGATATCAGTGATTTCAGCATGTAACAAGACTCCCAAATGAGTCTAAATTAACTTTTTTATTCCACAACGGAGATAGGAAAGGTCAAATGGTGTCTGAGAATCTTCAGCAGGGCCCACACCACTAGATACAAGTACCTATCCTCACCCTCTTTCAACTCACTGGGCTTTGGAACCCATGTCCCCTGCCAAGTGAGTGAACTTTAGGTGAAGGTGAGTCCCTCCATAGGGAGATGCCAAGTACAATTCTGCTGCCCTTGATTCACATAACAAGGATAACAGCCCTTTATTACTCCCACCCCAATAACAAGAAGCCTGGGGATCCAACACCAGGCAAAAGCAATCATTTGGGCAAGCAATCCCATCCTGCTGAGCACCTACACAGGGTAAGTGTGCCCATGTAAATGAGATCAGCTCCTGAAGTCCTCTTGCACAGCTCATCACTCGATGTTAGCAGAGAGCTCATTCAGACTCTGCTTACATCCTCAAAGAAACATTTTTTTCTTTCTTGGATTTGTACATATCCACTATCAGTCAAGATAATGTAGCACAGGAAAAAATGCAGTGTGGATACAAAAATGAAAAAGAGAACAATTCATTACAGTTTGCTTGTAGTTTTACTTTCATTGTCACTTAAAATGAAAAGGCCTCTTTTCTCACACAGCAAAGGGATCAGGCTACTGATTTGAAATCTTTGGATATGTGCTCATTATTATTGTTTTTAGGTAGTGGTGTTCTTTAACTAGGCCCTGTTATGCAGGTTGTACATTTATGTGTTAGCTTACATTTATTTTCCAGCTTCATTTGTCCAGCAAAGGCTCTTTTTTGGGGTGTGTGGGGGGGAGTACATTCCATTTTGTTTTGTTTTATTTCAAGGGATTTATTTAATGCACTTTATTTTAATGCACTTTAATGCACTTCTTTTCTATGCCAATAGCTTTTGTTCCAAAAAAATTTTCAAAACACCAAATTTTGCAGATGCTGGAAATCCGTCTGCTTTCAAAATTTCAGTGCTTGAGTCATACACTATAACTAATGATGGATGAATTAAAAAAAGGTCCTGTCTATCTAGAACAATCAGCACTGTGAGATTGGGTTCAGAAGCTTATCAAAAATGTTTCTGAACTGGAGATGGGCCCAAGTTGCAAAATTCAGATGTATGTTCAAATGTGGTGCAATATGGGTGTTTTAAGACATGGGGTTCTGGTTTGTCTCACAGCAGAGATAGAATCCAGCCATGCAATTCTGATCTAGACCAACACTCATCCTCAACATTCAGGATGTGTTTGGAGCTGGGATCTTGTCTTGGGCCCATTTATATTTTGATTTAGCCAAATTGATCAGATCTGGAAAAAAGGGATCCAAACTGAAGAAGAAGAGTTGGCTCTAATGATATTTTGTATCTTCTGGTCTTAGACAGAACAAAAGCAGAGTTAGGAGAAAACAACAACAAATAGAGGGAGAAAAGGATTAATCAAATATTTGAGGACTTTCAAAAAGGTTCTAAAAATGGAGAAGGATTCAGGAGAGGCAGATAGATTATTTTTTACTGAAATCATTCCTGCAAAATATCCCACAAGATGTATATTCCTCCTTCTGATATTAAATCGGGCCACTGCCCCGTAAATAAAAAGTCCAGTGCGGAGATTTGCTATGTGTCAAACTGCTTAGGGATTACTTTATAGCCAGCTCCATACATTATTCATTGTTTCTTCAAGCTATATTACATGTATATTATTCTCTCTCACACACACATAAGCGCATGCAAACACACACGCACGCGCACACACATTCTAAAAAAATAAATGTACAAAACATGACCTGGTTAAGACAGTGTCATTAATAATGTAGCATTGGGGTATCCAAATAAAGTAGGTGACACTGCACAGTGTAAGATTCCCAACTCCTTCAATCTAGCCAGAGCCCTCAATTAAAATAAAAATGCCTGATCCCCTTGAGCTGGAGCCAGGCAGGACTTCCAAAAACATGTTTAAACTTTCACTTTCAATTTCTCCTAGCCTCTTTCAAACCACCAAGGGCAACCCGGCAAGCTGAGAACAAGAGACTTATTCTGCAAAACATGTTGTTCACAAAACACTTTAGAAAGGTGATATAAATCCTGCATCATTCTCTCCATAGTTCAGCTGGTGAAACTAAAGCACAGGAAAGTTAGGTGATTTTTTTTCCTAAGGTCTCCAAGTAAAACACTGATCTGGGAATAAAACACAGGTCTCTTGACTCAAGTGCCCTAACCACTGGACAACATTCCCACCCAATATCAAGCCATCTTTCACTTTTTTGCAGGAGAGAGAAGAATAAAAAAAATAGTTTCTTTTTCCTTCTGAATATAGTCTGGCATTTCCTTTGCAGTGGACTTCAAGAGACCAACTCCACAGCTATATTTTTTCATAGAAGAAGTTCTGCTCCAAAGCCTAGCTTATTTTTCTTGTAAGCCCTCCAGTATTTAAAGGCTTTTCATTTCTCTCTCCCTTTTGAAAAGTCATTTCTAGTCTATTCCAATTCCAACCTACAGTATTATTTTAGATTTCCTGGACATTTTGTTATTCCAACTGTCAGGGCATGTAAACCAAAATTCTTCTTCCCCGGATGGATATGAAAACAAAAAGAAAGCTGATTCCTGGCTGAGCAAGAGAAAAGAAGCAAAGAACTTTTTCATTGTTCACACATCAAAGAAGCCAAGAGGTTCCTGAATTTCATGATCACCACATGCCACCCTAGGCTCTATGTATTTACTTGCTTAATCTGCTTGTGGATTTGGAGAAATGTTTAGACTGAACAAATCCTAACCTGAGTACTGGTATCCATAGTAACAGTCCTCAGAGTAACAGGAAGATACAGAAGACTAACATCTCTAGCACTCAAGGAAGGGTAACATAACACTTGGTACATTCATTTACTTGAGTTCCACTTTACCGGCATTCAATGGGAAATATACTTAGGTAGGGATTGGCAAGAAAGCTTGATTAAAGAGGGAACCAACCAAACACTGATTGTAAGTTTTTGAAGAGTCAGAAAATTGTGGCTCACTTATTTGCTGTGTTATTCTCTGAAATTCTGATCCAGCTGCTACTGTCAGCAGATGTGGAAATAACACCAGAAGGACATTCCTTAGAGTAAACCCAGCCCAACCTAAATCTCTGAAATGCTGGAAATCTTGAGGGAGATCGTCCCTGCGTACAGAGGGTTTGGAGCCCCAGCCTTGTCTCTTGCCCATCTCTAAAGGAGTAGGAATAGGGTACTCCTGTGCTTCCTCTAGCACAGGGACTGGAATTTTGCCTGGCTCATCCACAGGGCACTAAAGCTTTTCTGCCCTCTGCCTTCCCACTTCACACTCACAAAAGGCCATGCAAAAGCTGGCCCTGAAATGGCAGGAATCCCATTTCCCTAAAATAAGAAACTGACTCATGGAAACATAGACTTGCCTGAGGTTCACACAGGAGACTTGTGATGGAGATACAAATGGAACCCTGGCTTCCTGGCCCCCAGTCTTGTGCATCACAAGAGTATCTTGGTCTAGGTTTTTCATTCTATCAGGCCAAAAACACCAATACAGCAGCTTTACTGTACATTGACACTTCTGATTCTACTGCCAAATGGAACTCCAAAAGGCCCAGGCAGTGCAAGGATACAAAAAGAAATGAGGAAAAACGTTAACCAATCTTTTTTGAACCTTAAACTTTAAAAAGAACTTAGGGACACATATTCAGAGTATTTTTAATTTGTCCAGAGCAGTTATTTATTTCCCTAGTTATTTTCACTGGAGGATCAAGAGAGAAAATGAATGGTTTAAAATTGACACAGCTGATTAAATAATTATTCAAGATTTATTTTAGCAATTAATATATGTGATGAAGGAAACTATGACAATATTTTTATGAAAAAATGGATTTGCATATACTACAAATGTGATATAAGTAAACATTTTCTGATGTGAGAAAGTCTTTATTTAAAACAAAATTTGTGATGGACATAGAGTTGCCAACTTTCTGATTGCAGAAAACCAAACACCCTTGCCATGCCCATGCCACATCTCTTCCCTGAGGCCCCATCCACCATTCCCTCCATCCCCCCCTCCCTCTGTTGCTCGCTCTCACCCACCGTCGCTCACTCACTCATTTTCAGCAGGCTGAGGGCTCCAGCTGGGGGTGTGGGCTCGGGGTTGGGGTGTGAGAGGGAATGAGGACACTGGCTGGGAGTGCAGGCTCTGGGGTGGGGCTGCGGATGAGGGAGTTGGGGGGCTGGGGTTCAGGAGTGTGTGCGAGCTCTGGGAGAGGGCTCAGGGCTGGGGCAGGGGTTGGGGTGCAGAAGGGGATTCAGGGTGCAGGCTCTGAGCAGCGCATGGCTCAGGTGGCTCCCAGAAGTGGCCAGTAACTCCCTGCAGCCCATAGGTGCAGGGGCAGTCAGGGATTCTGCACGTTGCCCGCACCCGCAGGAGCCACCTCCACATCTTCCATTGTCCGCAGTTCCTAGCCAATGGGAGCTGCAGAGCCAGCTCTTGGGGTGGGAGCAGGGTGTGGAGCCTCCCTGCCTCCCACTCCCCCATGCCCAGGGGGAACAGGGACATGCCAGCCGCTTCTGGTAGCCACACAGAGCCAGGGCAGGCAGGGAGCCTGCCTTAGCCCCGCTGTGCTGCTGACTGGACTTTTAACGGCCCAGTCAGCTGTGCTGACCGGAGCTGCCAGGGTCCCTATTCGACTGGGTGTTCCCATAAAAAACAGGATGCTTGGAAACCCTATGAAAGAAATGAACCTCACTCTTAAGGCCTTAACCAGACCAAAGGGCTTGATTTCTGCAAGAGTTGCTCCCATCAGTAATAGTAACACAAGTAATCCTGTTGTATAAATAAGACAATTCGTGCACATATTGCTCTCTGTGTCTAAGTATTGAAGAACTAAAAATAGGGGTGGAAATGCTTCCAAAAAGGGTTTTCAAGGCAGTCCTAAAAGCTCCTTGCTCTCTCTCCAGCTTGGTAGGTGACTACTAATCAGGAGTTGGGAAGTACATTAATATCACCAACTGAAGGCTATTTTCATAATAGTCTCAGAAGGTTAGAGACAAGACCAGGAAATGCAGGAATGGAATATGAGAAATGAATACCACTCTCTCTCCAACCTCCTTTTGCCATCTGCTATACTTAACTAGCAGTGACACATCCTTTTATAGAGACATCATTCAGGAGGTTATAGACAATAGAAAGTTATCCGGACTCACGTTTCCTTAAGGAAGTCCAGAAATCATAGCTTTAAAATAATATGGGAACAGTGGAGCACCTTCTGGGAAGTGACTACTGTGCGCACAACATCCGCTATAGTTATTTTCTGAAACTAGTTGAGCTTAGTTGTATTTGTCTAACCTGGAAGTGACCTTTCAGATGTGGATATCATTTGAGGCAGAACAGGACAAAGATGTGCATTATTGCAACCTCTCCCTCCATTAATATAACCTAACAACTGGGAATCACTGGAAACAAGATCTTTAAATTTTCCATCGCATGAGCATTAAGTCTTTGAAGGTACTGCAATTTCTAAACACTTACATACACTGTCCTAGTATACAGAGATCTATCTAAAGCTGATCCAACATTAATTGGAATCAGTTAAAGGGCTCCCACTGGATACAGAATGGGGCCCTTGGTGGGCTGCTCCTGTGTCTTTCAGGCAAAAGGAGACGTGATGGCAGCTTTTGAATTCTAATATCACAGAGGAGCTCTGTAACGGGGTGACAACTCACCCTGCTGGTCATCCATGGAATTAGCTCTCCAGCCTTTGGAGCGCCTTCTGCAGACCTGAGTCTCGCCTGTCGCTGGCCCCATGTCCCTCCCGGATCCCTGTGCCCCTTTCCCTTGGGTGCTGCCCCCTGGCAGTACCCCACAGTCTCTCTGGGTCTCTCCTCCCAGGGAAATCCCCAACTCCCTATCCCCACCTCGCCTCAGTCTTGGGCTACTGCCAGTCACCATCTAGCCCCTGTTCACTGGAGTGGACTGCAGTGTAAAAGCCACTCATCATAGGCAAGGGTGCGAGGTTGGAACTGCTGCCTTTGCCTACCCTGGGCTGCTCCTCTGCAACCCCAGTACCTTTCCAGCCTCTATCAAGGCCTGCAGCCTGGAGCTCCCCAGCTCCTCTAGCCTTTCCGCAGTTCTGTTTCACTCAGGTACCCTGCTCAGCTCCCAGCAACCAGGCCCTCCTCTCTCAGCAAGCTAGAGAGAAACTCTTGAACTCTGGCTAGCAGGTCTTTTATAGGGCCAGCTGCAGCCTGATTGGGGCATGGCCCCAGCTGAGGCTGTTTCCCCAATCAGCCTAGGTTCCCTACCACAGCCCTCTCCCAGGGCTGTTTTCAGCTCATCAGGGTAGGAGCAGAGTTACTGCCTCACTACAGGCTGTAAGAGAAAATATTAGCTAGAAGCAACAATGGGGATTGTGAGTGGAACTGGCTGGGAATTAGCCATTGAAAAGCTTTTCCCAATATATCTCTTGCCAGCTGGGTGTGAACCTGCACTCTCTGCTTGTGGCGCCCCTTGCTGGCTGTTGCCCTTGTCAGTGTGACTTCAATGGCTCAGCCCTCCAGTTAAATAACACACAGCCTAAACACATGAAGGAACTTCTTCCAGGGTATCAAAAGTCCAATAGGGCCTATCACTGTGCCCTTGTTGGAATCTGCAGCCCTGTCCCTGGGCTTAATTCTCAGCCTCTTCTGGGTTAGTTTTACATCTGTCCCAGCCCTGCTTAGAGTACTGCCCCTAGGGCTTTCTCCCTGGAGACTTTGTCCTCATAAGTTCTCTGGTGTCCCTTTACGTCCCACCTTTCACTTTGGCTTCTAAACAAGTCTTTTTGCCTCCTCAGGGCTTAGGCCACTTCCCCAGTGGCTGGTGGGGGGACCCAGGCCCATTCACTGCTCCAGGTCCCAACCCGGAGACCCTACAAGTACCAGCCACATGCTTCTTTCTTTAATAGTTGTTGCTGCTGCTGCATTTCCTGGGCTGTTTCCCACTCCATTCCATCACCTTCTTGCATTCTCTATCTGAGCAGGGTCTCTCCCAGACCTCCTTGCCTGGACAATTTCTCAGTCTCTACTTTGATTTCTCAGGGTCTTCTCTCAGGCCTCTTTGCCTGGAGAGTTTGCAACAGTCTCTGCCCCCTTTTGGTCAGGGTTCTCTCTCCCAGGCCTCTGTGCCTGGAGAGCTTCACAGTCCTATCCCTGCTCAAGCAGGGTTGCTTCCCAGTCTCTTCACCTGTGCAGTTTCACAGCCTTCCTCTCCTCCTTCACCCTTCTGGTCCTAGCCAGCAACTGCCCTGATCAGGCCCTGCAGCTCCTTTTAACTGAGCCTGCTGGGCTGTGATTGGTTGCTTCTCTGCACGCTTTCTAGGCTGTCCTGGAAAAACTACCTTCACTGCTCCTTTTCTGGGACAGAGTGTGGCAGGCCTCCAGCAGAGGGTCATCAAAGCGCCAGATACATCTCATCACAGTGTCCCATGACAGTGGTACATAATGGGAGATGTAATCCAACCTGGGAGTCCAGTCCATGAAAGAGAATGGGGACATAAGACGCCTGAACTTCAACTGTCATAAGGCACCACAGCAGCTCAGGCAGACACAGTTCAGTGTCACACCAAGCCAAAATTAAATGTTTCAGTACAGATCAAAAATGTCAAAGCAAAATATTTCATCATTTCCAAACTGAAATTTTTCAGAAATTATTGTTCTGCAACATTTTTTAAAACTTCTACTTTTTAATCACAATTCAAGAGGAAAACACCCTTTGAAATATCAGAATTTTCTACAGAAATCCAGTTTTCAACTAGCTGTAATTGTTAGAAAGCTCTGAAAGATGCCCATGTTCCAGTGGCAGGAGAAGGACCTTAGCCCTGTAAGATTAAGGTTTCTGGAAAATTCCCAGACATCTGGGAAGAGTAAGGGTTAGAAGAAGACATGGGTCTTCTGCAGCATTCAGAGAGGCTAATCAGTAGTTCATAGGGCTGTAATTTTAGTGCTGTTTATGTTAATAATGAAAATGCCATATATATTAACGTTCCTTATAATAAAAAAACTCCCACATGAACTTTATAGATATGATTCTCTAGTTTTGTGCTTCCTTCTCCCATTCTTACATTAAATATTTACCTGTATTTGAAAAGTGGGCTTGGCAAATACAACCATCAGCCCACCAGGACCTCCTGCAAACACCAGCAAGGGTGGATGCACATTGTAAATGAACACACTCAACTCTGCTCTACTTTATAACTACTGAGCTGCTTAGTGAAATCTATCCTCTCTTAGACTTTCTTTATTGACAATTTCAATAAGGAATACCAATTAATTAAAATGAGACTTTTTTTTTAAACACTGTATAGAAGAATATTGGGGACTGAGTCCATTGTTTTGAAGCCGGAAGGTCCTAATTATATTCTGCACAGTAAAAAAACAAGTGAAATTCTAGCCAGTACCCAAAGCACAATGAACTTGACACAGAGCAGTTCAATGTACTGGCTTTCATGAGACTGTAATAGCTCCCGTAGCATCAGGGTGCATCTTAGTCTCTATCCAAGATGACATATTAATCCTGAGTTTCTCCTTCGCATTAATTAAAGAAATGTTAACCCCTGACCTGCATGTGGGAGGGCCTCTTCATCAACAGTCAAATCTGTTACAAAGGCTTTTGTATCACTGGTGGAGGATCAATAACAAGCTCAGACTGAATTATGGTAGATGGTCAGGTAGGAAAAAGGTTAACATTTTCCCCGTCTGTTCTTCTCCCCTCAATGTTCGAATAGTTAATGGTCTCCTTCAAACTCACCACCCACTTATATTTGATGATGCTCACTAATGAAGGAACTTTTTGCAGAGCAGTAGCTAGCAAACTCTTTTGAATATCAATGCCATGGGGTGCTGAAGAGAAAGCAACAAGTGACTACACAGCCCATATGACTTTTCCTTTTTTTCCCCTTCCTATCAGAGCTCCTAAGCACATCAAGGTTAAATATTAAGCACTCAAATGATGCAATAGGCTTGACAGAGTGATCTTTTTAAATAAGGGGTACAAAAAAATTAAATTAATTTCACGCTGACAAAGGATGTCGGACTGACAACCCTGCACAACGAAGTAATTCACAGAACGGATAGCACAGGCGGCATCAGAACAACCTTCCACTACTCTGACCTGCTGAGGTGCCTAAAACCCGGAGGATCACTTCTTTGGGTTAAAATGAGAGGTTCTGTATCCACAACTCATGCAGCTCGTGACTTCTCTACTCAGACTACCAAAGTGCAATTTCTCAACTTTGCAATGTGGATGACTCTATATCAGATGTAAAAGTGAATAATAGAGCAGTTTCAAGACATGGAGGAAAAAAAAACATTCCTTTTTAATACAGATTGTAAAGGTGTTTGATGATGGTATTTTTTACTTAGGTGCAGGGGCTGCTCCAGGCACCAGTACACCAAGCATGTGCCTTGGGCGGCAAGCTGCTGGGTGGGCTCTGCTGGTCGCCGCGAGGGCGGTAGGCAGGTTGCCTTCAGCGGTAGGCCTGCAGAGGGTCCGCTGGTCCCATGACTTCGGCAGACCTCCCACAGGCTGCCGACGAATCCGCAGGACCGGGGACCTCCCACATGCAAGCCGCCGAAGACAGCTTGCCTGCTGTCCTTGGGGCGGTAAAATACCTACAGCCGTCCCTGCTTAGGTGGCTGATGTTGATCGATCCATTCAATTAGTGTGATGCTATCTAGTTTAATGTGCTGAAAGGAGAGATAATGCTGTACAGTCAGCTTCTGGAATAAAGAGATTCAACTGTCCATTCATGTAGGAGCATCTCCTTCACACATGCCAAGATGGGGGACCATCAGCAGTGGCCATAGAAGTCTTTCCTCTTAGCCAGAAGGGATGTGTTGAACAAGAGCCATCAGCAACAAGTGAATTCTCTGTAGCTACCTCTTCCCTATAAGCAGTTTGCTAGATGAATTCTCTGAGACCAGCCAAGTGGAAACATAAGATGTCTGTTTAGTTTAAAATCCATTCTGCTCTGTTAATCCAGATATCGGTCTAAAGGTATCTGGTGTTTAATTAGGTTTTTTTCTTCCTTAGTAGTAAACCTCAAGAAAATGAAAGTTCTGAATAATTAGAGAGGCATAACAAAATGTAAACAAAACTTGGGGAGAGATTAAATTAACCTCATAAAATGTTGTTCCTATTCCCACAGCCCTGCGTGCGGAGGGCGGGGGGAGAAGATCAGACTATTAGTTTTTGATCATCTTCCAATTTTCTTTTCCCCAACCATGTGGCAGTGGAATACAGGAACATGACACATACTTGCAAACAGCTTTCTCCAGCAGCTGTGTTACTTTGCTTGTATTCACAGGGGCCTGTTCAACTATAGTATGCCTAAGAATGACAAAGTTAGTAACTAGAGAACATGGCTAAGACACATATGGTGGGCCCCTAACACAGTTAAGGCCTTTTCTTCTTTGTTCTAACTGGTATTTTCATTGAAATGAACGGAGAGAGAGAATTATATTTTACACCTTAAAGATCTCTAAGGAGAAATGTTACACTGAGATCCAAAGGCTATGAGAAGAAACCGTAATTCCAGTTGTGGAGTTGAAAGGGACCTAAACGCCCCTTTTTGGAGTATAAGAACATGCTAAAGAAGAGATATTTCACAACACTATTCAATCCTCCCACATGAATTTTCAAAACGAAGAGTTACCAGTGGGTGCAGTGGCTATATTACATATAAGGAAAAGATAGTGTTCACCTAAACACTGTAAAGAACATTTGGGGTTCAACTATGAAATCTTTCCAGTGTGTATATCATAGATATAGTAACAGATAATGATACCAGTAGAAGCAAATAGACCAGGGATCGGCAACCTTTCAGAAGTGGTGTGCCGAATCTTCATTTATTCACTCTAATTTAAGGTTTCGCGTGCCAGTAATACATTTTAACATTTTTAGAAGGTCTCCTTCTATAAGTCTATAATATACAACTAAACTATTGTTGTATGTAAAGTAAAAAAGGCTTTAAAAATGTTTAAGACGCTTCATTTAAAATTAAATTAAAATGCAGAGCCCTGCAGGCGGGTGGCCAGAACCCAGGCAGTGTGAGTGCCACTGAAAGTTAGCTTGCGTGCCGCCTTCGGCACCCGTGCCATAGGTTGCCTACCCCTGAAATAAACAATATTGCATAAAATGAGTGGGGAAAAGGGAATACTGTCCAGGATCCCAAGAGAAATAAGACAGCCAATATTTTGTGATGAGACGAGGATATGTGTGAAGCATCTCTTGCCTAACTTGGATGTGACTTTTTACAGAAACTGCTGCTGTGTATAATGTCTGATGGTGCTGCGCAACCTGTAGCTGTTCTGGTGTTTGTGTGCAGTGATGGACTCAGACCAGAAGGCTATAGAAGAGTAGTGGAAGGCAAATATATCAGACTCAGGATGAGCAGGTCCCTGTTCCCTGGGTAGCTAAACAAAGGCTACTCCAGGACAATCAAGACACCTGACGCCAATTAATCAGTGAAGGTAGTTAGGCTAATGCAGGCACCTGACTCCAATTAACTGGAAAAGGGTCAGTTAAGACTGTTAGGCTAATGGAGACAGCTCGAACTAATCAAGTTCCCACTCATAGTGCTTAAAATCTCTCCTTCCAGTGCTCTCAAGAAAGCCCAGGTGGAAGGGGCTGGAGGAGAGGAAGTGTTGCTGATAAGGTAAGGGTGCAGCTTGGAAAAGGGGACCATGGGAAAGTGGCCTAGGGAATCAAAGCAGTACCAGTGGTGAAGAGGAAGCCGCCAACAGCTGCTGCTGCTGCTATTAGGGTCCCTGGGCTGGAACCTGGAGTAGAGACTTGGCCTGCGTTCCTCCAACCCCCTTCCTCTACTGCAACCCCCTGAGAATGGGAAGCAGGCCTAGGTCTAGGCAGGAGGCAGGACTGCACCTACTAAACTCTAAGGAACAAAAAAGACTGTGGGGTATTTCCCCTTCCCACCTCCCATACTGGTCTGTGATGAAAGTAGCTCAATAAAGCTGAGACCTTTGCTGCTACATAAATAAAGGGAGGTCACAGTGAGGTCTTAGTGAGGTTCTGAGGCCACTGAATCTACCTGGAAGTGCAGGACTCACCAATACAGGCCCAGAACTTTGTCACAGTGCCTATTAGCTATGAAATATTTTTTTTAATAAACGTTTTGGAAAGTGAAAACCCAGAATGGTTCCATTTGATCATAAAATTCAGCCAGATGGTAGGATGAACAGGGATCATATTTCTGACAGATATCAAACTTATTCAGAGAGGACTTTTTCACTGGGGCAGTGGTTCTGCACTCAATTACTTTAAACACTAAATGGCACTCATCCCATTGCATACAAGTCCTATTGTATGCATATTGTCAGGTTATACATATCACGAAAACTCATTCACAAGGTAGTTCAAGGATCTCTGATTCAGTGATGGCACCAATAAATGCTAGATACTCTTCACTTTCTCTCTTCTTAATGCTGTTTGTAGGGAAGCATATTAACTAAAGGATTTGGTTTTGACTGCACCTCCATTAGGGAAGTTAATATCCCCTTTTCCTGTGGCTTGCAAGTAAATTCTATACCTAGCCCTGTGTACTGAGAAGCACCAATAGAGATCCACATGAGGAAAGCGAACAAAAACATCAGATGCCAGTGTTGATGGACCTGCATGCTTCTTTTGATGCTAGCATCAATCTGTGGACAGTACTCAACCACTTACTAGACATATACAATGTTTTTGTGTATGGGATGTGTGGGTTAATAAACAAGCTGTTTCATAAGTCCTGTTGGGGAGAAACCTGCTACTGAGGCAGTTAATCAAACAAGAGAGACCAAAATAAGTGAGAGAGCCCCTTTGTAGATAGCACAATACACACAAACACAATTCATTTGTGCCAGTTTAACAAAATACATTGAAAGTACAGGAAGCTAAAGGGATACAGCTTATATCTTTCTCTTCCGCCCCCCACCTCCAGCTAAGGGAAGGAACTCAGTATGTTTAAATCTTTGCTTCATGCACATGGTAAAATCTAATATGCTTCCTTAAACAAAACAGAACAGGGAAACCTTTAAAAAGATCTGAAAATGTTCCTTGGTTTGCTTATGGTTTACAATCTCTGTTCCCTTCTTCCACTTACATTCTCCCTCTGAGGGGCTCAAAGCCTCAATAACTAGTTTTGATCATACTGTTGAACCTTCATCCAACGCCAGTATCCCATGCAGATACTAATGTCAGATTTCTAAGTGCCTGTTGTCTGGGGCCCAAAAGATCAGCTTCCTAAGGAAGGAGAATTCAGCTACATGGAGCCTGGGTATAGCCTAAGTTTAACTTCTTTAATTTACACAAATACACTAGACATGTAATGTAAATAGGGAAATCCCTTAAAATATTTTTTCTATACAATCTGTTTATATACCAAATAAGCTTTTGAAACTAACATCACATTATGTTGCCATCCCATGAGAATAGCTGTCTACATATTTCTGCCACAAGCTCTAATGGTTACATTATCATCTTATCTTTTATTTTGTTCTTAAAACCTAGAAATATGCAACAGTAAATGCCTATCTAGGAATTTACTGTATTCTCATAACCCCACACAGAAGGCTTCCAGGGCTACACTGATTCTAGATTTTTTGTACTTCATTTCAGCTGAATATACAATATTATTTAGAAAGAGATTCTTCAGATTATTTTGAACTGCATTTATTTTATATTTTGAGCAGGAGTTTGCCCTCTTTCTCACTGGCACACTTACCTATTCATTCCAGTGGGCAAATTTCAATCAGTTTTGCCTAATGTAACTGCCCTTACCCATGTCCTTGCCCCCTACATTTCTAAGCAGTTAACTAAACAAAGGTGGGTGCTAGATAATAAAGCCGGCTAATAATCTGAAAGAATTTACTTTCTGAGTGAGGGTAATCAAATTTCATGTTACAGAATACAAGTAGCTTAGCTTCCTAGGTTTGGAAGAATTGTTTTGTCCCTGCACAGCATTGTATAATTGGCATGGAAATGGGATTTCACTGCCTACTTTAGATTTGGGTAATAATTACTGTTAGAGTTACTGTTAGAGGCAGGGTATTAAATCTCATGGAACTTCATCTGGTCTGATTTGGTCAAATTGTCTGTTCCTGTGGATTAGACCAATCCCCATACACAGTATCATCCATGAGATGACCCGAAGATAGTCAGTTGAGGGTGAGATAATCCAGCTTCCCCTCTCCTGCACTCTACAAAAAACATCCCTCCACATACACACAAAGAAAAAAAAAATGCCACCACACATGCACACGCAAAGCTTAGTGTAAAAAGAGAGCTAAAAGGTCATGTCCCCAAAAGTACAAAAGATGTACATAAGATACAAGTTCAAGAGAGAGGCTGCCAGACTTTCTAGACGTTGTCATAAGATCATCAAAGATGAGAGGGTATTGAAAAAATGTGAGGGTGAAAAAGGTACCTTCGACTGACCATTGATGGTTTCCAAGGGGGAAGATGAAGAACTGGAAAGTGATTCTTTCTTGCCCTTTTTCTTACACAGCATGGTACTCCAGTAGTTCTGGCTGCTTTTTCTGAAATAAAAGGTCAGAAATCAGCATGCTCAACTGAGATCAAGTTTGTCCTGGAATGTGTTCAACCTATCCTGGAATATTGATGGGCTATGTTCAATGGGATTGGAAGTTTGGTTAAATGTCTAAGCCAGTGGTCCCCAACTTTTTCGTCTGGAAGGACTGTGGTGGTGGTCGAGCACCTGCCGAAATGCTGCCGAATTTCAGCGGCATTTCAGCGGCGACGCCTCTCAATGACGTTGCTTGTTGGCCACAAGCAGCATCATCGAGAGGCATCGCTGCTGAAATGCCGTCGAAATTCGGCAGCATTTTAGCAGGCGCTCGACCGCCGGCCAGGATGTGGGCGCATTTACATCCCCCCGTGGATGCTATGGTGCCCATAGGCAACGCGTTAGGGATCCCTGGTCTAAACTTTTTGAGTAGAGGTAGGTGGAAAATGCATTTGTATGTGGACATTTTTTGACAAAAGATATTGTTTTCACTAAAATTTTCAGTGGAAAATTTTGATATAAAACTTGCAGCTGAAATCTACCAAAACAAAAAAAAAATACAATTTTCTGTCTTTTCTTTTTGGTTTTCCAATGGAAAAAATGGGAGAAAAGCATACTTTTCAGAAACATTTTCATTTATTCAAAAACATCAGTTTTCTATGAAAAATGGTTTTGACAGCCACAAGCTCTTCCACAAGATTTGGTATATCCTGTTTCTGATCAGTTTCTGATTTATTTACATAGCACTATAGGTGTACATGGCATTGATAGACATAGATGACAAGGTTTTATATTAACAGTCATTTATAAGATACCAATGTAAATAAAGGTGGAGCTGAGCCTTCTCTTTTTCAACCTTGATAGGAGTTTCAAATTGAATTTGGTGGGAGCAAAATCAGGCCTGAGCGCTTTCATTTAAAATGAGATCACAGCAATATTCTCGTTGAATTTACACAAAGTCAAAATCCCCTTGTGAATGTTTCAACAATTGTGGTTCTGATCTCGACAGAAAGCAGGAAATGCAGAGGTGCATGGACCGAAAACAAATAAAATAAATAGAATAAAAATTGTCCAAACAGTTTTGAACTTCAAGAAAGGTTCAGTCTGAGTTTTGGGTAAAATAGCTGGAAAGCCCCTACAGTAGTGCCACTAAAAAGATACCAGTTTTACCTGTCATAAACATATGCAGTTATCTTGCTACCAATGCTTGGAGTATCTCCTTGCACTTCCCTATCCTATGTATTTTTCTGAGACAGTTAGTAAGTTTCAAAGGCCAACAGTGTATTTTAGTTAAAGGGATTGTCTATCACAAATTATAAAAATATCACATATTTCATAACAGGTTGTACAAAATTATTCAGTTATCATTTTTACCACCAATGTAGTCTGGATATTTTATCTACTCTTTTTATTGCTCTCAGCAGAGTATTTTCAATAGCAATATAACATCACTTCATGGAGTAAACATCAATCCTCTGAACAGGCACACAGCAGTATTTAAGATGCGCTTCATTTTCAAATCTTTTCATGAAAACTCTCATTTTGGTTTGCATCCATTCACAGATATTGTTCTTTCTTAGCACTATTCAATAATGGCACTGTCAGGGTATCCCACACTTGGTAATGGAAGTGCCAGGATAAAGGGAAGAAATTATATTTAAGAGGAGAGATACACTTTCACTGCTGGAATGCTGCCGATCCTACCTTCCATGTGTAAAGAATGATTTTTAGGATGTTGAGTTTTTAGAGGGGAAAAATAACAATAATGTTCTATACCTCAATATTTAATCTATAATACATAGATTAATAGATTCATAGACTCTAGGACTGGAAGGGACCTCGAGAGGTCATTGAGGGACATGACTGGGAGCTAATCCTTTTGGGCTTATCAACACACCATCCACTAAATTTTCAGATACATTCATTTATCTGATCCATTTCAAAATGAAATTTTCTTTTTAACAAAAAGATATTGCACAACTCAGCATTTAAAAAAAAAAATTCACATACATTAAACTCACAAAGTTTTTCATACCGGCGATAGACAAATCTGAAAAGGATCAGATGGATTAATTTTGTTTGACAAAATGTCCAAAAGTTTTAGGACAATATTTTCAAGATTGGGCTCTGAAGTAAGGCACCCGCAGTGAGACATTTAAAGCACTGCAGGAAATTTAGCCAAACATCTTCCATGTATTTAGTTTTCAGTTTAATATACATAGTCTGATTGTTTTGCAAACCTTTATTCCATGTTGTCCTTAAAGCCCTACACCGTACTTAATTTGGAACTTAATTATTTTTTCTCATCATTAGATTTCCAGCACCAAAAAGAACTATACCACTTTACAGTTAAAAATAGAGATGTGGTTCCTGTTGAAGATCTTACAATCTAATGATAATGAACTATGTGTGATTAAATCTCTGCATTGCCTTTCCAAATCTCAAACCACAATCCCTAGCTTCAAGTACCCTAACCATAGGAACCATAACCCTAGCTACAAGTACCATATCCATAGGAACACTAGATCCAAATAACCTAAGCACAGAATTCCTAACTCAAAAATCCCTACCCATAGGAACCCTAACCCTACCTACAAGTACCTTACCTATAGGAACCCTAACACTAGGGTGGGGAGTCCTACTCATAGAAACCCTAACCCTAGGATGGAGATCCCTTCCCATAGGGATCCTGACCCTGCTCCAAGTACCATACTGTGACATACTGTACCTAAAATAGTAACTTCGATACTCATCTGTATTGTACATCATTTGTATATGGTTAGAATATTTTGTATAAAAGATGCCTTGTAAAATACCATATAAAAGGGACATTGGCATCATGAGACACTCCCCCCCCTAGCCCAACCAGCTGAAGGCAACAAGAATGCTGGGAAGACAAAGACTTTGACCTGACCTGAGGAGATTGGTCCCAGTCTGAGAAGGAAATTTAGCCTGTGTATGAAGAACTGAGTTGTCTGTAACATTTATTAGGGTGAGGAAAACTGCTTGATTCAAATTTTGCTTAGTCTGATAAAGTTTAGAATTTAGACTGTGATTTTACTTTTATTTGTTTTGTAACCATCTTTGTCCTATATGCCTACCACTTATAATCACTTAAAATCTATCTTTTTGCAGTTAATAAACTTATCTTAATGTTTTATTCTTAACAGTGAGTTTGTCTAAAGTGTGTAGGGAATCTGCTCAGATTACAAAGGCTGGTGCAAGTCCACTATCATTTGACAAAGTGGCGAACTAATTAGTGAGCTTGCATTGTTCAGGAGAAGATCTTGAGCAATGTAAGATCGTACATTTCTGGGGTACAAGGCTGGGGGGAGATTTGTTGGCGTCTCCCTCTGTACAGTTCATGAGTGGCTTGGAGAGCATTTATGCAACTTAGCTGGGTGTGCTCTGCATACTGGTGGCTGAGTGATGATACCATCTGGAGGGATTTGCTGATTGTCACTAGTGAGAGATAACCCAGGCAGGACATTTAAGGGGGCACACTGGTCCCAGAGTTCCAAGTTGTACATTGAGTATCCCATCACACTTACCCATAAAACCCCAATCCAAGAGTGGTGAACCCTACCCATAGGAATCCTAGCCCTAGGGTGAGGACCCAGACCAATAGGAACTCTAACCATAGCTCCAAGTATTATACCCATAGGAACCCTAACCCTATGATCTGGAACCCTACTCTTAGGAACCCTAACCCTAGAGTGGGGAGCCCTTCCCATCGAAACCCTAACCCTAGTTCTAAGTACCCTATGCACAGAAACCCAATCCCTAGAGTGGGGAGCTCTACCCATCAGAACCATAGCCCTAAGGTGGGGAGCCCTACCCATAGGAACCCTAGCTCTCAGTACCCTTAACATAGGAACTCTAACCCTAGCTGCAAGAACCCTACCCATAGGATCCCTAACCCATTGGTGGGGAGCCCTATCCCTAAGATCTCTATCCCTAGAACCAAGTAGCCTACCCTTAGGAACCTTAACCTAAGATCTGGAAGTCCTACCTATAGGAACCCTAACCCTAGTTTGAAATACCCTACTCGTAGGAACCCTAACCCTATGGTGGGGAGCCCTAACATAGGAACCCTAATGCTGGCTCCAAGCACCATTAGGAACCTTAACTCTTTCACAAAATACCATACCCACAGGAATCCTAACCATATGTCTGAGAGCCCTACTAATAGAAATCCTAATCCTAGCTCCAAGTACCCTGAACATAGGAACTGTAACCCTAGCTTCCAGAACCCTACCCAGAGGACCCTAGCCCTAGGCAGAGAAGCCCTACCCATAGGAACCCTAATTTTAGGGCAGGGATCCCTATCCCTAGACCCTATCCCTAGCAGCAAGTACTATACCCATAGAAACCCTAACTCTACTGCAGGGAGCCCTACCCATAAGAATTGTAACCCTAATTCCAAGTACTCTCCCCATAGGAACTCTAATCTTAGGACTGGAAATTATACCCATAGGAAACTTAGCCCTAGCTCTAAGTACTTTAAGAATGGGAACCCTAATCCTGGCTCCAAGTACTGTATCCACAGGAACCCTAACTCTAGGGCAGGGAGTCCTATTGGAATCCCAACTGTAGCTCCAAATACACTACTTACAGGAACCCTAACCCAAGTTCCAACCCTAAATCCTCAATTGGAAACCAATTTTCCAAATTGTTGAGCAACCAGTAGAATAATTTAAAATCCATGGAAATTGCTGGTGCTCAGCACTTCCTAAACTTATATTTCTGTTTAGATGTATTTCACTGCACTCGGAAGCCTCACTATAGGCTATCATCCTTGAAATTCTTGACCTCAGTGCTTACTGAAAGCATGTTTGATTTACAGTAGTCACTTGGGTCAGTAGAACAGGGCTGAAGACTGTTAGATAAAGCTTTTTATGAGTTTTCTGCTACTTTGTGATTTCAATCTAGCTGGAAATAAGATGCCCATATCAAATTATTTTTCATCTGCAGAGTTCCTAAGGGCAGAGCCTCAGGGCAAAGACAAAGAATGGGGAAAAAAAACAAGATTATTCTCCCCTCCTCCCCCCACCCCAAATGCCAACACATTTTGGTTCAAGTTTGATCTAATCCAGTCCATACCTAGGTCAGAGCAGTTGCAGAATCTTCTTTTCATGGGCTCTGATTTGGAAAGATATACAATGAGCAAGATTTATTTCAACATTATCATTTGTTCTGGAAAGTATTTTTTTTATTTTGTTTTTTGCACTGTTGTTTTCTGTTGTACTTCATTCTGCTCTATCAAAATTCATTACTCTTTATTATTTTTTTCTGCTCTAACAAGAGGACTTGACTTTTTCATGGGTCAATGAAAACATTTTATCAATGTGTGTGGGTGGCCTGAATAGAAAATACTTGTTCATTCCTAGTGGAATTGCCCCCCCACCCACACACTCCACCCCATCTGTAGTTCAAACAAGGACAGTTCCTGTGGCCACTGGGTGTCCTCTTCTTGACAGCTAATGATGAAAGGCAGTCTTGAACCTTAATTTCCTCTCCAGACTCTGGAGAGGTGATGGTCTGGGTTAGAGGGTCGACACTGAACACAAGATAAGTGGCACTGACTGGGAACAGCAGAAATACATGGTCATGACTCCTGTTAATCTTGCTAAAACACAAAATAGAAAAGAATTGGACATTTCTCTAAAAGAATTACAACACTACACCCGTTTGGAAAGAGAGTTTAACCAACTATCCTAAACTGGGAGATTTGCTGCTCAGCTCTTCACATTTGTATATCCTTCTGAACTAAAGGGAAATTAAGAGTCAATTGAGATCACAATGTGATTGTAGTCCTACCACCAGTTCCATCAGTATAGAAACTGTACTAATCTACATAAAAGTGTAAATTTAATTCAACCCAAACTCTGAATTATAACACCCAGAAATTTTGATATTTATATAAATTATCCAAAGGGGTGTGGAACGGCCTGGGATATGGGAAATCCAGGTACAAGTATTAGCTTTGTCTGACTGACACCAGAGTTCTCACCAGATCACTCCAAGTCAGGTTTTCTCTCTCTCTCTTTCAACCAAAAACCTTCCGAGTGAAAGTTACATGGGAACTGATATGTCTCCACAGATTGTTTCAGCTTTCATGAAAATGTTCCAAACAACTCTATAGTTCAGGAATTATATACAGCTATGATAAGTGCTACAGAAAACCTTAAGATAGATGTGCTGGATGAGATTTTCAGTTATGCACAATTCTACTTCTACTAAAGTAAATAGTAAACATCCCATTGATTTCAATAGGAGCAATAGTTAGGCCAATGCTGAGTGGTTTTGTAAATCTCACCCTTTAAATATTATTACGGGCATAGGGTCAGAATTATAAAGGTATTTAGGTGCCTAAAGATGCAGATATACACCTAGTGGGATTTTCAAAAATGCTTACATGAGCTAAGCATGTAACTTTTATTGACTTTAAATCTGTCAGCTGATTTAGAAAATAGTTGTTTCAATAGTTTATCATTCAGTTTGACCCAGTGCATGTTAGCTAGCCAATATTATTTACTGCAAGATTTCAGTAAGTTAAACTGAGTTTCTGAAGCCAAAACAAGAACTTGAAATAAGTCTTTATGCAAGTCCATTGTTACCTCTTTTAACTGAAAATGACAAAGAACTATTTGTTACTCCATAATTGTGGCTGCATTGAGTTGTTCACTAAAAAAGTTTAAGACATAGGGATGTCTAGCATTTTTTTTTCTTATCTTCAGATATTTTATTTAACAGAACAATGCAAGACAAATTATTTTGAAATTTAAATGAAGCTGCTGGGACTGGTTACTCCCTATGAATACGAAATGTAATCGGAGAACAGTAGATAGGAAATAAAATAATTTAAAAAATTTACCAAATCCCTATTGTGCTAAAATCCTTTGGTTAAGAGAGTATGCAAAATAAGTTAATTTAAAGGATAGGTACTGGCTCAAGATGAATCAAGTGAGAAATGTTTCATTTCCAGAATAGCCTTTTGGGATCCAGCATTTTTTGATTCACTTTAACTCACTCTGAATCAAAGGAAAAGGTATATTACAAAACATTATCTGATCTGTGAATCATAGTGGGTGAAAAGTATGATTTTTTTAAAAGGGAATCAAGAAAGGAGACAAAGGTTGGAATGCTTTAAGAATGGATATCTGAACGGTGCTGAAGTGGTGAGAATGGAATGGTCCTCAGATACGTTGGCACAAATTAAACATGGTGCAAAACCTATAAAGTTAATACAAGCTGCTTGATATAGACAATGCCATAAACTGTGACTATTCAGTCCCTCATCCTTTGTTAGACTATTTCTGAACAGAAGACAGGATCTATTACAATATGCTAGCTCTATTGTAAGTCTTCTGGACGTAGTAGAGGTATATATTCTAGCTCTCATGATATTTTAAAATTAATTTAGTGCTTGCAAATAGAGCCAATCTGACAACCCAGTGACTTAGAAGCCTCTGTTTATTCACAGAGCAGGTACAATATGGGCAGCATACTGCTCGCCTGCCACGTTCAACTATGAAAGTACTTCTCTTGGGTTCTGGTCAATATACACAAATCAGGGGTTATGTGGGTTTGGGGTTGGGGAGGCAAGTGAAGGAAGAGACATGCAAGAGGGAGGATATGGTAGAAAAACTTATCTAATTAGCTGCAGTAAACAAGTTATACTAAAATAAATGTCTATAAATCTTGGAAAAAATTGATGCTAAGTTAGATTCTCAGTTAGTGTAAAGCAGACTGGCCACCTGAAGAAGCTGTCATACAGCTGAGCTGCTGATACCTTTTGGATGTTAGATGCACATATGCACCTCAAAGACCACTCCAACACTGTCATACCATAGTCTGACATCGCATACTGATACTCTGCCCTAAGACATTTTTAATGTGCCTATCTCAGCAATATATTACTCTAGGTGCAACCATTGTATCTAATGTTAGCTGTTACAAACAGTAATGAATTGAACCACAGAGAGGTGCAAAACAGCACAACAAACTTCAGCAGTAGATCATTTATCTTACTGGCCTCAGCAGAATTGCAGGTCGTCTTATTTCCACAAGAGCACACTGCTCTTAAGGAGTTTTTCTGTGTCATTAGCCTTATGCAGGCTTCCTCTCCTGTTAGATATTCAAGTGGATTGTAGTTCCTTTCATCCCTCTTTCACAAAACAGAATTATTACCATATGGTCCAAACTAGGCAGAAAATCTTCCCATTCCCCATTCCTATTTGTGTTTTCTTTCATTTTCTTAAGATAAGTACCTGGCAATGGGTCCTGTTCTGTGCTTATCTCACTTTCTTTTACGCTGGGGAAATAGAGAGAAAACAAACGGTAGAGCAATCGGTTGTACTTAGTGCTTTTCTCTACCACAGAACACCTTATAAGAGACTGGGGCTACTACAAGACATTCTTAGCATTCCTCTTTAACTTTCCAGGAACACAGTGAATGGCAGAACATGTCTGATATTCTTTGGGTCTCTTCAGAGAACCCAATTTGTATGACCACTGGCAGATTTGGGCACAATCTACCCGATGCACTAGCCTCACTGTTTAAAAAAATATATATCTGTGTGCTCCTGGACAGCAGAAAAACAGCTCTCTAGAATAGGGCTTAAAGAGGTCAGCTAAGACCAGAACAAAGGAGCAAACATTGTTTCAAAGGCTATGTCTATTGGGGATCAATTCATCGGGTCTAGTGTTGACAAGATAAATCGATCCTTGAGCGCTCTGCCATCGACTCCTGTACTCCACTGTGGTGAGAGGCAGAAGTGGAGTCGACAGGGGAGCAGTGGCAGTTGACCCGCGCCCTGAAGACGTGTGGCAATTCGACCTAAGATACGTCGACTTCAGCTACTCTATTCTCATAGCTGAAGTTGCTTATCTTGGGTTGATCCCTCCCTCCTCAGTGTAGACTAGGCCAAATGGTGTGTGGGGGGGGGGAGGGGGGATTTAGTCTGATTTGAATTTAAACAAAGAAAAGAGAGCAGTGAGCTGAGCTTTTCCACCAACAGTTTGCAACCACTGCATCTTTCCTGCTTTCTAGCAGCAACTAGGTTAAGTAATGAATATTCTCTTAACTGTTCTGTTCTATTCCTGTCAACAAGCTCTCACTCACAGCATATTGCTAGATCAAAAGAGAAGTTTCCTCTGTTTCTCACTATCTCCTTTTATGTGGTCAGGACACCTGGTGGACAGTTGCTAATCAAACATATTCAGCTTTCAATTGTTACTCCTTACATTTTCACTTGTCCTGCTTGCAAATATTGGGAATGTCCATTTAATCATCTGTCTGTAGCAGAATGGGGAAACAGAGCTTATATTGTGAGTTTAGGGCCAGATCCACAAGGGTACTTAAGTGATGCAATGCTGAGGATCTTGGTAACTAACTTTTAGATGCCTTGAAAATTACAGGAATGCCACCATGATCCACAAAGCCTGAATTAGGTGCCTAGACTCCTTGTACAATGAATTGAGTGCTGTCTAAGCTAGCAAATGGGAGATGCAGATGACAGCGGTGTGTGCTAAGCCCCACCTCTCTTATGGAGATAGGGCCTAAGTATGGGTTGCAAGGAGGTGCCTACCTCTGCTTACTGATTTGTGAATGGGAACCCATTGCCTAGAGTCAGACAGCTTAGACGCCTACAGTATTTCTTGTTGGAATGAATTAGGCACATGCGTCACTCCACACAACAGCCAGAGGAGGGGGAGAAAGAGAAAATGCCCACTGATAACTTTCAGTCCAGCAGTTAGAGCGCTTGCCTGGGATGCGGGAAACCCACATTAAAGCCCTCCTTCTCCAGAGAGGGAGAAGAGATTGGAACAGCGATCTATTAGGAGTGTAGTCTAATCACTGAGTACATGTGATGTGTGGATCCCCTCAGTCTCTTCCTATTCAAATCCTCCCCCACCTCTGACCAGATTTTAAAAGGGACCTGATCCAGTAGGCAGCCTTTGAGCATGTCCACTGGACTGGGTCCTGCACATGACTTAAGAGACCAAATGCCTATTTTTCCCAGGCAGTGCACATATTCAGAAGCAGAAACATAGACCCCACCAGAACTTTTACCTTGAAAATTTAGGCACCAAGTGAGTTTAGGCACCTACAGTTTTTGGCAGGAGTTTTGTACATCACACTGGAACCTAAAACTGGGATTTAGGCACCTATACCTGAGATTCAGGTGCCTAAATCTGGGTTTTAGGTGCTTAAATACAGTTGCACCTTATAGATTAACAGACATTTTGGAGCATGAGCTTTCATGGGTGAATACCCACTTTGTCAGATGCATGTATCTGACGAAGTGGGTATTCACCCACGAAAGCTCATGCTCCAAAACGTCTGTTAGTCTATAAGGTGCCACAGGATTCTTTGCTGCTTTTACAGATCCAGTCTAACACGGCTACCCCTCTGATACTAAATACAGTTGTGGATGTGGAACTTACCAATTTATCTACCATACTTTCACTGTCTCATATGATCACTGAACTAATCATTCTCACTGTAACTGCGATGTCACAGGATTAATGTATTTCATTAATGAGGCTATTAGATGTTGGCACCGGTTACTTATAGAAACTCCATACACGGTTAAAGGGATATTACATACTTCTGATATCATTATTTTTGTTGCCCAACTGCAGAATAGGTGTGACAACTAGTCCTACAAATTTACCCAAATTTAGCGCTCAACTGTAAAAAGTATGTACATGTTCATAAGATGTTATAATAAACAATAACAAAAATGTTGGTGGGAAAAGATGTGAAGGGAAGATAGAATAATAGAATTAGTCTAAACAGCAAGGCAAGTTGATATGATTCAAAGACTGTTGAAATTATGCTTGTTAATGACCCAAAATTGATATGTTGGATATTAGGCCTAACTGGTGGACCAAATAATGAGCAGATGGGCTATTACCACCCATCACTCCCTTTCTGCATCATTCAAAGAGATTTTTGTGAGGAAAGTAAGGAACACAACAGAACAGAAGGAAAGAACACAGAGCAGCTACTAGAGCGACAGTCACCATCATGGCTGCCACCCCCACCATCTCCTGGGACCTCTGGCCTTTCTTATCCTAATCCTGAGAGGTGTCCTAATCATATAGGGCTAAAGAAAGGGATCCAGATGACATTGCCACCCCTACCGGCTCCAGCTGAATCCCACACACCATCTGGGATGAAATGGGATCAGACTTTAACAACAGCAGCAGCAACAGCTCCAGCTCATCTCAACTAACTTCTTTACTTTTTCCCAAAAGCACAGTTATTGTCATCTTTGATACATCTATGAAACTGTCAAACAACAGGGATTTTTTTCTTCTAAAAACCTCTCTACAGCTAAAGGAAAAGGGAACAAAGGATGTTGTTAAAATAAAAGCCTTATTTAATACTTTAAATTTCAAATACTTCAACTGTTTTCCCTTCTTTTCTGTATCTCTAATAAAAGGATTTTAATAGTATGTTTGCCATGGTGCTAAGCAGACTGATATATTTGTATTCCAAGCCTCAAACCTTGTTTAACACTGTTTAATGCTGGATAGTGACTATATTAGCTCATATATTCCATATAACTTAATACAACACCCCTACACTTTGTCACCCACTCACATCTTCCCCAAAACCTTCCTGCATCCTGATCACCTGGCTGCATTTGTATACAGGTCTAGCTTTAGCTGTGGCAAAAGCAGAGATGTGCAACAGTGACCTTACTCTCCCCACTTTCCTCTGTGAGAATTTCTTGCTCCTGACCTGCTACTGCCAGAATGCTGTCCTGGGAACTTCCATGGCTGCTGTGGAAGCAATATGACTTCCTATCTGACCCCAGGAAACCCACCACTGTTCTGAGTCTGGACCAGATCTTGGCCTCCTTTTACCTGCTTTGGACCAGTGCAAACCTGGCATAAAGTTAGCTTAACTGGCTGGTACAGGAGTCCTTCAACAGAGGAATCCCCGTTTGGTGCAGAGCCAATCTATCTGGATCTATAGCATGGTGCAGCTTTGGTGCATTTGGGTGAGAGACATTACTGGGAGATAATGTAACATGTTATAGGCTATTAAGGCCTAGTGTGAATGAAGTATGCTTGACATAAGTGCGTGCATTGCATGTTGGCAACTGAAGCAAAAACATAAGGTTTCAAGCAGTCAAGGACTTTTGTACAAAACAAATCTGTTATGTCCCTGAAAAATATATGAAGAATCAGCATTTAAAAAAACAACAGCTGGACTGCTATTAAAAAAGTATAAGAATTGAAGAAAATGAAATACCTTGGATCATGGCGGCTTCCTGGAACTGAGTCATGGGTGAAAGGCCCAAACAAAAAAAAAACTAATAACATCACAAAGTGAATTATAAATGGAGACTTCAGACATTTGCAGTCTGAAGTCGTTTATTAATTCAAAGCCCTGTTTGAATACGGTATGGTATTTGTGGACTCCCCGCACCTTGTAATTAAAATAAACCTCAACTGCCCATCTGGACTTCTAACTCTGAACTCTGGTGTAGTATGCTTGGGGAATAAATGTGGAGTAAGTAGGGTTTAATTTGTAAGCAATAAAAAGTTCTTAGAGTATTATATACCAACACCGTGTCTGGTATTTGCCTGCCATGCCATCCTGTAGGGAGGCCCCTGCGGCAGTCTAACACTATGGCATGCAGCTCCTTGGGGACTGTTGCAGGTGACTCAACTAAGGGCAAACTGAGTCTGCTTTAAGTTGCTCCTTGGAACTGAATCAGTGCCCAGGTGCTCTGGGAGCAGATCCCCAGAATCTAACCCTCAGTGTAAATGTCTGCCTTGTATTGCATGAGATCAGAAGAGACAGAGTGGAAATTGTTCCGATCTCACGCTGATATACACCAGGAATAACTGCACTGAAGTCAATAGTTACACAGGTGCAAAACTGGTGTGACAAACTGAAGTGGCAGATTTCAGCCACACCATCGGGGGCTTATTCACCTGCACATCTACCAATGTGATAAATGCCATCATGTGCCAGCAATGCCCCTCTGCCATGTACATTGGTCAAACTGGACAGTCTCTACACAAAAGAATAAATGGACACAAATCTGACATCAGGAATCATAACATTCAAAAACCAGTAGGAGAACATGTCAGTCTCTCTGGTCACTCAATAACAGACCTCAAAGTGGCAATTCTTCAACAAAAAAACTTGAAAAACAGATTCCAATGTGAAGTTACAGAACTAGAATTAATTTGCAAACTAGATACCATCAGATTAGGCCTGAATAAAGACTAGGAGTGGTTGGGTCATTACAAAACCTAAACTTAATTTCCTCAATACTAATTTCTCCCTACTGTTACTCACACCTTCTTGTCAACTGTTTGTAATGGGCCACTCTCTTACCACTTCAAAAGTTATTTCTCCTCCCTTGGTATCCTGCTGCTAATTAATTTATCTCATTAGACTGACTTAACACTTGGTAAAGCACCCCACATCCTTTCATGTATTTATACCTACTCCTGTATCTTTTACTTCATACATCTGATGCAGTGGGTTCTAGCCCACGAAAGCTTATGCACAAATAAATTTGTTAGTCTCTAAGGTGCCACAAAGACGCCTCATTTTTTTTTAATAGCAGAGAAAGAGTTGAATGGCCACATATCTTGAGGATTGGAAAGGCCCCTGTCTCTCACCAGCTTTAATGGAGTTACAACTGAGGGGAAGAAAAGACTTTGGTGTCCAACGAGCTCCTTTGACTACACTGCCGATTTCCAATTCTCTGCTCCCTGTTGGTCTTAGGTCTTCGGTAAGATGGTGAGATATAGAAATAACTACTTCTACCTTTTCAGCTTCCATGGTAAGGGGAAGCCCTGCTGGTAGGCTTTCCCCAGAAACGGTTTCCATTTCTCCCCAACTAGCTCTCTATGGAAGCCATTGGGGCTGAGTGAAATCAGGAGTGGGCTCTGCAAAGCTGGGTGGTGGAAGGATGGCTTTGTGATTAAGGCACTAGACCAAGCCTTAGGAGCCCTGTATTCAATTCCCTGCTCTGATACTCCACAGAATTATTTGGTGACCTTGAGTAAGTCACTTCAGTTCTCATTTGAGAAATGAGGATAATACTCTTCTCAGGCTGTTGTGAGGACAGCTGACAAACACTAATGAAATTATACTATGGTGATGAGATCCATAGACATAGTTGGATTTGCAAGTTGCTGGAAAGTCTGACTAAGTATGTATATATCTGCAGCCAGGAGCCCCTGAAGAGTCCAATTCATTCTGCATCTCTCCTCACCACCCTTCAAATTTTAAAAGTATTTTCTGCCTGTTCAGTAACTAATCGGAGGGAATAGAGAGGAGGGTGGAGAGAAAAGGAATAGAGGGGTAGCTACATATGTCCTCATGCGGTGGCATGGAGAAAGTCTGTATAAAGTTTTCAAAGCTAGGAGGTTTCCGAACTTTGCAAAAAGAAGTAAATTACACTTCTGCATTGCAATTATACCAGTTATATGCATGACAGGATTTTTTTTTTACCAGACAGTATTTTTATAATGCCCACCTAGCTATAGCTATATAGGTCTGAGTACTGCAGGCAGAGGGGTGTAGCATCAACACAGATGTGCAGTAATAAATTAGTGATGTTTGAAACCACCTATGGATAAATGAAATTACTGACCGGCAGTGGTTGCCTGACCTGTATCCATCAAAATGTCAAATCAGATATTGGTAGACAGTAGGTAGGCACTCTAGAAAGAATGGGGAACACATTAATCTCTGACACTACTCCATGCTGTTTCAGGTAATTGTGACATAGTATGACTTACAGGTCTATACATGTGACCAGAAAAAAGGAGCAATAGATTGAAAAAAGCACCCTCTCTTTGTTTGTTTTTAGAGCTAATATTCTACTTGCTGCAAATGCACCATCCTGATTTTGTATTGTATGAGTTTGGGCTAATCCAGTACATTTTTATAAAAGACTTCTTACTATGAAATGTTACTAAATATCCCTTATGAAAAAGTCCTATAGAATTTAATTGACAACAGTAAGGTTTTATACAGAATTTTTAGTTAGCCTATGGAATTAAGAGGGAATTATATCCCTTCTATAAAATTATAAAGGCGTGTTTGCAAATCTACTGAAACAATCTTATTCTATAAATACATTCTATAGGATTTTTCAGAAATTTCTACAGTACACTATTACATTTTAGAATATTATATTGGTTTAATCCCTATCATATTATGAAGGATTTTTCCTATATGATTATTACTAATAGGAAATATTAATATCACTGTGTAAGCAAATGTAGCTCTCCCCCTACCCTGAAAAGAATATTCACACACCTTATACAGTCCAATTTAACCACTTTCTAGAGTTTCTCTTTTTTGGTAATTCAAATATCAACCATTAGACATGACATTTAGCTTCAGCTTTCTCCCCAAGTATAACAACAATAATAATACCAGTTGTTATATAGCTCTTTTCATCAGTAGATCTCCCAGTGCTTTTTTCACAAAGGAGGTTAGTATTACTATTCCCAGTTTACAGCTAGGAAAACTAAAACACAGAGAGGTGAAGTGACTTGCCCAAGTAAACTCAACAGGCTAATAGCAGAAGTGGGAATAGAACCTAAGGGTTCTGAAGCCAAACACAGAACTCTATCCAGTAAACCACACTGCCTCCTTGTTGGAATGGTTTTCCCCAAGGACCTGTTTGTTCTACATCCCTGTTCCATTTATCCTTTGAAATAATATAACATTCACAAGGTTCTTTCATCCCTAGTTTTTTAACATTTGAATTCTTAAACCAGCTGGGTTTCATTATTGATGCTGAAGTTCTAGTTTCCAAGTTACCAATTTAGCATCAGTGAGTCAATGCTCATGGAAATCATCAAGAATCATTCTATCTACTTCAATGGGCACTGGAGCAGTGCCCCAGACCCTTATCCTCTTAGGTCCCATTCCTGAGAACACCCTCTTAGGTCCCATTCCTGAGAACATGAATAACTATGTGAGAAGGACAAAGGATTATTCACATACTTAAAAGTTATTCATTGGTTAAGGGTTTGCAGGAACAGGGACTTAAATGGTATTTTGGAGCATGGGGTTTACAGAGGTGAGAGAATAACATTCATACCTTCGCATCTGCATATCTTTATTTATGAGACAAGGTGGCTGAAGTTATATCTTTTATTGGATCGACTTCTGCTGGTGAGAGAGACAAGTTTGAAATGCATAAAGTTTTAATGGAGTGCCATAGAATTCATTGAAAAATCCTATAGAATGTATTTACAGAATAAAATCCTTTCAACAGATTTTTGAACCATCCTATATAATTTTATAGCAGGGATATAATTCCTTCCTCAATTCTATAGGATGGCTAAAACATTATATATAAAGCCTTACTGTGACCAAATAAATTTTGTAGGACTTTTCCAGAAGAAATATTTAGTAACATATCATAGCATGAAGCCTATTTAAAAACAAAAACAAAACACCACTGGACGAGTCCAAATTAAATTCTAGTTCCATAGGAAATCGGAATGGTTCATTTGGCAGCAAGCTTGGAAGTCTGTCTCTCTGACCAACAGAAGTTGTTCCAATGAAAGATATTACCTCATCCACATTGTCTTTCTAATATCCTGGAACCAACACGTCTATAACACTACATATGTCTTTATTTATGGCATGTCCGTCTTTTTTATCTTAGACGGTCTTCAAATTTAGCTCCCTTTAAAGTGGATTGTAAAAGCTTTCCACTTCTGAAAGCTTTCTGCATGGCACATTGGTTTGATTTTATGCTTCTATGTTTTATTGTTTTATATAACAGAGCCAAGAACATGGCTGATGAATAGGCACCTAAGAAATAAAATTAATATTAGTTCAACCAAGTCTTTTATGATTAATTCTTGTTTAAAAATACATCCTCCATAAAAATAAATCTTTAGTAAATGTAGCTCAATAAAGGTATCATATACTAGACAAACTATTTTATAAATGTTACTCTACAACATTTTTTAAACACTGTTCATTCCGTGTCAGCAATTTTCAGGGACAAATGGCCATGGACATAATTTAGGTCATTTAAAAGCTGACCAAATAGTAAATTAAAAAAAATGTTATTTGCAAATATTTTTGTGAGTATAGTTTGCTGTAATTTGGAGTGGAGAATTATTTATTTTTTTACCTGATATTCATGAATAAGTTTGTGAATCCCAAATGTTTCATGAATTTTAGCATGACTCATGCTTCATCTGAAAGTTTGCACCTGATATTCATTAGTCACTGCTGATTATTCTCCTTTGCTTAAGAAGTTTAGGCATCTATTCAGCAAGGAGAAGCAATACCATCAGACTTAGCTGATTTACTATATGCTGTGAATACCAAAGAGCAAACAATGCATAGATGAAGCAAGCAGTTTACAAATAAGCCATAGTGAAAAGTATTCTTTCATACTACTGGGTGAATCATTATGAATGTCACAAAATGTAGGAAAAGTCAAAACCAGTCCACGAAAGATTCACTAACCAGAGGGCAGTCTAAATTCATAATGGATAGTATACATAATAAATAGTTCAAGAACTTCTAGTTATTTTTGACTCCAAGTACCTGTAGGTATAGTTAGATGCATAGACATCATAGTACAAGGCAACCTGTGCCTCTCACTGGACACTTACAGAAGTTATTAAGTTTACTGCTTCCAAACAGACAGAGCACATGTCAGCCTGTAAGGTTAGCCGAAGACCCACACTTCATTTCAACGTAACAGCACTGAGATCGTATTATAATAAAACAATATAAGTTTATTACCAAAGAATATAGGTTTAGGAGATTTCTAACAAGAGCGAAAGAGGTACAAAGGTTACAAACAAAACAAGGGAAGCACATTTTCTATAACTAAAACTTAACTTCAGCACGTGATAATCTTTATCTAAGCAGGTTTCTCACCTATAGTCAGTTCCCAGAGACTACAATCCCACCTTAGATTCAAGAGGTCTAGCCTTTTGTGGCCCTCAGGTGATGGATGCCAAATGGCTTTCTGTTCCTGCTTATGTTTCCCAACATCCATTGTCTGTTTCAAGAGCCAGGAAGGTTTCCTGAGGGTACAGACTCCATCCCCTGTCATGATCGTTAAGTGATCATCTACCCCTTTTGCAAGTTTGGTTGTTTGTTTACTTTTTATGTAAATGTAAATCCACTTTTCTGGTCTTGCCTTGCTTTAATTTACACTGGAGACACAGTCAATCAGGCAAAACAACATTCTGTGTCTAGGAGAGGCTGGGCTTATGCACTGCTTGTTAAACATATCTTAAGAACATTTTTCCAGAACATATCTATAATTATTTATATACCTCCCGCACATACATCACACAATAGTATTAACGATCAGCATGTTATCAGTTTGCATATGATACCTTACATGACACCTTTTAAATACAGATTATGACAACAGTTTATTGGAGCAATGAGTGTATCAGTCCTGAAGTGAATTATAGAATTGTGTGCTCTCTGCAAGTGGGCATTGAGGGCCTCCCTGGGTCATAATTACATGAGAGAAAGACTCTCAAAATCTTAGCACCTCTTGATAAGCTTTTATTACTCTTGGATAAGCTTTTATTACTCTTGCCAATGACTTTTCAAATACACTGGACAGTGCTATCTCCTCCTTGCTCAAGGCTGATAAAGTACTCTAGTGCAGCCTTAAACTACCTATCACACATTAAAAACAAACTTATCATCTGGCATTCTTTTAATGAAATGAGCCTGTGAAAGTTACATTTTGTCTCCAGCAAGGTTATGCATCTAACGAGTCTCTGCTGCATTCACTTCTGTTGAGAATAAGTACTTTTCATAGATCAATATTTCTGCCCATTTGCCTTGTTGAACAGATACCAGAGCATGTGTAAAATCGACCCAGCATATATGACTTTCCAGCCTACCAAACCATTACATGAGCTGAGAAACATCTAATTGGGCCAACCATCCATATAGCTCCAAGGCGTTCCATTAAATTCTGTACTTCAGCTTGCTCACCAGGGGTTTATGATACCCCAGGCTGCAGAGTGGTAATATGTGTTGTGGTTTTTCCAATTTATGCTGATACTGTGAAAGATGGGCATACTTTAGCTATTGGATTTTTCTCCTCTTGTCCATTATGGTGTATTAATCTAGCTGAGAATGACCGAGTTATGCCTTGCTCATTGAATTCTATTGGCAGCTCCCAGCCATCCTGCGGAGAGACCCCTAATGTACACTAAACCTTCGCTGCTGTTTGGCACCTTTGTGTCCTTGTCTGGCCTGCTTCCTTATGTAGATGTTGTTGTCAGCTTTCCTGATGGAGTCAGAGAGGCTATTTAATTTCCCTGTGTAAGGAAGAGAGAATTCCATTAGTGTTCGTAGCCTGTCAGTGAAGATTGTGTCACTATCTAGTGTGAACTACAAGTGTGCCAGATTGCTGAGCAGAACCTGAGGCAGTTAAGAGATTGCAGGTAGATAGAGTTATGTGTCTCTTATAGACCTCATTGCTTACAGAAAGCTTCCTTTGTTCAGGAAAAAAAAAAACACAAAACCTGATACTACTTCAGGGAAATCCTCAGACTTCTAGGAAAAGTTTATGGTGAGATATAGCACAAATACAGACCTATTGTTTTAAAATTCCTCCAGTCCAGTAGGGAGATTTTCTATTCTATCGAGTTACTGTATAAATCAGACTCTCTTCTTCCATATGTGGAATTTCACACTTCAGAACAATACCTAATTGTAGGATATATTCTGATAGCCTTACTCCATTAGTGGTTCCCCATTCATTTCAAAGGGAGTACTCCCAGAATAAAGTATTATTCAGTGGAATTAAGATATGCAGAATCTTTTCATATGTAAGGCAGGAATTAGTCTCTGTTGTATTAGTTTCAGTGGAATAAATGGGCTCAGAGAGTTAAACATGTTAACAAGACCCTGCCACAGTATAGCATTATTAGTTTAAAACAAGGTTTAGGGTTCCAAGTGCAGAGACCTTGGTCTGCTTAGTTCCATGGCAAACACAGCATTAAAAATTATTTTAATCTTTTATTAAAGATACAGAAAAAGAAGGGAAAATAGCAGTGCCAGGCTATATTCTGGGGTCCCAGGAGATGTTAGGAGTGGCAGCCATAAGGATGACGCTTGCTTCTTTCAGTTCACTCATCTCTCATTCAGTGACTGTTGTCAAAAAACTTAACACTCTTCCCCTGCCCTCCCCTCAAGTATTTTCTTTTAAGAACCCCAAAAGTGATGGGTGGAATATACTATCCCCTCATCAGTTTGTCTATCAGTTTGGCCTAATTTTTAACATACCAATTTTGGTGAATTAATTTCTGGTCCTACACTTTTCTTGTTTACCAGGCATAATTTTAATACTATCTTTAAGTTATATTAGTAGGCCATTCAATTTTTATTCTATTTTCTCCAATTTTTTCACCTTTTTCCATTGACATTTATTGTTATAGGTTATTGTGACATTTCATGGACTTCCAGTCACTTCTTACAGTTAAGCTTAAAATTAGAGTATGCTGAATTATCACAACACATATGATAGATGCAACAACTGTATTTCTATATTGATCCAGATTTGCAAACTCTATGTGTTTATGGAGTGGAATGCTGATGTCTAAGGCAAAAAGGGCTTTAATAAAATGCACATGCACTAACTGTATCTAAAACATCTACATTTGCATACGCAAACTGATATTTGGGCATGTAAAATAGATAGCTGCCCCTGCCAGTGGACCCTTAGACATTGTTTAAACTAGGATTTGAAGGTATTAGCTAATACATGTTAATAGCCTAGTGTACACAAGATAATATGTCTTTGATATGTGCTAAAGTAGAGTTAAAGCTTGGGGTCTTTTAGGACACACTGCTTTGTTTACACTAAACAGTTAACTCATTAGCTAACACCTTCCAAATCCTATTCTAGACATGGTTTTATGCAAACAATTACCCATTTTACACATACACCCACACAAAGTTTTGCAACCAGACTAGATTCAAGCATATTTCTACATTATGGATGGCATTGGACTAATGCAACTGAGCAACTCCATGATATATTTTACTGAAAAAACAAGACTATGGCACAAAGTGCACTTCTTTTGATACTTCATTCCTGAGTAAATTCTCATGATGGAAACACTCTGGCTAAATCTATTTTCAGAAACTATTCAACAGAACACTTTTGTTCAACAAAATAAGCTCCTTTATGATGATCCAAATTTGCCTAACAGCAGGTGTTTCAATTTAGTGTCAATACATAACTTAATGCACACAAGATTCCTTTTCAGTGTTTTTTCTTTACTCACATTTCTCATTTGGCTATTCATTTTCTTACTGTTCAGACAAGTTCTTCATCTTCACCCACATCCAAGTCATAGGTTTACCAAGGTTAATTGCTTTAGTCTTCTCCATGACTTCAGAAATGTTCAGTTCAATCACAAAAGTATGTATTTTCCAACAAAAACAAGACTAGCTTCTCCAGCCTCTCTTTGAATCTAAATCTTCATTATCTCCTTGCTCCTATTACTCGAAGGGGGATTACATTCTTATGTTATAGTCATTTCTACATGAAACACTGTATGGAGATTATAGCATACTGATTGTCAGAGTAAGGGCATGTCCACACTAGAAATAACTACAGATTTAGTGCTATAGTGTACACATTTACCATAGCGATGGAAGCGGGTTTTCCATTACTGTAATAAATCCACTTCTCTGAGAGACAGTAACTAGGTTGATGGAAGAATTCTTCCACTGACCTAGCAGTGTCTATAAAGGGGGCTTAGATTGGCTTAATTACATCACAGAGGGCATGAAATTTTTCACTGCTCTGAACAAAGTAGTTAAGCCGACCTACCTTTCTAGTGCAGACCAGCCCAAAGTGAGGTGAAGTCTAACCACAGTTATGCTTGTTAATCACCTCGTCCTTGTAATTTTGTGGAGTATTGTTCTAGCAATATGTCACCAAAACACTGCTACCTCAGACAAATCTCCTCGTTCTCCAATCATTTCAGCATTCAGTTCAAAATTGCTCTTATTTTTGAAGAGTTATCCCAGACAACCTCATGGACCTAAACTTTTTCTACTCCTTTTCCAGCTTCTTCTGCTCACCTAATGTTAGCATCCTGTCTCTTCCCACAGTTTCACCACTACTGCTATGACAGCCTTCTGCTTTGCCATCTGAAGCAGTCGTTCTGTTTCTCTCCATTTCACTGATTCTCTCATTATTTAAGATGACATACTAATATGTATTAAGTTTCCATATACAAAGTTACCATCCACATAATGTTTTCAATCATATAATGATAATGATTGTGTTAGTGTAAGGAAAACAAAATCAAGAAACCAAGAACCAAAGTTAAGCGTCCTTGAGAGAGCCTAGTGTGTGGCCCTCCTCCATTAAAGTCTGCCGCAATATTCAGAACAAAAATAGCTTCTGCACTCTGTGCACAGGAAAGGGTCTTAGAAATTTAAAGAGACAGCACATAGAAAGCCAAAGACATCACAACAACAATAACAACGAGTCTGGTGGCACCTTAAAGACTAAAATATTTATTTGGGCATAAGGTTTTGTGGGTAAAAAACCCACTTCTTCAGATGCATCCAAATAAACCTGTTAGTCTTTAAGGTGGCACCAGACTCCTTGTTGTTTTTGTGGATACAGACTAACACGACAGCCCCCGATAGAAGACATCAGTTATATTCACCAAAATATACACAGTAAAAAAAATGGTCCTTTTATAGGAGTGTAGTATAGTGGTCTAGATGCATTTAGGTGTTCCTAAATTAATTAATTATAGTGGTAAATTTGGAGTCCTCTATGCTAAAGAAGAAAAGAAACAGGATATATGTTTTGATAGATTTCACCTCGCTTATATGGGATACTGAGAAATTAAAAAGGAATGGATAGAAATAAGAATCCCAGTATACTAAATATATTATAAAGAGCAGCACTGATACTGTCTTTTCTGTCAGACAAATTACAGTCTACTCCTGCACACCACTTAGTTCTTTTTTTTTCTTTTTTTTTTGTTAATGGGGAGGGTAAAAGTGGGGGTGACTTTTAGCCTTCAATCTTTCTGAATAATTTGCTTTTTACTCTTCGCTGCTCAACATCAGTGCAGTACAATCATGAAAATGTGAACATCACAAGGACACACAGCACACGAGCTGTCACAATGAGTTAAACTTGAGTACCTGATTCCCTGAGCAACTACAGAGACAGAGAAAGAGAGAGAGAGAGATTTCATCAGGAATTCAGCTGTGACAATTTACTGTGTGGGGGGGCAAGGATCAGGGGGATGGGAGATGTGGATCCATCAAGTTCAGACACGACCCTGGCCAACCTTCCACTTTCATTCAGGAGATAGAATCAAATCATAAATGGGCCTGTCAAGCTCATAATCAAATGCCCTCACCTAAGAGTAAACCCAGAACATACTTCAATTGGTCCCTATAGTTTGTTAAAACTTAATCCTAAGAGTTCTTCCCCCACCTGTCCCCCCCCAGTGCAAATGGTATAATTTACTTGTTAGAAAAGGCTATCAATCAAAGGAGGAGCAAGTCATCTGGAGAATGGAACAGTTAATTATTTTGTTTTCAGACCATTAGCAAATTTGAGGTAAGGCACACTGCAAGACTGCTGTAGCATCAGACTATGTTCATTCCTACTCCTTCATTAGTACATTTACCTGCTTATCCTTCCTTCCTTTTAAGCAACAGGAGAGACAACCTTCCTAACTGCTAGAGCCTTTTGAAAGATGGGAAAGGGATTATGGGCTGCTGTCTAGTCAAAGGGACTGGGGTTGTTACATTTAATTGTTACTCATTTTTATAGTGCACAGGAATACGCTAGGCCCTTCACAGTACAAATAGAAATACACTGTCCCTGCACAAAAAGCTTAAGGTTAGATCCACAAATGGGACATAGCACCTATCTATAGAAATGCTAAGGCCATGGCTACACTGGCGTTTTACAGTGCTGCAACTTTCGCGCTCAGGGGTGTGAAAAAAACACCCCCGTGAGCACTGCAAGATACAGCGCTGTAAAGCCTCAGTGTAAACAGTGCCGCAGCGCTGGGAGCGCGGCTCCCAGCGCTGCAAGCTAAAGGGTTAATGTGTCTTTCACCTGGAAAAAAAGTAACCTGAAGCACCTGACCAGAGGACCAATCAGGAAACAAGACTTTTTCAAATCTGGGTGGAGGGTTTTTTGTGTGTGAGTCCTTTGTTCTTGGTCTTCTGCCTGACTCTCTCTCGGCTATGAGGGGATTTCTACTTCCTGCTTTCTAATCTTCTGTTTCCAAGTTGTGAGTACAGAGATCATAAAAACAATAGGGGTTATTTTTTTTTCTTTTGTATTTACATGTCTATAGTTGCTGGAGTGCTTTGAATTGTATTCTTTTTGAATAAGGCTGTTTATTCAATATTCTTTTAAGCAAATGACCCTGTATTTGTCACCTTAATTCAGAGAGACCATTTTAATGTACTTTTTCTTTCTTTTTATATAAAGCTTTCTTTTTAAGACCTGTTGGAGTTTTTCTTTAGTGGGGGACTCCAGGGAATTGAGTCTGTGCTCACCAGGGAATTGGTGGGAGGAAGAAGTCAAGGGGAAATCTGTGTGTGTTAGATTTACTAGCCTGACTTTGCATTCCCTCTGGGTGAAGAGGGAAGTGCTTGTGTTTCCAGGACTGGAAATAGAGAGGGTGGACTCCCTCTGTTTAGATTCACAGAGTTTGCTTCTGTGTATCTCTCCAGGAACACCTGGAGGGGGGAAGGGAAAAGGTTTATTTCCCTTTGTTGTGAGACTCAAGGGATTTGGGTCTTGGGGTCCCCAGGGAACGGTTTTGGGGGGACCAGAGTGCCCCAAAACACACTAATTTTTTGGGTGGTGGCAGCTTTACCAGGTCCAAGCTGGTAACTAAGCTTGGAGGTTTTCATGCTAACCCCCATATTTTGGACGCTAAGGTCCAAATCTGGGACTAGGTTTATGATAAGCGCTGTAAAGCCTCAGTGTAAACAGTGCCACAGCACTGGGAGCGCGGCTCCCAGCGCTGCAAGCTACACCCGTAGAGGCTCTCTCCCAGCACTGGCGCTGCGACCACACTCGAAACTTCAAAGCGCTGCCGCGGCAGCGCTTTGAAGTGCAAGTGTAGCCATACCCTTAAGTTTGCAGCAAGCTGAAGTGTAAATCGACCCTGCACTGGCCTGCAGCACACAAAGTATCTGTGTGGATGGTGCTACTGAGCATTAAAAGTTCAGCAGTGTGCTCTGATTTACCCTGCTTTGAAACAGGAGTAGAGTAAAGCACATTAGGCAACTTCTAATGCATGCCAGCAGGTTCCACTCGGGAAGTTAGTGCACAGTAAGCTACTCCAGGGTAGATTTACACCCTAGCTTGCTGCATAATAAGTGTAGATAAGCCCTTAGCTCAGTGTTGCAATGCCCAATTTTGGGGCAGCCTGCTGCTTAGTGGAATCCATAGCCCTGTGTTAGGTGCCCAGGCTTCTTATACAAAGCATGGGGAGAGCTAGGTACCTAAGAATGGGATTCACAAAAGCCAGCAAGTTCAATGGGGAGCTGCCTAAGCCAACAGAAAATGCCAAGGAGAGGGACCTCAGCTCTGCCCCTCAAAGGGACATAGACGCCTCACTCCATTCCAGAGGGAAGTGCCTATCTCCACTCAGGATTCACAGCTGTGAACCCTCTCGTGACGTTAGGCACCTACACCCTCTTTCTAGCAGAAATCTGAGATGGAGTCGTCCCTTCCCAAGTTCAACTCCCCACTCTACCTGAGAGAAGCATGAACTTGAACCCAGGTTTCCTATATGAGAGCCCCTGTGCTGTGGGGTATTCTAGAGAATGGATTTATTTTCTCAATCACTCCAGTTGAAAGTGTTCCACTTTGCTTGAAATATTAAAATATCTTGGTCTAGAAACAGAGTCAGAATGACTTTATAGCCCACTGGTTGAGGAACTCCCTTGGGATGTAGAAGAGTTATGTTTAAGTCTCTTATTTAATGAGTATTTAATATTACACCAGAATAATTTCACTGATTTAGAGGGAGGCCAAAAGTGACTAGAAGGCTAACAGAAGAGCATGGTCTGTTGGCAGCACTTTCATCACTCTGCCTTTTCTTTTGTTTGCAAACTGTCTTCATATAGTTCACAATTTCCCTAAATGTATCCATTATTCAAAATTATAGGACAAACATTTTTCTGCAAATAAATTCCTAAAAATCAATATCTGATCACAGAAATTAAAAAAGGGGCCTAAGCTAATCTAATCAATTATTCACTGCAAATAGTTTGCCAAGTCCTGGTTATTTCAGCAGAGACCATATTTACACAGGCAATCTGTCGGTTAAAGGATTCATATTCCCTTGTGAATTCTATGAGCCATCCAGCGCCCAAAACAAAAATAAATCTTTTATAAACATGCCATTAAAATATGTAGTCATATGGTAAGCATCTTAGTAAAGCAAACTGAAATTTTATGTACTGTCTACTATTACAATTGCGCTTACAATATTTATCTTGACCTATACTGTAAAGAAACTTTATTTTACCTATAACAATTAAAATTCAGCCATAACTTTTGGATAAATGGTTACTAACTTCCTTAGTTTAATAATTCTCAGAATATCCCACTGTTACTTGCAGATATTTAAGAGGTGACAAAATGTCACATCAAAGCTTCTCAAAATAACAAGTAATCATGTTTAAGAAAGCCACAATTCCCCATAAATTAACAGAGTTGGGTTTATTGAATTTTGCATTACCTTCTGAAACTAAAGTCTGCATCTGTTCCAAGAGTGCAAAAGCAAATGGCACAAGTAAGGGAGAAAATGGAAGGCAATAAAAGGTGGAAGAGGGGTGGGGGGGAGGAGAGGGAAAGAAAAAACACATTTCTTAACAAGTAAGCACATTATTATAAGAAAATAATGAGCTGTCAATGAATAGAAATCAACTGATCCAATAATTCTGCTTAGATTCCAACCTACTGACCTGGTATTTGGTTATTTTGTAAAGAATGTGCCATTATGGTGGTTCATGAAAATGCCTGGTAACTCACCATCACTGTTACAAGTATTTATTTGGTTTGGTTGTAGTATGTTTGTCTTCCTCTATTAAACCCCTATCAAGACAGGCAGATGGAAAGGAACAGAAAAAATCTTCAGTTATTTTCCAGCCAGTTACCACTGTTCAGAGAGATGCACAAACAGCTTGGGTGCATTGGCTAGAGAAGTTGAGTGTGAAATACTCTTTCATAGAAAAATGAGATGCTTACAAGTATGTATGAATTATCATTACATGTTGAGTACTAGTTTGGTGCATTTGTTGCAGCAGACACAGTGATAATTAAATAGAGAACAAACCAAACCTTTAGTCTCTGCATTTCCTGACTGCCGAACGTAACTTCGACCAGATATGGTGTGCTAACACTACCCATTTTTGCAAATTGCTACTTTCATGTTATTCTTCTAGAACCTCTCTTTTAGGACAGATTGGTCCAATACAGACATACACTGCTGATGAATAGACGAGCCCCGTAGGGGTGTCCCAAATAAGACAAACACAGACAGTTGTTACTTCGCCATTTTACTTGGCTCACTGGACTTGGCTCTTCTGAAGCTCAGACACAGTACACACATGCAACCAGAACTAACTGCATTTGTAGGTGACCTCTTCTGGATTTGGAAAGCCACAGGTTTTAAAGAAAAGAAGCTCATGCAGGAGTCTTCTCAGAATGGCTGCCAGTTCAAGACTCCTGGCTGTCCTAGAATATACTGCTTTCTTACCAGTAGAGGCAGCTATAGGAAAATCACATGTTTTAAAGAAACAGCACGATTACATCTAAACTTGAGTTTTTAGATGTTTTAACATGTGCTAATTACCCACATTAACTAACATGATTATAAACGCTAGTGAGCACCACACAAATACTTGTTTTTAGTCATGTTTAACTCTATACTGCCCTGCCACTAGAGACAGCATCCTGTCTACATCAGACTTTACAATCATGTTAGCTAACATGCTAAATAACACGTTAAAACATAACTAAAAACTGATACTGTATTTGACAACCTGCAAGTTTTAAAATGAAGAAGTGAACAATAATGCTTCCAAGAGATATCATGTTGATGGACACAATATAAATCCCAAGTAGAAAAAGATAAAGCATAATCCTCCATTTACACACTCATTCAGTCACAGGGGAGGAAGTCAGCATCTGTAGCAACAACAGTCAAATCAGCCAGGTCAGCGCAATGCATTTTGTAAATGTAAATCAGCTGTAATCTGATGACCTCTACGATCAATTAACTGACTACTTGGAAAACGAAGTTCACACATTTTATACTGAGTAAGACAGTTGGTGATTTATAGGGACTTAAAGGTGATTTGTCATTAAATCTTGTAATGTATCATTCAGTAACATATATGGAATTTTGTACAAAATTTTCATTTCACACACTTACATAAAACAAGCTAAGAATTTAATCTTCCAGTGTGCTCATTACTATGAAAGTAAATGAAAATCTGACTGGTTTACACAGCCTTGCACACTGAGGATGAAATACAGCTGTGGTGTAAGCTGGTGCAGATGGACTGAAATAAACGGAGCTCTGCCAGGCTGAATTTTGCTTTCAGAAAGCCACAGTTAACATTGCTGTGAGAATCACATGAAGCCTTAAACTGTGATTCAGAACACATTCTACATCCTTTTTTAATAAAACAACATTTTGGGTTTTTAATTTATGGAACAGGGGAACAGAGAAGTGATGAGGTCATCTTTTATGCTATATTTAAGTCCAAATAAATGTCAGTTTAAGTGGTTCATAGTTGCACAGTTGTGGAGGACCAGACACAAGGCATGTGCCCTTTATGTCTAGAACACTTTGATGCTATCCTCACTATATTTTAACTGTTAACATTTGTTTAAACTTTTTTTTTTTTTTTTTTGCGCCAGAAGGGGGCAAAAACACCATTAGGGCATAAAAGTCCCACAAAAAACACAGCCAGTCTTGGCATGGTCTACAAAAAAATCTCTCCTAACCCCCAAAAGGGCAGTTTTAAGCCAAAAAGTAATAATACATTTAACATACTTAATGCAGAATACTGTAGTCATCCCATTTTTTGTTTAAATAATGTACACTGCTCAATTCCACTGCCTCTTTCGGAAATCCATTACACTTTGCCACTCTGTGAAATAGTGCCTGCTTAAATTCTTATGTGTATGCCTTCTAAACTTAAGCTTTTATCTTCTAGTTCTACTCTGTCCAACAAGCTCAAATAAATCATCCAGTTAAATTTTTATAATAATCCTTAGCTAATTTAAATATTTCAATCATGCCATCTCTTAATCATGTAGGGCTTTGCACCTGGCTAAATTATATAGTTAACGGTCAAAAACCAAATATCAGCTAGTACAAAAGCTGTCATCACTGGAAAGCTATATTTCGTGAGAGATGCCAAACCCTCACTGATGATCTCAGAGTTCTGATATATAGCTTACTCCAACGGAGAACAGCTCAAAGCCCAGACCTTTTATTTTCAGTGGGTTAGATAGTGACTTGGACTATATGCTCTCAGAAGGGATTGAGGAGGAGTAACAACTCCTCTCATGCTGCTGCATAGGCTATATGCACAATAGCGTCAGACCATGCCTGCTTATCCTCCATCCAGGGTTGCTGGGTGAGGACAAGGGGTGGCTCCAGACCCCAGCATGCCAACCGTGTGCTTGGGGCGGCATGCCGCGGGAAGCACTCTGCTGGTCGCCAGGAGGGCGGCAGGCGGCTCCGATGGACCTCCTTCAGGCGTGCCTGCCGAGGGTTCACTGGCGTGCCTGCGGGAGGTCCACCAAAGCCGTGGGACCAGCGGACTGTGAAACCAGCAGACCCTCTGCAGGCACACCCTCCCGGCCGGCTCCCCTTGCGGCATGCCGCCGTGCTTGGGGCGGCTAAATGTCTAGAGCAGCCCCTGGGGTGAGGAATGAGCAAGGACAGGCAGGGAACACATGGAAACTGATTTACACTACCACTTTCACTCCCTAGAATAGTGGTGCCAGTTTGTGGGTTATTATAATTTTCTACTAGTATTGGAGCAAGGCAGAAGTAGGGAAGGAACATTTCTGAAACACAATTAATTAATTATTATTATTGTGGTGATGCCTAGGAGGCTGATTCATAGACCAGGAGCTCATTGTGCGAGGTTCTGTACAAACACAGAGTAAATGAATAGTCCCACCCCCCAAATTGCTTAGCACTACTATTCCTGGAGTTATTTAGCTTATGCACCACCTCTTACTCAGGGCTGTCCCTGAAGTTGTCATGTAATTAATGTTCCATTTTTCTAAAAGAAATGTCGAGTTTCGTGCACATACCAGATTCCTAGGCCAGATGGGACCATTGTGATCATCTATAGTCTGACCTCCTGTATAACACAAGCCATAGAATTTCCCCAAAACAATTACTAGAGCTTATCTTTTAGAAATAATTTCCATATGTATATACACCTGCAGTTGCATATACAGACTGAATAAATGTGTGTGCAAATGAGTGATTGGATACGTAACTTCCCATTTATATACTCAATGAATTGTTTCCCAAATTTATATATGTTCATAGTTAATGTACACACAAAGCAGATGCATATACAATTGTTTTTGTATATGGAAATAGGCTTCTTCCGTTAAAAAAAAAGAATATGTTTTATAACATTGCACCTTTAAATATAATGTTCATTCAGCTGTTTTAATGGAACAGCTGTCAATTATTTTGTGTATGGTTCTCAGAATGAATGTGTCCCCAAGATTATTAACTGAGCCTTATGAAATTTACTGATTCTAGAAAATGACAAGAAAGTGTTGCACAGAGATATATTTTCAGTGAATTCATTTTTTAAAAATGGTCTGTAGTCAAACTATTAGTCACATCTGTTGTCTTCATCATGCATATATATACCAGGTTACTTTAATTTCCCTTGTATATTAACCTATAACACTGTTCTCTCGAATAATGGCAAGACATATAGAAAACCCTGGTGAAATCAATACATCATTGGTGCCTCCTGGGAATTAAACTCTTCACTTTTGCACTTCTTAGAACTGTTTCCCATGTTGCTCCTTATGCATGAAACACCTTCCCCAAATTAGGCTGTAAAAGCCACTACCTTCTCCTCCTTCAAATCTCACTTTTACTGAATTTCTTATAGGAAATTGCAACAGATAGCGGCTAGACTTGTGGCTAGTGGTCAATAGGGACTTCTGCTATTTATTTGGTCCATATAAACACAATTTCTTATTACTTTTCCCCCACCCTCCCTTTGCTGTTTCTTCTCCTTGCTTGCCACACTCATTGTTGCATCTTGTCTTGATTGGATCATAAGCTCTCCAGGCTGGTGCTATCTCTTACTCTGTTTATACAGTGCCTAGCACTATAGGGCTGTAATTCTGAGTCTCTTTTAATCTTTTTTTAAAAGACAAATCAAAGAAAGAAGAGATTGGATTGTTTGGGGTTAAATTAAAATAAGTCTAACGGCCCTGGGTGCAACCCAGCAAAGTATTTGAAACATGTTTAACTTTAGGACTGTGGGTAACTCTACTGATGGCAATAGGAGTGCTAATGTGCTTACAATTAAGCATCTACTTGAGTGCTTTGCTGGATCAGGGCCATTATGCATTTATATTCCCTAACCAAACTGCTCTATTGATAAAAGACAATTAAATATATGTATGTATGATGAGTTTGGGTTTGCAGGAGTTTGTGGGAATGTGATTTCCACTTCTGCTTTGCCTTCAATCTCTCCCCTTGAGCTTCTTTGCCACTGGTGGGTCACAAAACTCAAAACAAAAGTAGGCTAAAACCACTGAGCTTCCCCTGAGTTCTGGTTGAAGCAATATGAAACTGCCAAGTGTAATGGTTCAAGTATGCTCAGGGCAGCCTCTCAAAAAAACTGTTCTCTGATTTGCTGGAAAGTTTATAAAGTTCAGTTTAATGCAGGGTCAGTAATGGTAGTCAAAACTCCAGGTTTTTGGCTGTATTATTAAAATTTGGCCTAACTCAAGATACATAGAAAGAAACTGGCATAGTTTTAGGGTTGACCTATCACTGCATAACTTTACCTTAGTATTTGCAGAATTTTCTATCCCCTATAATAAGTACAGAGACATTTAGATAATAATGAAAATATGCAAAAAAAATTATTTACTAAATGAAAAATTGGCAATTGCATATATATTTCCTCACTTTACCAAAGAATCAAATATTTAGCTTGTGACTCAATTAATAACTTAATTTTCAGATTCTAATATTATACTTAATCCTACTACACTTTTAATTAGAAGGGTATAACATTAACAGATAACTTGAAATATAATTATTTAAGGTTTAACCAGGTTCTATCTAGACTTTCACAGTACTTGGGCAAAGTCTCCAAATCACATAGCCATTTTACCATGAGGGCTGTCAGTTTAATGTGTTCTTTTTTCAGACGATGGGATTTTGGTGTTAGCTTTTTAATCCTAAACAAAATATTGAAGAAAATAACAAAGGCCAAACTCAGTCATGACATATATTTTATGCCACAAACTAATTTTGCCTATTAGCTATTTCATCAGTAATTAAATCAAGCCTAATAGCTTGGTCACTATTCTCAGAAATAAAACAGTTTTGACATTCCCATATTTTCTTTCCTTTTCAAAAATATACCTTTCTCTTTTAATTCCTTAATGATCATAAGTTTGTAACACTTCTAATATTCTTTTTATGCATGAAATATTTCATTCGTACAATTTTCCCTTCTTTTTTGGAAGGGAGATTTACTCCAACATTTGTATCCATATATTATTTATTCCCTATTTGTTTTAATTTGACACTAGAAATAATTTGTCTTTGGTTGTGCTTTTCTTAACCTTGAATGTTGTAAGGTGTGTGTTGCCCTTTTAACCTCAAAAAATGGTTGATATCCATATTGTGCATGGACTTAGTAGGCAAGCAGTCTGATTTCCTTCCAGTTTTTGATTCAGTGCTTTCAACTCACAGGCCTTGCCATATCACTTTGTTTATATATACTTCTTGGCTATTTGTCTTTATTGTAATAAAGAATAGTTCTCTTACAGGTTTTACTTTTTAGCAACAAGTGGTTTTCTATTTCTTTGGTGGTAAGTTGCACTCCATTATCTGCTACAAGTTCTTTAGTCAGCATGGCTTTAATATTATTTTGCAAAAGCTTTTATCACAATGTAGGTACTGACAGAAGATGAGTACATCACTTCAGTCCATTTACAGTAATAATCCACCTAAAACAAATGCATACCTCTGACTTACTGGCAGATGATCAAATGTCCTCATTAAGTCAAATGCTATAGTATCCTTTCCCATGAACATATGAGTTTCTTTACATAACATACAAGGGTAAGCAATATCAAGTTCCATTCCTGATTTGCTTGTCCATAGGTGGCAGCTTGAATTTTTGTCTTAAAAAACACTTTATGAGACACATTACAATATCTTCTTCTTGTGCATGTTGAAAAGAAGCTTCCCAGGATGAAACGCTGCCCAAGTATCCATATACAGGATGTTCATTCTAGCCATTATGGAATTGATCCATTAGTGGTCAGTAGGATGCTACATAGTGCATTACTTGGGTACAAGCCACTTTCAGATTTCCTTTCAAACTGAGTTAGACATGCAACCCCGTTTTTAGATGTTGTACGTGCGTGCAGTTATCAGGTCATCACCAAATCTAGTCTTAGAGTAGCAATTCTTAGGGTCTGCCAGTTTTGTAATGCCAGTCATGGAAAACAGTCTAAGTGATACATTGACATGAACTTACCATGAAGTTTTAACTACTATCATTAGCTGCAAAAGTTTTTTTTTCTCATAGGTCAAAATCTAGCACAGTGGGCATAATTCAGCATGTGCAGCATTTGTACTGCTCCCATGGTCTTCCAGAAATAGAATAACATGGGAGCCTCCTGGAGGAGCACTGAGCAGTTGTTTATGTAACAAAGAATTGCAACAGAAAAGGATACTCATAGGTCAAGACTAAGAGCTTTGAAGGAACTAGAACTAAAATAAGAGAAGGTGTGGATGGCAGAACTGAACAAGAATAAGGGGTATTGCCACTCTGGGCTAAGGTGTAATGGTATAGATGTGTGAGGAGGGCAGCTTTAGCATAGAGGAACTCTTACTTTCCTAGGCATGAAAATTCATCATCCCACCAAGGAAAAAAAAGATCCCTTTGCAAATGGTTATATATTCTCAGATATTCTTTTTATCCAGATGTGTACTTAAAGACTTTGATGTCCTGCTTCTGATCATTTCCACATTCTTTAAGATGATTTCTGCTTTTCAGAAGGATAGAAGCCAAAGAAAGGCATCATTTTTTATGATCTTGTTCTTTCCTCTATACTCATGTCACCCACACTGCCTCTCAGCAGTTCATCCTAACGTATTCAACAATCTTTTCTTAACAAACAACTTATATCAGCTTTTCCCTGCCCCTCAAAGGCTCAGGATGATTTTTGTGTGTGTTTTGTTTTATGTAAAATTCATTGTGGACCTTTTTCTCTTCCTTTTTTGTTTGGAAATGTCTCAGTGTGAATGAAACACAGATGGTAAAATAATGTCAAATCCACACCATCCAGAAATAGGAAGTGAGAAAATTGTTTCTTCTCACATTCTCTTATAAAAAATGGTCCTTTTACTCTATTCAATTATTTTCTTATTATAAAGCAAATGGCTTTTGTTCAAGAAAGTTCATCTGTTTGTTTTGTCTCTAAACCAGGGAAAGCCTATTTGAGATGGAACATCAGGATTCTAGAAGCAGCCCAGTAGCTGCAGGACAATGAATGACTGAAATCCAGACAACCTTTTTTCAAATGCTGAATTATAGGAATGCAAATGACAGATTAGACTTTCAAATCAGATAAGATGACAAACACAATCACTCACAGTACTCTGAGGTGTGCCAAAATTACCTCTTATTTCCTGTTTGAACACCATGGCATTATTTGCACATTGAACATTTCAAAGGTTGCATTTCTGAAGCATGTTATTAGTTAGAAATGGAAAAGGCCTTTAGGTCATCCAATACATCCTCCTGCCAATGGAGGATTGTTCTCTACAGCATATATACCCTTATGATACTTTTAGACATTTATCTTGCCACCTTGTAATGTTATTTAATCATACCATAAACCAGGGATCAGCAACCTTTGGCACGTGGCCCACCAGGGTAATCACCCTGGTGGGCCGGGCCGGTTTGTTTACCTGCTGCGTCCGCAGGTTCGGAGAACCGCTGCCAGTGGGAGCTTCGATCAGCGATCCCTGCCATAAACTATCCTCAAAAATCAATCCCTCTAGACCCTTAATTATTTGTGTTGCTGTTTTCTGAATAGCCTCTAATTTATCAACAGCTTTTTGGTATTCAAATATCCAAAATTCAACATAATATTTTCAGGGCAGTTTCACCAAAGCCAAAAGGAGAGGGGCACTTCATTTTCTGCTACGAAATGTGATGCCTTTGATACACAGTTCAAAATCATATTGTCACCAAATCATGAAGGCTTATCAACTTTTCCCATTAGTAGACTTTACATCTTAAAAGAGAAACCAAACTTGTAGATGACCTCTGTTCCCATTCAGGATTGTGTGGCCCATTTGCTCTCACAGTTGTGAATGCACAGCATCCCCATGACAACTACAGCAATTGCTTGCGGTGGAATTAATAATAGGAAAAATATTTCATATTTTAGATGTCTTATAATGAAATGTATCAGCTAGATACAAAAAGAAGGAGCCAGCACCACATGATCAGTCAGGTTTTGGTGGACCAAATGGATCACAATTTGGAAAACATTGCCATATTGCATGGCTAGTTCATAACTATTTCGTTACTTAGTATTATTCAAGTTCTCTTTTGACATTACAGCTTTCCAAGTTTCTTCTTTCCTACTGAGTAGTTGCATAGTAGAGACATCTGGATGATTATGCCTTTCACAGGAGAATCACAAAGTGTTTTTTATGTTATTTTCAGTGTATTCTCTCCACAAACTGATCCCTATTGAAAAGCATATTAATTTTGGAGAGCAAAGTGCACATTTTATAGGTATTAGGCAACTAAAGATACAGACAGGTTCCTAGTGGGAAGTTCAAAAGCTCCTAGGGGGCTAGAGTCCATGGACATTAATGGGAGTCAAGTGCATAGGTACTTTTGAAAATCCCAGTAGAGGCCTATCTGCAACCTTAGGTGCCTAAATAAATACCTTTAAAAATGTGGCCCTAAGTGCTTTGAACTCTTACACATTTGTAACTGGCAGAGTTTTCTAAAGGCTTTTTGCTGAAAATGCAGGAAATGTAGAAATTAATTATGCTGCCTGTGTCTCAGTTAATCAGTCATTCTTGTTCACTGCAAAACGAAATGCATTTAAAATAAAATTAAAAAGTGTTTAAGATCCCAGATCATTAACTGGATATATGATTGTAGAATAAGAACTTAGAAATAATTACATTGAAAACAAAATAATTGAAAACCATTTCCTCCCTCACTTGCCTGCTTAGGCTCAGTTCTTAACACGTAAAAGGTGTTTTAGCTGACATTTAAATCTATACCATATCTTGAGGTTGAAGTTGTGCTATACTTGTTCTCTATATTGAATAAAAGTAGGTCATGCCACTGGAACCAGCACATGTACATAGGAAAAACAAGTGGGTTCAAATGATGAAAGGCTTCCAAAACTCCTCAAGGGGGACTTGCTAGATGTAATATAATGATTAATGAGCTTGGGTCGGGGGAGGGGGTATGCATAAGACTCACATTCATCCTCTTCTGTATGTAACTCTCCAGTTTCACCATTGCAGAGCCACAAATGTCACTTTTTGGAAGGCGACTCCATCATTTTAGATTTGTTTTAAGCAGAAATGGGCTTGAACCAACATTGTATGTCCAAACACCTCGAATTTTGGGAAAGCTTAGATCAGGCATCTAGAACTGCATTTAAAATTCATAGCATTGGCCTATCTCTGAGATATGCCAAACCTGAACCAAAATCCTAACACCCCAAATTTTGGGAGCATTTGGATACTGATCTATCCCACAATTTATTCAAGAACATGAACATGTGTTTAAGTCTTGTTTAATCAATGTGACCTAACTACATGCTTAAAGTTAAGCATATGCTTAAGGGCTTTGCTAGATAAGGATGTGTCCAAGGGTTTTTGAATCAGGGCATTGAACTGAACTTTGCAGTTCAGACTTCCTCTAATATAGGGCAGTATTACGGTAACTGCCTCTTGCTATGAGGACTTTCTCAACAAGATATTAAAATATCACTCATAATATTTTGAAACCACCATTAATCAAGATGGGATAACCTTGAAACCCTTTTTGTGGTTTTTCTTGTCAGCAAGAATAGTTCTAATAAGCATTTCCATTTCCATGTGCTGTCACCTGTTAGCATGGCCAGTTTGCATTCCTTTAGGGCATAAAAGGACAGACTAATCTGGTGCTCCTTGCTGGTTCCTAGTCTACATTTTTAAAAAAGATGCTATGTAGACAAGGAATCAGATACTGCCAACGCCAACAAGAACAAGTTCCATGGATAAAGGGGTCTAGTGGCAGAACTAGCAGCTTGGCAGCGGTGAGAGTGCTGGGACAGTCAGAGAGTGCAGTATTTGAGCAGTGGCAATATGCAAAATCAGAAAAAGCTGAAGAGGTGCTCACTGGAAGGGATTAGGAGCTGAGCAGAAAAGGTGCTAATCAGACACAGGGCTGAATAGCAGATATGACCTAGAGAGGGAAGTACAAAGAGAACCTGCCTCACCCAAGTAGGTAGCAGTAAAGACATTGTGTCCCCTATCTCTGCCAAACTATTTAAGAAGGAGACCTACATATCACATCCAACTCCCTGGATGAAATAGATTGACTTTGGACTGGAGAGTCCTCCTAGTAAAGGCTGGATCTTTGAGTTACATAGTCTTTGTGGTGTTACATTATTAGAATATATTTCCTCTCAACTATTAGGAGATTTGAGCCAGTTGAAGTTCCCTGAGTGGTCCAATCTGATGTGTTGGGTTACTAAGCAAAAAAGGGTTTTACTGGAAGTGCCCAGATCCAGTTTCAGCACAGCTTCCCAGTGGGCAGAGCAGTATAGACTGTACTGGCTACCAAGGTCAGTTATTAGGTGAAAGCATGGTTGTGTTGAATGGTGGCACATGGCTCAGCATTAAAGGCCACAGAGAAGCAGCTGCAGAGAACTGACTCCTTCATAAAAGAGAGGGCAGGATCTGCTTCTGTGCTAATGAGTCATCAGGAGGCACAAGTGCTGACAGCCAGAGAGAAGAGGCTGCAGATCCGACTAGTGAGAAAGATGGTTGAGCAATCCAAAGCCCTTAAAATGAGGGTGCAAGGGAATTCTGCCTGCTCCATGTGCTGTAGAAGGAAGAAGCCTCTGAGCATGTGGGGGCAATCTCATAGGTTTGGTTGTGTATGTGGCTGGAAATAGTTTGCCACTATCTTCTCAATGACCAGGACTAGGAAGGGAAGATTTGAGACTGGATTCCTCACTGTTGAAGGAAAATTTGAATCATGGAAGTAAATACATGGCTACGTAGGTGGCATCAGCAAGAGGGATCTGGCTTCTTCTACAACAAGCTGATATTGCAGGAAAGACGATTGCTGTGTTGGGATGGGATCCATCTATCAAATACTGTGTTAGGGTTACTAATTTTGGTTGGATGTATTCCTGGAGGTTTCATCACATGATATAATCTTTAAATAAACGTTGATCTTTAATTCCTGAAGACTCCAGGACAACCTTGGAGAGCTGGCAACCCTAACTGGGAAGAGCATATTTGACATTGTCTGGCTAACCCGATAAAGAGATTTAAACTAGGTCCTGTGTGGGATGGTGATAAAAATCTGGCCAATGCACATCTAGGTGCAAGTAATGAAGACAAAGGGGAACGGGTTAATTTCTGGAGAAGGGATTAGAACTCATAACTGCATTAAAAAGGCAAGAAGAAAAGCAAGAAGTCAGTCTGCAAAATATCTTCAATGGCTATATATAAATGAAAGGTGTATGGGGAACAAGTAGGATGAACAGGAACTCCTGGTATATGAAGAAAATTATGATCTAATAAGCATTACAGAGACTTGGTGGGACAACTCTCTTGATTGGAATACCTGAGGGATATAGCTGAGGGATATAGCTTATTCTAAAAGGATAGGTATGGGAAAAAAGGAGAAGGTTTTGTGCTGTACATTAAGAATGTATACACTTGCTCCGAGGTCCAAGAGGAAGTAAGTAACAGACCTACTGAGAGTCTCTGGGTGAGGATAAAAAGGGAAAAGAACAATAGTGATGTTATGGTGAGGGTCTACTATAGACGAGAAAATGAGGAAGAAGAAGTGGCTGAATCATTCTATAAGCAGGTAAAAAGATTAGTCCTCACACATGAGCTAATATTAATGGGGGATTTTAACTTCCCTGATATCTGTTGGAAGATTATTACAGCAAAATATGATATGCCCTGAAAATTCTTAGCCTGTGTAGAGGACAGCTTGCTCAATCAGAAAGTTGGGGAAACAGCTAAGAGGTTATCCATTTTGGATTTGATTTTGACCAATAGGGATGAATTAGTTGCAAACATGAAGGTGGTTGGGAACTTGAGAGGAAGTGATTGTGATCTGATAGAATTCAAGATCCTGTGGAAAGAAGGACACGAGAACAGCAAAACAAGGACACTGGACTTCAGAAAGGCAGATTTTAACCAATAAAGAGAAATAATAGGCAAGGTCCTATGGAAAGACTAATTAGGAAGAAAAGGAGCCGAAGGGGGCTGGTAGTTCCTAAAAGATGTAATACTAGAGGCTCAACATCAAGCTATTCTAATGCAGAGGAAAGATAAGAAGAGCCAAAGGGGGATTCTGTGGTTGCACAAGGAATTTTTTAGTTAACTAAAAGGGAAACATACAGGAAATAGAAGGAGGTCCATGTCAACTAGTGTACATGGGAATAGCACGAGCATGTAGGGACAAAATCAGGAAAGCCAAGACAAAGAATGAGTTACAGCTGGCAAGGAATGTTAGAAACAACAAGAAGGGTTTCTTCAAATATGTCTGACAAAAAAGAAAGATCAAGGACGGTGTGGGTCCATTGCTCAATGGAGAAGTGGAGCTAGTAACAGAATATGATAAGAAGGCAGAGCTGCTCAATGTTTACTTTGCTTCAGTCTTCTTGCAAAAAATAAAGTGACTGGATGACTAGCAAAGTTACCATAGACTTCCATAAAGGGGAAAGGATGCAGATCAAAGATCTTCTGACCAATTTGAATGAATTCAAATCAGAGGGGCCTGATACTATTCACCCCAGGGTACTGAAGGAATTAGCTGAAGAAATCTCGGAGCCACTGGCAATAATACTTACAAGCTCATGGATGACAGGAGAGGTCCAGGAAGACTAGAAAAGGGCTAACATGATGCCCATCTTTAAAAGGGGGAAAAAGGAGGAGCCAAGAGACTATAGACCAGTCAGCCTGATTTTGATACCTGGTAAGTTACTAGAGCAAAGTATCAAACATTTAATTTGTGATTACTTGGAGGATGAAGGGGTGATCACTAGCACCCGGCATGGATTTGCAAAGAACAAATCATGCCAAATCAGCTTGACTCCTTCTTTGGCAGGGTAACTGGTTTGGTGGATAGAGTGAATGTGGTGGACACAGTATACCTGGACTTCAGTAAAGTTTTGACACATTCCCACATGACATTCTGATAAGTAAGCTGGAGAAATGTGGGCTCAGTGGAACTATCACTAAATGGATACACGATTGGTTAAACAACCACAAATAAAGACTAGCTATTAATGGAATGATGTCAGATTGGAAGGAGGTCTCAAGTGGGGTTCCACAGGGATCTGTTCTGGGCCAGTGTTGTAACATCTTTATTAATTATCTGAATGTAGGAATAGAGAGTATACTGATCAGACTTGCAGATGACACAAAGCTGGGTGAGAAGTTGCCAACACGTTGGAGGATAGAGCTAAAATTCAGAGGGACGTTGATAAATTGGAGTACTGGACTATAGTCAACAAAATGAAATTCTACAAGGACAAATGGAAGGTGCTACACTTAGGGAAGAAAAACCAAATACACACATACAAAATGGGGGATAACTGGGTTGGCAGCAACATTGCTGAGAAGGATCTGGGAGTTGTGGTGGATAATAACCTCAATATGAGTCAGCAATGTGATCCTGTTGCCAAAAAAAAAAGGGAAATGCAATTTTAGTTTGTGTTAAGAGAGGCATAGCATGCAAGTCATGGTAAATGGTAGTACCTCTCTACTCAGCGCTAGTTAGGCCTCAGCTGGAATACTGTGTCCAATTTTGGTCACCAATGTATAGAAAGGATGTGGAGAAACTGGAAAGGATCCAGAGGTGAGCTACAAAGATGATCAAAAGGATGGAATGCAAGCCACATGAGCAAAGGCTGAAGGAACTGGGTATGTTTAGTTTGGTAGTTTGGAAAAGAGGAGATTAAAGGAGGATGTGATAACAGTCTTCAAATACTTGAAAGGCTTCCATATAAAAGAAAAGTTGTTCTCTCTTATCACAGAGGGCAGTACAAGAGGCAATGGATTCAAACTACAGCATAGCAGCTTTAGATTAAATCTCAGGAAAAAACTTCCTAACTGTATGAACAGTAGGACAATGGAATAGACTGCCATGGGTGGTTGTGGAAGCTCCTTCACTGAAGGTTTTCAAAAGGAGGCTGGATAGACATCTGTCTTGGATGGTTTAGACACAGCAAATCCTGCATCTTGGCAGGGGGTAGGCTAGGTGAACCTTGCAGTCCCTTCTAACCCTATGATTCTAGGATGGTCAGGGCTCATCACTATTTTTTGAGAATTGGTCAGAAAATACCAGGACTCAAGTTTGCTGGTAGATTGGCAAGACAAGGTGGGTGAGGTAATACCTTTTATTGGACCAACTTCAATTGGTTAAAGAGACAACAGACTAGCTTTCAAGATACATAGAGCTCTTCTTCAGGTCTGGGAAAAGTATGCAGAGTGTCACAGTTAAACACAAGGTAGAACAGATTGTTTAGCTTAAGTAGATAACACATACTGTATGAGATGAGACCATTCAAAGTGAAGTGGCCTGTTAACATCTCTGCAGCCATAAGACAAAAAAGGGAGGTTAATAGGTTACAGATTGTTGTAATGAGCCATAAATCTTTATTAAGACCCTGATTTTAAGTGTCCAGCAATGTTACAAATTTAAGCTCCCAGGCTCATCTTTTGATATGGTGTTTTTGTCTTTTATAATTTTTCTGTGTGAGTTCATTCAAAAGCACGTCTGGCTTCACCCACATAGTTGTTAATGGGATATATTGGCAAGCATTTTCTTAAGAATTTCCCAAGGCAGAAGCAGAGATGATTTCAAATCCAGCTATCATAGTCAGTTGTACTGTTTGTTAGCGGATTCTCTGTTTCAAAGAAATGTCAGCATCTGCTTTTGCCTATGGTGCTAGTTAGGGCTGACCTGATTTCCCCCCTCCCCTCCTCCAGTCTGAAAGATATTTCTTATGAGAGATTTTTGTTTGAAGAAAATTCAAGATTGGGAAGACACACACAGCTTATTTCTTCAAGAAAAGGCAGGTTTTGATGATACCTACTGATTAATCTTTGACCTAATTAGTTCCACTTCCCTGCTTTCAACCAAAGCTACCTTTTCTGGATGTTCATTTTCGAGCCATTGCAAAATCTAGTAGGTTTGGTTCACATTTTTTGTTCTCTCTCTATTTTTTTAAGCTTCCCATGGTTTGAGTTTTACATTGAAGTTGTTGATTTGAGTGAAGCCACTAACTCCATTAGTCACTCCAAAGAAATTGGGAAGTTTTGCCAGGGTTTGTGTTGAAAATGAACAAAACCCACTGTGACATTCTGTACCTCAAAGTACCCCCATATTCATCAATGTTATATAATTTCAACCATTTTTGTACAAAACATGTCATGTTAGATGTCAAAGTCATGGTTTGCTGAATATGATTATCCTATTTGTATTCATCTCATTTTTGTATCTAAACTTATGAATATTGACTATGTACCAGTATTTCAAATGTGTTTGCTCCTGGGTAACTCCCACAATGTTGTTTACATCCAGTCTAGCCAACACATTGTAGATGAACCATTCAAGGTAATGGCCCATTAAGAAATACAATAGACCTTAGAAGTAGCTGATCCTCACCTGATGGACTTTCCTGTGGATGCTTCAGCCAGTATATGGGTAATGGCTGCTATGACTCATTGAAGCATGCAAAGGCATGTGACTAGATCACGTGATACTGGATTCCATTTTGTGCCTGTAGTTTTCCACAGATTTTGCTGGGGGCTTCATTTGGGACAACGAAGTTCCCTCAACATGGAAGAAGCTATAAAAGGGGGAAGTGACATCATCACTGGTCCTCACTCCCCCTACAACACAACATCTGGAAAAACCTCTGACATAAATACTGTGGGGGGCGGTCTCAGGTGGGAAAGAAGGAAGACCTGCCTGTGTATGGAAGACTGATAGACTGTTTGTACCATCAGTGAGACACTGCTTAATTCAAATCCTGTCTAGTTTATAGAACTTAGGTTGCATTTTGTTTTATTTCTTAGGTAATCTACTTTGATCTGTATGCTCACTACTTATAATCACTTCGAATATATCTTTCTGTAGTTAATAAATCAGTTTTATATTTTACTTAAAAACAGTGTGATTTGAGTGAAGTGCATAAAAAGTCTTATCTCAACAACAAAAAACCTGTGCATGTTTTCTTCAAATTGAGGGAGGAGCAGACGGGTGTGACAGGGTCAGGCCAGATGGCTACAAGAGAGTGGTCAAAGGTAGATGCATTAGCTCCAGATTAAGCAGGTCCCTTTTCCCTGGGTAAGATAACGGACTATTCCAGAACACTCAGGAACTTTCTAGAACTAACTAAGGCAGGCAGGCTAATTAGGACACCTGTAGCCAATTGGGAAGTTACTAAAATTAATTAAGGCTAATCAGGACACCTGGTATAAAAAGGCTCTCATTCCAGTAAGGAGGTGTGTGTAAGGAGCTGGGAGTGAGAGTATATGCTGCTAGAGGACTGAGGATTACAAGTGTTAGCAGACATCAGGAGGAAGGTCCTGTGGTGAGGACAAAGAAGGTGTTGGGAGGAGGCCATGGGGAAGTAACCCAGGGAATTGTAGCTGTTGTGTAGCTGTTCCAGAAGGCACTCTAGATAGCTGCAGTCCACAAGGCCTTAGGCTGGAACCCGGGGTAGAGGGCGGGCCTGAGTTCCCCCAAAAACCTCCCAATTCCTGATCCAACACAGGAAGATCTCTGAGGCTAGCAAAATCTGCCAATAAGTGCAGGACCCACCAAGGTAGAGGAGGAACTTTATCACACAGGATAATAAACTTACACTGGTCAGGCTTTTCACTGGGGCAGGATGGTACAGTTCTGGGATCCTAGGCTGGGGAGATTGGCGGGACTGGCTGGAGCCATTCTATTGTTGGTGCATGAGTGGCTAATGAAAGGATTAATGTAACTGCATCTGGGTGTGCCCCTGTCTGTGAATGTTTGTGTTAAGGCAAAATCTGGAGGGGTCTGCAGCCTGTCACAGCATCACAGTGTGAGAGAGGGCCCGCGTTGGTGAGATAGGGGGCTCAGTGGTATCCCAGTTCCAGGTTGCACCCCCGGGAAGCCCATCACACCCACAAGATACTGCTTGGCTTCTACTATAAATGAATAGTGTGTCCCCTTCTCACTTAAGCTCAGCCTTAGACTTTCTGAAATTCAGCCAGGTTAACCTGAAAATCAGCATAGTTTAGTTGAAAGGTTCATACATCAAAGACCTTTTTATTGGCCTAGGTTTCTGGTATAGAGATGACATTTGAGGAAGCATGCTAGAAAGGGAATAGTTTTGAAGGAGGATATGCTTATATGACTTTTCTAGCTGTGGTGTTCAATGATCACACATTGATTAAGGTGTTTGAAAAATACCTGCTTTATTCTGTTACCAGTTCCAAATGACTGTGCATAATATGAGCTTCTGTAGCACTCACTCAGACTCATAGCTCAGCCCTTAAAGGCACAGTTCTCACTAGTGATTATTTATGTGCTAGCTACTGAAGGACAATCTGTTGCAAGTGTACAGCATGATGTGTTTGACATTTCTGCAGATTCTCCCTGACTTTTGTGATGTGTTACCAGTTTAAGGATAATTCTGGATTTTCTCCTTACTGTCTTGTCTTGAAGTGTATTACTACACAATAAATTACATGAGAGTAGAAAATAATCTCAGATAAATTATAGGAAAAAAAGACTACTTTATTCTAGAGTTTCAGAGTAGCAGCTGTGTTAGTCTGTATCCACAAAAAGAACAGGAGTACTTGTGGCACCTTAGAGACTAACACGTTTATTTCAGTATAAGCTTTTGTGGGCTACAGCTCACTTCTTCGGATGCATAGAATGGAACACACTTTTTCAATATTTGAGCGCTCACTGACCTGTGCACAAACCTCCCAAAATCATAAACACAGGTAACTGTGCATACACTAAGCATCTGTGTGTGCAGTTAACTGCTTTGCAGGGCCAATAGATTCACATGCAAACTTGCAGATTATACAACCAGTCTGAATATCTGATCCACAAGATTTGAATCTGTTATTAACAGAACATACTTTCTTGAAATCAAATCATAATGTGTTTTAAATGATAATTTTATGTGGTGTTTAAGATGCCACTTCAATGCAATAATTTGTTATTTTGATTGGTGTACTGACACTGTTGGAGTGAGTTCCATTTATTTCAGAAGATCCTTGGTTGTTCTCTGATCTGAGATGTTTTACTTGACGATGTGGGGAGTGGGGGAGAGATTGGTGACTTGGGAGACTCTAATGTCTTGATTCTAGCTGTGTAAAAGAGTTAGAGTTAAACAAGACAGGCTTCTTTTAAAAACTGCCAAAAGATTCAGCACCAAACCCTGAAATCCCTTGCACCGCAGTTCTAACAAGTTTCTTGTGGCTTCTTAGTTTGCAGAAATGTGAGTATTTTCAAAAGATGACTGCATTTGTTCCACCTATTAGCAGTGATATTGCCTCATAGAGTAACAAGGATAATTAACTCAGTGGGAAAAGTAAAGCCAAAAGAAAAAGTGCTTGTGTATTTGCCTGTGTCTTATTCTCTGAGGATGGAGTTCAGTTACACGTACATCAATATGTCCATCTGCGTACAGTAGAATAATCAGCAATACTTAGCCAAGAAAAATAATGTTCCAAGCAGGAAGGAAACATGAAATTCCAGAAGAAATACTTTCCCTCTATCTCTCTATCCTTCTTGGCACTGACCACATTTATTTATAGCCCTTTGGGCCATACTATTCCTGTATTAGGACCATATGAAAGCCTTGTACTCTGTGTTGTTTCATATCAGTATTTGATGTAGCTAATATGATGTAAAAGCCTCTGTAATGATTTAGCACTTTGAGAGATATTATCGAGACAAATTATGGAAAACAGATAACTTGACAGACAGGAAGCGAATATGAATTAACTCCCCTTTTATGCCTCTCCCCCGACTCCCCACAAATGTCCTTTTAGAAAAGCTGCTGTAACTTTTCCTGCATTTGAAGGAGGTCATTTTAAACTCCGGTTACATGTTAAATAAGACAAACATCCCCTGTGAGGAACAATGGTCTTTCTTGGTAGAATCTCTTATTGCATAGAAGCCAGGTGGGGCTCCATATCTTACTTTGTACTGACCCAACACTATGTCTGAATCAGGGAACTGGTTACACAGTTACAGGTTATAGCTGAGACTGGACGTAATTACATCCCCATAACTCAGCTAAAGCCTGGGACTATCCCTGGCTTTAACATGATTATGAGGACATTATGAGATCCCATCAGTACGATGAACTGGATAATGAGGCCCCAATCTGGGCATCTTGCACCACTCAGGTGGCACAAAGTGGTTAGATTCTGGCCATAAATGGCCAGCGCAGGATTAACTTTCTGGAATGGAACTTTCCCCTAGTGCAGACAGCTCTTGCACCAGTCACCAAACCTGTCCATCGTACAGGGGGCATGCTGAAGGAGGGAGAGGGTATGTGGGGGGCTGGTGGTGGTTGTGTCAGAGGCGGGGCACCAAAGATGCCATGGTAGAGAACTGCTATGATGATCCTCCACTGACAAAAATTAGAACTGTCAGGTGACTAACTTTTTAAAAGATGGTGCTAGCATAGGATTGGGCAGCCATAACCAGCTGTCAGACAACACTCCTGCCTTGTGCTGAATAAAGCTTGGATGCAGGAGAAAACTGAGCTCTAACTGGGTCTTTTGACTCAGTTATAGTTGTAGTGTACACCTTTTCCATCTAGGGCCCAAAGTCCCTTTGCTGCTTCAGTTTCTTTCTGTCTGTCATATTTATGTGGCCAAACCATAGAACCCCTATACAGAATTACCATATGAAATGAGTTGGCATCAACAATGTTGAAATGAACACTTTTTCACAAGAAAGGGCAGAGAATACATACTGACTAAGATTTTAAGATTTACTCAAAGTGATTTGTATTATATATGGCCTGCATTTGCGAGTATCATTTTAAGATAAGTAGGCAGAAAGCTGCAATCTCTGTCTTCAACTACTTTGCTCTGTGTAGTGCTCAGACATTCTGCAACGCAGATACTGAAGTGTTGGAGATAACTGACATTTTGTCATTTTGCTTTACAAACTTACCATTTAAAAAAAAAGGCAAGAAATCAAGCAGCACTGAATCCTTTTGAAAGCAAATTTTTCTGCCCTAGAAAAAGGATGAGTAGAATTAGCTGTCAAGAAGAGGCTTGAGAATGCTTCCTGAAATTTTAAAAATATGTTCAATGTTCATTTCTAAACATTATAGATGACAACTTCCTAACTGAAAAAGTTAGGAAAACTTAACAGATAAAGAGGGACTGATCAAAGAACTAAAACATTAATGATAGCGTAGATATAAATGATCATGACTTGATCACATTTATAATGTGCAAACAGAAAAAAATCCAGACCAGTAATATTTATATTTGGTGCTTTAATAGGCCCATTTCACAAAGCTGAAACAATTATGAGCCAAATCATCTGGGAGGAAGAATTTAATCAGAAAAATGTGAACAATAATTGGGAATCATTTAAGAACACCTTACTAGATGCCTAAAAAGTCACAATCAAGGAAGAAGGCCATACTGGTTTTAAAAAAACATTGTTTAAAGGAGAAATGAAATTAAGGTAGCTATAAAAAATAAATAAAAAGTTATAACAAAAACAAGAAAAGGAAAGTTGATGGTAATATAAATCAAAAGTTAAGAATTGTAGAAAATTGATATGCAAAGCAAAGGGACATAAGGAGAAATCTATGGCCTGCAGAATTAAGGACAATATGGAGCAGGGTTTTTTGTTGTTGTTTTTTTTTTTAAACAATTATTAGGATTAGTATTAACCATTACTAGATGAAAATGGTAGAACAAACAATAATACTGCAGAAAAGGAAGGAAAAAAAACCCCAGATGATATAGTCTTTTCATATGGTGACAATACTCTCTGTATTCTGTACTCTTTTTTTGTTCCCCTAGAGTATTTGGAGGATGTTATACGTAAGCTACTAAAGTCAGACATTTTAAAATCAGCAGGTCAAGATCATTTTCATTCAAGAATTTTAAAAGAGCTGGCTGAGGACTTCACAGGACCATTGGCATTGATTGTCAATAAGTCTTGGAGCACTGGGAGAATTCCAGACTACTGGAAGAAAGTTAATGTGTCTGTTTTTTAAAAGGGAAATGGATGATCCAGGTAATTACAGCCCTATAAGCCTCGATCTCAAGCAAGATAATGACATATCTGATACAGGATTTGATTAATAAAGAATAAAAGGAGGGTAATGTAATTAATGAAAATAAACAGGGTTTATGGAAAATAGATCCTGTGAAACTAACTTCATTTGTTTAATGAGATTACAAGTTTGGTTGATTAAAATAATAATGTTGATATAATATACTTAGACTTCTGTAAAGTGTTTGACTTGGTACCACACATTTTGATTAAAAAACTAGAATATAAAATTAACATGAAACTCACTAAATGGATTAAAAAACAGTTAATTGATAGTTAGCAAAATGTAATTGCAAATGGTGAATTATCATCATGCAGGTGTGTTTCCAGTGAGATCTCAAAGGGATTGTTTCTTGGCCCTATTGTATTTTACATTTTTATCAATGACATGGAAGAAAACAAAATCATCACTGAGAAGTTTGAAGATGACACAAAAACTTGTGATAAATCTTGGCAAGGACAGGACACAAATACAGAGCGCTCTGGATCTCTTCATAAACTGGCACAAGCAAATAATAAGTGTGCGGGTTTTTTAATGCAGCTAACTTTAAAATATGCATTTAGGAACAAAGAATATAGGTCACACACACAGGATTAGGGACTCTATCCTGGGAAGCAGTGACTCTGAAAAAGATTTGCAGGTAATGGTGGATAATCAGCTGAACATGAGCTCCCAATGACACCGTGGCCAAAAGTACTAATGCAATCCTTGGAATATCCAGTAGGAATACATAGTTTATTTTATCTCTGTAGTTGGCACTGGTGCAACCATTGCTGGAAAACTGTTCAGTTTTGGTGCCCACAATTGAAAAAGGATGTTGACAAATTGGAGAGGGTTCGGAGAAGAGCCAAACGAATCATTAATGGATCAGAAAACATGCCTTATAGTGATAGACTCAAAAAACTCAATCTATTTAGTGTAACTTGATTACAATCCATAAATATCTACATGGAAAACAAATATTTAATAATGAGCCCTTCAATCTAGCAGACAAAGATATTACATGATTCAATGACTGGAAGTTGAAATTGGAGAAATTCAGACTGGAAATATAGCATACATTTGACAGTGAGCATAATTAACCATTGGAACAATTTACCAAGAATCATGGTGGACTCTCCATCATTGACAATTTTTAAATCAAGATGGGATATTTTTCTAAAAGATATGCTTTAGGAATAATTTTAGGGAAAGTTTTATTGCCCGTGTTATATAGGAGGTCAGACCAGATAATTACAATGGTTTCTTCTGTCTTGGTAATCTATGAAATCTGATAAGTAGGCAGGCTGAAGATGTGTTAGACAGTCTGACAGAGCCAGGGAAAACCAGAGGATCCTGTGTCCTGCAACTGCTTATTCCTTAGAGAAGAGACAGGACTCAGTTGTACTGTACTGCAGTATTGCCGCCTTCTGACTGACACGTGGAGTGTACTTGAAGGGTTGTGGAGGGAGTAGCATTTCCAGTCTCTCTCGCCTGACAGGTTGGTTGCCACAGTGACCCTTGATGAAGATGTACTAAATGAGAGGAATGTTGGGGCATCCTGGAGGACACTCTCCAACTCAGAAAATGTATTTGGTTGGTGTCCTCGTCTAAGGCTACCTTTGCAGTTCATGATATATTTATATATGTATCTCAGGCTGACTTATAGGTAGGGAATGTAGGGTTTACTGAATATAAGATTAGTGAGAAAGTGCATGCCTTTATGAATGATGATCTCTAGATTGCATAGCTTATTATATGAACTGGGTTCTATGTGAAAAAAATCTTGCATGTTTATATTCTGTCAGAGAGAGGAAGGGGTCCTGTCTCTCCGCCCCACCCCATCCCCTTCACACACACACAGACCTTTCCATTTTGGCATTTTTCCTAGAGGAGCATAACCCTCCCCCCTACTCCTCCCCACCACAAAAAGCATCCAGGAACTCACAAGCACTTGACACCACTTGAATCACAGTATTACTTTTCCTGATCTAACTTCCAATACAATTATTGGCAAGTTAAACATTTAAAGGCAAACTCACTTACAGGAGAATGCCAATGAGTTAGCTGAAATAAATTATCTGAACTTACCAGGAAAAAAATTCCAGGCATATTTTGTAACACAGCCATAAAATGACCAGCAGGGAATCAATCAAGAATTTGTACAATTCACCATTTAATAATGTAGCTAGATAATTTCTCAACTACTTAAATAAACATCTTAATTTTGGGGGGGGGGATGTCAACTGGCACCATCCTCATAAGTTATATTGGGCACATCTTTGGATCAAAGTCAGCTCATGTTTTCTGCCCTGTGTAGTGCCTGGTCCTGCCATGTTTCCCTTCTCCATAACCTCACCCCTGGCATATTCCCTTGCATTAGCCTTATCTCCAAAAATAGTGAATAAGAGACTTTGAAGATATTAGACAACTGTAATTACCAACAAACATCTGAACAGTCAAGCCTCACTAGTGCTTATGTAACCCAAACATACTTGGTGTGGGACTCTGCCACCTCTAGTACTGGCTAGAGCAGGGTTTCTCAACAGGGCTCACCACTTCTGTAGGGAAAGCCCCTGGCGGGCCGGGCTGGTGTGTTTACCTGTCCTGTCTGCAGGTTTGGCTGATCGCGGCTCCCACTGGCCACGGATCACTGCTCCAGGCCAATGGGAAATGCTGGAAGTGGAGTGGGCCAAGGGACTTACTGGCCGCTGCTTCCAGCAACTCCCATTGGCCTGGAGCAGTGATCCGTGGCCAGTGGGAGCCACGATCAGCCGGACCTGCGGATGGGGCAGGTAAACACACCGGCTCGGCCCTCCAGGGGCTTTCCCTACAAAAGCAGCAACCCTGGTTTGAAAAACTCTGGGTTAGAGATTGATGAGCTTGCTAAAGCCTTGGTTAAGAAAGGCATTTTTAGCCCACGCAGTAGAAGCTTATGTATAAGCTCCAGAGGTCCCAGGTTTGATTCAGGTGCCTGATGACAAGGTCAGTTGGTGTTAAACTTATAAAGCAAAATGTGATTAATTTTGTCATGTATGATAGAGAGGCAGTGTGGTTTAATTAACATGGCTCTAGAGTGGGGCTCAGGAGCCCTATATTATATTCCTGGCTCGGCCACCGACCAGCTCTGTGATTTAGGGTAAGTCATTTTACATCTCTGTGCCTCCGTTTCCCTTCCCAGCCTGTTTAGACTGCAAGCTCTTCCGGACAGTCCTACTCTAACTTAGTCTCTTACTAAGATTACCTTTTCCTCTACTGATACTGTGCCAAGCACCAAAGAGCCATGATTCCAATTGGGTTCTCTGGGAGCTAACTCTAATACAAATAATGAATGGATGATAAGTACATGATTTAGAAAGAACCCCGAAAGCATAGTGGAGTGAGAAGGGAAGTGGATTTAGTCCTGGTTACTACATTTTTTACATTGAATCTTAGGGCTGTCTGCTCACACAAGAGGTATCACTTTAAGCACAAAGGATGAAATAATCAGAAGTAAAGCCAAACAGTCAAGGCTGCTACAGAACTCACTATTTCTTAAAATGCTTGCCACAAAATCCTTCCTTTATATGGATTCTCTTTGTTCCTCTGTGTTACATACTCTTGTTCAGTGCCAGTAGAGTACAAGGATCAACTTCTGACTTTTGGGATGATGAGGGAGGGGATGGGCCTTTTACTTGTAAATATACTTTTTTGGAGGTGAGTGGATAGAAGCGGCATTTGCAGCTTAGAATAGGAAGGAAACTCCTTGGGAAGCACAGCAGAGGGACTAGGACAGTAACAATGACACCAGCAGGAGGTCCAATAAGCAGCAGGAGGATTACTATGCACCAGAGCTCATACTGATAACTAGCTGTTTAATGAGGCACTTGAGGATCACAATGGCAACTTTCTACAAGATGTAGAGTTTTGTATTTCTTAATTCTATGCCATGTAGCTCTAAGGTGAGGAAGAGTTCTCAATGGATGAATTGAGGAGAGTGGGTAGCAGAAATGATATCACAGAAAAATAAAGTTATCTTGATTGCAAGCAGCATGTCAATTTTGATAGCTGTGAGTTAGGTGCCTTGGGGTTTCACAATTTTCTCAATCAGTAAAGGAGTGTGTTTGTGTGTGAGCATCAGTAAAATATCAAGTGGCGCTCTATTAGAGGCAAGGCAGGACTTCTCCTACATTCACCAGATCTCTGACCTTTGTTGTATAACAGTCTCTATTGACCAGCAAAATTGTGGACTCTGCAGCAGAATGACAGAAATTGACACTTGTCGCCTTCACCCGCACTTCTTTCTGGGACATGACAGCAATAATCTTTAATATAAAACTCTCCACCTCACGATAAACAAACAAAAGATTGGGGGCATGTTTCAAAGTTCCTGAAGTACAAATCATTAAATATTATTTTCAGGCAGGCAGCTAGTGAAGGAAAAATGGAGCAGGAACAGGTTTTCTGAGTTGAGAGATGAGGAAGAGGTACAGTAGGCAGTAACAGAAAATGAGAGAGCAAGGAAGACAAGAGCAGCTAGTCCTACAAGAAGAGGGGAAGTGTCAGTGGGGATAGCCAGAGCTCAAGCCCCAGGAGTACAGAGGATGACCCACAGAAAATTGCAAGGCAAAAAAAAAAAGAAAAGATAACTTTCAGCCAGAAAGAATGAAAAGAGGAAGACTGAAGAATCACACCAACACCAGGAAGAGGCAGGTCTACATGACTGGGAACTCCCTTCTAAGAAGAACAGACAAACCTGGTACCAGAGCTGATCCTAAGAACAGAAGGGTGTGCTGTTTGCCAGGAGTTAAAATATGGGATGTGGGCCTGAGGCTGAAGAGGATCCTAATGGAAGCAGGAAAGTATCCACGGACTGTCCTTCACATGGGAACAAATGATAGTGCTAGATTCTCTCTGGAATGCATCAAGGGTGACTAAGCATCTTCCCCAGCCTATTGTAAAGAAATGAAAGCTCAGGTGATCTTCTGTGGGATTCTACCTGTTCCTAGAGGAGGCGAATGAAGGTGAGACAAGATTATGATGATCAACAGATGGCTCAGGCAGCGATGCTGTAAGCAGGGCTTTGGGACACTCGATTACTGGGAGGCATTCAAGGACAGTATACTGTTCTCATGGGATGGACTCCACCTGAGCAGAGAAGGAAATAGTCTTCTGGGATGGAGATTGGCACAACTGATCAAAAGAGCTTTAAACTAGGGAGTTGGGGGGGGAGGGAACTTGGGAGATACTCATGCCCTCTCCACACCTGATTGTAATTTTGAGCAGGAGGAAAATCAAGTAAGAGAGGATACAACAATGGAGAAAGGAACAGAGAGTAGCAAAATAGACATCAGGAGGAAACATAATGCCAGTAGCAATGACACTAACAGTCAGGTAGGTGATAATAGCAACAGAATGACTGTACTTAATCGGATGAGGAATCTGGGTGAAGCCAAGCAGAAGCAACTAAGATGTCTGTGCACCAATGCAAGAAGCTCCATTAACAAAATGGAAGTGAAACCAGATATTATTGGGATAACAGAAATATGGTGGAAGAGTAGTCATGATAGGACTAAAGGTATTGAAGGGCATGTGCTGTTCAGAAAAGACAGAAATAAAGATAAAGGTGGTGGAGTAGCATTGTATAGTAATAACAAAGTAGAATGTTCAGAAATTAGAAGTGATGGAGTGGATAAAACAGAATGTTTGGATCAAAATCACTTTTGGGAGAAAGCTAATACAGGTTCCACTGGGACAGTGTTTGGGCTGTTCTACAGACCCTCAGGATACAATTTGAATATGGATAGAGACATCTAGTATTTTTAATGAAATAAATACTACTGGTAACTGTGATTATGGGAGACTTTTATTTCCCAGATATAGATTAGAGGACAAGTGATACTAATAATGGTAGGGCCGAGATATTCCTGGATCTGATAACTGATATATTTCTTCACCAAAATAATCACCAAACCAATAAAAGGTGATGCCATTTTAGACTTAGTATTGGTGGAGAATGAGGACCTCATATAATAACTGGTTGTAGAGAACCACCTTGGTTTTAATGACGATGAGCTAATTCAGTTTAAACTAAATGGAAGGATAAACAAATACAGATCTGCAACTAGGGTCTTTGATTTCAAGAAGGCAAAATTAAATACATTAAGGGAATAAGTAAGGGAAATGGGCTGGACTGAAGAACTCAAGGATCTGAATGTGGGGGAGGCTTGAAATTACTTAAAGTCAAAGCTGCGAGGCTATATCAAGCCTAGATCCCACGCTAGGGGAAACATTCATAGGCAAGGGTTGCAGACCAAATTGGATGAGGAGGGATCTTAAAACTGGTTACTTAGAGAAAGCAGAAAAAGTCTACAATGAATGGAATATGGGATGGATCAGCAAGGAAAGCTACCTACTGGAGGTCAGAAGGTGTAAGGGAAATATCAGAGCTGCCATAAGACAAGCAAAGATGGACCATGCAAAAGAAATTAAAAACTAATAGTAAAAAGTTCTATAGCTAGATAAATAAAAAGAAAACAAGGAAAGAAGTGGGGCCACTAAGAACTGAAGATAGAGTGGAGATTAGAGATAATCCAGGTATGTCCAAACACTTAATTAATACTTTGCCTCAGTTTTTAGTAAGGATAATGAGGAGTTAGCGTGGTGGCAGAGTAGCTAATGGAAAAGATATGGAAGCAGAAATTACCACATCTGAGGTGGAAGAGACTCAAAACTGCTTAATAGGACCAAATCAGGAGGACCAAATAATCTCCATCTAAGAATCTCTCTCCAGAAAGTTTTTGGACAGAGTTGGAGGAACCGACTAGGGGCCATGCTTCTCTTGACCTGCTGCTTACAAACAGGGAAGAACTGGTAGGGGAAGTAGAAGTGGGTGGCAACCTAGGCAGCAGTGACCATGAGATGATTGAGTTCAGGATCCTGAAAAAAGAAAGAAAGGAGAGTAGCAAAATAAGGACCCTAGACTTCAGAAAAGCAGACTTAGATTCCCTTAGGAAACTGATGGGCAGGATCCTCTGGGAGGCTAATATGAGGGGGTAAGGAGTCCAGGAGAGATGGCTGTATTTTAAAGAAGCCTTATTGAGGGTGCAGGAACAAACCATCCCAAAGTGCAGAAAGAATATCAAAGATGGCAGGTGACCAGCTTTGCTTAACAGAGAAATCTTCAGTGAGCTTAAACTCAAAAAAGAAGCTTACAAGAAGTGGAAATCTGGACAGATGACTAGGGAGGAGTATAAAGATATTGCTAGAGCATGCAGGGCTATAATCAGGAAGGCCAAGGCACAACTGGAGTTGCAGCTAGCATTGGATGTGAAGGGTAATAAGAAGGGATTCTACAGGTATGTTAGCAACAAGAAACAGGTCAGGGAAAGTGTGGGACCCTTACTGAATGGGGGCGGCAACATAGTGACAGATGATGTGTAAAAAGCTGAAGTACTCAATGCTTTTTTTGCCTCGGTCTTCACAGATAAGGGCAGCTCCCAGACCACTACACTGGACAACACAGCCTGGGGAGCAGGTGAGCAGCCCTCAGTGGTGAAAGAACAGGTTAAGGACTATTTAGAAAAGCTGGATGAGCACAAGTCCATGGGTCCAGATCTAATGCATCCAAGGGTGCTGAGGGAGTTGGCTGATGTGATTGTAGAACCACTGGCCATTATCTTTGAAAATTTGTGGTGATCGAGGGAGGGCCCAGATGATTGGAAAAAGGCAAATATAGTGCCCATATTTAAAAAAGGGGAAAAGAGACCTCAGGGAATTATAGACCAGTCAGCCTCGCTTCAGTCCCTGGCAAAATCATGGAGCAGTGCCTCAAGGAATCCATTTTGAAGCACTTGGAGGAGAGGAAGGTGATCAAGAACAGTCAACATGAATTCACCAAGGGCAAGTCATGCCTGACCAACCTGATTGCCTTTTATGAGGCGATAACTGGCTCTGTGGATATGAGGAAAACAGTGGATGTGATATATCTTGACTTTAGCAAATCTTTTGATATGGTCTCCCACAGTATTCTTGCCAGCAAGTTAAAGAAATATGGATTGGATGAAGGGACTATAACGTGGATAGAAAGCTGGCTAGATTGTTTGGCTCAATGGGCAGTGATTAACTGCTCGATGTCCAGTTGGCAGCAGGTATCAACATTTTTATTCATGATCTGGATAATGGGATTAATTATACCCTCAGCAAGTTTGCAGATGACACTAAGCTGGAGAGAGAGGTAGATACAATGGAGGGTAGAGATTGGGACCAAAGTGACCTACGCAAATTAGAGGGTTGAGCCAAAAGAAATCTGATGAGGTTCAACAAGGACAAGTGCAGAGTTCTGTACTTAGGAAGGAAGAATCCCATGCACCACTATAGGCTGGGGACCGACTGGCTAAGCAGCAGTTCTGCAGAAAAAGACCTAGAGGTTACAGTGGACGAGAAGCTGGAGATGAGTCAGCAGTGTGCCCTTGTTGCCAAGAAGGCCAATGGCATATTGGGCTGTATTAGTAGGATCATTGCCAGCAGATTGAAGGAAGTGATTATTCCCCTCTATTCAGCATTGGTGAGACCACACCTGGACTACTGCATCCAGTTTTGGTCCCCCCACTACAGAAAGGATGTGGACAAATTGGAGAGTCCAGAGGAGGGCAACTAAAATGATTAGGGTGCTGGGTAACATGACTTGTGAGGAGAAGCTGAGGGAACTGGGGTTATTTAGTCTGAAGAAGAGAAGAGTGAGGGGGAATTTGATATCAACCTTCAACTAACCTGAAGGGGGGTTCCAAAGAGGGTGGTGCTAGGCTGTTCTTAGTGGTGGCAGACGACAGAACAAGAAGCAATGGTCTCAAGTTGCAATGGGGGAGGTCTAGGTTGGATATTAGGAAACACTGTTTCACTAGGAGGGTGGTGAAGCACTGGAATGGGTTACCTAGGGAGTGGTAAAATCTCCATCCTTACAGGTTTTTAAGGCCCGGCTTGACAAAGCTTTGGCTGGGATGATTTAGTTGGCGTTGGTCCTGCTTTGAGCAGGGGATTGGACTAGATGACCTCCTGAGCTCTCTTCCAACCCTAATATTCTATGATTCTATGAATATTAGAAAAGGAACTGGCACAAGAAATTGCAAGCCCAGTAGCAGAGATTTTTAATAAATCTGTAAACTTGGGGGTTGTACCCTATGACTGGAGAATTGCTAATGTATTTCCTATTTTTAAGAAAATGGAGGGAAAGGAATCCAGGAAACTACAGGCCTGTTAATTTGACCTTGATTCTATGCAAGGTTTTGGAACTAATGTTAAAAGAGAAAGTAGTTAATGACATAGAGGTGAATGGTAATTGGGATAAAATACAACATGGTTTTATAAAAGGCAGATTTTGCCAGACCAACATGGTCTGACAATCTCCCTGGATTTCAGTAAGGCATTTGATACATTTCTATACTGGAGATTATTAGTTAAATTAGAGAAAATGGAGATTAATGTGAGAATAGAAAGGTGTATAAGGAATAGTTTAAAGGGAAGGCTACAACTGGTCATACTGAAAGGTGAATTTTCAGGTGGGAAGGAGATTACTAGTGGAGTTCCTCAGGGATCAGTCCTGGGATCAATCTTATCTAACATTTTCTTTAATGACTTTGAACAAAAATGAGAGCGTGCTTATAAAATTGTTGGATGACACAAAGTTGGGAGGTATTTCCAATACAGAGGTGGAACAGAATATCACACAAGAAGATCTGGATGACTTTGAAAACTAGAGTAATTGAAATGGGATGAAATTTAATAGTGAAAATGCAAGGTTATACACTTAGGGATTAACAACATGAATTTTTACTATAAACTGGGGATGTTTCAGTTGGAAGCGACAGAGAAGAAAGGATGAGCATGAGCTGCCCATGTGATGTGGCTGTGAAAAAAAGGCTAATGCAGTGTGAGGATACATCAGGCAAGGTATATCCAGTAGAGACAGAGAAGTGTTAGTACCATTATACAAGGCGCTGGTGAGACCTCATCTGGAATACGGTATTCAATTCTGGTATCCCACATTTAAGAAAGATTAATTCAAACTGGAACTGGCACAGAGAACGGCTACTAGGATGATCAGAGGAATGGAAAACCTACCATTTGAGAGAAGACTCAAAGAACTTGACTTATTTAGCCTAACCAAACAAAGACAGAGGAGATATGATTGCTCTCTATAAATACATTAGAAGGATACACAAGGGAGGGAGAGGAGTTAAAGTTAAGTGCCAATGATGGCGCAAGAAAAAATGAATATAAACTGGACATCAACAAGTTTAGGATTAAAATTAGATGAAGGTGTAATCAGAGGTGTGAAGTTCTGGAACAGTCTTCAAAGGGGTGCAGTGGCATCAAATAACCTTCCTGGTTTCAAGACTGAGCTTGATAAGATTATGGAGGGGATAGTATGATGGAACTGCTTACAGTGATATGTGGCTCATCTGCAACTGCTTGTGCAAATATCCCAATGGCCAGAGATGGGACACTAGAAGGAGAGAGCTCTGAGTTACTACAGAGAGCTTTTCCCAGGTGTCTGGCTGCCTTGCTGAGATGCTCAGGGTCCAGCTTATCACCACACTTGTGACTGGGAAGGAACTTTCCCCGAGGTCAGATTGGCAGAGGCCCTGGAGGTTTTCTGCCTTCCTCTGCAGCATGGGACCTGGGTCACTTGCATGTTTAAACTAGAATAAATAGTGGATTCTCTGTAAGTTTGCATCTTTAAATCCTGATTTGATTTCTTCAGTAACTGAGCCAGAGGTTATGGGTCAATTATAGGAGTGGACGGGTGAGAGTCTGTGGCCTGAGATGTGCAGGAGATCAGACCAGATCACCATGATCCCTTGTGGCCTTAAATTCTGAGTCTCCTTTCCTACAGCTCAATTCTCCCATCATAATTTATTGATTTTTAAAGGGAGTTGCCCATATCCTGCAGTGCATCAACTTTGCTTTAGGAGATGTTACCCTGGATTTACTTTTATCTCTCACTGCTTCTCAGAGAAAGAAAAATGGCATCACAGGAGGAGAATATGTTCCGTCTATAACAACAACGTAAGTCTGACTGTAATAAACTGATGTGTTCTATTTTTAGTTTGCTGCTCTTCTACTGAGAGAGAACAAGGCCCAATGAAATTAAGAATCTTAAGAAATTAAGATTCTTAAGAACTTAGGAGCAGTTCTGGAGTTGGTATAAGTCACTAGACCTCCACTCAAGTCAATGAAGCTATGCTGATTTATACCTACTGAGGATCTAACCCCTTATATTTAGCTAATTAGTTACGGATTACATTGTTAGAATATAGCAAGGGTCCCAGGCAAATATGGAATGATTCAATATTCACTATAATCATTAACATTTTTAATCTTCCATCTCTCTTTGCTGCTTCCTGACTGTCTGTCTCTCATTTTAGTTTTTCCTTAACATTTTTTAGGTGTATTCATTATTAGCTTTTTCTTTCCCCACCACTACATGGTCTCCGCTGGAGCAAACATCTGACTGAGTCAGTAATTCTGAACATGTATGGAAAAAGGGAATGGTTTCTCTAGAAATAGGAACTACTGTAAACCTCAGAGGACACATGCTCACACATACACACATTTCCCGTCAATTTAGTGGTTGGCACAAACTGTAGTTTCCCATAAGGAATCGGAAATCTCTTTCTGCAGTGAATTATTCAGACAAAATAAAACAGGGAGAGTAACTTTCTCTATTGGGTTCATAAATATGTAGACAATTTCACCATTATTACTTTGAGCTCTCTCAGCATCTCACTATTTCCCCGAAAGAGCTCATCTGAGTTTGAGTCTATAAATTGAAACAGATTGTGCCTAGACCATTGTTTTGATTCAAAGCACTTTCTACTAGGTGCTCAGTTTATGATCACCAAGCCAATGCCACCTGCATTTTATTATAAACCTGAAGGAGTGGGGATTAAATGAAAGGATGATGCTAAACTACTATGGTGATAGGTGAGAGAGATGGGCCTTACCCCTATGAGATCGCCTCTCAGATTCCTTTAAACCAACAAAGGACTGTTCCACTGTAGGGAGCAGCGCTGTGGAGGAGGGGAGCGCAGGCTGCGTGCTCCGTCTGCCCCAGCCGGTGCCAGGTCTGCAGCAAGCCCGGCAGCCTGCGTACTTCCCTCCCTGCCAACCACCGACTTTCAATTCACCTGCAGGCAGGAGTGGCGCAGAACCCTCCTGGCAGGTGGGAGGGGCCGAGTGGCAAGTACCCCAGCTGAAGGAAGCCCTGGCCACCTCCCTTCTCTCTCTGTCCCCCCCCCCCACGCTAGCTGGGGCATGCACTCCACTGAATGTCTGCAGCGCAGGGAGTCCCACTAGCCAGAGTGCAGCCGCCACCCACCCAGAGGCTCACCAGTGTGGCCAGGTGAGGCAGCCCCGAGCTGCCCTAAGTGGCACCGAAAGTTTGCACCCTGGGTTTTTTTTGTTGTTGTTGGTTTTTTTTGCTTGGGGCAGAAAAAGAGCCAGAGCTGACCTTAGGTAAGGGTCAAAAGTTTGCATAATATTTTCTCTGAAATAGTAAAAGACTAGGGGTGAGAGAAAAGTATTGTTTGAGTAACTTTGCATCAGTGTGGCTTTATTTGCGAGCATCTTCTAGCTCAGGCAATCCAGCCCACACAGCAATGTATGTGGATACATAGCTCCACTACCTTGAATCCTGTATTGTTAGAAGTATTGAATTTCAGGACTCTTATCTGCTGGCATAGTGAACAAAGCATCTCCACACCACTTGTGCCAGGGCCGCCCAGAGGGGCGGAGGGCCAGTGGGATAATTTGCCCCAGGCCCCGGGCCCCACAGGGGCCCTGCGAGCCCTGGCCCGGTGGCGGTCTGGGTATTTGGCGGTGGGCGCTTCAGTGCTGCTAAAGATGTGGAAAGACTGAAGCCCCCCCCCCATGCCAAAATACCCCGCGAGCCCTGGCCCGGCGGCGGTTCGGGTGTTCAGCGGCATTTTGGTGGCAGGGGGCCCTTCAGTCACTCTGAAAACAAAAAACCTGTAGGAGAGCACTTCAACTTCCCTGGCCACACTATTGCAGACCTTAAGGTGGCCATCCTGCAGCAAAAAAACTTCAGGACCAGACTTCAAAGAGAAACTGCTGAGCTTCAGTTCATCTGCAAATTTGACACCATCAGCTCAGGATTGAACAAAGACTGTGAATGGCTTGCCAACTACAGAACCAGTTTCTCCTCTCTTGGTTTTCACACCTCAACTGCTAGAACAGGGCCTCATCCTCCCTGATTGAACTGACCTCGTTATCTCTAGCTTGCTTGCTAGCATATATATACCTGCCCCTGGAAATTTCCACCACATGCATCTGAAGAAGTGGGTATTCACCCACGAAAGCTCATGCTCCAAAACGTCTGTTAGTCTATAAGGTGCCACAGGATTCTTTGCTGCTTTTACAGATCCAGACTAACATGGCTACCCCTCTGATACTTCAGTCACTCTGGGTCTTCAGCGGCATTTTGGTGGCGGGGGGCTTTTCAGTGCTGCCGAAGACGCGGCGTGACTGAAGGGCCCCCCACCGCCGAAATGCCTCCGAAGACCCAGACTTCTGCTGGGTGAGTACAAGCGCCGCAACTCACCCGCTTTGCCTCAGGCCCCCTCAATCCTCTGGGCAGCCCTGCTTGTGCCGGGTATTAGAAGCACTTGATCCACATAGATGGCCACTCAGTGGAGGCAGAATACTCTACATTTACACTTGTGTAATCAAGAATATTCTTGACATGGATTTTCCAGACAAATGTTAGTTTAACACAGACTTTTAGTGCTGTTTATGTAACACTATTGTGATCTAACTGAAATTTCAATTCCTAGTGTTCTTTCAACATTAATGCAAGGTAAATTATCCACCTACTCCAAGGTAAAATGAAAATAGTAGGGCTAGGTGAATATTTGTAGGAAGTCCTTCCCTTTCCCAAAATAAAACCAAGAATCCCTACCCCTTGATTTCATTCCCAGCTGAAACTTTTTGGAGACACTGTAAAACTTCTGTTAATGTTGCCTCCGCTTGTTGCTCAACTTTACACACCTCTGCACTTTGGTTTCCAGCTAAGACCACAATATTGAAATATCTCCAGAAAGCTGCTTCTCATGCTAATTCTGCCTCCCCCTGGCCCTGTCTACATGAATCCTGGAAATCTTGTAAAATAGTTTGTTTTTCTGAGATTTACATCCCACTTTGGTAGACATATAAGGTTCAAACCTTTCTGATAATCTTGGGTAAGCATCCAGACTTGTGCCCCTCTCCTTTAAATTGCTCCAGACAGGTGGAGCCACATGGAGCATTTTCAAGGACCAGGGACTTGGTTGCTTTTCTGAATTGCACCTCCAAACTTAATATTTGCCCATAACTGTTCAATATATAGTTAACATTCATGGAAAAATCCTCCTCAATCTAATAAAATACCTAGTATGTAAATCAACAAAAAGCATTAACTTGGCTCAATATATGTTTTAGAATGTATAATATATGCACTTTGTTACATGTATTATTTATCAGAGATCTTAAAGTATCTTTGAAGGACTGTTATAGTCACTTATCTAATGAGTGATTACATATTTTGTTATGTGCCTTAATTTATGAAAAAACATACATTATAATTTATTTTCCCAGAGGGAAAAATAATCACAGTATCTACTATAAATCTGACACTTGAGAAACGATTCCCTCAGTTGGATTCAAGCAGGGACGGGTTCAGAAGATAAGGTTACACTAGAAAGAGTTCTCTCTGGTTATTTTATGTTGAGCCTTCAGAATATTGTACACCAGAGATTGGTTGCTTTAAAGGGCATGGAAATTCCTTACTTCCATAAACCATATTATACTTTAACAGTGCAACAGAATTTTGGAAACAGTTTTGTAAAATATTTTGTAAAAATAAGATAACAGAGACAGGCCACATGGTCTGAACCCTCAGACTCACTGGCCAAAAAAGACAGATGGTTACACAAAACTGTCTTTTGATTTTTCTTTGGCTACGCTTGAATCCAGACTTCAGTCCTAGACTGTTATAGGCATCATGGACTCCATGATTTTAATTAAAAAAGTATCCATGGCTTTTCATCTGTTGGCATGTTTGCATTCAGGAATGGATGTGAGAGGAAGGCGATATAAAATATTACTTAGAACGGGGGGCGGGAGTCAGAAGTTCTATCTCAGACTTCTGTTCAGAAACAAATTCCTAATATACTAAGGAGCATAATATCCGCAAGAGCTGATAAATAAGATGCAGGCTGCTCAACAGCAGAAATTATGCTTTGATTGCAAATCAAAATTTGTGGGATGTCAGTATCACACCTAAAATAGACTTATTTTGAATAATTAATTTATACCCCCCCAACATCAGAAATAAATAATTACAAATATCTCCTTGCCTTAATGTCCTAAAAATACTACTTTGGGGAGGAAAAAAATAAAAACAAAAATCTGCTTTTCAGCTTGCATTGTTTTGGGCTAAATTATGATTTTGCCACAAGCTCCAGGAGCCAGACTGAACTTGTTAGTCTCCCAGTTTCCTGTTGCTCCAAGGGCAGTAGCTACCCTGCATTAGGTCTGTGCCTGGTTGAAATAGAGCCAAGGCTCTGACCATTCTCCCTACCTCCCACTTACTCTTATAGGCATGAGCAGGGAAGGGGGAAAGATGTACGATGTACGGATGCCATGAAGGCAACTTTTCTTCATACATAGCTCCCCAAAACATCAATAGCCAGTGTATGGGGATAAGGGAATACCAGGTGCCTCCTTATTGTCCTCCATGGCCACAAAAGCCAGGCCACAGTTTGGCCTTGTATAAGCTGTGAAAATGTGACAGAGACCCATTGCTGTCAGCTAGCAAAGAGTTCACTACTCTGTGTCTACAAATCCTATCAGGCCTGACAAACTCAATACACTGTTTTCATTGTATTTGTCCAAATGGTGTCTTGTAAAGTATTGAATAAAAGTTATATCATACAGATCTTCTTAAGTCGCTGTGAGAGGTATGCACCGCTACCATGGAAAGAGGTATGTATATACTCTGGGAATATGTTCCCAATAAGTTTGTATTAAGGCAGAGCTGGCAAACAGGTTTCTTCCAGACAAGAGATAAGATGTGTCTCTCTCTGTGTCAAATGTAAAATTAACCCTCATAAGCCAAATCTGCATATGGAATAAAAAGTGGCTGGGAAGTCATCAGAGACTAACCTACGGGGGTTGTCCTGTCTCTGGGGTGCAAAGACTGAACTTTGGAGATGTAAAAGGAAGACAAGACAGACATTTTATTATCCATTTATTGAGGAAGTCCCTTATATGGTGGGAAATATTAATGAAAACCTGAAGCTGGTTATAATTGAAAACCTTCAACACTGGCAAATATTGAATCTTTGAGAGGAACTCTACTCTATCAAATAGAAAAAGTTAAACATTGATAACTTTAGACCTAGGATTGCATTTTATGTTTTGTTTTATTTGTAACCTGTTGTTCCTATTGTTTCTGCTCTGCTGCTCATTCGCTCTTTAACATATTAACTTTATTAATAAACCTATTTGTTTTCACTATAAGTGGATTCCAGTGCTGTGGTGTAATAAGACTTGATCTTGAGTTGTGCCAGTCAAACTATGTGTACAGTCTCTTTGAAGACAATTCACCTAGTTATTTCTGTGAGGGTTCAGTGGCAGGGGCTTGATACTACAGAGGGGGATACTGGCAAAGAGGTTGAGGGTTGGTGTGTGATTGTCATTAGCCTGCACAAGAGAAGGAGATGTCTGTGGAAGCCTGGAAGTCAGTACTTGTGGTGCCAGATGCTGTGGGTTTCAGGGAGCTGAATCACAGCAGGCATAGACAAGACTCTTTTCATGCTAAGGGCAGGTAGCGGAAGGTACCTCACAATCCTGAATTTACCTAGGAAGCATCATGGTAGCATAGCTGGAAGGATTTACACATTCTTTGTTGGTTAGGTAAGTATCATACTCCAAGTGCTCGTCAAATGGATTCTGAGAGATTCACAAATAAGAAGGCTGGGACTAGACAAAGGTTAGTTTTCATTTTCTGTTTGCTTATATAAGATGAGTAAAGCAGTGGAAAAGGCAAGTTGAGCAAAGAAACATGCTAAGCTGACCAAGAAACAGTGAGAAGAGCTATTTGCACAGCAAGGTCTCTTAGCAGCTGGTCAGAAGAAACTGGAGCTAGTGGCCCTGCTGCGCTCACATGCTGAGGCAGGATGGGGCATCTGCTCCAAACTGGGGAGAGAAAGGGTCTCTCTCTCCTACAGGGTATGCAGAAAACCAAGCAGATGATTCCCTGGACAATCCAGCAGAGGCAGCAGCAATAGCAAGAGATCCAGAGCTGTAGAGACTGAAGTGGAACAGGCTGCTCATGAAGGAGAGATGGATGGAACTGGTGGCAAGTGGCTGAGTGAGGAGGCAGACAAAACTCACTGACCAAGATAAACACAAGCAGCCAGACAGGAAAAGAGGGTCAAGTGACATCCATGGGATCCAGGAGGAAGCACATAAAGGTGTGCCTGATCAGGGACCAGCAGACAGACAGGTTTGGGTATGATGGAGTCCATCACTCTGCCTGTAGCCTGAGTCATAATGGACACTAAAGAGTGTTCTGGGATTCTGACTGTGGGAATGTGGAAAGTTATTTTTCTTGATGTATTATTTTCTGTAATGTCACTGGGTTAAATCCCAGAGCTCAGGTACAAGCCCATCATGGCCAGACTCCATTGATGAGTGATGAACTTTCCTGTCCACTCTCACCAAAATGAGTCAGTCAGTGCTGAGTATACATGTGGCACAGCTAGAAGCTGCTGTGGCTTGGAATCTGCCAGGACCAGTGAGAGCCTGGTACAGCTAGGAAATGCTGTGGGCCAAAATGCCACTGGCAGCAGGGAAACTAGGCATGACCATAAGATGAGATGTGGCAGAGCTCCACTGGAACATGTGAGGTAGGGTGACCAGATGTCCCTATTTTATAGGGACAGTTCTAATATTTGGGCCTTTTTCTTCGATAGGCACCTATTACACCCCACCCCCTGTCCTGATTTTTCACACTTGCTGCCTGGTCAACCTAATGTGAGGCAAGAGATCTGGTTTCAGGCATTCAGGATGATAAACCAGAGGGGAACAGTCTGAGTGCCTCGTAATTAAGAACTTGGGGAGGACATGGGTGAAAGGCTCCAGCAGCAGGACTGCACTGCTAAAAATAGTAGTGTAGATGTGGGAGGCACTGCTTGTGTGTGTGTGTGTGTGTGTGTGTGTGTGTGTGTGTGTGTGTGTGTGTAAAGAGCTGTGTAAGTTGTATAACCTTGGGGTTCAGGTGAGTAGGGTACTCCACTAACTTAAGCCATGTCTCACCATCTACCTTGCTACTTATACTTCTGCTCGCTGGGCATGCAGTCTCTGTACTCTACACACCACCATAAGTGTAGATGTAGCCTAACAGCAGAGATAATTGTATTTCCTGTTACCAGAGACAGCTCAGTTTTTGCCCCTTCTGGAGACCAAGCAAAATAGAAAAGGGTGAGTTATGCAGAGAAGCAGCAGCCATGGTTCCATTCCCCTCCACTCCAGCCTGTAGAGTAGGACTAGCACAGTAGGGGGTGCAATCTACAACATCCCAAGGGATGGGTTAGGGTGAACATCCTCCCCATCCCAGGTGGACCTAAAGCTGGAGATTGCCTGTGCCTTCTAAAGCAGAATCTCTCCCAATGCTCCATTAAGGCAAAGCAGCTGTGCACCCCCTTTGTGCAGGATTCTGTTCCAATACCACAACTGAGTCTTCAGTTAATGCTTATATACCCCAAGGGGTGGTGAACGGTATTATGTCTTATCCATAGCTATAATATTTTTCTCACAGACTGGTCTACGTTCCCATAATACCTTAGCAATAGGCAGACCTTAAAGAGTGTAAATTTCACATGCCGCTTTTTATCTGGACTGTCAAATTTTTGAGTTTACAATGTTTGAGTTGTAGATCTCATGGGAAAAGGTTTACTTGTAGGAGGTACAACACATCCTGTTCCTGCTCTGGAACAGCCATTTTGTCTGTTTTACAGCACTTTTGCCTTGAGGTATGCATAAACTAATACATCAAATAATTGCGAGGGGGGGGAGAGAAGGGAAGAGAAACCAAACTTATCAGTTTTCAAAAAAGAATCAGTTAGGTTCAGTTCTAGAAATGGAACTAAGCTTGAGGAAGTTTTTTTGTTTTTTCCAGAATTCCTTTGTTAATTCATAATATGAATGATAACATTGAATGGGCATTAAAAAAAATATTTAGGGAAACCATGCAAACAATTTGAATAATTTTTGTAAAGACACCAGTGTCTATGTTTCTCTCAACTCAGAGAATGCTTTCAAACAACAGACTTGAGTACTGGAAGAATGCTGGGCCACAAGATGCTGTTTTGTTTTTTGAAGCTTTTTGCAAGTTGTGACCAAAGAGACTGTAAAGCTGTTTTGCAGTGACGTGCTCACAGATCTCTTTAGTCACTCCCTACTGATTACATGAAAGTGATTTTCTAAAAAAAAACTCTTAATGTAGTTCACAAGTCCCTTATTGACTTTTCTTCCCTAGACCTTCTAAACCGACCCCTGCTGCACTGATTGCAGCAGCATTGATCTCCCCATAGCCAAGACAAGCCCCTTGAGTGAGCATTTCTAAATGTGCCTCTCCTTTTGTTACACATGGACATTACCTGGGTTTTGATGCCAATCGTCAACCTTTGCTGAGTAATTTATCAGCATTATTGTAATTCCTGGAATTTTTTTATAGGGCAGAGATTGCTGAAAGCCATTGAACCAAACTAAGCTCTGCAGCACCCCTAGTTACAGCACCTGCCAGCAGGTATAGCTTCTGTGACAGGAAACAAAATGAGGTTGTAAAGGACCTACTGCAGATGACTCCATTTGAAGAGCAAGTTGAGGGAGGCTAGGCTACATTGGTATGGGCATATCCAGCCGGGACTGGAGAGCTATATCGGTGGGATGGCTCTCACCCTGATTATTAACAGAGGACACCAATGATTCAGTACATGGACCAGACCTCAGGGAGACCAATCTGCATAACAGCCTGGCATATGATCATGAGTTTTGAAAGAAGGCAATAAAAGTTGCCAACCCCTAAAAAGGAAGTGGCAAGAAGACGAGCAGGTATAATTTTACTGTAATTTGTGGAATTTTGCTTTATGGCACGCACAGGGGCTTGCTGGTTAATTCCAACATACCATATTGAAAAAGTAATGAAATCCTCACATACCACAGCAAAAAAACGTACTCCATAAAATCTGAGAATTTAAATGGTTTCTTTAAAAGAAAGATCACTTACAGCCAGGGTCACTGGGGGGGGGCAATTTGCCCCAGGCCCTGCAGGGGCCCCCATGATAATTTTTTTGGGGCCCCTGGAGCAGGGTCCTTCACTTGCTCTGGGGGCTCCGGAAAACTCTTGCAGGGTCTGGGCCCCCGAAGCTTCTTCCACTCCATGTCTTCGGCAGTGGGAGGGTCCTTCCGCTTCAGGACCCAACGCCGAAGTGCCCCGAAGACTTGTGGTGGGGGGTCCTTCCACCCCAGGACCTGCTGCCAAAGTTCCGGGTCTTCAGCAGCAATTCGGCGACGGGGGGGCCCCCAGCTGGCGAAGTCCTCAGGCTCCCTAAATCCTCTGGGTGGTCCTGATTACAGCTCTTCCCCTCTGTCAGTTAGCTGAGTGCAGCACAGTGAGTGGCCAGTTTTAAACAAAAGATACAAATTAAAACAAATTGGTATTTAGTCAATGTGACAGACGTGGCAATTTCCTGTGGTATCATTGGAAAACCTTATTGAATCAAGTTTAAGTATCATTGTATTAAATGCAAAAGTTATGCATTATTGTGGGCCTGAATGATCAAAGGACTATAACCATGTGGCAGACCTGGAGCAATGTATATGAAGTGGATTTCTTTGGAGATATCTAGGGGGAAGGTGAATGCAAATTCTTTCCACTTCCCAGTTGCGCAAAAACTCAGCCTTTTGAAGCTACATCCTGAAGTGGGTGAGTGTCTGAGTGCATACACATAAGGCAGTCTGGTTTGCTGGGAGTAACAGTGTAGGCCAGGAACTGGAAAAGACCACATCAGGAGGGAAGAGATGTAGGTCTCCACTCAAGACATCTGGGAACTGGAAACCTAAAAATAGGTGCCCTTGCTAAACCATAGAAGGGGAATACAAGTGCAGTGGCCCTGAATTGTGACAGTCATCTTAAAAAGATATTCAGTGAATTTGGGGGGCCTGCTTTTTAACTGATGCAAAACAGGGTGGGATGCAGAAACAAAGAAAGATGGCCACACAACCGGAGCAAGCATCATCATTTCTCAAAGACGACATATGCCTTATTTACAAAAGAAAGTACTACGGACACACCAGGATGTTTGAAGCAGCACAGAAATTTTCATGCTTCTCCCCTACTGTGTTTTGTTTCCACTTCTGGATTGTGACGGGAAGCACAAGCAATATGGTGAGATAGAAATTTCATGACAGAGCCTTTCAGAGTGTGAGGACCAAAGACAGAATCTTATTCTAACCATGCTTGAACTCAGAACCTTCTAGCATTATTTCACTGGGATCGTCTGTCTTAGTACCAGAACCACATACAGCATTTTCCTTAATATGTAAAAAATAGGACCACTCCCCCCCAAAAATAATAATTCAAACCTTGTTCAATCCAATACTGGACAACACAGCTCTGAGAAGAGAGTGCTTCTCATTTCTTCTGCTCTAATACTTCGAATGTAACACGGCTGTAAACCAGCAGCAGCCATAAACACTAATAGAAAGAGTTTAAATCAATATAAAAAAGACAAGGCTCCAACTGCAGGATTTGTAAGCTTTAAAAAAATATTGCTAATGGGGAGAAGAAACCTGTTGTGTTCTCCACACAATTTTATTGGTGTCACAGAAGTTAAGAGTCTTCTGGCCACTCCACTGGGTAAATCCTCTTATGTTTGTGCCAAAACATGCAGTGCCACAGAAGTGACAGACAATAACTTACAATGAGTGATCTAGGCAGGATCACCATTTATCAGAAATCATTTCCATTGTTTGGACTCTGCATCTGCAGCACATTTTCCCTCTTTTCCATTTAAATGGCAGAATTGACTACGTGAATGTTTATGATGTGCATACCAGGAGCTACTTAGGTTACTCGGATAACATTTCCAACCCTCGTTTTCTTAAGGACTCCCACCTTCCTCCAACCGTTAGCCACTTCAGAATATGAATCCTGGGTCTCAGAAGGTAAAGTCATGTTATCTAACTTCCAATGAACCTGTGATTTTGCAGCTGTCTGGCAAATAGGCTGCAGCTAACCTCACAATCATCATGTCAGGGGAGCTCAGGCTGTATTCTCATTCTTCCCACCTTAAATCTTCCAAGATTTCTGATCAAAAACCAGTCAGATGAGCTGCATTGTTTTAGGGAAAATATGTTCTCATTCTAAGAACAGCGGGGGTTGTTCTGCTGTCAGTGCACATTTTTGATGTTGGGGTGGAGGGGGAGGTTCAGGACCTCAATTCTGAGCATTCCATGCAATTATTATATGCCTTTAAAATAAAAAGATTTCAGTGCTTTTTTAACAAAAATATTGTCAGCAAATCATCTCCTTTCTACAACCCTGTAATAACAAATTAGTGGACGACTCATATCTTCAGGAAAAAAAAAAGTGATACAACCTTCTCACTAGCAGTGCTTTGCATTTGGAACTCTTGTCCTTAGCGGTAAACAGATGCTGATTTTAAAAACATGTTGGGAAGGACAAATTGGTTATTGGTTATGCTTGTAGTTAATTTTTCCCCATTACTTAACTCACCAGTGAAATGCTCCATCTCTGGGGTGGATCACAGCAGCTGTTTAAAATACACAGCCACACTATCCAACAGTTTTAGAACAGGAAACGAAGAGGAATATAGCATCAAACTGCAACTACAAGAAGAATTTTAGGAAGACAAGAATGTACTTATTCAAAGTGAAACTTGAGTGCAGCACCCCTACTGTTGTAAAAAGTATTATGGAATATGTGATTATTAGGAAAGGTCATGACCCAAGTTTTACATCTCATTCAAAAAGTGTCATGTCAGGCAGCACAGTGCCTCTCAGACCTGTACTTGGAGAGTGGCTCATATGACTTTACCTTCCTTCAGCTCTCTGAGGCTTTCCTTTGGAGCCTCCCCTCCAGTATTGAGAGGTGACAGCCATGCTGTTGTTAAGATTTGACAAGTGGTACCATGTACCTGTACCTGGATTAGCAGTAGCTAATGTTTTGTTTTGAAAAGTGGAAACATTCTATTTCTAGTTTTCAATTAGAAATGGTATTTTGATTGGACATTTGACGTATTAAAAAGGGGGGGTCAAAGTGGCCCTTCAAAACAGTTTTTAAAAAAAAAGTTTTGAATTAACTCAAAATTAAACAAAACCTGAAAAAATTCATTTTGCATCAACCTGAAAATGTTCAGGTCAACTCAAGTTACCGTCTGTCCCTGCCTCCCCAAGTTTTCATTTTTAAGGTTTTAAGTTTGCTCCAAACTGGATTTTTGGTTCATTCCTCCCGCCTAAACCAAAAAATCCACTATTCACTCAGTCCTAATGACCAGAATGCTGAGAATTTGCAAGGGATTTGGAAGATTACCATAAGTGTTGAGGTGCTTTTGGAAGGTTGGATAAAACTTGGATGACATGTGGGATAAATGCTGATGTTAACAATGGGAAGAGCATGGAAAGAGGAGCATCAGAAAGAAGGAGAATGAAAACACTAGGATGAGAGAGGAGAGTAGCCAGAATGTTATCTGTACTTGGAGGCAAAGAATCAAGTCAGAAGAGTTGGGTAAAGGATGAAATGGGCTCAGAAAAGGGAAATGGTTTTGATTGTACTGGAATGAGAGAAAAGACAGATATGAAGAAAGATGCGGGGAGGGACAGAAGAATTAAGAAAATGTCAAAGAGCTTCATAAACATCCAAAAGGGGAAGAACCGGTTCTAAGCCTTTGAAACTGAAGATAAGCCACTGAAACAATTCTACAGGCCCATAACTCTTTTTGAAGAGTGACAAGCAACTACTACATATTTTCATGGCAGCTATAATGTTGTACCATAATCATAATAAAGGAAATATAAAGTATTTGAAATGACAACTCCCCATTTAAATAACTAAGACCCAGAGCAGTCAAGACTTATGCAGAGATAAACATCATATTCAAAAATAAATGATCAGGCTGTTAAATAAAATTCCTCACCGTGTCCATTTTTAACACCTGAAAGATTATTCTATAATTTTGTGCTGATGCTGACTAGATAGGGTGTAACTTGTTAACATTAGTCAAGCTTCACTGTAAAGTAAATGTCTAGGGTTCCCCCCGCCCAAGAATACACAGTAAATATATTGATTTATACAAAGGGAACCAGGCATGGTGCTCACACTGCTTCAGTGTAAAAAAGATAACCTCCTTTGAAGAGAAAGAGCTGTGAGACATTTTAATTTGCAAAAACAATCATTTGGAAGGTAATATTGCTTCAGCTAACTGCTATTTACAAAGCTTCACAGATACTCTATATCGTACCAACACCATAGTTATTTAGAGTGTATTAAGTTTGTCTCATTATATCATTTTCTTTGTTAAATGAAGATTTAGCTATCAGTTAAGAAATACTATAATATTTCTACATAGTATCTACCTTAAGGAGATGCTTACCGCTACCATATTATTTACTAGTAACATTAAAGATAAGCTGGTTGATTTATTTGTTTTTATGGCATATCTGACTATATTAAACATATGTGTTACTTAATAATCATTCAAGAACCTCTGCTGATGTCTGCAGATCCATATGCTATTGATAAGTATTTGCTAAATATTTGGACAAACAATTTTCAGCTTGTGAGCTGTTCACTTTGAGTACTTGTTATTCATTGTTTATGGTGTGTGCGTGCCTGTGCATGTATGTTTACAGATCAGCCAAGTTATAATTTCTGCTCCTTGGTAGGATGATTGAAACTTTTTAAACAGGAGTAAAACAAAAATAAGATACATCACCTGGAATTTTTATTTCTCCTTATAAACAGTCTCCACCGCTCTGGACAGAAATATACTAAGATTGTGACTGAAAATGTCAAGGCAAAAAGAGCAAACAACTCCCTAGCAGGTGAAATTTTTGCATGCAACAAGGTGTTCGTTTAATCAAGCATTATGTGAAAAATGCTTGTATTTAATTAGCTTACACAAATGAATTTTCAAAATGGATTTTTAAATGCTATAGTTTCCATGAAATGAAACTGGAAAATGCAATTGCATTCTAGACCAGAGGACTCACAATAAGTGATATAAAGAGTTTGTATCGTTAATTCAGTTGAGCTTAATTTAAGTGCAAACTCAACATTTTTCACTTATGATTTCTTATCTGTGATGAGTGAACCTCAAAGTGCACAGAGGTTTGGTTCTGGAAGCACTGCAAAGTGCAAATATTTATTTAATCTTATTTGGCTCACTTTTGTGGAACTACTCAAAAAACCTGAACCCTTTCAGCTTCCTGTTAGACTAGAAATAGCATTAAGGCAGCTTTTTTTCATGGGCCTGAGACAAAGTTTAATGAAGTCAACAGAAAGACTTCAGTGGGCTTTGGATCAGGACTCTTATCAGTTTGTCACCTTCAGAAAGCGGTGGGGTGTAGTAGAAAAGGTACTGGTTTACCACTCTGGAGACCTGAGCTGAATTCCTAGCTCTGGCCTGCCGGGTACCTTGCGCAAGTTACTTCCTTCCCCATGCCTCAGTTTCCCAATCTATAAAATGGGAATAACTATACTGACCTTCTTTGTAAAAGTGCTTGAAGATCAATGGAATAAAAGCCATGAAAAGAAATTGGTTATGCTATTATATTAATTATTATTATATTTAACTTCAGATCCTGACAAGAACCAAGAAATGCATGGTAAGTGCAACTTAAAAATAATTAGTGAAAAGAGGGAAGTTGGTGAACAATTTTTAATACGAAAAAACCTCCAGATTCCGTTAAACTTAGGGTCAACTTTCAGGCCATTTTAACTCCAGCTGAACTTGTCTGCCCAGCTCTAATTACAGTTAATACTGCCACTGTATATATTTCCTATTCCTTTTGCTTTGGCTCTTTCAGTAGCACATCACACTTGAATAATTCATACTTTATGTATACTCCACATAAAACACTTTGGTACTGTACTGCTGAAAAGTGCCATCTAAATAAATAAATGATCATTTTAAAACATAATGATTTAAAGATGTAATGGAAATGTAATTGCTGTGAAAAGAAATGGTCACATTTACTATTTTTAGTCTTGTAAACTTGTGGTATTTAAACTTAATATACAACCCTTCTAAGCTGGATTGAATTTTAAATTCACACTGCACTGTTCTTTGAAAAGAATTTGCAAAGATCTCAATTACTGAAATAATCAAGACCATATCTGGTCTTCAGTTGCCAACATGATTCAGAAATTTCCTGTGTAGAATACGTGAAAGAATAACAAGCAAACACTAATTATAAATCTCTTTGAACACATCCCCAGGTCTCCCTTTAATATGATGGATTCAGATCTCTGCTGTTTTAACACATCACAGGGCCCCTCATAGCAGAATCTATCCCTGCATTGCAGTGATGTAAGATCACTACAGCTGGGGACACACGCAATGTAAACCCAGGGTTTGAATTCACACACTCATCTAACACTGTTTTGTCAGCACAGACCTTTATATCCAGGGCTCAGGCCACAGCAGAGCAAATAGCAGCAGGGCTGGCCCTAGCCCGAACCGTGCCCCCCCTACCATTGGTTAAGCTTTGGAATACCTTATTTTTATATGCATTTGTAGGCCATTTCACAACTTTGATGCACAATTTCTCTCTCTCAAATAAAATAGATTTGCATGCTAGGATCTGTAAATTTGTATTTATTCATGCCCTATAAGCAAATAAAAAATTGTTTCCTCTAAGCTTATAGAAACTTTAATTTGAAATGCACATCAAGAAATTGCACTGTGCACCAACATTGAATGGACCAGTATTAAATAGAATTACAGTAGATGACAGCCGTAGAATGGTCACACTACCTTTTGAAGTAAAGGACTAGAGTTTTCGCCTTTGCCCTCACAAACTGAAGCACAGAATCAAACAGTTCTAAAGACTGGCCAATGGCCTTTTCAAGCCATTAAATAGCAATTACTGTCGGTCTCTCGTCGATATGAAATGTGTTTTCATGAGCCCAAGCTTCCAAAAGCTGCGCTCACCATTCATGATGGTGACCAGCTGCATGAGCAGAATACTCAAAACTATCCACATACTCGGAAAAGTGTCCTTCAGCTCTGCACCATGAATGGATTGGAAAACTTGGAGTGGCGAGTGCTTCTTGTGTTGCAAAATGTGATGGATGTTGTCCAGTTTGACAGAGATCTTCATCATTGATGTCGTTTAGCCTTTGCAGTACTCTGAAGAGAGATATTGCACCTAAAGATACTGCATCTGATTCAACCAGGTTGAGGGAGCCACAAGGCACAAAGAAAGCTCTTTGATTCAGCACAAGGTTCCTTACCTGGATGCCACTGTTTCCTACCTTCATATTTCTGACATCATAGTCTTGGCCACAGCAGTCCTGAAGCTGTATTTTATTCTCATTCAAAATGTTCATAAACACTTCTGTTAGGCCTTTTCCAGTAGAGTCATCCATGGATTGGAAACAGAGGAAGTTTTCCTTTACTTGGATACAGCCATACTCATAGTCAAAAAGTCTTACTGTAAGTGACATCTTTTCACTGTGACTAATGTCAGGAGGGCAGTCCATTATTACAGCATAGTACCTAATGTTCTATTTTTTTCTCTTGTTGCTAACAGAAACAGCATCCTGAGCCTGGAGCACCCTAAAGTCCAGCACCCTAGGTAGTCGCTTGAGTTGCTTGCCCCTAAATCTGGCCCTAAGTGGCAACTCAGGCTCACAACCTAAGTACATACAAGGATGTCCAATGAACTTGTACTCAGAGTGGCCAACCCTGACCACTGCTTGTACTGCTGAGGCTTCACTGCTATTTTTAGGCACTTGCTCAATCAGAACTAGTGCAGGTATTTCTACATGAGCTGGAAATCATATCATCCAGCTCCAGTGCAGATAGACCCTAAGATTGTACAAATTTCACAACAATCTCTGTTTGCTTGTCAGGAAAAAAACTTTAAGAATCCTACTTACTGATAAAAACAATGGAGATCCTTGTGGCACCTTAGAGACAAAGGAAGGTAATTTGTGCATAAGCTTTCATGGGCTAGAGCCCACTTCACCAGATGCATGAAGTGAAAAGTACAGGAGCAGGTATAAATACATGAAAGGATGGGGGTTGCTTTACCAAGAGTGAGGTCAGTCTAAGGAGAGAAATCAATTAACAGTAGGATACCAAGGGAGGAAAAATAACTTTCGAAGTGGTAAGAAAGTGGCCCATTAGAGACAGTTGATAAGAAGGTGTGAGTAACAGTAGGGAGAAATTAGTATTGGGGAAAGATAATTGATTTATCTCCTTAGACTGACCTCACACTTGGTAAAGCAACCCCCATCCTTTCATACCTGCTCCTGTATTTTTCACTTCATGCATCTGATGAAGCGGGTGCTAGCCCATGAAAGCTTATATCCAAATTAAATTTTAGTCTCTAACAGACTAACACACAGGGGTGGCCTTACAATGAGGTGAACTGAGGCCGCCGCCTCAAGTGACAGACTGTTGGCGAGAAAGGGTTGCCACTAGGACCCAGTGTAGAAAATTGTGTCTGCTGCTGGTGCATATGTATTCTCTCTGTTCTAGATGCACAGAGATGGTGGAGTGCTGTGCTGGAGGAAGGAGGGCAAAGAGACATAACAGGCAGGCAGGAGAAAAGATGAGAGGGAACAACAGAAAGCAGGAGCTGCAGGGAGAGAGAGAGAGAGGAGGAGCAGCCTCTTATGCATCCTGTGGAGCTTGGACTGATTAACACCAGCTTCTCAGGGAGCTTCCTGCTGCTTCCCTGAACCCACTTGAGGAGAACGGGCAGTCAACTGAAGTAGGAGCCAGTTAGGCCCTTAAGATGCTAGTATCTTCCCTAACTCAGGCACTGCTTCCCCTCACTCAGGCCTGCTTATTTGTCCCTCCAATTGGGGGGCTACTATAGCTGGCACAGAACAGCAATCATGAGTGAAAGAAGAAAACACCCCTCTGGGGCAGCATTCTGAAAAAGAAAGAAAGCAAAGGAAGCTTTTCTATGTAAGCAGGAAGGAGCTCTCCTGAGATACACAGACACAAATGTTCATGGTGAGCCTTCTGGCCCGGTGAGGATGTGAGTGGTGAGGAGATGCCTGATCTTCCAGTTAGCTAGAGTGCAGGTGACCTGGCAGCTACTGCAGCATCCATATCTCCATCTCAAATGGATGTAACCATGCACATTCCTGAAGAAAAGTGTAGATCAGAGAAGAGTGTGGTGGAGGCGTAAGAAACAGCTGCTGCTGAGTTTAGTTCTTTAAGACTAGATAATTCAGGACTGTGGACCCATTTGAGCAGTAGCCTGGGGGACTTCCTTATACAGCATGGGCCACAGAAAGTGAAAAACTTTATGTTCCCCAAAGACAATGAAAATAGAAGTTTCCATCCAACACATTATTGGTATGAAATCCCCAATGGTGACAAAGTGGAGAGGCCATGATTTATGTACTCAAATACCCAGAATGCTGCATACTGTTTTTGTTGCAAACTCTTCCAGTTCCAGGCACATTGGGTTCTACAGGAGCAAAGGACTAGAAAAATCTGACTAGAAATCTGGCATACCATGAGAAGGCAGCAAATCACCAGAGAGCATTCCATAGGTGGAAAGAGCTTGAGATGAGACTAAGGTTAAAGGCCATCATAGATGATCAGCATCAAAAGAAAATTGCATCAGAGTCTCTTTACTGGCAAAATGTTCTGAAAAGGCTTATTGCCATTGTGAGAATGCTTGCTACCCAAAACCTAGCACTGTGTGGCACTTCAGATCAGCTGTATCTACCAAGTGAAAACTTCCTTAAAATTGTGGAGCTGATGGCTGAGTTTGATGCTGTACTCCAGGAGCATCTAAGAAGAGTCACCACTCAAGAATTGTACACACACCACTACCTTGGAAAAACCATTCAAAATGAGATTATACAATTACTGGCAACAAAAGTCAAACAGAAGATTGTGGCAGATCTGAAGTCAGCAAGGTATTACTCTTGTTATCCTGGACTGCACACTGGACATCAGCCGGCCCTCCATACAATTTTGGAAACCCGATGTGGCCCTCAGGCCAAAAAGTTTGCCTGCCCTTGACCTAGAATGTGCACAAATTAAATAGGGAGAAGTGTATAAATCTTTTCAAAAGGATTCATTTCAAATTCAGGGTGAGGAAGTGAGTTGGTTCTTGTTTGATCTGAATTAGTTTATCCAGACCCTGGCTAAAGTTGGAGCAATGCAGAACCACGTTGCCCTAAAATGTTTCCTGACTTGGCTCCTGAAGAGTACAGCAGCTGTACCACTTATTAAGAAGGGGCACTTTGTATTCACACACCTCTGTGGCTGGCCAGTTCCACAGCTTTCTTGGAGGAGACAGAGCAAACTGACTGTAATTATGCCCTCAAATGAGGAGTGAGGTTTTTCTGTCATCTTTTGTATTAACAACTACCAAAGTCTCTGAGGATGAAAAGTTTAAGAACAAAAAGGTTTAGCATTTGCACAATTTCAGAAATAGTCAATAGACTTGATTTCTGCATTTGACATTTTTAATGGAGTCTGAGTCCTGGAAAATAACCTTTGAGTCAATTTAATCTCAATTGGTGGTAGATTTTTATCATGTTCCTATTAATGTTATTCTGTAATTTGTCATCTAAATGATAATTTATATCTTTGCTTCATGCCTCTTTAGTTTTAAATAATCATTTAGTCTTTGAGAGCTGTGTGTTATAGAGAGAGGCAGATGAACTTTGTTGCTAATCTTGTCCTGTAGTCAGCAGCACATTGTTTTAAAAGACTCATAGGGTTAAATTTGTCCCTGATGTAACTCAGCTTAATGTGTCCCATTGAAGCTAGAGATTTAAGAGACCTATTATTTTCTACCATTTCTTTGCCAATGCAAGATTGTTTCCTACAAAATATTCCCAGGTGCTTCGACAATCTAGTTTTAAATAGATCCCCATGGGTTCATAATGACACTTGACACTATGCAAAAGTCACCTGGTGCTGACTACTTATAAAAAAGGGGAAATTTCATCAAACTTCACTGAAAGTTTAATTGATTCTGCAATCATTTTAGTGAGCTTCGGCTCAGTTTTAAATGAATCTGAGCTGAGTTTCAAGTGAACCTGCATTGAATTTTGGGAGCTGGGGAGAGATTTATGGGTTTGGGTGGAAAATTGTGTGTGGCGGAGTTTTTTTTGCAAGATTCCAGTCACAATTTTGCAGTTCCAATAAATCAGGATAAACATCCATTCCTTTGGAACTGAACCTGAACTCCAAAACTTTTTAGGGTTCCTCCATGAGCACTCAAGACACAGTAATAATAATAATAATACCTAGCTGCTATATAGCACTTTTAATTAATAGATTTCAAAATGCTTTGTAAAGGTGGTCAGTACCATTGTCTCTGTTTTTATAGGTGGGGAAACTGAGGCACTGAGGCACAGGCCTGACTCCCCAAAGGTACTTAGGTGCATAACCCCCAGCCTCAGGTGCCTAAATTCCATTTTTAGGCATCACTCTAATCCACAAAACTCTCACTCAGCTGCAGTCTGAACCCTGTAGGCGCCTAAACTCATTCAGTTTTTTTGCACTAAAAGTTAACTAAATGCCAGTGTTTCTGCCTGTTAGTATATGCACAGCTATCTCTCACACTCTCATCTAAGGCTAAGAACCCTTAATCCACAAGATAGAATAAGGTAGGTGCTTCTCCACCAAAGTTGCCTCTGGGACCTAATCCAGTAGGCATGCTCAGAGGCCACCTAACTCCACACACAACAGCTAGGGAAGGGAGGCAGCTTTTCCTTTTAACCATTAGGTTCAGTGGTTACTGCATCACCCAGGATGTGTGAGGTGGCCTGTGGTCCCTAGTTTCAAATCTGCCCTCTGACTGATGAAGAGAAGGGATCTGAACTAAGATCTGCCAACTCTCAGGTGAGTGCCCAAGTTAGGGTATGGAATATTCTGATGTGGGGCTATCCTATTAAATTTGTCCAACTTTAATTAAATAATTGACTCTTAAGTGGGCCAGAGGGAGAATAAGAATTACTTTCTAGCTTCAGCCAGCATGCTGGCTTTGTGAATAGCAGTCTAATGTGCCTGTCTCTTGTAGCCTGATTTAGGGTGTAGCGATAATATTAATTTGGATAATATGATTTAACAATATTAATAATACTTATTAAGATTAATAGTATGGGTTTTAGGCTCTCCAGTCTGTTTGATCAGAAGATAAAAGTTATTGTCCCAAATCAGGCTCCACAGCATTTACAAAGGACCCTCAGGGGTATGACAGGAAGCTCACACTGAGACAGATATAGCCTTAAAGGCTTTTTATTAAAATCAATAATAGTAAATAAATGGTAAAATAACCAGAGTTACAAAGTTACAATTGCATTACTACTATTCAAAAGATACATATGATAATATAGTATCATATGCAACAAAGCTTTGGTTAATATACTCACACCCTTCCTTGATAACCTGGTGGTAAGAGACACAGGAACAGCCTCGTGGTTCAGGTTTCTCAAGAATTGAGTGAGGGATGCAGTGCTTAGAAGAAACTAATGCCACAAGCTATTAAAGTGAACTTGGGTTAAAGTTAGTCAAGTAAACCCAGAGGTGAAAGTAAGCCAGTATGGTTCGGTACAGCCTACCGACAAGAGCCAGTACGCCGTGCTGGACCGCACCGGCCTCCGTGGCTGGAATTAAAAGGGCTCTGGGCTCCCTGCAGCGGCAGGGAGCTCCAAGCCTTTTAAATCCCGCCCGCAGCTTCGGTGGCAGGCTGGAAATGGGATTTAAAGGGCTCAAAGCTCCTTGCCACCGTGGGGAGCCCAGAGCCCTTTAAATCCCAGCTGGAGCTGAGGTGGGGATTTAAAGGATCTGGAGTTCCACAGCAGCTGTAGCCCGGGTCCTTTAATTTGCCCGTGACCCCCAGCGGCTCCCAGCCACCTCTGCAGCTGGGAGCCCCAGGCTGATTTAAAGGCCCTGGGGCTCCTAGCCACAGCCAGTGCCCCAGGGCCTTTAAATCTTAAGAGGCCCCACCTCTTCCGGTTAAGGCCACCCCAGGACTCTGGCAGTACTGGTAAGTCCTGTAAGTTACTTTCACCCCTGAGTAAACCCTAATGAACAAAGAATAAAACTTAGGGAAGCCAAGCTTAGCCTAGTTCCTTTGAAACTTAAAGTTTAAGAACAAGTATAGCCTACTAATAGTAGCAGTCATTGTAGATAGAATAGTGCTAGGGTACACTTACCCCATAGGCTAGTATGTAAGTGCGTATTGTTGGCAGGTGTGTACACACATCAGTCTTTTATGGTGTACTTGCTAAGTCTGTGGGTACAACATTGAACCCCCCTCCATGTTATTCTCCATTGTCTGTTGGTCTAAATAAAAGGTCATAGACATAGGCCAGGTGCTTTATTTATTTGGGTATAGGATAAACAAGATAAAAGTCAACTTTGCTTTCTGAGTAAAAGGTCTTAATATAGGTATGCTAACTTTGCTTTAGCTTACCAAACAGGATATAGCCTATAGGTCTCTTGCATTACAGCCAAACTTGGTTTATAAATGAATATTAAAAATTATTTCAATAAACGAAATACTTTATAAGAAAAGATAACTATATCTATATATACACACACTCAAGCAAGCAGGTTAGTCCTATAGGCGACACTCTCCTCATTGTATAAGAGCTTAAGCATTTAACTCAGGCTTTGTGGAGCTCTGTTTTTTTGTTTTTGTTTTTGTTTTTTTTTCCCCTAGGCACCATGATGCTATGTCTACGTCCCTTTTATGGATCTGAGCTAAAGTGACTTGTCCAAGGTCACCCAGGAGCAGAGCCCAAATCTCCTGAGTGCCACTCAGAACTCCACTAGGACACACTGACATGATTTTGAGGTAGTCCATCCCCACCAGTTCTTTCTTCTTTATCATGTATTGGGCTTGATCTTGTAGCTCTTTGTCATAAACAGATGGTTAAGGGATAATCTCTCTTTTACCTGTAAAGGGTTGAGAAGCTCAGTAAACCTGGCTGACACCTGACCAGAGGACCAATAGAGGGACAAGATACTTTCAAATCTTGGTGGATTTGGAAGTCTTTGTTTGTGATTTTTGTTTGGTTCGTTGTTCGCTCTGGGGACTGAGAGGGACGGGACATCATTCCAGGCTCTCCCAATCTTTCTGAATCAGTCTTTCATGTTTCAAAATTGTAAGTAATAGCCAGGCAAGGCAGATTAGCCTTATGTTTGTTTTGTCAACTTGTAAAGGTTTCTTTTTGCTGGAAGGATTTTTACCTCTGTTTGCTGTAACTTTGAATCTAAGGCTGGGGGGTGGGTCCCTATGGTCTATATGAATCTGAGTACTCTGTAAAGCATTTTCCATCCTGATTTTACAGAGATAATTTTTACCTTTTCTTTCTTTAATTAAAAGCTTTCTTTTAAAGAACCTGATTGATTTTTCCTTGTTTTAAGATCCAAGGGATTGGGTCTGAACTCACCAGGGACTGGTGGGGGGAAAAGGAGGGGGATGGTTAATTCCTTTTTGTTTTAAGATCCAAGGAGTTTGGATCAGTGTGAAGCCTCTCAAGGCAATCCAGGGAGGGGAAAGTCTGGGGGGAAAAGGAAGGGAATGGTTAATTTCTCCTTGTTTTAAGACCCAAGGGGTTTGGATCTGGGTTCCCCAGGGAAGGTTTGGGGGAACAGAAAGTGTGCAAGACACTAAATTCTGGCTGGTGGCAGCTTACCAGACCTAAGTTAGTAATTGAGCTTAGAAGTGTTCATGCAGGTCCTCACTTTTTGTACTCTAAAGTTCAAAGTGGGGAAAAAACCTTGACACTCTTACTCACAAAAGTGCTGGAATAGGGGTGCTGGGAAGTGCTGCCATACCCCTTAGCTTGAAGTGGTTTCCATTATATACAGGGATTACAGTCTCGTTCAATGGCTTTCAGCATCCCCGCTGTATAAATTGCTCCAGAACCCATGCATGAGTAGTCCCAAGAAAGGGACTAAATGCAAAGCAGTCAGTAGTATCTTCATCTTCAGAGGTAGTAGGTGACCATCAAAATGAAATAGTGAGCAGGTGCTCAGCAGCGCCATTGAAAAACAGGACATGAACTTTTTGAATAGTCAAGTGCCTGTGTTTAACTGTCAATCTGATTCAGACATTTCCTATTGAGAATGAAAGAAAATATGGAAAAATATTCATTGTAAATCTGTTAACTCTTCCCCTGTGCCTCTTACACCAGCTGCATATGCCAAGATTCAGGCTCATTTTATGCAGTGAGGGCTGCTGGATCTGGACCGTTGTTTCCAAAGTATGTTTGTATTTTTAAGTGCCTTGTAATGTTAATCGTGAATTCATTCCCATCTCTCAGCCAAAGGCTTTCAGTCTCTGCAGTTTATCTTTCTAAAACAAATTGACAATCAAATTAAACAAACTGAATTTTAACCATGATCAATAATTCTGAGCAAGATGCTCTAAATCTAAGCTCTTCTGTCTGTGGATTTCTTAGAGGTCTAAGCCCTTGGTTCCACAGAGGCTCCATGCTTCAAACCTAAGGTACAAATCTCATCTATTTCAACTTGATCTTTCCAAAAGAAATAAACTGTTACATCAGAAGGAGATGGAAACCAAAGCCTAGATGATTCAAACATCTTCCAAATGTTGGGAATATTTGGAATCAAATTTGAACCTTGTAGGATGGCCTCTTTTCCAAGTTCCATGCAGTTTTGTGTATGAATCTTTCATACTTGACTTAAAAGCCAGGGCCCTGTTTACTTTACATGGACATCAAAGATTCCCTGACACATTTTACAAAAAATTTGTCCCTGCCAAAATTTCACCTCTCCCTAACAGGGCCGGCTCCAGGGTTTTTGCCACTCCAAGCAGAGAGGAGGGGGGAGGGGAGCCGCGATCGGCGGCAATTCGCTCCTTTCTTCTTTGGCAGCATTTCGTCGGCAGGTCTTCCCTCCGAGAGGGACCCGCCACCGAAGAGCTCGACCTGCCGCCCCAAGCACCTGCTTGCTGAGCTGTGCCTGGAACCAGCCCTGCTCCCTAATACTCTGCCATTTGTCTATTACCCAAAAGAGAAACAGGGGAGGCAATTGTTCTGGAATATTTTCCAACAACACATAGTTGAGATAAATGACTAAGCTGAGATCATATGGGTCCATATTGTAAGACAGTTATCAGTAAGTAGGTTTCAGAGGTAGCCATGTTAGCAGGGCTGGCCCACAACATTTTGGTACCTGAGGCGGGGAGCTTGCTTGGCCCATAACTTTGAAAGGTCTCAATTCTTATTCTTCTTCTGCTTCTCTCATGGTACTGCTCTGCTATCTACCCCAGTAAAGGAGAACTAACAACTTAAAATGCCTTGTTCAAAAATTTTAAGTAACACTTAACTTTCAAATGCGTGAACAGAAAATGTAACCTGTCTGCATAGTAAACATTGGCATTTTTATCCGTTTGAATAATCAAAGTGGTGCTTTCCATGCTTTCTTGGTTTCAGAGATCTGAACTGTTTCCTGAAGGTCCACAGTCTGGGCCAGCTCATGCTCTATTGATATACTTGCAAGGCTGACAAGCATCTCCTGTGTCATTGTACAGCGTAGATGTGTTTTTATTAACTTCAGCTTGGAGAAGCTGCGCTCTCCACTGGCAACTGTTACAGGAAATGTTAGAAGTATGCGCAGAGCAACAAAAGCATTTGGAAAGAGGGTGGTCGTCTTATTTGTGCACATATATTCCAGAACAGCCTTTAGAGTTGTAGGGGCGGCTCTAGCTTTCTTGCCGCCCCAAGCACGAATTGCCGCCAAATCCATGGGACCGGCAGACCTCCTGCAGGAATGCCGCCAAAGGCTGCTTGACTGCCACCCTCGCAAGGACCGGTAGGGTGCCCCCCGTAGCTTGCCGCCCCAGGCACGTGCTTGGAGTGTTGGTGCCTCGAGCCGCCGCTGTAGAGTTGATCCTGCTGAAATATATCTTGAAAGGGCTTTCAGTTCATCACTTAAATCACTCGCATCAATATTGCACACGTCATCATGTATCAACACTGTCTTTAGTGTCCTGCATTGCTGGTGTAAGTCGTCTTCAGGTATAGTGAGATGTTTTGGAATATCATACAACATCCCAAATATACTGCTGTGTTCCTTGAGCTATATGAAATGTTCTTCAGCAGACTGTATTGCACAATCTAGCACCTGGTTAAAGAATTCAACTTTGAATTGTTTTGGGTCTCTTGTGGGATTCTGCCATGCCTCATAATTAATATGTTGTCTTCTTCAGTGACTCTTGTATTCTTGAATACAAGATGGGAAAATAGCTTCAGTGTGAAGTCCCTCTGCCAATTTCTGTGCACTCTTCAGAACATTTTGAAATCCCTCATCTGACCGATAAGACAGTTGTTCCATTGCTCCAGATATATCAAGGTCAACACCTTTGGAGTCTCTTGCTTACAACATTTATTTCAAACAGTATGTCATGCCACAACACTAAGCCACACAGAAATTTGAAGTTATGTATGTTTCTGGTGATTCCATTTCCCTCTGCCACTGTTCTCCCATGAACAGTTCCTGTCATAGCATTATCCTCCATAATGGCAACTATGGCATCTATCTTCCCAATTTGGTGTGTGTTAGGCTTTATTGCCTCCACTCGACTTTCCCATCGTATGGCACTCAATGGTTTCAGTATCAGAGAGGATATTGCCAGATTTTGCTTCAAAATTTGCCATCGATTTGATGCAGAGAAAAATGCATAGATGCTTTAAATTAATTTAGAAAATTCAGTAGCCTCACTAGAAGCTGATGCTGCATCACTGATTACCAAGTTAAATGAATGAGAACTGCATGCAACAAAAAAAGCTCCAGGGTTTAATTCTTGGATCTGTGTCTGCACTCCTCTGTTCTTTCCTCTCACTTTGGCACCATTAACGTAGCCCTGACCTCTCATGTCAGTTATTGCAATTCCCATATCTTCCAGTTTTTTAAGAAGAACATTTGTCATACCAGCTCCTGTAGTATCAATGTTAATAAATTCTAGAAAATGTTCTCTGACAGTCACCATTGCAGGGACACTTTTACTAGGTTCAGTTGTGGTTGCAAAACTCACCATTAAAGTCCCCTGCTTCCTGCCCCCTGATGGCCCCCCGGGACTCCTGCCCCATCCACCCCCCTCTACTCCCTGTCCCCTGACTGCCCCTAACCCCCCCCACCCCTTCCAACCCCTCCTCTCATTCCTGACTGCCCCATCCAACCACCCCTTCTCCCTGACAGCTCCCAGAACCCCTGCCCCTGACTGACCCCCACCACCTGATCCAACCCACCCTCCTTCCTAACTGCCCCCTCCCCAGATCCCCTGGCCCCTCTATCCATACCCCTACCTCCTGACCACCACCTGAACTCCCCTGCCCTCTATCCAACACCCCCTGCTCCCTGCCCCCTTACCACGCTGCCTGGAGCACCGGTGGCTGGCAGTGCTACAGCCAAGCCGCTCAGAGCACAGGACAGGCAGCCACATCACCACGCAGCTCAGAGCACCTGATCAGGCAGCGGCTCTGTAGCTGTGCTGCGTGGCCACCTAGAGCATTGTGCCGATGGTGCAGTGAGCTAAGGCTGTAGGGGAGGGAGAACTGCAGGGGAGCGGCCAGGCAGGAGTCCCATGGGCCAGATGTGGCCTGCGGGCCATAGTTTGCCCACCTCTGTTCTAGGTCCAACCTAGGGACATTGGGGGATTTTCACCTCTCTGTAGCATGGGGCATGGATTGTCTGCTGGGGTCATTTAAGTATATCCCACCTAATCTATTCCTTGCCATTGGAGGGGCCTCGGGCATTGGTAGCACCTTGGTCTCTTCTGTTCTTTGTGTCCCACAACAGTTTAAACCTACTGAGGACTCAAATGCTTTTGTCTAACTCAAACCTTTGGGTTCAGTATAGGGGTAACTGGCTGAAATTTAATGACGTTGTGCTATACAGCTCAGTCTAGATGAGCTAGTGGTCCCTTCTGGCCTTAAACTCTATGCTACCTGGATTAAGAATAGGAAAAATTGACATACTAGTATACTATCTGGGGTGTTGATATTTCTGGCCTGTTGAAAAGCAGGAAATACTGAAGTCTCACCAGAAAATCTGTTCGCCATTTTGGAGACCAAGAGTCTGCTAGTGTGGACATGGTTCAATTAAACACTAGGGCATTAATTTAAATTGATACACAATACTTTATTCCCCTTCCTAAGAACAAACTCTATTATAGGTTTCCCCACCTGAAGAAAAAGTGGTTACACAAGTCCCAAACTGGTGTTTTTCCCAGTCCTATTGTATGGCGAATGCCATGAATCACTCGGCATTTGCTACTCTGTAGTGACTGCATTGCCAACATCATCATTCAGAATCTTGTAGTAATTACAGGGTGACTCCATAGTTATTGGAGCTACCTGGGGCAGTGGATTTTGAGTTTACAATGGTGAACACTGTGGGACAGGACTGGTGTTGAGAGCTTTAGGTGTCCAAATCCCACTGCCTTTTCCTGGGAGTTGTGCTCCTAACTCCTTTACTATGCTTTGAAAATTTCAGTCCAGTTTCTTAGCTGGTATAAACTGGCATCATTCCATTGAAGTAAATGAAGCTACACTGATTTACGTTAGCTGACAGTCTGGTCCTATATGTTTTTAGGATTAAACATAGTGTTCTGTTAGAAGCCCTGAAAAGGATTTTTTTTGGGGGGGGGGTCAACCCAAGCAACTCTCCAGGTGCTGCCTGTAGTAAATAATTGTATATGAATAACTGGAATTTTACTTCCTGTATCAAGGAGTTTGAGTCTGACTGGTTTTTCATGTACGCTGACTAGCAGCTTGACTATAATAAAAAGTAGTAAAACATGCGGTAAACTGTGTCTGCTTCATCTTAATCCAGGTCACAGAATACAGCACTTCTCAAGACTCTCATTAACTGTGGTAGTGTAACAGAGTGGAAATGCAACTAGCAATGTGAATGAAGGATAGAGCTGCAAAGGTTTGGCCTGTGTCTCGAAGTACATATTTAGGTTTAGATTTTCAAAACTGAGCAGGGGGATGTTTAACTCCCATTAAAATTCTCAACCTCAGAGTGTACTTTGTCAGTTTGTTCTCAATCAAAATTTAGTCTGGCTCCCAATTGACTTTTGCCTAACTAAGAATGGCAACATTTCCCCTTCTAGTTATGGGATATAACTACTAAATCTAAATTATGGTACATTCTCCTGTATATTTTATTTTTGTTTGAGACTAGATGGGCCACTGGTCTGATCATAAGTGGCTATTTTAGATCAATTTCTCCATTCCTGAACAGAAAAAGAAAATGAGGGAAACTGTGAAAAGGAAACATGCATATCTTTTTATCAATTAGTAGCAGCAATTAGAGGGAAAAACATTACCTGTCTCCAGCATTTGCCACTAATTCAGGCTAAACCCTGCTCTGGACCACCCACTCATGTCACAAACAGGCATTCATTACTCTAAACACCTTCTCAGGCTTTGGTTCAGCTGCAGTAATGCAGTTTATCACCAAAGTGAGAATGAAAAGCACAGACAAAATAAGTTAATCAATACTACAGCAGTCTGGTTGGCATTCAATTCAGCAAAAGTTCAGCATGTCATTCCTGACTGTAAGCCATGATATTCTACCCTAGATCTGTGTGTGAAACTGCCATTGACATGGATGTGGGTTCTTCATGCAAATCTAGGGTAGACTATAGCCTTGAGCTTGGACTAATCATGTATCCCCAACAGTGACTTAATGACTGCTGCTAAAATATGTACATCACTGCCTGAAAGCTTATTTCTATTGTTAGGCACAGGTAAAGCAGTTTAGATAAATTGGTTCAATGTTTTGATCCAAACCTTCTATTAAAAACCATGAACCAACACCCCCCCCAAACAAACAAAAACAGCATTTTGTCTCCACTCTGCATCTTCTCGTTTTAACAGAAGAGGAAGTGGCAAACTATAGCCCCAAGAGTCTTGCTGGCTATCTCCACGGGAGGGTAGCTTAGTGGTTTGAACCTCAGAAATACTCACAATATGTAGAATTTGCAGATGGAAGAGATTCTTAGTTGAGGGAGCCCCGGCTGGAAAAATCCCTTGACTCCCTGAAGACCAGGGCTGGCTCCAGACCCAGCACGCCAAACGTGTGCTTGGGGTGGCATGCCGCGGGAGGCGCTCTGCCAGTCGCCTGGAGGGCGGCAGATGGCTCAGGTGGACCTCAGCCGGCACGCCTGCGGGAGGTCCACCGGAGCTGCAGGACCGGCGAGCGGCAGAGCGCCCCCCTGCGGCATGCCGCCGTGCTTGGGGCGGCGAAATGACTAGAGCCGGCCCTGCTGAAGTCAGATTCAAAATCACAGCAGAGATGAATTAGTCCTTCAGCTTTCTGAAGTGAATTCCACATATTATAATGTCTGGGTGTTGATTATTTTTTTAAATGAAGTCCTAGCTCTTCTAGGTTGCAATTAAAGATCCCAAGACTTTGTTAAAATGGGGGTTGCTCCTGTGTCTTCAGCTCCAAACCTCCCTCCACCCTATATCTCAGTCCTTTGTGAAGTCCTGGAAAGCACTGTTCTCTTTTTTTTTAAACTCTATATATTAAAAGATGTAGGAATGGGTTTGGAGATTGACCTGAGCAAAAGCTGCAGCACTGTAGGTATTGACATTACACAAAGAATCACTGTAATTTAGTATTTTGTAATGTTTACATCCAACAGAATGTGGTTAGTAGAGCTGTGCTAACTGATTTTTCAGTTCAGAGACTTAATCAAAAAAAATAGTTTCAGGTTAAATGAAACAATTCATAGAAACGTAGGGCTAGAAAGGGCCGTGAGAGGTCACATACTCCAGCCCTCAGTCCGAGGCAGGACCAAGTATAGCTAGCCCATCCCAAACAGGTGTTTCTCTAACCTGTTATTAAACTACTCCAATTATGATGATTCCACAACCTCCTTTGGAAGACCATTCTAGTGCTTAACTATTCTTATAGTTAGAAAGTTTTTCCTAATATCTAATTAAGATCTTCTTGCAGCAAATGTAGACCATTATTCTTGTCCTACCTTCAGTGGACATGGATCACTATTCTCTTTACAACAGTCCCTTTTAGCATATTTGAAGACTTAGGTCCCCCCTCATTCTTCTTTTCTCAAGACTAAACATGCCATTTTTTAAACCTTTCCTCATAGGTCAGATTTTCAGTACTGCTCAAAAATGAAAAGTTTTATTTCATTTTGGATTGTATTTATTTTAAATAAACTTTTAAAAAACACCTGAGGTAACAATTGAAAAAACCTTCTCACCAAAAAGTTGAAATGTTTTGTTCTGAAACTCTTGAAACAAAACGTTTCAATTCTTAAAAATATATTTTCAACTGAAACACTTCAGCAAACTGACAAGTTCAAGAAATGTTTTGGTCTACTTCCTTCCTCCTCCCCTTTTTTTGAGCAAAAAAGTTTCAGCCAAAAATATTCCTCCATCCAGCTGTAGTGATTAAAGCTAATTCAACAAGTATTGTATAGCCTCAATAAGGGATTTTTTGATATTATGTACAGCACATAAAATTAGTAGTCATAGGTTAAGTTAAAAAAACGCAGATGAAAATAAAACAAATGGACAGTAATCTGGACTCCAGATCCTCAGATGATATAAACAGGTGTAACCCCATTGAAGTCAGTGGAGGTATGCAAATTTACACCAAGTATAGATGTTTATCCACAGTTTACCTAAACCTCTCATCTAGAAAAAGAATGGGGAATCTCATTAAGTTAAGTTTTCCTACAAGATTTCTGATATGTCTGAGTTGGATTTTTACTTAAGGCAAGAGTGCAGGATTAGCCTCAGTATAAAATAAGGGTGGGGAAAAAAATCAAACTATGAACGAGGGAAAACTCGTCTACTGGAAATAGTAAGAATATTGAAGAACAAATGAAGTAAATATATCAGATAATTGTGGGGGGAAGTGTTAAACTGAAGATGGAGTTTTGAAGTTCCATCAAAATAAAAATTAGTTTATTTTCCTTCTATTATTCATAGTTTTCCTACTAAACAATTCCTCCTTTAGATTAGAAGATTTTAAGGTCAGAAGGTACCATTATGATCGCAGGCCAGAGAAGCTATGTTTTGAGGCAAATTAGTTAAATATTCACTTATTGCATAATCTGGATTGCTTTTGCTGTTCATTTTCTAATGATTATGAGTCCACTGAAGAGGTTGAGAGTAAAATCCTAGCCCCAAAGAAGCGAATGGGTATTTTTGCCATTGACTACAAGGGGGTTAGGATTTCACCCTCTGGTCTAAACTGGCAGTGATTCAGGTCCTAAACATCCTGCAATGCTTACATCCAAAATTTCCATTCAACTCCATGGGAGTGCTGATTTCAGAGGGGTTGCGGGACTAGACAATCATGTGGTGCTTTAATCTTAAATTTCAGGTAACCATTCTGGTCTCAATCCTGGTTGCAATCTTGAACACACTTACACAGGAGTAACTTCACTCACAAATGGAAGCATTTGTAACATTGGGGCCTCAGCTTAGAACTGCTTCTTTTGTTTATCAGTATTTTGAATTATTTAACTAGGTTGACACAAGTTTTAGGTGTAGTCCAGACCTAACTGTGCTTCTCGTTGAAATCATCTAAAAGAATTAGCAGCAAAGAGTCCTGTGGCACCTTATAGACTAACAGATGTTTTGAAGCATGAGCTTTCGTGGGTGAATACCCACTTCGTCGGATGCATGTGAAAGAATTAGACACACTAAGCCAGTGGGAGTCAAGGAGAACAATAAAATAAAGAAGATGACAATAAAAAGCATCTTGGACCACCTGATTATTCACCCCAAATGTTGGCACGTTCGGGGTGGATGCTTATAGACAGACAGACTCTGAGTGCTTTACTATGACAGATAATAAATCCACTGGGTATTTTAGCAGTCCTGATGTTCGCTGGATAAGGGCCAATGGGAAAAGCATTTAGCTGCCATATGCATCTACTTAAAAGATGGAAGAAAAATTTCATTTTTATTAAATAAGCCACTCATAGTCTTCAGTTTTGCAAGTGTAAATGAATTTCTGGAGCATTCATGTTGCAATTATGTTCTTTTTATGCAGATGTACTTTAGGAAGCAGGCATTGTATTATTATAGATTAAAACATTGACCACTTGGAATCCAAAACTGTGAAACATATTTTGGGATTGTGCTGAAAGCCACCTGTTTTATGGTATGTGTCTCTGTCTCACTTTTCCTTCACTCTGTGTCTTACCCACATTCATTAGTATGAGTTATACAGTGCCATGTGATGTGAAGAGCTAGCCAAGGGGAATGATCATCCTCATGAATTGTGAAGTATCAAGCCTGAAAAAATTTAGAAGGAGACCAATTGCTAAAAATCAGGAAAGTTTTCCATATTAATAGTTATTTTCCTGAGTTTTCTGATGATTTATCATCTGGGAGAGCCAGGGATTATTTAGTATCCATTATACAATTCACAATACAAAGTACTGTTCCATTATCAGGCATCATGAGATGGGATATATAGCATTCTGAAACTAAAGATTTTTGGAACACAACGTTGGATCTACTGAAAAGTTGTTACACCACTCCAGGCTGTCTTGGAATGCTGGTATTAAGTTGATATTGATCAGTGAGTCTTGGCATTTTTGATTTACAGGGGTTCATATAAGCCTGTCATTCAGCTTCATTTCACACTGTAAAGGATATGGAGTTGCTCTGAAATAATTTATCAGTACTGTGCATGACATGTTATTGGATTGTTTATGGTATTAATAAAGATGATTTAGTTCAATTATAGGCTGCTGGAAAAACAAGTAGGAAGGCAAGACAATAGCTCCAGATCACGCCCACTTAACCCATCTATCTGCTGTCTCTTGCCTTACACTTAAACTGTAAACTCTTTAAGGCAGAGACTGCCTTTTTGCTCTATGTCTGTACATCGCTTAGCACAATGGGGTTCTGGACCATGACTGGGGCTCCTAGGCTCTACAATACAAATAGTAAACACTCAAGGAGGGGATTGAAAGAATGCCTGAGCTATTAATTTGGAAAAATCCTAGTTTATTGGACCCAACCAAGTTACAAAGCATGTCATGGCAATGCTGGAATGAACAGATTTGAAGGACTATAAGGACTCTCTGGCAAGATACAAGAAATCCTTTTGTCCTATGTTATGCTGTGTTCCTACTATTAATATTCAATAATAATTTGTCCAAAACGGTTTCATTGGATCATTGTATTTACAGTAGTCACAAGCCCCTGCACGGAAGATCTGCAGGTACCCAAACAGGTTGAGATAGAGCATGGTGGATCAGCAGGGTATTGTAACTCAAGACTTGGCAGAAACATGGGATTTTACTCCAGAAAGGTAAAGGCTTGGTGCCCAAGACCAATGGGGTGCACTGAGAAACCAGAGAGGGTTGAGAGGTGCGACTAGCCTTGTAATCATAACAGACATAGCCAGCTGTCAAAGAAACTCATTGATGTTTGATCTATTGCTGCTGGTGTCACAATTGTAGCACCTCTCCCAACCTTACCTTTGGTGTCACCCCATTTGTTGCACCTTTTGCTTCTACCTTTGCAACTGCCCCATGGGCAACACTTTTCTCAGCCATCATTGCTATTTCCCCACTAGCAGCATGTTTTCCAGCCTCTCCTTCTGCCCCATTAGGGCATCTAACACAGCATCTACCTCTGCTGTTTCCTGCTGCTGTGACTACCAAAAGCACATTAGCAAACAGATTTTTCACTAAACCCACAGACAGCCAACATTTGCAGATGGGTCTTTGCCTATAATAGTTTTCTCATTGTTCAAACAGCTGTAATGTTTTTAAATGACTGTAATTACTCTATTTATATTACTGTAGTAATTGCTGCTGTAATAATTAGGTGACAAAAATTAGCAGGCAATGCCTGAGCCATTATCAATAATCAGGTTATCTACTGTGTCACAGAGATAATAGAGCATCATTTAACAAGAAATATAACCATCCAAGAGAGAGTAAGTATAAGTGCTATAGAAAAATATTCTCTCCTGTTTCAGACTTTATCCTGTTAAGGACCCAAATCTTCTGTGAAATGCTGGGTATCTGCAACTCCCACACAAGACAATTGGAATTGTGGGTATACAGCATCCTGCAGGAGTTCTCAAGATCAGGCCAATCATGATATAATTTAATGAGTACATACTGGAGTTTAAGCCATATCTGAATAAAATTTCCCCTTCTACAAGTAAATATTTAAGCCCATGAAAGAGGCTTAAGAACGGCCATACTGGGTGAGACCAGTGGTCAATCTAGCCAAGTGTCCGGTCTTCCGACAGTGGCTAATCCCAGGTGCTTCTGCCATTAAACAATCCAACTCACCAAGGGATGTAGCAGGACAGAATGTTTACAATGCTTCATGCTTCATTTGCCCTCAGCTGTTTTGTACTCTGAGTACTTAATATCTATTGATAGATAGTTGCCATGAGAGCAGCGCCCATTGTGAATTTCACAACTGCTCAGTAGACTAGTAACAGGCAGCTTCCACAGGACCACTGCCATTCTCTTTTACACTGAAAAAAGCTCTTAGCCTGATGTTCTGACACTGCATTGTTGGGGATACAATACAACAGCTTGCCACAAAAATAGAGAAAAGGTTTTTCTTATTCTGAACATTTGCTTCCACTGTTGCTCATTGCAGGTTCTGAGAATAATGAGGCTCCACCAGTCATCTGAGCCAAAAAGTGGTACGTTATCTAGTGAACATTATCTCCATTTACTGTAAGGATCTGGATTTTCAAGGGCAAGAGGAAGAGAGGGTGTGCATGTGTGTACACACAGTCCTGTGTAATGGCTGATCTTGGTCTCTGGCTCTGCACAGGTATTGGCAGAATACTCTCCACCACCTTGCCACTGCAGCCTTGGGTGCTTTCAAAAGCTCCAGCAGATACACTCAGGGCTGGCTCTGGCCCTTTTGCAGCCTCAAGCAAAAAAAAAAAAAAAAAAGGAGAAGGCACGGCCGGAGCGGCAAAGCGGGGAGGGGGGAACACAGCTCGGCTGAAGCGGCAAACCTGGGGGGGGGCGGAAAACACAGCACGGCTGGCAAAGCAGGGGGAAAAAAACAAAAAACCCTTCAAGGCAGCCGGAGCCAGGGTGCATGGGGGACTCCCTGTTCTGCAGAGTGCACGCCCAGTCCAGTGGAGGGGAGGGAGAGATAGAGAAGAGGGGCGGCCCGCGCTTCAGCGGGGCGCTTGCCACACGGCCCTGACCACCATGCCACCTGCCGGGAGGGCTCCGCGCCGCTCCGGTCGGTGAGGAGGGAAGGACGCGGGCTGCCCTGCCGAGTTTGCTGCAGGGCGCTCCCCTCCTCCATGCCGCCGCCCCCTACAGGGCAGCCGGAGCAGCGAACAACAACAAAAAAAAAAACGGCCTTGCCGCGGTAGGTTTGGGCAGAGTGCTGCCCTGTAGAATATGCCACCCCAAGCATGAGCTTGCTCATCTGGTGCCTGGAGCCGACTCTGGATACACCTCTATCCTGATATAACGCGGTAAAGAAGTGCTTCTGGGGGGCGAGACTGTGCACTCTGGTAGATCAAAGCAAATTCGGTAAATGTGGTTTCACTTATAACATGGTAAGATTTTTTGGCTCCCGAGAGCAGCATTATATCGAGGTAGAGGTGCACATTCTTGCTGAGTGAGTGCTGTGCATTCATCCAGAATTTCATTCTGAAAAAGAGGACTTGAGATGTGTCAGTTGCTGGAGACTTAGAGGTGTTTGACCTCTTCTCCCTGAAGGACTTCTGAAATCTTTCATGAGCTACTGTTTTAGGAAGCTGTGCTGGGAACTGTGGGGTTCGTACCCAGGAGGCAGTGCAACTTCAGTGGTGTAGTACAGCACAGACATGGATATGGAGCAAAACAGCATGGCTAATGTGGAGATGCTGCACCATAATTTCAACAGTGCAATATCACTGATTCAGTTACCAACAGCTCAGTTCTCACAGCCTATGCAACATATAGCATGGTATATATCCCAGAAGTAATTACATATATGATAGCTCTATAAATTACATACATATATAAACACGCCCTATGTGTTATACCATAGTCATATATCACAGATGTCTAACATGCGATATACCACAAAGAATTGCTGTGATTAAATGAGGATTTTTAAATCACTGTATAAGAAAGTTTTAAGCATAATATATACATACATATATTTATGCGGTACTTAAAACTCTTCATTTGATCACAGCTGCTCCATTTGGTTGCGTATATATTTGCATTTTAATCTGCAAAACTACAAGGCTGTGGAGACCTTGACTGCTGTAAATATAAAAAGCAACTTTTCAAGATATTGTTCTTTTTTTGTTCAAGAATTACTGAGAACTTAGATGTGAAACTAGAGAATGTTCCATTTCATTATATAACCAAGTGGAAACGTGTGTCCTTCTGGCCCTCTTGAGAAGAAGTGCAAATGCTGACAGAATAAAATGCCTGTAAAGAGAATGGCTCATAATTAAAACTAACTTATTTCAAATACCCATGGTACAGCTCAAATGGAGGCAGCCTAATATTTAAGAGGATGTAATTAAGACAGCAGTCTTTGTTTAACATTTCCTTGTGTTTCTTTGTCAAGCAATTTTCATTCTTTATACTTAGGCCAGCATCTGTACAAAACTTGACATACAAATCTGGCATTGTCTGCAGCACTGATTGTTCAATGTGACTGTTTATTACTACCGAATAGTCAATAACTCCATTAGTGCTACTGTAAAGAGAACTCTTCAGACCAGTACAGTGCAATGATTCACTCTTTTTACCCAGGTATGAATTACTACACCGCTGGCTCTACCATTTTTGCTGCCTCAAGCACAAGCCCCCCTATCCCCCCACCCACACATACCACCTCTTGGACTGCAGCCGCTTGAACTACCAAAGCAGAAAAAAACCTGCTTGGCCTGCTACTGCCCGAACTGCCAAAGTGCCAAAAAAAACCCAGTGCCACCCAGACTCTGCCGCCCCAAGAATAGACGGAATGCCACCTCATAACATGCGGTGCCCCAGGCACGTGCTTGCTCCCCTGGTACCTGGAGCTGACCCTGACCACACAAACCATTAAGGCCTCATCTCTACTTAAACCTTAGGTCAATAAAGGGTGTTTACAGCACTCAAGGGTGTGAAAGATCCACACCTATTATAGTAGCTATGCCAAGCTAACCCCCAGGGCAGACAGAGCTAGGTTGATGGAAGCATGCTTCCGCTAACCTAACTTCCATCACTCAGGGAGACAGAATAATACGTTCTTCCACTGTAGGCTGAGCCTACACTACAGGGTTATAACACAGCTGCAGCGCCATACAAAGAAAGATAACTTACCTTAGAGGAACTGTCTTTCTTTGAGATGTTGGAATCAGCATGGATCCCATGATCCATCCCCATCCCTCCATTCCCGCTTTCAGAATCCTTAACTAATGCAGGCTTTGAGTTGTGAGGAACTGAAGGAAGTTTAGTGCTGTTTTTCCCTTTATGCCCTCATACAGAAGAATCAAGAGGACCAGGGCACATGCCCTACCAGGCATTGCTAGACAAAATAGTCCGATGAGGTGCATACATACCTGCAGTGGATGCACACTGACCACAACAACAACCTGAGGAACCACAGTTACTGTAGGCCAAGCAACCATTCTTTTTTTTCCCCCAAACATCTGCAATTCCTGATGCCAGACAGAGGTGGCAACACCAAACTATTTGAGAGAAGTTTTCACTCTGATTTTCCTGCCCTGATAGGTAATTTGCCAACCGACCATAAGATTTTGAATGAAAACCATTTATATGACTGTTTCAAGAGGTACAGAAAAATTGGGATAAGTTTCATATTACTTGCCTTGCAGTGTGTTGAGAGACACAAATTTACATCAACACTGCCACTGGGAACAGGATTCCTGGCTCTGGTAGACAGAAACATTCTAGCCCTACTTCAGCTAATGTGATAAAAGTAGCAGGGTAGCCAGGGTCCGCAGAGGTGGAAGCTCCGGCTAACTGCTGGAGTACACACATGCCTGGATCCCCTGGATACACATTTGGGCAGCTAGCCTGAGCTGCTGCATATTCTACTCCCAAGCTCACCACTATTTTTAGGGCGTTAGCTCAAACAGTTCTAGTGCATATCTACCCACCCAAGCTGGAACGCACACTCCCATCTGCAATGTTGATTACCCTTAATTAATAATCATAAAAGCACTTTGAAGTTCCAGAGTGAAGTCACAAATATGTGAAAAATATAATTTTAATTATTATCTAAACTGAAACTCTGCCTATCACTAATTTGAATCTAGTCTGTGGGGCATCGTCCTCAGTATCACAAACTCTTATCACAGCTCATAATTTCATTTAACATGCATAAATCAAAAGAAGCAGATCTGCCTTAGAATAAACTATAAACACCTCATCTTTTGCATTACAACTAAAGGTGAGCAAAGGGGCAGCGTTTCATTAAACAGAGTATTTTGTGCAATCTTCCCATTTCTCTTGTTCATCACTTGTCTGAATTTCACCAGCTCAAGTTTTTCCATCACATCCAAATTCGTTATCTAAAAGTCAGCTCAGCTCTAATTGCAACACATAGTGTGCTGCTGCGAACCAAGGCAGAATATGCAATGCAGGAAGATATCAGACAAAACCCATCAAAGCAAACAGATGGGCTTTGACCAACTATGTCCAGTGACAGCAATGACAGACATTTCTTTGCTGAATTTTACTAAGCAAAATAATATAAATACACACAAAGAGATCCCCCGCCCCCCCGCCATAGCAGGCTTTGCTCAGGGCCTAGTGGCTCACACTCCAGCTAAGTCACACAGTCTAAACCAGATGAACTCCTTCCAGGACAACAAAGGTCCAACCAGGACTCTAACTGTGCCATAGTTGGTATCTGCAGCCCTGCCTCTGGGCGCATTTCTCAGCCTCTTCTGTGCTAGCTTTGTGTCTGTCCCTACCTTTTATAGGCAGCACCCTCAGGGCTTTCTCCCTGGTGACTCTATGCCTTTAGCAGTTCTGTTGTGTCATTCAGTTCCCTTCTAGGGTAACAAAGTCCAACTAATGGTTGGCTATTTCCAGGATCTTCAGCCCCATCTCTGGGGCTGTTTAAATTCCAGCCCTTTGCCAAAAAAAACCCAACAACAACAACCTTTTCCCCTTCTTAGGGCTTTAGCCACTTCACTATTGGGGGAACTCAGGCCCACCCACTACTCCAGATCCCAACTCAGGGACCCTACAAATAACACCCATATGCTGCTTTCTTTAATAGCTGCTACTGCATTCCCTGGCTGCTTCCCACTCTGTTTCATCACTGCACCCATTACCATAGGGTTACAGTCCTTGGTTCTGTGTCTGTTCCCTGTTTGCGCAGGACCTCTCCCAGGCCACCTTACCTGTCTTATCCCTTCTGATTTCAGCCAAAACCTGAGCTACTCAGCCCCAGCGGCTCCTTTTAATTGAGCCTGCTGTGTTCTGATTGGTGGCGTCTCTGCAGCCTTTTTAAGCAAGCCTGGAGGACCCAGCTTCACTGTTCCTTTTCCTGCAGTGGGGTGTGGTAGGACCATGAGGCTTCCACCAGGGGGCCTGGTACACCCCATCACAGTTAGGTATGATACATAGTATTGTGTCTGTTTCCACACTGGATTACTTAAACTTTATAAAATGTAATTTCATCTGAGACCTCAAATTATTTTTGATTACTCATAAACCAAACTTGGTTTTGTGATTTAAAGAAACCCCTCAGCTACCAGCTTAAAATTAACTTTTCTTAACCATGTGAATATACAAAATACTGTTCCGATGAATATTTGTGAAAAGCAAATAAAAAGTGGTGCAAATACAAGCAAGGTGAAATTCTGTTTAGAAGTCACATAAATGTTTGCAAAAAAATTTTAACTCGCTATTGGCCAGTTTTACACAATATTCTCCATATTTGCAGAGTATCTGTAGTCCCTTCTGTGTTTCAGACCGCCCATCTATCAATCAATCAATCAATTGGAGGTACTTATATGGCCCCCATCAATGTAGTAACTGAGTGACCTGGAATATTTAATATATTAATCCTTAAAACATCCTTCTGAGGTGTGGATGTAGTGTGGTAGGGCAATGAAACTTCACAAAGGTATAGAACAGAGGAACAGAAAATGTGTGGACTACTGCACTGCTGGAACTGTAGAATATAATGTGAATAAATAATACTTTTCCTCATTGTGGCTAGGTAGTGCAGGTAATGTGAGGGTGCTATACTGGACAAGCACCCTTATTATAACTACTGAGATTAAAGAGTGATTAGAAAGCAGAAATATGGGACCAGGATTCAAATAGGCCTTCAAAGGACTGGATGGACTTTTATTAGTACTTCAGTAAAGTTCATGTTGGAAAGGCTAGTAGCATCAGACTTATTCCCAGACCCAAATTTCCCAAAACAATCCCTGACTATATTCATCAACATTATTTGTTCTAATGTACATATAAGAGAAGATAGGTAAAACAACTTTCAAGAGTCAATAGAGCATGCTATTGAATGACATATGACATTAAACGCACAAAGTACTGGTAATAGTTATATGTAGCTCTTATATAACTCTTTTCTTCAACAGATCTCCAGGCACTTTGCAAAAGTGATCAGTATCATTAAGCCTATTTTACAGATGGGAAAACTGAGACCTCGAGAGACCTACACAAGTTCACCCAGCAAAGCAGTGGGAAGCTATGACTAGAACACAGGTCTCTTGATTCCCAGTCCAGTGTCCTATCTACTAGTTCTCACCAGTATGAAATTGCTAGGTCATGCTGTCTGGTGTGTGCAGATGAAATTTTAGATAGCTATAAAAAATAAACTCTTGGGGAGTGGGGTATGGTGATCCTTATATAGGCACATGAATGTGCACACACACAGCACTCATTTCTCTTTCTCAGGCAATATTGCTGAAAAGAAAAGAACACTTTTGGCTGCCTGCTTGATAATATGCTTTCCTTCAAATCTTCTTCTTCTCTTCTGTCCTTAAGAATTAAGAACTCTTAAAGCCCTTGCCCCAAAATACCATATGCAGACCTTGATCATGATGTGGTAATAAAGGCAATCAGTACAACAAAGGAGAACCTTTGAGATGATTTCTACTTTGTAATCCAAAACCCAGAAACAAAACAAAACTCACTCCAAAGGAATCCAAGAAGAAGCTTCCCCAAGCTATGAGAAAGAGTTAAAAGAACTCACACTTCATAGCAAGGGAGGAAAACTCTGTATATGTTTGGGAAAAAGGGAAAGAGACAGCATGTCTGAGTATGTGATATCCTGGCCAATGGACCATATTGCAGAATGGAACCATTCTATAAATGAGTATGGGGAACTCTCCTTTTAAAGGTTGAGGGCCCCAGCTAGGATGTCTGGGCAGAGCGCTATGGATCTCATTATGCAGTTGGAACCTACAAAATCTACCTACCCTGTTACTATTAATGGTGTCTTATACTCACATACTTGATGTATTAACTTTGGCACCAACTCGTTTACTGTGTCATGCCAAACTGAATCTGAATTGATAGGGCTTTCTGATTTATGTTTGGCTCTTTATCTTAAGCTTATGGGGATGTGACAGGTGGGTTTTAGTCTCTTCCTCACAAGCCTAAAGGACAAGGTACATAAACAACACACTACTGCTCCAGACAGGAAGATTGACTATGGGAGCTGTGTTATAAGGAATGTTAAATATGGATTCATGTGCCATCACTGCAGGATGGGCAGCCAAAACTAGCCACATCCTAAACGCAGAGTAGACTTCTAGGTGAAATCTAAGAAGTAAAGAATTTAAAAGCTCTAAATAACTCCTCTTCATGACTAGGTTGCCTATAGCCTGCACTATACAGCATGATTTCAGGTTTCTGAGACCAGCTTCATGTGTCTAGTTCAATTGGAGGTGAAGTGCAAGAGAGGTTCAACTTTAAGCTGTGTCACACTGTCTCCTGAAGACAAACTATCCAAATGAACTGAAGTCTGCAATTTCAAAGTAGCTGGAAGCCAGAAAGCTTGTCACGCAACTCTAGTGCAGTCACATTTTACTAATAAGTTGTGGAACATAGAATGAAAAGTACAGTTAAGACTACATTTTATAATCCAGGTCAATAACGAAGAGAACCCCAGAATGCCTAAAATGATCCTGGGTAATGCTGCCAGGCTGCATGCCTAGTTATTAAAAGCATAATTCACCATAGCTCTTTGTGACTCTCCTCAAATCTCCTCATATTATGAGCATGATAAGCACTTTACTGCTGCAACATACACTAACTTCTTGAAGAGAAAATCAGCCATGCGTGGCTCTTGCGTACTTGAGCTACATGAAAGTGGTGGACTCATTCATTTACAGTTTTACACCAAAGGAGAGAGGGAGGTTAAAAGGCCCTTTTCCTAAGCCCATGATACACTCTCCCCTACCTTCCCTTGTATCAGAAAATACTATACTTTTTGTTTCTTTACTTCCCATTAGTGCTAGCAAAACGTACCAGACTGACAGCTCTGGAGGCTGATCTGTATTGGCTCCAGCCACCAAATAAATTGGAACATCCTAGAGGCGTATGCCCAAGGGGTACGGTCATCACAGAACCATACAACAGTTCAGAATTTTCAGAGCATAACATAACACTGCCCCATCCCCCTCTAGCCCTTAACACAACCCCTGCCATTCCCTCTCTCCTGCCATCTTCACTGGGATGGAGGAGAGGTAGTTGGCACAGGAGTCATGTACACCAGCTTTATGTCAGCTGAGAGTTCAGCGGGTCAGCTGACATAAAGTTCAGTGAGGGAAACAATCTGGCCTTCTGTGTCAGCAACTGCCAGTGATTTTTCTGATCATAAATTAACATCTATTAATTTAGGATCACCTGGCAGAAAGGCTACACTGAAAACTTTGAAATCAGCTAAATGTAAGGCTACAGCACCTGCCTTCCAAGGTCCCTGCTTTGGTTTGCTGTAATTGATAGTGGATTCAAAGATAAGGGAGAGGTAGAGTGTGGCCACTTGATGCATGTAATCTTTTGCACAGTATTTGAGCCTGCTGAAGTAAGGTTCTTTATTGTTCTTCATAGACTTTTGGCAGAGGCTTTGAAAACTATCTCCAGTTATTTCAGTCACTTGGTAAAGGCTATTAAATAGTTTGAGGACTGCAGGGATAAAAATAACCTATGTACAAATTAAAATTGGGTACCCCAACGCAGTATACAATGCAATGAAATACAATACAATACTGCTTTTGATTAGCATATTTATTACAGACAGTATCCCAAATACTTTAAATCATATATGGAAAGAAAAATTTATAGAGAATAAATGACTGCTTCAGGCAGATCTTATCATGTCTTTTAATCCTTGTTTAATGTTTAGATACTACAATGATAAATGCTAATCTAAATGCTGGGGCTAGATACAAAGGGAAAAATTATTGATTTTTTTTTTTTGCAGAATTGAAATTCCAAAAATAATTTATTAGGAAATGTTGAAATGTTTCATTTTGACATTGTCAATCAGAACAAAACATTTCAACATTCTTGAAATTAAAATATTTTGCTTTGATTTATTGAACACACTCCAAATTTCAATTTTAAAATGAAATGTTATGGTGGAACATTGCCTTATTGGAGTTGTACTGCCTAATTTATTCATTTTCCCCTAAACTAGGTTCCCTGGCTAGACTACGTCTCCCCTAATACAACCAAAGTCCTCTTAATCCCATGATGCACAACATAGCTTGGTCAGTGGGAACTATATTCCTCCAGGAAGCCCGACCCATAGTGTAGAATAGGGGCTTGACCTACAATCCCCACAAGGCAATGCCCTGGTAGAAAAATGTAATGTAATCATTTGTTGAACTGATTAAAAACGCAACATTCTAGTTCAGTTTTTTAAAAAATGAAATATTCCAAACATTATTTCAAATTAACTTGAATATTTTATGTAAATTTTCTCCATGGAAATTATCAGAAGTGTCCAGGAAAATAAAAAAATGTCCAGAATTGTTTTTAAAAAATTGAATTTTTGAATAGGCAGCAAGATATTTCAATTGTCAAGTGAAGAAGAGGGGATCTTGCACTCATAATGGCAATATATGTGAAAGGGACAACGAGACTGGTGCTATTTAGGCACCACTTACATATCCCCTGAAGTCAATGGGAGATTCCTAGAGTATTGCCAACCTCCAGAGATCAAAAACCATGAGTCAGACTAAAAAAAACCAAACCATACATTTGTTTAAAGACCATATCATGTTTTTTGGTCTGTTTGGTTTTTTTTTACTTTTAACTTCCCCCTGCAGTCCACATCCCCAGATGTGTGTGTGACACACACACACACACACACAGCATTGCCTATTCTTGCAGATTTATTGGGTAAGGTAATTTTGGCCCCTGATGCATGAGCTCTCACCACCACAAAGGCCTATTTCCATCCCCTTCAGTTCAGCCTCCCTACCCCCATCAGCTCAGCCCTTCAACTTCCCAGTTCAGCCTCCTTAAGTTCATTCCCCCAACCCCCAATTCCTCAGCTTTGCACCCCATTAGAACCCCCAACCTCAGTCTCACCTCTGCTCCTCTTAGGGTTTTCCACCCTCTCTCCTAAGCCTGGAGGGGGTTTCCTTTCCTGGGCTGGGGTGGCAGCTCCTGGGTTATGATCCCCTGCCCCACCTTTTGCTAGGCCAGATGCTGAAGGGTGGAGGAGGGGAAGAGAGATGACAAAAAGCATCACCATTTCCTACTTGCTCACAGGAGAAGGGGCACCCAAAGCTTCTGAGCTCTTTAGTTTCCACAGGTGATAACAGCTTTGGGTTACGAGAGTAAGGGGAGAAAGCTCTGCCTGCAACTGCTTTAATTGGTTATTCTGACCCAGGAGGTGGGATGGGCAGCCAATCAGAGGGCTGAAATTCACTAGCAAATTGGAGCTTCTTGCATCATGGCCAGACTGATTCTAGCAGCCCCAGCCACAATTGTGCCACTCACAAAAATGTCGTGAGAGTTGGCAACTCTGTTTCCATAGACTTCAATGGGCACTGGCTCTGGCCACGGCTAGGGGGAGAAGTTCCATGACGTATGTTGGAGTAAGTCTTCAGTGGGTTTTTAAGTACACTTCTTTGCTAGTCAGCTTTTGATACATTTTACTTATTATTTAATATTTATAGTGGTTTAGTAGCTGGGAAACCCAATCAGAATAAGTGCCCCCTGGTGCTAGGTGCTGAAGAAACCCTCAAAAAGATATGATCATCCCCAGCCCTCAAAAGTTTACAATCTGAGCTATGCACTTGCAGTGTTGTGGAATACTCACAATACAATAGTTATATTTAAAATTAGTATCTGCCAAGAGTAACCCTGAGTTATCTGGGATATCACAACTTTCTCCTTTACTTACAGCAGGAAATAACTATGGTAACTGTGTAGTTTATCCTTTACATTTTATTGGTTAACACTGCACTTCCACCTAGAATGCACCCTAGAATGAGCTGATGAATGTTCCAAGGACAGGACATCCCAGGAGCACATACTTGCTGTGATTCTGAATATTCTTCTGATTTTCAAATTTCAGATGGCTTCAAAAGGTTTGACTAAGCACATAGACTTCAGTAAGTTATCAGAAATTGCAGAAACCCTCATCATTCCTTCTCCTTCTCTAGTGTCTATCACCCTCATTCATCCTGTTATGTCTAAAACTGCTTTGAGCCAGCAAATATGTATGCCTATGCTTAACTGTTAATGTGAGTAGTCCATTGAGTTGAATGGGAATACTCACAGGTGTAAAGTTAAGTATGTGAATACGTCTTTACAGGATTTGGGACATAGATTAGAAGCTCTTTGGAATAGGAATCATGTATTCTGGTGGATTCATTATTATAAAATAGATGAGTATCTGAGGGTGTAAGGTAAGATTTTTAGCTCTGAAAGCATTTTAGTGCAGTGGGGAATGTTACTGGTGTAACCCACAAAGGAGCGTGAATACTAAGAAATGTAGAAAAACTGACATATTTAAAAATAAGCATGGGAGACTCTTCATCCAGTATATGCCACTGTCATATACAGATACTTATCGACTATGGCTTCTCTGTCACTGAAAGCGATGAGTGGGTTGCAATGTTCAAGACCTACATGATATTACTGAAAAGAAATCCTCTGAACATAAATCCCTTGGCCCCAGTGCAATACTTAATGCCACGGCTGGCTTTTATTCATCTTTGTCTCAGGAATAGCAGAGCCCTTAATTTATTGCAAGACTCTTGTGATTATTTTAAATGCAAGTTATTAGTTTCTTATGTCTGGGTTCCCCAAAACAGACTGAGGTTATAGTCCCAAAATCAAAGATGATTAGGTTATTACTCTGATGAAGGAATTTAACAATCATTCTATAGCAGGTCATCTTATGGGTCAACTATGCATTGAGAATGGAGAAAAGTGGGCAGTTCTGCAGAAATCTAAGGTAAGATGTTCTAATGTACCAATAACATAATACTTTGTGCTTTTATAAAACATCTTTCATTTGAGGGTCTAGGAGTAATTTAGCAGCATTTCTCAAACAAGCTCATACAATCTGGTAAGGCTTTATTATACCTATTATTCAGATAAGTAAATGGAGACATTGAGAAGTTAAGTGACTTGCTCAAGGTCACAGTGGGAGAATTTAACCCTATCATAAACAGATAGTAGGAATTAATAGAACAGAAGTACTTTATATCTCTTTTGCCTGGAAAGAGTTAACAAAATCAGTGAGCCTGGCTGTCACCTGACCAGAGGACCAATCGGGACAGGATCTTGAGGAAGGGAAGTTTTTGTGTGTGCTGTTAGATTTTGGTTGTTCTTCACTCTGGAGGCTCAGAGGGACGAGATGTGCAACCAGGTTTCTCTCCAATCTCTCCGATACAGGCTCTTATAAGTTCAGAATAGTGAGCACTAGGTAGATAAAGCGAGTTAGGCTTATGGTTGTTTTCTTTATTTGCAAATGTGTATTTGGCTGGAAGGAGTTCAAACTTGTATTTTACTGAAAGGATTTTAATTTGTACTTGTATACTTAGGCTGGGAGGGTATTCCCAGTGTCTATAGCTGAAAGACCCTGTACCTATTCAATTTTAAATTTATAAAGACAATTTTTACTGATTTTCTCTCTTTAATTAAAAGTTTCTTGTTTAAGAACCTGATTGTTTTTTTTTATTCTGGTGTGAGACCCCAGAGGACAGGGTCTGGATTCACCAGGGAATTGGTGGAGAGCAAGGAGGGAAGGGGGAGAGAGAGGCTAATTTCTCTCTGTGTTAGGATTACTTTCTCTCTCAGGGAGAGTCTGGGAGGGGGAGAGAGAAGGAGGGGGGAAGGTGAATTTTCCTCTCTGTTTTAAGATTCAAGGAGTTTGAATCACAGTGATCTTCCAGGGTTATCTAGGGAGGGGAAGTCTGGGAGAGGCAACGGTGAGGGAAAGGGTTTACTTTCCTTGTGTTAAGATACAGAGGGTCTGGGTCTTGGGGGTCCCCGGGCAAGGTTTTAGGGGGACCAGAGTGTACCAGGCACTGGAATTCCTGGTTGGTGGCAGCGCTCCAAGTACTAAGCTGGTAATTAAGCTTAGAGGAATTCATGCTGATACCCCATCTTTTGGACGCTAAGGTTCAGAGTGGGGAATTATACCATGACAAACCCCTCTACAGAGAGTGAGCACAAGATCTATGTGTAGCGGGATCCCTGGGGTACCGCTGTGACCCCGTAACTCTCCAGCCTAGGCTGTCTCTCACAATGCTTTGCTAGTGACAAACACAAAACCTCTCTGGGTGCTGTTATCACTCATCACAACAGCATGTGGAACCCCACACCCAGCTAAATTGCATGAATGCTCCCTGAGTCACTCACGAATCACACAGGGAAAAGCACCACCAAATCTTCCAAGCCTCCAGCCTTGCCTCCCCCTCCCCCAGAATATACTATCTTGCCCTGGTTAGAAACCTTACCAGTATAAGTTTATTATCCAGTGTGCCACTCCCTTGATGTGGAGACTAGCTTTTGCAAGTTGAACTGAGATTTCCCAATCACTTCAATCAAAAACACACTGTTTTAGGTAAAATATAGAACAGATTTCTTAACTACAGAAAGATAGATTTTAAGTTATTATAAATGGTAGGCACAAAACGTCAGAGATAGTTGCCAGAGAAAATAAAAGGTAAGTGCACAGTCAGAATCTTAAACCTTATTAGACTAGGCAGTATTTGGATGAAGCAGTTTTTCTCACCCCACTGGATGTTGCAGCTAGGTCACTGTTTATAATACATCAACTTCCCCTTTAATTCTGGGACCAGCCTCCTTAGTTCAAGTCTTTGTCTTCCCAGCATTCTTGTTTCCAGCATAGGTGGGAAAGGAGAAAGAGAAAAGCATGATCTCACTGTCACTATTTTATATCCTCAGTTCATGTACCTGGAAAACTCTAGCCCAGATATGTCCTGGTGGTCTTCGCTGAGTCACAGAGCTGAGGCAGAGTTGAGCAATTCCCCCATTGTGTGATGCTTGTGCAGTCCTCTTTGAGAATTGTAAATCCCTTGTTGCAACTCTGGTGCTGTTTCCTGGTTTCTTAACCACCTCCTGGGAGTGAATCACCTCCTTTGTTGTCACTGGGGAACTAGCAGCAAAGACTCTTGCACTTGTATATTTCAGTAACAAACATACATCAAAATCTCATAACTTCCTACAGACTAAGGATATACATATTGGACATAAGAATGAGTTTCAGCAGATCATGACCTTTCATACGATATCTTTGTATGAAATATATCATAATTATATGATGAGGTGAATATGGGGTTCTAAGGTGCTGCTGAGGTACAGAGTGCCACACTATGCACCACCTGGGTGCTTAAAGGGTAAATGAGATTTGAGTAGTACCCACGCCTTCTGTAAAGGGATGCCTTTTAGCTCTTGGGAGTTAGTAACAGAGTCACAAGTAGATCCCATGATTCCTGAGTTACCAACATACATACTGATATCACAACAGTAGCAGAAAGAGATGGTAAGGTACAGTTTCCAGGTTCTCATCTGAGTTAACCTGGCCTACCCTAGGACTGACTTCAGGTTCCTTCTTGAGTCTCCTGAGCAAGTTCCATACAATTAATTCCCCTACCCCCTTCAAATTTATTATACTGTGCTGTTTATTTTCTTCACCCTGTGTGAATTTGCCATTTGCTTCAATTATGCTGTCCTTACACTCATGAGACTGAAAAATGTGTAGATTCATAGATTCATAGATTCTAGTGTCAGAAGGGACCAATGTGATCATCTAGTCCGACCCCCTGCACAAAGCAGGCCACAGAACCCTACCCATCTACTTCTATTACAAACCCCTAACCTATGCTTGAGTTATTGAAGTCTTCAAATTGTGGTCTGAAGACCTCAAGCTGCAGAGAATACACCAGCTTAAATAATTCCTCTCCCTCCCTAATATTAATCCCTCTGATATATTTATAAAGAGCAAGCATATCCCCCCTCAGCCTTCTTTTGGCTAGACTAAACAAGCCAAGCTCTTTGAGTCTCCTTTCATATGACAGGTTTTCCATTCCTCTGATCATTCTAGCAGCCTGTCTCTGAACCTGTTCCAGTTTGAATTCATCCTTCTTAAACATGGGAGACCAGAACTGCACACAGTATTCCAGGTGGGGTCTCACCAGCGCTTTATATAACGGTACTAACACCTCCTTATCTTTGCTGGAAATACCTCACCTAATGCATCCTAAAACCACATTAGCTTTTTTAACGGCCATATCACATTGGCGGCTCATAGTCATCCTGTGATCTACCAATACCCCAAGGTCCTTCTCCTCCTCTGTTGCTTCCAATTGATGCGTTCCCAATCTATATCTAAAGTTCTTATTATTAATCCCTAAGTGCATGACCTTGCGCTTTTCACTATTAAATTTCATCCTATTACTATTACTCCAGTTTACAAGGTCGTCCAGATCTTCCTGTATGATATCCTGGTCCTTCTCCATGTTAGCAATACCCCCCAACTTCGTGTCATCCGCGAACTTTATTAGCACATTCCCGCTTTTTGTGCCAAGGTCGGTAATAAAAAGGTTAAATAAGATTGGTCCCAGAACCCAGACGCCAATTCCTTTAGCCAGCTGGCTATGGCCTGGACAATACTTGAAGTTAAACTTCTTGAATGTAAAACTTCTTGAAGAAATAATTAAATCAGTATTAGTAGTAGCCTGTGTAGAGAGCGTCTGTAGAGAGCGTCTGCCTTGTAATTCATTACCACCAGCCCAACTCTAATTTACATATGTGCATCGCACCCCTACTGTAGTGCCAGAGAGGCAACAGATCATTTATATAAATTAAAATCAACAGGGGCCTGAGTACTGAGCCTAGTGGAATATCCTCTATGCAAGTGGAAATTTTAGAGACTGAGGGATTAATTTTAGCTGCTTAGCTTCTTTCATCAAGGTAAGCTTTAAATCAATTAATTATAATTTGTGAAATATTAAAAGCCAGAAAGCTTTTGAGTGAAGATATTGTGTTTCTGCACTGTCAAAGTGAAAGCTTCTTCAAGTTTTCAAGTACAGCAGCAAGAGGTCCAGTTTTCTCAGTGTTAATAAGCTTTTTGTTTTCAGCCCCATTAAAAATGAGTCCCCCCTCCCCAAATGACAAGAATTAAGGGAAACAGCATTTAGGAAAGAGTCAATTTATTGATTAGAAATATCCTCACGAATACCTTTCCAGTGCTTAGAACTGTACTTATTGGCCCCCACATGCAGGCGTGTTTACATACTCTAATTCTGTTATAGTATTTCATCTTCTCCCTTAGGGGGGATATTGAGAAAGCTCATTCCATCCATGTTTAGGTAGATTTGCACACGGGGCTTGTTTCTCACAGCTATGATTTACTCCAGCTAAGAATCAGGCCTAAAGCCTTCATAGCTATCAGTGGTAGAAATGTTCTGAGAGTCTTAATGCACATAATTTGATGGAACCTAGTTAATTCCAAAATCCAAGTGGACTAAGTGACTTTTTCAAGGTCATTTGGCAAATCAGCAGCAGAGTCCCCAAGGCCTCTTACTGTAAAAAGTAGATAACACAAATTCATATTAAAATTGAGGAACAATGAAAAATATATTTTTAATGAATGAACGTATAACACAGCACTTATTATTGTCTCTGTAGCTATCAGTACACCTTCATTAGCCTCCTAACTGACCACATTATCCTTTCACGTGTCCTCTCCTTCTTTAACACCCCCCTATGTTTTTGTCCCTTCCTGTTTATTCTCATCTTATTTTAGATTGTAAACTCTCGTGCAGGGAATCTGTCTTTATCAACTTTCTGACATTCTGTGCACATCTATTGCGCTATATGGGTAATATATAATATATGTCTTTGTAAATCTAAAGTAAATGATGTTCTGAGAACCTTGCTTTGCAGACTGAACATTTTCAGTTGCCTGAAGCTATCAAGCAGCATTTATTTAGAGAATAATCAAATCAGTGCGATCAACAGACAATGCTAAATAGCCTCTGACCTCTCATGGAGAACTCTTTTGTTTCAAAACATTTCTGCCAATGTAGCTTCCATTTTCTGCACTTTCTGATTCTATGGATATCGGCATGAACACAGATTACTTTCCTCAGGAGCTCATCTGTTCCTGCTGCTTATTACTCACTTGAAGTCATAATCCTTTTTTTGTGACTGTAATCATCTCCACAGAAACTAATTGTGATGTCACAGACAAAGGATTGTGACTTTAGAGGCAGAAGAATCAGCTGGAGCAGGTGACCTCTAAAACACAAGCAAGCGATTTTCATGAAACTGTTTCTGCAAATATTTTTTTAAAGGTAAATGCAGATAAAAAATGAGAGGAGCAGGATCTTCTTAGAGAAGAAAATGTTTAAGTTTTACATGAGGTATTAGCATGCCCTTTAAGAAGTAAGTTGAAACAATTTTCTGGGTGATTATATCAAGAGGAGAATATATTCAGTATCAATGAATTATTGAGATTGATTTTTAATTTCTCATTTGATTAAATCACAAATAAAACTACTGATGCAATCAGTAATTTCTCTATCTTTTCACATAAAACTGGAATCAGGTAACAATTCATTTCCTTTGTAGCTGACTTTTCCACTGAACGCAGTTTGTGAAGTGGGTCAGATATTTATATGTAAAAACTTCTGTCTTTTCTCTTTCTTTCTGTATATATCAGACTGATCACGGAGCTTACATTTGATAGCTTTATTAGGAATGTTTGAGAGAATGTAGTGCCTATGAAAGACCTTGGTTTGATAGTCCTAAAGAATCATTTAACTTTTCATCCATAGAATAGTCAAGGCTACTACTATGCATGCTTCCTTAGGTTGCCTGGAATTTCTTCCTCCTTCTCAATTCAATCCTGAGGATGCATTAAGCTTAAATGTTCCTCAGGCTTACCCTATAGTGATGACAGTTTATGTAACTCACATCTGATTAGTGGCCTAAAATACAGAGGGAGCTTTTCAAAGGCACAAAGAGCGTTAAGGTGCACAATTTCCATTTAAAGTCAATAGATTACAATTGCATTACTACTGTGCTTGTGGCATTAATGCAAAGTTTGTTTTCAAAGGATAAGTCATTCCAAATTTGTAGTGCATTCATTCCGAGTATCTCTCCTCAGACTGAAGCTACTCTGGTGTTTTTAGTGATGTGATACCAGTCCACCAGAAAGCTGAATGAAACCGCACACTCGCTCCATAGAAACCATCTGTGATGGAAGTAACTAACAAGAGATGCTGTTCTGTTTTTTGTGTACTGCATCTTTAAATGTGGAGAGGTTCTCTCTATTTTTATAAACATTAAGTACATAATTAATACCCAGACCCCCAAGCTGTGTCCCTTTGGCCAGAGGTTGCTAGCACATAGCTAAATTGGAGTCTCATCTTTACCACAGACTTAATTTGGTCTCCTCCCAAGGCAGACACACCAGGACTGTTTTATCCCTATCAACAAGTTTAGCAAACTCTCTTTCTCTGGAATCTCCTCCATCCCCGTGGCATTGGTCTCAGGTTGGTTCTCTTCCTGTGTGTGTCAAAAATTCTAACAAGGCATCTGAACCAGAAGAAACAGCCCTTTGTAACAGTCTTAGCTCTTTCCACAGCTGATTCCACCTTGCCATTACTCTGCAAGGATGCTGGGAAAAGGAATGGTGGTCAAATTCCCATTTGTATGCAAATTCCTTGAATTCTTCCAAGGCAAACTGGAGTCCATTATCAGTGAATACAGTGTCCAGAATGGCATCTCTCACAAAGTGGGCCTTCAGCTTGCCAATCAGGCAAGGCATCGACCTCCCAAAATATGAACAGTAACCAAGTACTGCTTTTCCTTGATGGTAAATAAGTCCGCTTCCATTTTTTCTCATGGTCGGGTGGACAGCTCATGTGATAACAGTTTCTTTCTGTTGGCGGTTAGCACATGACCAGCAGGTACCAAGTACTGGAGTTGTGTGCTTATCCTCAGCCAGCGAACAGTCTTAAGCCCATCTAAGACAGCTGTCAATGCCCAGGTGTAAGGTACATATTTTTCTGAATGACATTCTTATGTAATGAGGCCAGGACAACAGCTCTCTGTCCTCAAAATATGATTCCATTCTGCAAACTCAGCTCATCTTTAATTTGAAAATATGGTTCTGCTCATACCAATACATGGCTTCTGTCTTCTGGCCATCCTGCTAGTGTCACTCTGTTGACTGCCTGAAGTTGGATGTCTTTTTTTGGAGCCTTTTTATTTCCATCAGCTTCGCTACTGAAACTAAGACTGAATCCATTAATGTGTTGCACTATACTCTGATCCCCCTCCCTCAGCTCACTGATCTGGATATCTATGCCCTGCTCAAGGGGTCTGCTAGCACCAGTAATCATCATGGACAATATCTGATCTCTAGCTGGTAGCGCTCAAAGTGCATCATCATCCACTGCAATCTCTTTGGAGCACAAAGAAGAGGTTTTGCCATGATTGTCTCCAGGGGTATGTTGCTGATGGAGCTACTATTGGGTGGCCATAGGTGTACCGATGTACTTTCCCCACTCCAAATATAACAACCAGAAGCTTTTGTCTATTTGGGCATACTCTTATTGACTCTGACAGGGCTCTGCTGGTATAAGTGACTGGCTGCTCCTGCAAAAGAATAGCTACACCCAGTCCTTTCTCTGATGAATCAAACTGGAGTCAGTGCCTCTCCTGGCTGGTAGTACTTCTGGAAAATGGCATCCTTTATCATTTGTTTCAGCATGTCAAATTATTACTGTTGGGGACCCACCCAGTCCCAATCAATGTCCTGCCTCCTGAGCTGAAGTATAGGTTTTGCTACTGCAGCCAGGAGTGGACATTTGTCATTCATATGAAGTGTTCTACCCCTTTCACATCCACTGGAGCCAGCATACCTGAATGCCTTAATCCTGTTGTGATCTGCCTTCAGTTGCTTTGCTGTGATCAGGTGTTTAATGAATGACATCTCATCTTGTCTGACACACATTTGATTCTGGTTTGAGTTTTCTGTTCTCATCCCTGCATTGTTGCAAGCTTTTCCTAACTTGTAGTTTTCTGTCATGGTCTGGCAGCTTCTAAAACATTGCTTCCTTTATCTACAATGAGGATATCATCTGCAATTATTTTTACCCTAGGCAGTCCTTCCAGCCCTTGGCTGAGACTTCTCTGAAATACCTCTGGTGTTGGGTTAATGCCCATTGGCATGTGCAGCCATCTGTAGTAACCAAATGGTGTTGCAAAGACTGTCAGCATGCTGGACTCTTTATCCAGGCTTATGTGCCAAAACCTATTCCTCACATCACAGACAATAAAGATTCTGACTTTGGAAAGTTCTTGCAAGTTGTCATCAGTTGCGGTCAGTGAATAGTAGCATCTTTTCAATGCCTGATTCAGTAGTGTTGGGTCTATGTAAATGCATTATTTTCCTGATGGATTCTTTATCATCACCATGCTGCCTACACAAGCTGTACAGGTGTTATGATATATCTGCTCTGCAGACTTTCAGGAGCCTTGTGTATTGGTTTACATAGTGACACTGGAATTTTCCTTCATGGTAAGCACACAAATTCCATTGTTATTTATTATTATTTATTATAACTTCCAGTCACACTTTTCTTCAGGACACCCATCATCTTTGAAAATATCTCCCTATGCTTTTAAAATTATCTTCATTGCCCATGGGACTCTTCCCTTTGCTTCTTGAGCTGCAGCTTCACCCTGATCAGATCCATGGCTTGGATGGCCAGACTCCCCAAGAGGAGTATGTGGTGCTTACCACCCACCACCACAAACTTCAGTTGGTGCAATCCATTATTTTTCAGGCTAGTTAATTTGAGGTCAGATTTTCCTACAAGCTGCCTTATGCTCTCATGATACATTATTAAATGTCACCTGCTATTTGCAATGAGTGTGTTAGAGTCCAGTTCACACTGAGAAATCACACTATAGGAGGTCTCTCTATCCCACTGAAAATCCCCAGGGCATTTTCCTGTTTGCATTGTTACGTGCACGGAGGTTGGTATTTTCCTCTGTTGCTTTTCTGTCCTGAGAGCCTAAACCTGACACCGTCTCAGAAAGTCAAGATGCCAGTCTTATGTGCTTTCCTTGTCTTGTTCAATTCTGACTTAATCTTTTTGGGAACTTCCTCTGCTCTTGAATTCACCACTAAACTGTTTCAACTTGCCATATTCCTTGCAATGCTGGCCTCGTATGGAACATCTCTCCTTTATCTGGTCATGCTGTCTTCCACAGTAAATGTATCACGCTGTGGATTTGAAACCCTGGCCATCTGCTTTCCTTTGCTGTTGTCTCCCTGCATGTACTTCTGTGTGTGCTGTCCCTCCTAGGGCTTTCATCCTCTCTCAAAGCTTACACTGCATGCCCCATGTCTAAGCACATGTGTAACATGAGATTGTCTTCCCAGGGCAACTACTCCAGCAGGTGGTGATCCCACCAACTATCTTCCCAAATCAGGGCATTCATCAAGTCCCCAAAATTTCTTGTAGAAACCAGTGTGTGTAAAGCAACAACATAGGGGCCTGTCCCCTTCCTTTCAAACTAATCTCTGGTGAAATACCTGTGTTGCTCCATTTCATTCTGCTTCTGGGAGCAACAGGACCACAGAGCTTCTAGGACTGTTGAGAAGCTTGAGGCAGTGGTGAGCATCACGGTGGTGCAGATCTCTCTGCCTTGCTCCTCTGTACGGTACAGTAATAGTTTTACTTTCCTGTTGTTGTTGGGATCATGGATGACCCCATTTGTATATAGCTCAAACTCCTCCTTCCACTAGGTCCATTACTGGGCTAGGTTTGTGTCTGGAAAAACCGGTGCTCTGGGGAGAGGGGCTTCTGACTGAGTTCCATTGCTCACCCTGCCAGTTGCTGCACTTTAGAAAACTTACAGCTCAGATGCTGCCATCATGTTTCACTTACAGTTAATGAAGCTGAATGCAGGATAGATTGATAAAGTGAAACTATATTAAACCCTGTGGCTGCTCTGTCTATGTAGCTGAGTTCCTTCCAACCCAATACCTCACATGCCACTGGCATCCCATCTAGGATGACCAAATGTCCCGATTTTATAGGGACAATCCTGATTTTGGGGTCTTTTTCTTATATAGGTTCCTATTACTCCCCACTCCCATCCCGATTTTTTACACTTGCTGTCTGGTCATCCTAAGCCCATCAATAACAATCCTCTGGAGAACATTGGCCCTCTGACCACAATTCCATTGATCATAATACACTGAGAACACCTAATTCTGAAGGCATCATTATCTTGTGGATAGGACACTGACCTGAGTGTCAAGAAATCAGGATCTACTCCTGGCTTCTCCACTGACCTACTGTGTGACTTTGGGCAAATCACTTCACTTTTCTGTGTCTCAGTTTCCCTATCCATAAAATTGGGATAATCAATGATACTTTCCTTCCTTTGTGAAGGGATGTGAGATCTATGGATGAAACATGAAATAAAACATAATGATGAGTGTAAAAAGTTACCCAATTTGCATGTGTTCTTGTAGTAACCGCTTTTGCAAATGGAATTTGCAATTCAACTGTGCAACTATATACTTTGTGTATGCAATTACAGTCACTACCCTTCCAAATTCGGTGTGTATTATACATGTAATTGTGTACTCTTAATTTTGAAAACTGTGTCTGATCTATACACAGATATATATGTAACAAGATGCATTCAGTGCCCAGCAGTATAGGTCTGAACCTGGACATATTACATATATATATATATAGCTATAGCTATATAGGGAAGGAAGGGGTAGATTTTAAATATACATTTTACAATAGACATTACAATTTGGAGAACCTGTATCGGTTTATCAATGTAAGTTTGTTTTCCCTGACTGCACTATAAAAAGTGCTAGAGAGCAGATTACATGATGATTTAAAAGCAATTAAAAAACCTGCTCTGTATCTCACAGGGACTGTAAATGGCAGATGACAGAGTTTTTTTCTACAGTACGATAGACACTCATAAAACTTATGTATCTTAATGGCACAAAAATTAAAAACAGCCGTAATGCAGCTTAAATGTGTAAATGTATTTTTTTATTAATGTTTTAATTTTTCCTTTAACAATCCTGCAATTGGTGGATAGTAAAACTTTCCCAGCATTTCTCCTGGCCTTTATGAGTTCTAACATTACTGCTAACAAAAAATCTGTTTCCATTTTAATCTCATTAATTATGATTATTCCAGGGCAGAACACAGTAGACATAATGCTCACTGATATCATAGCAGAAGAGTTAAATAAGACTGCATTTAATAACATCATCTGAAGCAAAACTAAATCTCTTTAAAATTCTCATAATATTTTCCCTTGAGCATAAAAATAGGGTGGTAAAGTCTCTCTTACGTACATAGTAAACTTTGTATGTGAAAGCTAGTTAAACAAATTGAAGAATGCAAGAAGTGAACAAAAATAATTACAGTTTAGGTCCCAAACTTGCATATGTTAAAGCATGTGCTTAACTTTTCTGATTTGAGTAGTGCCGTTCAATTCAACAACACTATTCACAGAATACTTACACATGTGTACATGTAAAACTGGCCACAATCTATTGAATTTTGCTTATATTTTTCTTAAAAGTTTGACCAAAAAGAAGAAAACTTTTGGCGCAGACTTTTCCAAGAAAAAACTCCTCTCTTTTTTTTTCAACTAGCTATATAGCTGAAAAAAATATATAGTCAACATTTCAAATTTGACTTAAAAATGGGATGAATTTTCATGAAAGTTTTCATGAAGTTTTTTACCAGACTTTTGACCAGACACATTTAAATATTTGCCGGGTTGGGACCTTAGTCATTACAAGTTAGAATGTTTATAATTCCCTCTGGCTCACTTATAGAAAAAATACTCTAAAGTTACATCATATTTAAATAATTCATCAAATGGTTTTCCAAAATGAATATCAGCAGATGTGATATAAAACGTTGCTTCAAAACACACAGGATTCCATAAACAAACTGCTTTAAGTATGTCTCAGCAGAAACTAATTGGGGAAGAATCACACAAAAAATGTCTTTTGTAATGGTTTTGAGGTCTCCTTTTATTAACACTTTATTATTATTATTATTATTATTGTTGTTGTTATTAAAGATATACTACATATTTACTAGCACATTATGAATTATCACAAATAATTAAGACAGACTGCACTTGTCAAAGTAAATGAAGAAAACACATTCTGTGATGCATTATCCTTGCTTTTCTGGTTTGTTTGCTTACAGGCTAATTCACAAATTCAGTAATTGGTCTCATAGCCATTAGTGTGATTCAGGGAGGTTCTGCTGTGTTAAGAAGATGTTAAACTCACTTGTAACAAGCTATAAACATATCTTCTACTACTGTATTTCTTTTTTTCTTGTTTAGTTATTTCTAAACTTATTTTAAGTTGTTGGGGATGCCTGCGCACTTATACTTTGCTGATCAATGTGCTATGGGATGCTTTTTCTTTTTTTCCTTTCTTAAGCCAATTAACTGGAAGCCTTTGCACTGTTGATGTTTACTTCTCTGTTTAATTTTTAGTTTCTAAATTCCTAGGTGGGTTTTTTGACACTTAACTACAGCTCATTCTTTTGCAGTCCAGTCCAAGGTTCATTGATGTCAATGGGAGTCCTTCCTTTCACTTCAATCGGCTTTGGATTAGGCCTTTAATGATCACTATTTTTTAGTGTGTGTTCTAGGTTTGTTCATCAGGAATAAGAGTTTGCTACAGCTGAAGTTTCTAGGACTTCTCAGATTAGAGCATTAATACTGCCCTAGCAATCACACCCTATAATAAGATGCACAATGGTGCAAGAATTTAAGTGGTGAACACTGGAATTGAAATGAGTACATTGTATTTTAATTGTGTAAAAAGAGAAAAGCTTACGGTTCCGTACTGTTCATGCTAACTGATGATCTCTGGCATGTAAATAATCATCAATTTCATGTGACTTTCCCATCCAGGTTGAAAGTAAGGAATGCATTAATCTAACCTGTTGCTGTAAGTTGTCAGACAATGTCAAAATACATGTTAATTTGAACAAGAGAAGGCAATTTTATATCAATACTTGGGAACAGCAATATTTGTCTCAGAGCTGAATCCAATACTTTAGTGTCTCTAGGAAGGGTCCTCAAAATGAAGCTGCTTGCTACTCCAGGGATTTGTTGCAGAGTTTTACTGTGAAATGGAACAGTTTTACAATTTTCATAATGCAACATTTCTGTCAACAATATGCACATTTTTCAAATATCTTGAGTTTCAGTGACTTCTGCAATTTTTTTTACAATATTTCCTATTGAGTTAGTTTTGCTTCTGGTGCTCTTTTCTCCACTATCTCCACTCCAGGGGTTGCACCTGCACTCATTAGTGCAGCTCAGCCAAACTTCCTCAGACAATTAAGACTACAATTGTGAATACTATCTCCAGCTTGACTGAACATGGCATCTGGTGAGGACCCTGAGGCTAATGACTCAACTCTTAAAAAATATTCCATACTGTAGGACCTTGAGTGACTGAGTTGTGAAAAAACCTCCATTTGAATGTGACCATCTGCACCATGAACACATGCTGCTGCATTTGAGTCAATGCATACTGACTCAGAACTCCTTTTTCCATACCAGGACCACCTCTGTGACCCCCTCCCCACCCCATCTAGCAGGAACTAGTTGTGTCCCCCTCCTCTACTTTGCAATGTGGGAAGGGCAGGATGGTCACAATTCCGTTACACCTATTCATGACCTTTAGGTCGAAGAGCTCTGACCAACACTATATCCTGCAACAACTATCTTTACCTTGAAGTCTTCCATCCTACTGTTGAGGTTGAACTATGCTTAACATATGCTCTGAGGAGCACACAGTCCAAGGTGATATTCTACTTTTTTTAATCCAAGATGGAGATTTTATTTCTTAGTTTAAACACTTAGGTACCAAAGGATACCTGAGCTACACTTTCATTTGTTATCTCAGATATCATGGTATGGTGACTGGATAGATGTTAATATTTTAATGGCAGCCACTATAGTATAGCTATATTTCCAAACATTCAAAACAAGCCAAAAATTAAAAAAAAGATTATTATAACTTTTAAATTTAGAATCCAGTAGATTCTTGTCTCGCTTGTAGTGTGTTCCACTTTCATTATTTTTGCTTCTAAGAACCACTGACAAAAGTTTCCCCTAAGAAAGCAAGAACATAAGAACGGCCATATTAGGTCAATACAATGGTTCATCTACCCCAGTATCCTGTCTTCCGACAATGGTCAATGCCAGGTGTCCCAAAAGTACTGAACTAAACAAATAATCATCAAGTGATCCATCGCCTATTGCCTATTCCCAGCTTCTGGCACACAGAGGCTAGGGACACTTCAGAGCATGGTTTTGCATTCCTGCCCATCCTGGCTAATAGCAATTGATGAACCTATCATCCATAAACTTATCTAATTCTTTTTTTAACCCTGTTATAGTCTTGACCTTCACAACCTCCTCTGGCAAAGAGTTCCACAGGTTGACTGGGCGTTGTGTGAAGAAATACTTCCTTTTGTTTGTTTTAAATCTTCTGCCTTCATTTGGTGACCCGTACATCTCGTGTTATGAGAAGGAGTAAATTTATAAAAATAAATCTTTATTTATTTTTTCCACTCCAGTCATAATTTTATAGACCTCAATCATATCCCCACTTATTTGTGTCTTTTCCAAGCTGAAAAGTCCCAGTTTTATTAATCTCTCCTCATATGGAAGCTGTTCCATACCTCTAATCATTTTTTGCCCTTTTCTGTACATTTTCAAATTCCAATATATATTTCTGAGATGAGCGACCATATCTGCATACAATATTCAAAATGTGGGTGTAGCATGGATTTATACAGAGGCAATAGGGTACTTTCTGTCTTATTGTCTGTTCCTTTTCTAATGATTCCCAACATTCTGTTAGATTTTTTGACTGCTGCTGTACAATTAGAGGATGTTTTCAGAGAACTATCCATAATTGTCCAAGATCTTTCTTGAGAGGTAACAGATAATTTAGACCCCATCATTTTATGTGTATAGTTGGGGTTATATTTTCCAATGTGCATTACTTTGAATTTATCAACATTGAATTTCATCTGCCATTTTGTTGCCCAGTTATCCAATTTTGTGAGATTTCTTTGTAACTCTTCACAGTCTGCTTTGAACTCAACTACCTTGAGTAGTTTTGTATCATCTGCAAATGTTGCCACCTCACTGTTTACCTCTTTTTCCAGATCATTTGTGCATGTGTTGAACAGCACTGGTCTTGGTACAGACCCTTGAGGGACACCACTACTTACCTCTTTCCATTCTGAAAACTGACCATTTATTCCTACCCTTTGTTTCCTATATTTTAACCAGTTACTGATCCAAGGACATGTTCTGTTTTCATTGTCAAAGTGTAGAGTCTAGAGGTTTGATTCCTTATACACCAAAATTTCCACTGATGTCTGTGGGAGTTTTGTATGAGAGAGAGGAATGCATTATAAACCCCATAGAGATCATTCTAAATTATTTGCCTTGAAAATTAACCTTTAAGTAAGGTTGTTTAAAGATTTTTTCCCCTTTACTTGGAACACAAGCCCATTATTCCTTTGCACAGATGCTTTGTGGCTTATAGATCATTAGTTATATTATTAACAACATTACATTGAATGATTTCTTATGCCAATAAAAGTATTAAGAAGTGCATTAGGATAAAGTTTTTTCCCCAAAGTTCTCCTACAATCTTGAAACAGTAATAACCCAATGCCTTCTCATCTGTTATATTTCAGACTCCTTGGCTACATACTCTAATTTATGAGTTTTGTGAACAAGAGCACAGTAAATGGAACTAGTGTATACATTCATTTTTCTCTTTTGACATATGAAATACAACCAGGGTCATACTAATTAATCAAATATTTAAGCACACTGGGCAAGTTCTTTTTTTTTTCTTTTTCTGAATGTTTTCACTTCCTCCTCCTACTGCCTATGCCTGATGTTTATTGCATTGACAACATGATGTGGAATTTACATTTTCAAAGTCACTTTAACCTGATTAGAAAGTCATATTAGTCAGCGTCCACCCTGCATTACCAAGATAAAAGTCAACAAAGAGACTGACTCAGGAACTCTAAGGTCCCTACAAAGTCCAGTCTGATAAAGCTGATGTCTCCTTAGTGATTTCAAGAAAGGGGATACAGAGGAATGAATAGTGCATCTTTGTTAGTTGTACTTATCAATCTGTCTTGCCAAATAAAGCAAGGTGTTGCATGTTATAGTAGTTTGAATGTTTGAATGGCCTCTACAGTCCATGTAAAATATATCACATTATCTAACCTCATGGTAACTCTTGGGATAACCTCTAAGACCTTAACTACTCAGGAGTACATTGGCTTCTGAGACTTTATCCACTTGGTTTCCAAGAACTCAGTTCAAATCCAAAACTTGTCACAGAGGTTTCTTTATTGGCATGCAGTCAAACTATACTTGACTTGCTCAAGCTCAAATATAGGGGGTGGGTACATCATGAATGTATATAATCATACATCCAATGTACATAATCATGAATCAGTTTATATACACACTTACACTTAATACTATTGGTTAATACATCATATCATGCACTTTATGACTGGTCTAATTTTTGTAGCCAATCCCCATCTAGATCATAAGCTATTCACTATATGCTAAACTACAGCTGTAAGCTCTCTCTTTTCTATTAGTTATGTCTTTTACATGTTTACAAAGCTACAATGATACTATGAATTCATGCTTTGTTCATTGTTTCAAGTCCTTGCTCAAAATGAACCTACAGTAACTAAGGAGAATGGACATAGTATTTTTTCTTAAACCAAAGAGGGAAGAAGGTGATTCTCACCACTGTTGGTATTTATGTGTCAAGGAACAAGCCTAATAGGACATTCAATTTATGAGCTATCTTGATAAATGGAGGGTAGAGTCTTCAATAAAGAATAAGGTTAGCATGCTCAGACTGTTTTTCTCTTTCTGCCAGGATCACCTCTGTCAATTCTAGGCTGACCTTGAGCCATATGCTTTTCATTCATTTCTCAAAGGTCCTGTGACATCTGTGCGACAGTGTTAATGGCTAAAAGACAAAGCTATTGTTCTCATCATATTTGTATCATTGGAGCCCATGTCACGTCTTGTAAAGATACCCTCTCTTCTTGATGAGGAATTTGGTACAACCAAAGTGGAGACATAACCTGGGGAATCCACCCTGTTCTATGCAAAATCAGTGCATGCTGGGGCAGGACACCTTGAGAATTCAGTTAGTCTCAGGCAGAACTCCAACAGAGGCAGATATATTAGGTACGGCTGCTTAATTTTTTACCCACTACTATGGGTTAATCAATTTAAATTCCCAATAAAATGGAACACAGCACCTATCACAGCTAAGAAAAAAATTAGCTATTTAGTAAGCCATTGAATATTGCACAATTTCTTAATGTGTAACAATTACAGGAAAACTCATTCCAAATAACAGTGCTAATGTACTGAACATTTACTGTTCAATAGTCCTAGAAGTTTCTCATTTCTCATTTTTGTCTCTTCTTCTAGAGGTAAAACTTACCAAAAAAAAAAAAAAAGCCATCCTGCTACTTCAGCGAGTAGTGATACATTTACTTAATATTTAAATCAGTGGAAAGATTTAAAATAAGTGATCACATACAATGCTTTTTTTTTGTTCCAGTTTTACAAAATTCTTCTCTTTCTTCCATCCCCCCCACCAATCTCATTCAAAAATACAAACAGCGGAATGCTTCTTAACTCCTGATCAAGTGTACTAAGTCCTGATCAAGTGTACATGCACACATTTTTCACTTTGATTTTCATGAAATCCATGCAGATTTCAGAGTATGATTCTCAAAATGAGCACAGTGCGGGTTTTTCCCCCCTTGAAGTCTTGATCTCCAGCATGTTATGCATTGTAGCTCCAATCATAAGATATGCAAATGTTTATGTTCCAGAAGCATGTGTTAATCCAGAGAACACTAAGTTGTAGGTTTTCATCCACACTTCAGTGTAGAGTCATACCACCTATAGAAAAGCACCACGCAGCAGCTGTCAGAGAGGTGTTAACTCTGATGATGATGCTCCTTATCCTTGGGGGTAGGGATGGGTAGTCTGCTCCATTTTAATTATGTTGGCTAGTGCTGAAGCACAGCCATTGCCTGCCTACTCACTGCTTCTCCCCAAAATACCCAATAAATGCCTGATAAACCTGTTACAGAATGCTTTATACCTTTTTATATGTAAACATAGTAGGTAGTGCTCAATAATATATACCATAGGCCCTGGATTTTGGAGGAGCAATAGAACTTGCTGTGTGAACTTTTCACCTATGAAGCTCCTTGCTTCAGCTCTTAACAAAACCAAAATATCCCTTAAATTTGGGAAGGTGCAGGCCTGGGCCTTATTTCTAAATTGGGCTTAACCCAAACTCCAGATCTTTACTTTAGACTTTGAGACTGTTCCTATCCTGGTATGTTACATTGACCTTGTTAGAAACATTTTAATGAAGGCAATTCTTTAGAAAAATCAATTGCTTTGCTTTGTGTGTGCAGGTTTTTTCATATCTCTAAGTGCTACTTAATTTGAAAATGTTCAGGGCTCATTTTATATCAAGTGGTCAGAGAAAAAACTTTTCTAATCCACACTGAATGGACATCTGAATTTAAGTGGTAACTTGCTTTCCATAGAACAATTCCTACCAGGTATTAATAGCTTAAAGGCCAGATTGCTTAGAAGATAGCCAATGTGTGCACATATGAACACACAGTTATATGAACTAAAGTTAGACTTTTTTAAATGAGCAGGTCCAGATAACATGCATCAAAAGAGTTTTAATAGAGCTAGCCGAGGTTCTCCCTAGACAATTAATGTTGATTTTCCAATAAATCTTGGAGCACTGGGGAAGTTCCAGTAGACTGGAAGAAAACAAATTTTGTGCCAATTTTTTAATAAGAGTAAATGGGATGTAAATGTAATTGTAGGTCTGGTCAGCCTGACAAGATAATGAAGCAACTGATACAGGAATCCATTAGGAATTAATGCTAATCAACATTAGCATTAATTCCTATTTATGGAAAATAGATCCTGTCAAACTAAACTTTTTTTTAAAAAAGTGAAATTACAAGTGTGGTTGATAAAAGGTAAGTGTTGATATAATACACTTTGACTTGGTAGTACACAGCATTTTGATTAAAATGATAGAATGCTGTAGAATTAGAGTGGCACACATTAAATGGTTAAAAAACTGGCCAACTGTTAGGACTCAAAATGTAATTGTAAGCAGGGAATCATCATTTAGTGAGTGTTTCTTGGCCCTACTCTCTAAAGTTTTTATCAGTAATCTGGAAGAAACCAAATAATCACTGACAGAGTTTTCAGATGACACAAAATTGGGGGAGTGGTAAACAATGAGAAGGGCAGGTCACTGATTTTGGACAATCTGGATCACTTGGTAAATGGCAGAAGCAAACAATCAATATTTTAATCAGGCCAAATGCAAATGTATATATCTAACAACAGAGAACATAAGCCATACTTTACAGGAAGGTGGACTCTATCCTGAGAAGCAGTTAACTCAGAAAGATTTAGGGGTCATGGTAGATAATCAGCTGAACAGAAGCTCCCACTGTGGTACTGTGGTCAAAAGAATTAATGGAATCCTGGATGCATAAGTAGGGGAACCTTGAGTAGGAGTAGAACGGCAATTTTACTTCTTTATTTGGCATTGGTGCAAACGCTGCTGGAATACTGTGTCCAGTTCTGGTGCTCACAATTCAAAAGGATATTGATAAATTTGAGAAGGTTCAGAGAACAACCGGGAGAATGACTGAAGGATTAGAAAACATGTATAGTGATTGAGCTTCTTGAGTCTATTTACTTAGTGTAACAAAGACAAGAGTAAGAGGTGACTTGATTACAATCTATAATATCTACGTGGGGAACAAATGTTTAATAATGGGCTCTTCAATCTAGCAGATAAAAATATAACATGATTCAATGGCTGGAATATGAATCTAGACAAATTCAGACTGGAAATAAAGTGTACATTTTTAACTGTGTAAAAGCAGCAAAGAGTCCTGTGGCACCTTATAGACTAACAGACGTTTTAGAATATGAGCTTTCATGGGGGAATACCCACTTCGTCGGATGCTGCTTTTACAGATCCAGACTAACACGGCTACCCCTCTGATTTTTAACTGTGAGATTCATTAACAATTGGAACAATTTACCAAGTGTCATGGTGGACTATCCATCAGCAATTTTTAAATCAAGATTGGATGTTTTTCTAAGTGATCTCCTCTAGGAATTATTTTGGAGAAGTTCTATGGCCGGTGTTATACAGGAGGTCAGACTAGATGCTCACAATGGTCCCTCCTGGCCTTGAAATCTATGAAAATTATGAACAAGGTTGAGTCCACCAAGTTAGAAAGATGGAGATTGTACAGTAAGAAGAACATCCTGCCTTTCACTGCTAGTTTGATGTATTTACCTGTCTATTTTAGAATGAAATTTGCTCTCATTGGAGTGATGCTGCCAACTCCCCAAAGATTTCTTGATAACTTTATTCTATGGTGAAAGTGCCATATGGAAACATACCCAGTAAGCAAAGTGCTGCAGTACTGAAAGAACAAACAAACAAACAAACAACCACTCATGATGAGACAAAGCATATGTAAAACTGGGAACATGGGATAACTGAAGAGAAGTAGCCAGTTTTGCTAGGTGATTGTGCAGGAGTGGGAGGAGATGAATCTCCCTTCCAAACTTTCATTGTCTTTTGCTTTCTGATGGTTAGTTGTCAGACTGTGTAGATGAGCGGACTCACCCCTGCGGTGCCTCCTGCTGGTTGTCCTTGAAAATTAGCTCACTGCCAGCCCGGAGCGCCCTCTGCAGGCCAGTGATCTGCCTGTCCTCTGGCCCCAAGTCCCTCCCTGGACTCTGGTGCCTCTTTTAACTGGGGTGCTGCCCCTGGCAGTAACCCCTCAGTCTTAGGGTCTCCCCTTCCCAGGGAACCCCACCCACTATTCCCACCTCACCTCAGTATAAGGCTACTGCCAGTCATTGTCTAGCCCCACGCCCTGGGGCAGACTGAAGTATGAGCCTACTCATCACTGGCGAGGAGGGTTTGGACCTGCTGCCTTGGCCTACCCCTGGGCTGCCCTCTGCAAGCCCCAGTACCTGTTGACCCAATGCTAGGCCACAGCCTGGGGCTTTCCAGGCAGGAGCTCCCCAGCCCTGCTCCCCTCAGGTACACTGTGTCTAGCTCCCTGCAGCCAGGCCCGTCTCCCTCTACAGCTAGAGACAGACTCCTGGTCTTCTGGCTCACTGCCTCTTACAGGGACCAGCTGGGCCTGACTGAGGCATGACCACAGCTGAGCCTACCTTCCCCTATCAGCCCAGGCTTCTTGACCCAGCCACAGCCCTCTACTGGGCAGTTTTAAGCCCTTCAAGGCAAGAGCAGGGGCCACCCTGCTACAGACTGCTTCTAGAATTTATTTAGCAATATAATTTTGAGGATGTATTCAAGGTTTGCTTCTTGTCATGTCTCTTTACTACGCTGTGTGAGAATATCTAGCATTTTTCCAGTGTTTACAGAGAAATAAAATCCTCTTCTCACAGGACAGAACCTATGGTTCTCTTGGATCGTCTTTGTCTGCATGAACTAGTGCACTTTGACACCAGCCCTGTTTCCAGCAGGGCACAGTCTAAGATATGATTCTCCACAGGGATCCCCACCCTTCCCATGCCTTTTCACGTGCAAATAGATAAGTGTTATTATTGAACATACCATACTTGGGAATGGAAATGGAAAACTATGAGGAGAGTTTCGTGGACAGTCATAGAAAGGATGAAGAGCTATTAGACCTGGGTTTCTCACCTCAGCAACTCATTGTCACCCGATTCAAGCCAGCACCTATTTTTCAGATAGCACTTAACCCCACTGAAGTCAGGGGACTTAAATTTACAACATACACTGAAGTGCTGTCCTGAGCATGGGCCTGAAGTGACTTGGTTCAACTCACTTCTCTACATCTCAGTCTCTACATCATTTGGGGTGAGATTAATATTTACCTGTCTAACATGGGGTTTGAGGTTTAAATCATTAATGTTTATAAAAACACTGAGACTTTTGGATGAAAGGTGCTGTCCAGGATGAAAGGTGCAGTATTTATTACTGTTAACAGAGATTTGAGTTTTAAATGGTGGCATAAGTGAAAAGTGAGCTGGAAGGGGGAGAGATACTGATGGAGGAAGTTGTTTTGACATCAGTCATTTAATCAAGAAATAATCTGATAGCAGCTCTATGTTTTGATTGTCTGCGAACTGCCACTTTTTGTGTAATTAAGAACAATCAATGTGAGTTCCAAATTGTAAGTGCACATTCCATTTGAATTGTGTCAGTCATATTGCTATGTCTATTTCTTTACATTTACAGTAATTTGGCTCTTTCAGCCTAGGATTCTCAGCATTTTGACAGTTAAATGGTTCCCCAATGATGGGTCAGTAGGTGATATTTTGAAGCATATCAGTCTTGATTTAGTGAGTTGTGCAAAGTGAATGCAAAACATTACTGTCTTAAAAAAAATTTCAGAGCAGCCATTACACATAAAACAAAGTGAAGTACTTACATTTCTGAATAGCATTATCAGGAGCTTTAGGGGTTCTTTAATATTCAGTGTGCAGAACTCTAGAGTGTCGAGACATACATTCCAGTTTTCATTTTAAAAATGTGTAAGGTTTCCTAGTTTCTTGAGACCCTGAATTGCACTTCTGCCTCCCAAATATGCTAGATCCACAAATGAAACTTAAACATTAGTCATTGCAATGTTGAATCTAGGAGCCCTGCTGCTTAGTAGAATCCAATGACCTGAGTTAAGTGCCCGAGGTCCCTATGCAATGCATGGTGAGAGTTAGGTATCTAAGAATGGGATCTACTAGAGTCAGCGCACTGAGTGTGGAACAATCATGCCAATAGGAAATGTTGCGGAGAGGCATGTCACCTAACCCTACCCCTCAGAGGGACTTCAGCCCCTAAATCCAAGGCAGAGATAGACATCTCTCTCTGATTGGGATCTGAGAGCCCTCTCCTAGAGTTAGATGCCTAAGTGCTTTCTCACAAAAAACTAAGGAGGTGGTTACGTCCCTTTCACCTAGTGGTTGGAGCACTCAGTATGTGGGATATGCAAGTTCAAATCCCCTCCATCTCCTGAGGGAGCAAGGATTAGAACCTAGGTCTCCAACATGAGTGCTTTAACCACCGGGTTATGAGATATTCTGCATTGTGTCTTTTTCAATTTCCCATTAAAGCTAGAAGCATGAAGTATTTGTATGAAGTATTTTAATCATTGGATCAGAGAGAGTGAGAATGACTGTAGTCCAGTGGCAATAGAGCATACAGCTGAGGTGGTAGACCCAAGTTTGAGTCTCAAGTCTTATGACTAGAGTGAAACAGTTTCAACAGATATTGAAACACACATCTCCTAGCCACTGGCTTGGGCAGTTACATAGAACACCTGGGTTTGAGTCTCTGCTCCACATCAAGCAGAGGGGGTTTTTGAACGTGGGTTTCCTACATCCTGGCTGAGTGCTGTAACTGCTAGGCTAAAGTAGGGAGTGGGGACAGGGTGAGAAGCATAAATGTAACCCACACACCTTCTGAGTGTGGTGTTTTGTCCCATCTAGTGGCATTAAGACCACTTAACAAGAGAGATAATATGAGTCTGCTCTACAGCCTTAGCTAACAGCCGGTTGGCTTTTAGCTCATATGGTAGAGAGGGGATCGGCAACCTTTGGCACGTGGCCAGCAGGTTTGGCTGATCGCAGCTTCCACTGGCTGCGGTTCGCCCCTCCAGGCTATTGGGGGCTGTGAGAAGCGGTGCAGGTCGAGGGATGTGCTGGCTGCTGCTTCCTGCTGCCCCCATTGGCCTGGAGCGGCGAACTGCGGCCAGTGGAAGCTGCGATCACCAAACCTGTGGATGCGGCAGGTAAACCGGCCTGGCTCACCAGAGGGCTTACCTTGGCAGGCTACATGCTAAAGGTTGCCAATCCCTGCGATAGACATTCATGCACTAAGATCCCAAGGTCCCAGGTTTGATCCTGACGACTGGGGTCTGTCAGTGTTACATATTCACGTTCTCCTCTGGCTGTGTTTTGCGGAAGACCCAACCTATCAGTATGCTTAGTAGATACCTACTCAAATGGGCCCCTCAGGTGAGATAGGTGTAATGAGGCTTAGCCTGCTAAGGCTTAGGTATGAACTGAGCATATTCAGACTCAGAAATATATGTGCCTAGGGAATTTAGGTCCTTAAATTGTTAGGTGGCAGCTGAGCAGGGATTTTGACAAGTTAAATTATGGCACTTCAGTATCTAAATCCCATTGTGGCTCTAGCCCAAAAAGCTTTGGATGAGATACCTTCCATCATGTATGAACACTCTCTGTCACTGGTATATAGCAAAGGATTTTTATTCTAAGCAGTTCCCTAGCCAGAAATGGTATGTGAGTATAACATAATATCAGGAATGCTGAGCCAGTTAATTTAAAAAGAAAAAAAAGTTCCTGCACAAAACCCTTCCCTATTTGAGATATGGAGAATTCAGGCTGAATGTCAGAAAGAACTTCCAGATTGTGACAGCTATTATGTTATGAGATTATTCCACAATGGAGGTGATGAAAGCTCTACCACTTGAGAGATTAAAAACTACAGTGAACAACACACTAAGAAATATACTGGAAGGAGCAGTCCTATACTGGCAGGTAAATGGATTAAATGACATGTCTTTTCTATTTCTGACTTCAAAATGTATTTTTCAGAATTGAATACAAAGTAATTCTTTTTGAGGGTTCTGATATATTCTGCAATTTTGTTGTTTTAATTTAGCAACTTCTGCACTTCCAAGTTCCATGTAATACTGGAACCATAAATTCTAGTGTATCAGGGAAGGCCAATCCTGTGATGTTTCAGCTTGAATGAAAACGCGAGGTAGCAAATAACTTGCAAAGAAGCCTTTTTTCCTCATGAAACTGACAGCCCAATTTGGTAGGCTGTAAAGGTTGGAATCCTTCATATAAGCATCCAGACTTCTGTGGCATAGCAGTTAATGATCACTGAATCTAAATATGCTGCTATCTAAGAGAAGCAAAACTTAACTAGGACTTGGATATAGATGTAGAAAAACACTGAACATGGTTGCCATACTCTAGGCTTTGGCAACCAATAGCTTATGAGACATGTTCTCATAATGAAAGATTGTGTCACAGTCTTCAATAACTAAGGCTTCTGGGCAACGGGTTCCCTGTTCTTTGTAAAGAATTCTCATCTCATACCTGAAAAATTCATTAGACCAAACACATATTACACTTATTTATAAAGTATCCTATAACATGTAAGGTTTCTATAGGAAGCTAGTAACTTGTCAAGATTCATAGTCATTGCGAGATGTATGTATGGGTAATATGTAAGGAATAATGTAATTATACTGAAATTATGCTTTATGGACTTGGATAGAAATTAGTCACCTGGAGATTATCTGTCTCAGTGATGACCTAATCACACAAGAGGGAGTTGTTAACTCTCCCTAGTCATTGACAATAGAACCTTGCATTACCTTGCTGGCTAAGAATGTAAGAATGGCCATACTGGGTCAGAACATTTGTCCATCTAGCCCAGTATCCTGTCTCCCGACAGTGGCCAGTGCCCAGTGCTTTAGAGAGAATAAAGAGAATAGGCAATCATCAAGTGATCCATCCCCTGTCTTCCACTCTGTGCTCCTGGCAAAAAAAGATTAGGGACACTCAGAGCATGATGTTGCATCCCTGACAATACTAGCTAATAGCCATTGATGGACTGATCCTCCATGAATTTACCTAGTTCTTTTTGAATCCTGTAATAATTTTGGTCTTCAGAACACCCCCATCAATGAATTGTACAGGTTGTTTGTGCATTGTGTGAAGTATTTCCTTTTGTTATTTTAAACCTGCTGCCTATTAATTTTGTTGGGTGATCCCTAATTTTTGTGTTATGTAAAAGAGTAAATAACACTTCCTTATTCACTTTCTCTGCATTAGTCAAGATTTTATAGATCTCTATCATATCCCCTCATCTCTCTTCTAAGCTGAAAAGTCCCAGTCTTATTATTCTCTCCTCATACTGAAACTGTTCCATACCCCTAATCAGTTTTGTTGCCCTTCTCTCTACTGTTTCAAATTTTAATCTCTCTCTTTTGAGATGGGGTGACGAGATCCTCATGCAGTATTCAAGATGCAGTCGTACCATGGATTTATATAGTGACATTATAATATTTTCTGACTTATCTATCACTTTCCTAATGGTTCCCAATATTGTTAGCTTTTTTTACTGTAGCTGCACAATGAGTGGATATTTTTAAAGAACTATCTAAAATGACTCCAATATCTCTTTCTTGAGTGGTAATGTCTAATTTAGACCCATCATTTTGTATGTATAGTTGGAATTATGTTTTCCAGTGTGGATTACTTTCAATTTATCAACACTGAATTTCATCTGCCATTTTGTCACCCAGTTCTGTGAGATCCCTTAGTATTTCTTCATAGTCTGCTTTGTATATAACTGTCTTGAGCAGTTTTGTATTGTCTGCAAATTTAACCACTTCATTGTTTACCCCTTTTTCCAGATCATTTGTGAATATGTTTAATAGCACTGATCCCAGTACAGACCCCTGGGAGCCCCTCTATTTACCTCTCTCCGTTCTGAAAACTAACCATTTATTCCTATTCTTTGTTTCCTCTCTTTTAACCATTTACTGATCCGTGAGAGGACCATCTCTCCTATCTCATCACTGCTTTCTTTGCTTAAGAGCTTTTGGTGAGGGACCTGGTCAAAGGCTTTCTGAATTCCAAGTACACTATATCCATCAGATCACCATTGCCCACATATTTATTAGAATTATTTGACAGGGTCAGCAGATTGGTAAAGCATGATTTACCTTTACAAAAGCCATGTTGACTCTTCCCCAACAAATATTGTTCATCTACATGTCTGATAATTCTGTTCTTTATTATAGTTTCAACCAATTTGACTGGTACTGAAGTTAGGCTTACCAGCCCATCATTACCAGGATCACCTCTGGAGCTCGTTTTAAAAACTGGCATTATATTAGTTATCCTTCAGTTATCTGGTACAAAAACTGATTTAAATGAAAGACACTGCACTTAGTAGTTCTGCAATTTCATATTTGAGTTCCTTCAGAACTCTTGGGTGAATACCATTCGGTCCTGGTGACATTACTTTTTAATTTATCAATTTGTTCCCAAACTTCCTCTAATGACACCTCAGTGTGGTACAGTTTCTCAGATTTGTTACCTAAAAATAATGGCTTATGTGTGGGATGCTACCTCACATCTTCTGCAGTGAAGACTGATGCAAAGAATCCACTTAGTTTCTCCGTAATGGCCTTATCTTCTTTGAATGCTCCTTTAACAACTCAATCATCTAGTAGCCCCACTGATTGTTTAGCACACTTCTTGGTTCAGATGTACTTAATTTTTTTGCTGTTAGTTTTTAAATGTTTGGCTAGTTGCTCTTCAGATTATTTTTTGAGCTGCGTAATCATACTTCTATACTTGGATTTAAGTGCCAATTTTTAAAGGGTGCCCTTTCGATTCTGATCTTTTACTTTGTTGTTTTGCCATGGTGGCACTTTTTTGGTCCTCTTACCATGTTTTGTTTTGTTTTTAATTTGGGATATACTTTGAATTTGAGCCTCTATTATGGTGTTTTTTAAAAGTTTCCAAGCAGATTGCCTTTCTTCTACCCCTGCCACACCTCATCAAAGACAGTTGCAAATAATTAAAGTCATTTGGAGGTGAAAAAGAACATTGTAGCAGGCAAGAGATTGCCCTGGCAGTGAATAGAGACAAAAAAAAGACCATTTTAGTAAAATAGAGTAGGGAAAAACACTCTGCATCTATTCACTGAGGAAACCTGTGAAGGCGCAGGGGAATTTTCATGAAACTTTATTGCAGAGATGGCTGGTTTTCCAGAAATGAGAACCCAGACTTAATGTTGTGTGCATGGAGGGGAAACCTATTTTAGTATATAGAAAAGGTAACTATTAATTAGTTTAGACCTTGATCAGTGTTTTATGATTTTCTTTTGTTATGTAACCATTTGTTTCCACCACTTTCAGTTCTAGTTAGGTCTTCATTATTTCTTAAATAACCCCATTTTTATTGTAAATGCTCACACTTGCTATGTGGTTTACAGGAACAGTAGTTTAAGGTAAAATTAGGGTACGCTGCACGTCTGGAGGCATAGAAATTCCCGATGCTCTGAGTAGCCAGTGTCTAGGGCTGGATATCACTGGGCAATGTTTCAAAGGGACTTGGTGACTGGGGTGCACCTACTGTTTAGCTGCAAGGTGAAGTTAGGGCTGGCATAGCCCTGAGGAAAGCACTGGAGTGGCTGAAAGGCTACTGGTGACAGGAAGATGACATCCAGCTACCACAAGAAGTCCTCTGTGCTCTGTGAACTATCAGGGACATACTACAGAAATACAGGGACACACACACTCACACACTTTACTCATGTGGCATAGTACCTTACAATGAGAGCAGCCCCTTTTGTTTCAATGCACTGGAAAAAAAATTGAATGCTCGCAGAAGGTGATATACAATTATCATTTCTCTCACCACAACCCCCAGGGATTCTATCTCTAGAAGAATCTGACAATAGATTTTGCTTAGCAGAGAATCTGAATAACAGAAATGTAGGGCTGGAAGGTACTTCAAGAGGTCATCTAGCCAAGCCCCTTGCACTGAGGCAGGACCACATATACCTAGACCATCCCTGACAGGTGTTTGTCCAACCTGTTCTTAAAAACCTCCAATAATGGGGATTCCACAACCTCCCTTGGAAGCCTATTCCCAAGCTTAAACTACTCTTACAGTTAACAGTCTCCCCATCCCCACAGTGTAGCTAACCTAAACCTCCTTTCCTGAAGATGTAGTCAATACCTGGGCCGCAGGTGGTGTGTGTTGGGGGGACAGAGTGGATAGATCCATGGCTATATCTGGGGCCAGGGCTGAGGGGAGGCCCTGTGCCTCACTGAAACTGCCCTCCCTGGCCTCCTTGCTTTTTCCCTCCCAGCTTTCTGAAGCAGAGAAGGAGGCTGGGGAAGTGGAGAATGGGAGAAGACAGGCCCAGTGAGGCAAAGCGGGGTCCGGGTACAGTCAGCTACCCATCTACCAGGGGTAGCTTCCCTTTGCTTCTCATAAGAAATTACAAATGGCTGTGGACTCTGTTTCCCTTTCCCCCACAATCTTCCTCCTGCACAAATACCTCTAAGCTTGTCCTTCTTCTCCCTTCCTTTCTCCTTAGAGAGCAAGTAATTTAACAGAGATGCTTGCACAAAACTTTGTACCCCATGGAATCAATGGGCTACTAGCCTGGCTCTGTCCTCTCAGTTCAGTCAAATTTATTGCTATGATAGACCACTAATCTACCGGAAACTGGCCCTCAGGCTATAAGAATGTGTCTAACTCCATGCTTGTGAAAAACAATTTTGTAATTTTCTCTCTCTATTTATCTGGCATCTAAAATATAGTTATTGAGGAAGCCACAATGTGAAGAACTGCCATCCATTTGGTTCAGAAGGTTGCAAGATCCATGGCATTTCCAGTGTCTAATAGGCAGTCCTGATGATGCAGTATGACATGCCTACAGAAGACTTTACAGCAGTGCAGCTGCATTGGTACAACTGCGCCACTGTAAGCTCTCTAATGTAGCCACTCTAAGCTGATGGGCGAGAGGTGTCCTGTCAGCTTCACTACCCCAGCCTCTGTGAGCAGCAGTAGCAGTGACGTTCTCCAACCAACATAGCGCTGTCCACACTGGTGCTTATGTCGGTGTAATTTATGTCACTCGGGAGGGTGGCTTATTCACCCCCTCCCAAGTGACATAAGCGATGTTGACATAAGTTGTAGTGTAGACATAGCCGTAGAGCATTTACTTTCCTTACTCCCTCTCCCTGAGGTGCACAAAAGCTGGCTGACCACCAGATTAATACTTAGCCTAAAGCCCGGGTTTGCCCAAATGTAATAATCTAGTCTTTCAAAAAATATTAAACCTCATTTTATTCCTAGAAGTTGTAGTGATTAATCTTGCTTGTCCAGGAAAAGTTGACTCCTAGGTGTGCATACGTGTTGCAGTTTTGGGTCAATAACTGATGAACTGTGAAATACTGTTCCTGGTGTTTGATGATACTTCTGCTTAAATAACATAACTAAGCCTTTCATAAAAATAACTCTGTTCAACACAACGGATTTATAATACGAAACATTAACATTTTCAAAGGAAGGGACTCCAGATGATTATAACCTTACCATTATTCTGATTGGATACATCTCAAACAAGAGAGATGAACCTTTAGTGCAGAGAGCCTTGAATGAACAGGATGGTAGGAGAATAGGGGAGGGGTTCCAAATTAAAAATGGAAATTCTGCCTACAGGAGAGAGAGGATTCTTCCAGACAGTAATAGAAGATTTGGGCTAAGAAAGGGCTTGAAAAGAGAGCGATCAGGAGATAAGCAAGCAGGTTTATTACAATAATAATGTAAAGACTATGACAATAATATCACACTTGGGTAGTTGCACTTGCCACACATTTTAAAAGAATCATTGTTCCCCTATCCAAGTTTTGCTGTCTCGGCACCATCCAGACATTTCCCCTACAGCATTGCTGGACAATCTCCCCACCCACTTGTTCCCCATTATTCTCCATCCAGACTACAGATACCTCTTGTGAGAGTCTTTTTCAAGATGGGGAGAAATGCCTCCTTTCACCTGTCCTCTGCTTTCCCCTCCTGCAGAGGGCCACCCTATAACAGCAAACATGCAACAGTGTTGATATTGCCAAGAATGCAAGGATCGTGTATTTAATGGAGGACCACGGAAAGATTGTGCCCAGGAGAAAACATATGCCACGTACTTCCTTGCTGCAGTACTCTGTACTTACACAATGACTTTAGGATCCTAGGATCCCACATTCATGAGCAGCCGTGAACTGACCCTGTAGAAAAGTGTTCCCTTTGTACTCAAACATATTTCCTCTCTTTGTGCTAACTTCACCAGCACAAATAAGTTGTTATTGCTGTTATCCCTGCAGGCCTAATATAGCTATGGAAGAATGAGCAGGAGACTAGTCTGCCTCATGCATCATTAATTAGATAATGTTTGTACAATACTTTGATTTAAAGTGCTGTATGTATTTTTGCCACCATAATTACCAGCTAGATGCCAACTGAAGAATATTTATGATCGGTGATGACATAAGAGGCAGAAAGAAAACAGATTTTTCAGATTGCAGGCTGAGATTGTGACACTCACAAAGAGTTTAACTGATCTGGAAATTACTGAAAAAGAAATAAATATAGAAGCTCACAATGATATTTTCACAGCCTCTTTTCTGACGATAATTGCAACTTTCAGAGAATCTAAGCAGAGCAGCTAAAATTTAAAATTCATTCTCAGATTTCATATTGTGATTATATGCAGTGAGTAAATATGCCATGATTTTTGTTATAGCTTCTTCTTGTACTGCAGTGGCTTTCCCCCCATATCTTTCACACCGTAGCTATTATTGCTAATTCCACTAGTGCTAAAGGCAAGAGACGTTCAAGCACTGGTTATTGCACAAAGCTGTCTCCTAAGCCTACATATTTTGGCAGATAGCCTTATACAGTCAGGGCCTCATTAAAGGGTTGTTTATTTGCCATGGATTTTTAAGCCTTTAAGTAGATGTTTCCTTTAGCAAACTTGAATCTGGAACTGTGTCTCAATGGAATGAAGTTATAATGAAATAAGCTAAAAATCCCAACTGTTAATAAATATATTGGGCTTTGAATTCTGTTGATAAACACCTGATTTTAAGGAAAAAAACAAAGATCGCTGTGATAATCCAGTTAGTTTTTAGTGCCTAATTATCACTTCAGAATGGAGACTGGGCTAAGCAGTTGAGACTTGTAATGCTTAAAAAGCTCAAAGAGGATTTTTTTTTTGAGGCAGATGAATAATAAGTTTCTTTATCTGGTATACGCTAAATATAGGATTGTCATAAACAGATGAGAAAAGTTAATAGCACAGAAGTACTTTATATCTCTTTGACTATAAAGGATTAACAAGTTCAGTAAGCCTGGCTGTCACCTGACCAGAGGACCAATCAGGAGACAGGATACATTCAAATCTTGAGGGAGGGAGTTTTCTGTGTGTGCCTTTAGAATTTGGTTGTTGTTCACTCTGGGGGCTCAGAGTGACCAGATGTGCAACCAGGTTTCTCTCCAATCTCCCTGATACAGGGTCTTATAAGTTCAAAATAGTGAGTACTAGACAGATAAAGCGAGTTAGGCTTATGTTTGTTTTCTTTATTTGCAAATATGCATTTGGCTGAAAGGAGTTTAATCATGTATTTGGCTGAAAGGAGTTCAAATTTGTATTTTTGCTGAAAGGATTTTAATTTGTACTTGTATATTTAGGCTGGGAGGGTATTCCCAGTGTCTATAGCTAAAAAAAACCCTGTACCTATTCCATCTTAAATTTACAAGATCATTTTTACTGTTTTTCTCTCTTTAATTAAAAGTTTCTTGTTTAAGAACCTGATTGTTTTTTTATTCTGGTGAGACCCCAGGGGACTGGGTCTGGATTCACCAGGGAATTGGTGGGGAGAAAGGAGGGAAGGGGGAGAGAGAGGCTAATTTCTCTCTGTGTCAGGGTTACTTTCTCTCTCAGGAAGAGTCTGGGAGGGGGAAAGAGAAGGAGGGAGGAAGGTGAATTGTCCTCTCTGTTTTGTGATTCAAGGAGTTTGAATCACAGTGATCTTCCAGGGTAACCCAGGGAGGGGAAGTCTGGGAGAGGTAGCGGTGAGGGAAAGGGTTTACTTTCCTTGTGTTAAGATCCAGAGGGTCTGGGTCTTGCGGGGTCCCCAGGCAAGGTTTTGAGGGGACCAGAGTGTACCAGGAATTCCTGGTTGGTGGCAGTGCTACAGGTTCTAAGCTGGTAATTAAGCTTAGAGGAATTCATGCTGGTACCCCATCTTTTGGACGCTAAGGTTCAGAGTGGGGAATTGTACCATGACAAGGATATAAGAGGGTGAGGGATTTAGAAAAAAGTCAAAGTACAGGTAGCTGTACCTGTAAATAATGTATTAGCTTTTAGCTATGAGAAACCCCTTTTATGTTGGGTAAAAGGATTGAGGCAGCATAACAGGGTCCTAAAAATACCCTCTCTTGTTCTGGGGAGAATTCCCTTGGCACAGGTATTGTGAAAATCAGCTGTAAGGCTGACTTCAGAAAGCCAGTTAAGGAGACTTGATGAAAATGGGGCTGGAGACAGACAGTGTATTTTGGGGGTAAGGCTTCAGCACTATGGAGATTCTGGTCAGCCTTGCTGCCCATAGGGCATGTGAAGACACGCTGCTATGCCTTTCCAGCCCCTATAGCAGCCCAAGATTGCGAGGGCACCAAAGAGACTTTGAGCAACCATAGCCTCTCCTGTTCCTGGGCAAAGGTCTGGGTTGTACCTCTTAGAGGCATGGCACAGAGTCTCACCCCTGATATTTGGCAATAAGATAATGAACAACGGGCAAAGCTAGAAATGGAACCAGAGTCCTTACCCATTTTCAGACCAATAGGCAACACTCCCTCCCTAGTTGTTTTCACTCACAAACTAGTTTTAGAAGTTTTTCATTCCTAAAAGATGTGTATAATTTGATCAGAAGAAATTGCTTAAAAATATGACCCAAACTAACATAAAACAGACCGGTATAAAACATCTATTTGTTTTAATCCAAAACACAGTAATAAATAAGGCACTAAAGCAATAGAGCAGAACTTTGGATCTCTCTTCTATATGGAAAAATTGAAATCAGAACAGAATGCAAAGTTAAAGACAGCAGACAAGAACAAAGCCAGTGGAATTTGAATAAAGCCATTTTCAAATCCTGCTGATTGCCAGCATGCTCTAATTACTGAAGCAGGACGTCTGAAGAGCAATCAATAGGATCAGAATAATCAGATAATTGCTCAGATATTCATGCTCACTGCTGCAAAGACAAAATATAAGTAACCGTGTTGCTATGTTTTGCTTTTTGTTGTTTGATCTTTTTGGGATAAATCCTGAGGTCATTATCCAGCTTTTTACCGAGCAGAGTAATTGTTAAATCTTCCATTTATATAATGGTTTTATTCCAAAGCACATTACGTATTATGAATAATGGCACCCCAATTATTCAAAGGTATCTGGGGACACTCAAAGGCACTGGATAATTTGGGAAGTCAGCCCAGCAGGCTTTGAAGTGTGAATGTGATCCTTTGAGAATGCTACTGGAGAGTGTATTTGAATCCACTGGCTCAGCAAAGGATGGGAAGGAGGATACATCAGGTTCTTAGGAGTGGAACTTCAGTGAGATTGAGGGGAAATTCAAGGTTAGATTTAGGATAAGAGTAATAATTTCCTCTGCTTATCCAATTTTGTGGAAGCTGTCTCCAGTGGCCACTTCTGCAGCCCCACATCTCTAAGTATGAGTTCCTAGATAGGTTTGAAGTTCTGGAGGCAATCCTGAACTACAGGCCAGCCCAGAACGCAGTGAGAGGAAAAGTGGTCCTTGATTTAGCTGCCTCTGTTTGAGTGTTCAGCTTGAGAAAACTTGGTCAGGACTTTCAGAGGTTCAGATCAGCCATAGCTCTTACTGACACCAGGGACCCAAACCGCACCTCCACCGCTAGACCCCTCACTTGTGGAGTTCCACAAGGATCATCTATGTCAGTAGTTCTCAAACTTTTGTACTGATGACCTCATTCACACAGCAAGCCTCTGAGTGTGACCCACCCCCCCTTAAAAATTAAAAACATTTTTTTATATATTTAACACCATTATAAATGCTGGAGGCAAGCGGGGTTTGGGGTGGAGGCTGACAGCTTGCAACCCCTCATTTAATAACCTCGCAACCCCCTGAGGGGGCCCGACCCCCAGTTGGAGAACCCCTGATCTATGTAGATGTGACAAACCGCTCTGAAGTCTCTTGTGTCGACAGTATGCAGTGTTCGTGTGTAGTGAGTAATCTGGTGCATTCAACATTTTAGTCAGTTTTGGAGGAAGTTAAAGTAGAAATTAATGGAGTATAATATCCTCTTTATTTTTTAGTGCAGGATATGGTCTAGTTATTAGAGCAAGGGGCCAGGAGTCAGAACTTCTAGATGCTATTTCCAGCTCTGATTTACTGTGTAATATCATGCAAGTCAGTGAATTTCAAAGAGCATTGGTCTTCCTATCTGTAAAGTGATGAGTATAATAGTACAGGGCAGTTCTGAGGATTAATTAATGAGCGGTACTAGAAGGTGTAAAGTATGACCCATCAAAACAAATTATGCCACCTTATACTTCGTTTTTCAAAGCATGTTCACACTTTGATAGGTTGACATCTTGAGGTATTTCTGGAATGTTCCCTTCTCTGGCATTTCTAAGTATTAATGATGCCTCATTTTACTTTCTTCAAATCTGCAAGAAGTGAAATTTCATCTGTGCTATTTAAATCCATTTAAAAGGTTACAGTCTTTTCCTGATGCTGCTGACAGTTATCCATGCCTTTGAAAGCCCCACGTTCCTCCTCCATGAGAAACTTCCATGAACAACCACTCAGAAATTCATGCTTGTGTCAAGTCCATTGTCACAGTTTCTTAATGAAGTAGTCCAGTAGTAACATAATGAATATGCTACATCTGTGATCAATGAACTGTATAATTCTAAGTGTCCTTTCTAATCTACAGTTTCCATCCCCATGTCGTTTGTGAGGTGGTTACCTTAGGGTATGTCTAAACTGCAATTACACCTCTGATTGCAGCACTGGTAGATATACCTCAGCCTGCCTTCACTCATGCTAACACAAATAAAAATAGCAGCGTAGACAAGATAGTACAGCCCGCATAAGCACGTCGGGCTCAAGGCCCACTAGCACCAGTCTGTCTACCTGGGCTCACATTAGCAGGGCTTGAGCTAGCGTGCTAAAGATAGCAGCATGGATGCTGTGACACTAGCGGAGGCTCAGGCTAGCCACCTGAGGTTGAATCCAGGAGGTTAGGTTGGTCCAAGCTTGGGAGGCTAGCCCAAGCCTCCACCCTCTGCCACAATATTCACTCTGCCATTTTTAGCACCCTAAGTCAAGCCCCGCTGCAGCAAGTCTGCCTATCTGGGCTGAGAGGCTTGCTCCTAGTTGTAGTGCAGACATGCCCTGAGTATGTACTGGGATTGTTAGCTCATGCTGCCACATCTACACTGCTATTTTTAGCTGTGCTGGCTTGCGTATGTCTACACATGATGAAATCATCCCTCAGATTGCAGTGTAGACTTACGCTTATAGATTGTATCTCTCTCTGTGCACCACTACAATGGCAGAAGTAAGACAAAGCCCATTTAATAGCAATCCTAGCCTGATTTTTACAAGTGGTGAGCAATTGCAAACCCTGTTTGACTTCAATAGAGCAGAGGGTTTCCGTGACCTGTGAAAAGGAGGATAATAGATATGTGTGTAGGATATTTTTAATGAATAGTCAAAATCATGGAACTTACTCCCCTACAGTGGCAAGTCATGGCCAGCATTTACTGATTTCCAGAGTGCACAGTGAACACATTTGTTCTGGCATAACAGGTGTGTAAGCATGAGCCATCACTAAGGTATTTTTATGTTTCACAAAGGTAACATGGAGGGTGGGAGAAGAGGCCTGTTTTTACTGTCTCTTATGGGAGGTTTAAGCTAAACTCATGCTTATGTCACACTTCAAGATGCTACCATAAATAATATTTTGGTGAATTTTTGCTTATTAATATTTTGCTGAGACTTACTAAAGAGTTGATGTATGTGGCTTCAGGAGATTCAGATTTTTCCTTTTATTACTTGGATTCTAGTAGCTCCTCAATGCACTAACTGAGACCAGGGCCTTGTTACACTATGGACACAGACACACAGTAAGAGACAGTTTTGTAGTCAAAACAGACAAAAGATAACGGCGTAGGGGGGGAAACAGAGGGACAGAGAAGCGTGGTGAGTTTTCCAAGGTTAGATAGATACAGGCCAGTTGCAAACCCAAAATAGGACTCAGGTCTCCTAACTCCTAGTCCCAAGCTCTATGCATTAGGTCATGGTGCCTCTCAATAGATTCAACTACAGTGCAGCCTGTGAACTAAAATGTCTTTCAATCATAGTACTGGTGTTAGTGATTAAGTGAGACATAGTGCAGTCAGTTGTAATGCAAGCTCACACAGCTTTGCCAATGCCTCTGGAACCCACCTTGCAATATGCTTTTTTATTCCAATACCATGCTTCTTTAAGCAGATTGCAAACAGCAGCTCCGAATTAAGTCACAATGATTGGCAGTTTCATCACGTAGAGAGACATGGCCATCATATGCTGAGATCACTAAACTCATTTCCACTTGTGACCCATAGCCTTTCACCTCCTGAGATCTAGGTATTATATTAACTCACTGTACCACTGAGCCCCTTTCTTAAGTTGCAAAGCAGGAAAAATTGCATACAGATACCAGAGCAGCCAGGAATTTAGGAGCAAATGGTAACATTTAGCAACTAGCCTGACTGGTTGTGAGTGGGGTACCACACAGAATTGCCACAGTACATTCACAATCTCTTCTCAAGCGTCCTAGAACACACAAGGACTGCACAGGCTACATCAGTCTGCTCTCTCCCAATGGGTCTCTGTGGGCTAGTGTGGAGCCAGAGGTACCCCCAAAGGAGCAGTCATTGAAGTTTAGGGATTGCTATTATGATAGGCTGCTGCATGGACTAAAAAGAAGTATTTTATTACATTCTACTCCCCGAACACACACACACACACACACACAAAGATTTATCATAATCCAGCACTAAAACTAAGTGGTCAATATTTTCAAACTTAAGTGCCTAAAATCAGACACCAAAGTATAATAATAATTATCATCATCCAGATTTTCAAGAGTCCCTAATTCGGATAGTTACACCAAAGTATGTCATCTTTGCTATAGCCCTCTTTCAAAATGTATGTCACAAGGCCACCCCCTTCAGGCAAAGGCAGTATCTCATTTACCTCAGACATTCTGTAGACAACAGCAGTCCCGTGGTATGGGGTATAGCCATCTAGCTATACCTCTTAGCAAGTCCACTCTCTTCCAGTTGGAAGGGTATAAAAGGCATGACACAGGCCAACACAAATCAAATAATTCAGACTTTTTTCAGCTGTGTTTATGAGGAGCTTAGGAAGGATGAAATCCGCCCCCAGCAGGCTGTGGTATGGCTGCATCTCAAGGCACTGTGGGTTCCATTCCAGCCTAAATGATGGAATAGTAAGTCCTTGTTGCATCTCTGTGCTGCCTATGAAGGTAATGCAAGGTAACTAGATCTGCATAGTCATTAATTCAATGGCTGTTCTCCTAGTTTATCCCTAGCTGCTTGGCACCAGTCTATTCAGTTCCAGTGTGGGACTCTCTTTCATGGTGTACAGAAGGTGCAGAGATCCTTGTGTTCAGGACTGCTTTACCTATAGCTCCTCTCTTTTTCCCTGCATAGGGCTTAAATGGGGCAGCAGAGGGCCTGTGCAGGGTCTCTGCACCCCATTTCAGGCCAAGAGAACAATGTCTGCCATGTTTCATTTCTTTTGCCCATCCTAGAAATCCTCCAGAGACTGAGAATACCATTTTATATTAAGATAAGTTTCAGCCTGATGTTGCATGACATACTAACTCCAGCAGTGTTGGAGCTGGACCAGTGCTTATTTGTGTTCTCCATCATCAATTTCAAAGATATTGTCTTCAAAATACCCCAGTCCCAAATATGAATAAGAGTTGGTGCGTGAGATACAATAGGTGAGAGATATTAGGTAAAGGGGCTTGAGAGGTGTAAAGGAGCCATAAAGGCCCAGGCTCCAGATGAGGGATAATTTTCCTGATGCAGGCATTATGGAAGTCAGCTGCAAGGCTGCTTCTCAAGGACCACCTCACAAGATTCTGTATAAGGGGGTATGCCAAGGGCAAGCCTGGAGGTAGAAGGGGAATTTTGGGGGTGAGCTGCAATACTGCGGAGATTTTGGAAAGCCCTGTGGTCCATAGGGCAGCCCAGGGAATGCTGCCATAACTTAGAGAGACTACTCATGTCTGTTCAAGTTGCACTAGGGGGCCTGAGGAGCCCAAGTTTGGAAGAGTGTAGTAAAGTCATCATAGCCTGCCTTGTCTCTGGGCTATGAGTTCTGTGCTGAGCATCTAGACTTAGATGTCTACACTGCAGCTGGGAGCAAGCCTTCCAGGTTGGGTAGACAGAGCTCTGCTCAAGCTAATGCACTAAAAATAGCAGTGTGGACACTGCAGCACAGCTGATGGTGGCACAGGTCAACCACCTCAGAACAGGCCCAGGGGATCGCGTGGATTTGTATTTGGGTGGCTAGTGTGTGCTGTCCCCTGTCCCACCATGTCTACAGTGCTAGTTTAGCATGTTATCTTAAGCAGAGCTAGCGCATAGATGTCTATCGGGGCTGGGAGGTTTTCTCCCAGCAACAGTGTAGACATCCCCTTTGAGTCACAGCACAGATTCTCACTCTCAGTCTTTAACAAAATTGGATTTTTGTATTGTTCATTTATGCCTTTTGCTGAATATGTTAAAGAAAATAAAAAAGCCCCCTTGTGGGCAAAGTGAGAAGAGAAGGGAACTGGAGGGAAATGAGAGCTGATACTCCCTTCTCCTTCCCAGAGATGCTGTCCCTCTAGGACGGCATTCAGTCATGCCTGTCATGGAAGTTTTATGGGGGAATATTGCATCATTGCTGCCCATGCGTACTATTCTGCAGCTCTACTCTATGGAGGTGTAATAAGCCACCTTCCATTAATGGTATATTCACAAACTCAATGCACAAAGATAAACAATAAATCACAATCAAGCCGATTCTCAGTTTTTGCTGTTGAATTTTATTAATTACTATTTATTTGTTGAGACGCTCCAAAGATGCAAAGAACACAGAGGAAGAGACAATCCTTCTCCTCAGGAATTTGTATTCCAAGGGCCAAATCCTGCAGGCTTTACTTCATCAAAACTCCTCCTGCAATCAATAGGTGTTTTGACTGAGAAAGGAGTATGAAAGAACTGCAGAGTTTGGCCTTTAAAGTAAAAGGTAAGGGCAGATTTTTAGTTAGGTGTGCACAGTTAAATACCCAGTGCAAGCATAAATCATTTATCTGTAATAGTAATCCCAAAGTAGGGCAGTCCTTTTACTTGTGGATCAAACTCTATTACGCTCATGCATTTTGAGTAGTACCTTTCTCCATAGATTGTAATGGGACTCTTTATGGAGTAAGGTACAGAGGATGTCATATGGTCTTTTTTTTAATATGCCTTTTCTAATATAGCAGATTGATACCGAAAAATGTGTTTAGAGGAAAGAGGTGAATAAAAAGAGAGTGGTTGGGTAGTGGACCAAGAGGGAGGTAGTTCCAACCTCAGCTCCAATCAACAGGTATATAACACATTATGGGTAATTTTCTTTAGAAGGTTTTGTGATTTTACTCTGTGTAAAATGTTTAGCTATTCTCAAGAAGAAAGCAGGCTTAGTCTGTTTCTACAGAGAAGTATGCGACACTTCTTGTTTTCACACTTGGAAACTTCTCAGGTGGGCGCCTAGAGACATCAAAGTTAATTATAAATATCCTCTCTAAAGCATGTAACATGGCTCTAAAGATGGTACCCTGATGAGGATACAGTTAGAAAAATTGGCTTTAAAAAACACATTTAGAGCTCACAAATAAATAGTTTCTTTTGAAATCCTTGTGGGATCTTCCCACCTACTGGGTTTAACGTTAGATTCCAATGGCATTGTTGAAAATAAAAACTGTTTGTGCTTTCATCTCTTTTTTATATTGGAAAAAAAAACAAAACAAAAAAAAACCCTTCTCTAATAAAAGAAAAATTGCTTACATTTTCTGGGGAGAATGCATTCTTTCCACACGATGATCACCTAGAATTTCTCATCATTGGTCATTCTTTCTACTCCCCTATTCAACATATGAAATGTGCAAAAATCTTTCAATTATTATAATTATTGTTGTTGTTTTGGTTGTTACTCTCTGTAATTTTAAATCAAAGTTGAAGTTTTACCTTTTTCTCATGGGGGATTAATTTGGCTTTTCTAAGGCAATAGTGATGAGTCAGTTTTAACTGTAAATGACAATAGTGGAGTGGAATGGCCCTGTGTAAAGTAATAAAAGCAAAATAATGAGTTTTTTTATTTCTAGGTCACCTTTTCAAATCAAGGTGAATCTGGTAGTGAAGTGAACCTTGGCTCTCATCCTTCCAGATACTAAGCATCCTCAAGCCCTGCTTACATAAATGGGAGTTGAGAGTGCACAGAACCTGGCAGGATCAGGCCCCAGAAACTGGTTAAGTCTGCAAAATACTGATGGAAATCTCATAAGAAAAGCTTTTCTCATTGTATCTTGGCTCCTCCAGTTCCAGATAGATTCCCAATATACCAAGTTATGCAAAAATAAAAGTAACAGAAAAAAGTTACTGAACATTTTCCCACCACCACCAAAAAAAAAAAAGGCTTATTTTTAGTTTTATGTGAAGGCTTCATCGTGTTCTTAATGTAGCTTAACAAATTCATCCACTATCTTGTTATATTTTCTGTGTTAGGGGACAGATCCTAAGAATTGCTGGTGCTCATACTGTTGTTGACTTCAAAGGGAGTTTTGGGTGCTTAGAGAAAGGGCAAAAGTCAACAGAAGAATTGTCAGGATTTTCCATTAGTTTAATTGTATCTTAACTGCTGGTCTGGATAACTTCAAGTGAGCAGGATGGATCTACCTTTCTTCTTCTCCATCACTGTCAGGACTGGCTAAAGTGTTTATTTCTCTTATTGAACTGGAGTGATTGACCCTTAGAGTTTATTGTTAGGATTAACATTTTTCAATCCGTCAGCAAGTTTCTGAAATATTTCAAGTAATCTCATTTTTTAGAACAGATGATAAAACATCCAGAAGCCAAGTCCTGGGGAGAGGACAATGGTGGATTGTTATTATTCATATCTATCTTTGAGAGAACTGACTTTCTATTTTAGAGTGAGTCTCAGTGATTCATCTTCTAGCTTGTTTTTTTCTATGCAATCTGGAAAGAAGTGTGTGTATATATAATATAGAAATATATATGTGACTCAACTCACTGAAAGGAAACAATAGTAAATACATGTATGCTTAAAACTCTTTTCTTTTCTCCACATGGGGAGGGCAGCTTCTTTTTTAGGGGCTGATATACTATGTGACCTTCCTGGATCTCACATGTTGTCAATTACCTATCGAATGCACACAGATCTTCGTAAATGAGGAATGATTGAGCTGGAAATTTCTGACATGAAAAGGATTAAGGTTAAGGTGCACTGTAGCAACCCAAGTACAAACATTTTACTTATGGAGGAGCATTAGCAGAATGCATTAAAAAATTGCATGAGACTGGGGGAGAGGAAACAATGTATCTAATGGCTTTGTTTTTTTACTGTATTGATTTTCTTGTCATCAACCATGAAACAACCCCTGTAGCTCTGACCTCCTTTCAAGTGACACCTTTAGCAAGATAGGAGCACTTTCATTCAAATAGGTATATGCAATAAGGGGAGCACTCATAACATACTCTAATTCTATTGACCTTATTTGGGGAGATGATTACGGCAAGGCTAGTGAAAAGTGGAAATGTGGATTGTATTTTTCCCTGACAGTGAAATCTGGCTAAAGATGATAGCACAAGGTCACAAACAGATGCAGAACCAAAAAGCTGTTTTCTTTGTATCATAGAATCCTAGAAGTTGGAGACAGAAAAGACTTAGTAGTGTGTATTGTAAGTGACAGGGGTCCAGTCCTGTTTTCATGGTGGGGAGGAATGGCCTGTAATGACCAGAAGTTTAGAATATTGCCTAGAATTTTGTGCTCACTGTCAACTGTGAGCAAAATTTTGTGAGTGCAAATGGTATTTCTTTTCCTTCAACCATTTTTTGTCTTGACTACTTAGGCCTCCACCTCACAATGTGGAACATAGTAACTGAACCCAACATGGAACAAAAAAACCCCATGGAAGTCAGTGGGGCTCCAAATGTGTGTGTCCATGTGCAACACAATGCAGAACTGGGTCCATAGATTGTAAAGTCTTCTGGGAAAAGACTGTCTCTTACTGTGTGTTTGCACAGTGCCTAGCACAATGGGGTCCTGATCCTAGCTGGGGACTCCAGGTACCAATATTATTTTTAATCTCAATCAGTAGTTCTCAACCAGGGGTACATGTACCCCTCGGGGTACACACAGGTCATCCAGTGGGTACATGAACTCATCAAGATATTTGCATAGTTTTACAACAGGCTACATAAAAAGCACTAGCAAAGTCAGCACAAACTAAAATTTCATATAGACAATGACTTGTTTAGACTCTTCTATATACTATATCAGTGGTTCTCAAACTGTGATTTTGTTTTAATGAGGTTGCCAGCACCAGCATCAGACTTGCCGGGGCCTAGGGCAGAAAGCTGCAGCCCGAGCCCTGCCATGAAGGGCTGGGCCAAAGCCCAAGTTTTTAAGTGAGGTGACACTTAGAGTACACAAGTCAAATCAGACTCCTGAAAGAGGTACAGTAGTCTGGAAAAGTTGAGAACCACTGATCTAAATATATGATCAATTCTGCAAATCAGGTAAATAGGTTCCTAAGGGTCAGTGTTTGTAACTCACAATACCACTGTTGAGTCAAAGAGATTCTTCTTCATCTGCATTGACAGAGGCATGCGCTTCTGGGCCCAAAATCCTGATTTTCCACCTTGCTGATGGACATGATGCTGTACATGCATTCAGTACAACGTAATCTAGTCCATTTTCTTTCTAATGTACCCATCCATCTTATGTCTTGGGTCTTTCTATGGTATCTACCACTGTGGTCTGTAATGTCCCAATATGGCACACCGATCCAGGGCTGGCCTTACCATGAGGTGAACTGAGGCGGCCACCTCAGGTGCCAGACTGTATGTGGGGGGGTGCCACTAGGACCCACAGTGTAGAAAAGTGTGTCTGCTGCTGGTGTATATATATTCTCTCTGCTCTAAATGCACAGAGATGGTGGAATGCTGTGCTAGAGGAAGGAGGGCACAAGAGACATATTAGGCAGGCAGGAAGAAATGTGAGAGGGAATAACAGAAAACAGCAGGAGCTGCAGGGAGAGAGAGGAGAAGGAGCCTCTTATATACCTCTCTAGCACCCCCCCAGGAGCCTGGACTGATTAACACCAGCTTCTCAAGGAGCTTCCTGTTTCCTGCTGCTTCTCTGAACCCACTTGAGGAGAACAAGCAGTCAACTGAAGTAGTGGGAGCCAGTTAGACCCTTAAGATGCTGATGTCTTCTCTCGCTCAGGCCCTGCTACCAATCTGCTTATTTGTCCCTTTCAATTGAGTGTTGAGAGACACTATAGCTGGCACAGAACAGCAGTCATGAATGAAAGAAGAAAATGACTCTCTAGGGCAGCATTCAGAAAAAGAAAGAAAGCAAAGGAAGCTTTTGTATCTAAGCAGGAAGAAGCTCTCCTGAGATACATAGACACAAATGTTCATGGTGAGCCTTCTGGCCCTGGTGAGGATGTGAGTGGTGAGGAGATGCCTGATCTTCCAGGTAGTCAGAGTGTAGGTGACCTGGCAGCTACTGCAGCATCCATATCTCCATCTCAAATGGATGAAACCATGCACATTCCTGAAGAAAAGTGTAGATCAGATAAGAGTGTGGTGGAGGCACAGGAAACAGCTGCTGATGAGTTTAGTTCCTTAAGTCTAGATGATCCAGGACTGTGGACCCATTTGAGCAGTAGCCTGGGGGACTTCCTTATACTGCATGGGCCACAGCAAGTGAAAAATTCTTGCTGTGACCCATGAAATTTAATGAAATAGAAGTTTCCATCCTACACGTTACTGGTATGAAATCCCCAATGGTGACAAAGTGGAGAGGCCATGCTTTGTGTATTTAAATATCCAGAATGCTGCATACTGTTTTTGTTGCAAACTCTTCCAGACTAATGTTCCAGCCACATTGGGTTCTACAGGAGCAAAGGACTAGAAAAATCTGGCTAGAAATCTGGCATACCATGAGAAGGCAGCAAATCACCAGAGAGCATTCCATAGGTGGAAAGAGCTTGAGATGAGACTAAGGTTAAAGGCCATCATAGATGATCAGCATCAAAAGAAGATTGCATCAGAGTCTCTTTACTGGCAAAATGTTCTGAAAAGGCTTATTGCCATTGTGAGAATGCTTGCTACCCAAAACCTAGCACTGTGTGGCACTTCAGATCAGCTGTATCTACCAAACAGTGAAAACTTCCTTAAAATTGTGGAGCTGATGGCTGAGTTTGATGCTGTACTCCAGGAGCATCTAAGAAGAGTCACCACCCAAGAAATGTACACACACCACTACCTTGGAAAAACAATTCAAAATGAGATTATACAATTACTGGCAACAAAAGTCAAACAGAAGATTGTGGCAGATCTGAAGTCAGCAAGATATTACTCTTATTCTGGACTGCACACCTGACATCAGCCATATGGAACAAATTACTTTAGTGGTGTGTTTTATAACAACAACAGAACCTAGTGAAAATGTCCCTGCAATGGTGACTGTCAGAAGCTGATGTGACAAATGTGTTTCTTAAAAGCTAGAAGATTCGGGAATTGCAATAGCTGACATGAGAGGTCAGGGCTACGGTAACGATGCCAACATGAGAGGAAAGAACAGAGGAGTGCAGACACTGATCTGAGAGTTAAACCATCGAGCTTTATTTGTCCCATGCAGTTCTCATTCACTGAACTTGGTGGTCAGTGGTGCAGCATCAGCTTTTAGTGAGGCTGCTGAATATTTTAATGTAATTTAAAGCATCTATGCATTTTTCTCTGCATCAACTCATCAAGGGCAAATTTTGAAGCAACATCTGGGAACATCCCTCTGACACTGAAACCACTGAGTGCCACATGATGGGAAAGTCGAATGGAGGTGATAAAGCCTATCAAACACCAAATTGGGAAAATAGATGATGCCATAGTAGCCATTATGGAGAATAATGCTATGACAGGAACTGTTCATAGGAGAACAGTGGCAGAGGGAAATGGAATCACCAGAAACATACATAACTTCAAATTTCTGTATGGCTTAGTGTTGTGGCATGACATACTGTTTGAAATAAATGTTGTAAGCAAGAGACTCCAAAGGTGTTGACCTTGATATATCTGGAGCAATGAAACAACTGGACAAAGCAAAGTCATACCTACAGTCTTCCCGGTCAGATGAAGGATTTCAAAATGTTCTGAAGAGTGCACAGGATAATCCCATAAGAAACTCCAAACAACAATTCAAAATTGAATTCTTTAACTAGGTTCTAGATTGTGCAATACAGTCACTTGAACGTTTCATGCAGCTCAGGGAACACAGCAGTATATTTGGGATGTTGTATGATATTCCAAAACTCCTCACTATCACTATACCTGAAGACGTACACCAGCAATGCAGGGCACTAAAGACAGTGTTGATACATGATGACATGCACGATATTGATGCGAGTGATTTAGGTGATAAACTGAAAGCCCTTTCAAGATACATTTTGGCAGGATCAACTCCAAAGGCTGTTCTGAAATATATGTGCACAAATAAGACTACCATTCTTTTTCCAAATGCTTTTGTTCCTCTGCACATACTTCTAACACTTCCTTTACCAATTGCCAGTGGAGTACGCAGCTTCTCCAAGCTGAAGTTAATAAAAACGCATCTATGCTCCACAATGACTCAGGAGAGGCTGGTCGGCCTTGCAACCATCTCAATAGAGCATGAGCTAGCCCAGACTGGATCTTCAGAAAGCAGTTCAAATCTTTGCAACCTAGAAGGCACAGAAAACACCACTTTGATTATTCAGATACAAATGCCAGTGTTTACTATGCAGACAAGAAAAGTTACATTTGCTGTTCAGGTGTTTGAAAGTTAAGTGTTACTTAAAATTTTTGAACAAGGCATTTTAAGTTGTTAGTTCTCCTTTATTGGAGTACGTAGCAGAGCAGTACCATGAGAGGAGTGGAACAGGAAGGAGGCAGAATTGAGACCTTTCAAAGTTTTGGCCCAAGCGAGAGGGCATGGGGTGTCATTTGAGCTCCTCGCCTCAGGTGCCAAAATGTTGTGATTTTTTAATTAACAAAGAATACTTAGTATATTTGAAAATATTGATGCTATGAGCTTCTGTTATGTCTTTCAGATAAAATTGTATTTTTTGGTCATGACAAATAACCAGCCTTAACTATGCTGAGCAATTCCTCTGGTGTTTACACCCTTTAAATACTTATATAAAGTAATAATATCTTTAGTTGTCATTACCTAGACTATACCTGTGTTAATTCTTTTATCTTGCCTCATAGGTCAGTTTCTCACACGTCTTACTACTTTTTGTTGCTGTTCTTTAAATTCCCTCCAGTTTGTTCGTAACTCTTTGAGATGGCCAAAACTGAATGAAGCACTCTATATACGTTCTAACAAGAGCCATATAGAAATAGACTATCAACTTCCAGCTTGTGAAGTATTGTTTTAAGCAGTTCATTAAAGGAGTCAACATTCAGGATTCCAGTACATGATGGATATATTAAAAAGTTAGTTCTCTGATTAACTGCTTATGTCCTTTACATAGATAAGCAAATGCATGAATCTTCTTCAGTCATTAATGCTATGAAGTCTATATTCAGACCATATACTGGCCTCAATCCATTCCTGAGAAGTCTGACAGCAGACAGAAATGTTCAAGCAGATGTCAAAGTGGTTATGTTATTGATGGTGTACCTACTAAGTAGTAAGGATAAAATGGGCAGTGGTTAACATCTTCTAAATACAGTTGATTTAATCATTCTGGAAATGATATCCAAAGGTTTTTCAAAACAATACATATAGTTTAACAATATAGGGCCAGATGCATAGCTCCACTGACTTCATTGATCCAGATCCTTCTTATGTAAACAAGTACAGTTTCCTTTAACTTGGGGTATATCTACACTACTCACCAGACTGGCAGGCAGCGATCGATCCAGCAGGAGTCAGTTTATTGCATATAGTCTAGATGCGATAAATCAACCCCCAAACACTCTCCCGTCAACTCCTGTACTCCACCGCCATGAGAGGTGCAGGCAGAGTCAATGGGGGAGCAGCAGTAGTTGACTCACTGCTTTGAGTAGGTCTACGTACGTCAACTTCAGCTACGTTATTCACACATTGAGCCATTACACACATTGAATCTATTTCCCCATGTTAAGTATTCTCACATCTCTTGTCAAACTATCTGTAATGGGCTATCTTGATTATCACTACAAAAGTTTTTTCTCTTAATTAATTAGCCTCTTAGAGTTGGTAGGACAACTCCCGCCTTTTCATGTTCTCTGTATGTGTATATATATATCCTTACTATATGTTCCATTCTATGCATCCAGTGAAGTGGGCTGTAGCCCCCAAAAAGCTTATGCTCAAATAAATTTGTTAGTCTCTAAGGTGCGAGAAGTACTCCTGTTCTTTTAACTTAATAGAGTGATCATTGTTTACATGAGCTGAGGATAGGGTGACCAGATGTCCCAATTTTATAGGGACAGTCCCAATTTTTGAGTTTTTTTCTTATATAGGCTCCTATTACACCCCACCCCCATACCAATTTTTCACATTTGCTGTCTGGTCACCTTAGCTGAGGATCTGGCCCATAAATCCTCACATGCATTTAATGAGCACACATTTGGATATGTGGACAGAGATTTAAAACTGTCATCACTTGCCTTGTAAATGGTACCAATATGGATTATACCCAGTTCTTAAAATTAATTTGAAAACATTGTTAGATAAGTGAAGAGTAGGTGAAATTCACTCTTATACAGATGAGCAGCACAAGGCCTATGTGCCAATTAAGCCCTCAAAATAGGACTCAGGTAAGAATTAAATAGTGTCTGTCTGCTGACAGAAATTAATTTCACCCTGTGTGGGTAACTTGTGGTTAGATCATACATATGGGTGCTCAGATATCTTCAGAAGTTTCAGGAGCAATATGGACTTTGTGAGAAATTAGTACTGGATACACTTACAGCTGTACTCAGTGTGACCAAACATACCTCTTTATTCACACCCTACACACTATTGTAATTTTTGTACAAAATATACCTTATGAGGTATCATTCAAAAATTAATTAACTTGCTGGTCAATAATATCATGGTGAAATGTGTGTGGCAACATTATTTGTGAAGTTATGAACATAAGGTGACATTATAACTGAAATGTGTTTACCAGACAAGTCTGGGGAGGTAAACCTGTTCCTCAAAGTTAAAGGACAAGCTAATACCTCTATCCAGGTGTCACCAAACTTGATTGGCAATCACCTGTCAAGTGGTCATTCTTGGGCAGCAAAGAGGGGCAGGAACAGATTGATCTGTATTTTAGCAAGCAACAGCATGGAACCTTTCACTACAAGACTCCATGTCTCTGTCCTCACAGCGAGAGGGAATTTTATATAGGGATAACACTCAGGAAAATGCATTTCAAGGGTGATTAGAGTGTCTCTCATTCTTTCTCTGCCTAGCTGTCCCTTTTACCTAACAAGATTAAACGACCAGTTTTTGACTTTGAGAGGGATCCTGACATGAAAATTTGGTGAACAATGCTGCTGGGAGCACGTGGTAAGGATTTTGCCTGGAAACAAGTCTAATTTGTTAATTTTTAGCTAATATGAAGCTTTTTATCTTTATTTCTCTTGCAACCATTTCTGACTGTAACACCTTGTACTCACTTAAAATCCTTTTGTAGCTAAATATACTTGCTTTTTTTTTTGTCAAAACTAATCATAGAATCATAGAATATCAGGGTTGGAAGGGACCTCAGGAGGTCATCTGGTCCAACCCCTTGCTCAAAGCAGGACCAGTTCCCACCGAAATCATCCCAGCCAGGGCTTTGCCAACCCTGATCTTAAAAACCTCTAAGGAAGGAGATTCCACCACCTCCCTAGATAACCCATTCCAGTGCTTCACCACCCTTCTAGTGAAAAAGTTTTCCTAATATCTAACCTAAACCTCTCCCACTGCAACTTGAGACCATTACTCCTTATTATGTCATCTGGTAACATTGAGAACAGGCTAGATCCATCCTCTTTGGAACCCCCTTTCAGGTAGTTGAAAGCAGCTATCAAATCCCCCCTCATTCTTCTGTTCTGCAGACTAAACAATCCCAGTTCCCTCAGCCTCTCCACATGTCTCATGTTTTCCAGCTCCCTAATCATTTTCCCCCCCCTCCGCTGGACTCTTTCCAATTTTTCCACATCTTTCTTGTAGTGTGGGGCCCAAAACTGGACACAGTACTCCAGATGAGGCCACACAAATGGTCAAATAGAGGGGAATGATCACATCCCTCCATCTGCTGGCAATTCCCAGACTTATACAGCCCAAAATGCCATTATCCTTCTTGGCAACAAGGGCACACTGTTGACTCATATCCAGCTTCTCGTCCACTGTAACCCCTAGGTCCTTTTCTGCAGAACTGCTGCCTAGCCATTCGGTTCCTGGTCTGTAGCAGTGCATGGGATTCTTCCTTCATAAGTGCAGGACTCTGCATTTGTCCTTGTTGAACCTCATCAGATTTCTTTTGGCCCAATCCCCTAATTTGTCTAGGTCCCTCTGTATCCTATCCCTACCCTCCAGCATATCTACCACTCCTCCCAGTTTAGTGTCACCTGAAAACTTGCTGAGGGTGCAGTCCCAGCCATTTTCCAGATCAGTAATGGAGATATTGAACAAAACAGTCCCCATGACTGACCCTTGGGGCACTCCGCTTGATATCAGCTGCCAACTAGACACGGAGCCATTGATCACTACCCATTGAGCCCGACGATCTAGCCAGTTTTCTATCCACCTTATAGTCAATTCATCCAATCCATACTTCTTTAACTTGCCGGCAAGAATATTGTGGGAGACCATATCAACAGCTTTGCTAAAATCAAGGAATAACACGTCAACAGTTTTCCCCTCATCCACAGAGCCAGTTATCTCATCATAGAAGGCAATTAGGTTAGCAAGGCATGACTTGCCCTTGGTGAATCCATGCTGACTGTTCCTGATCACTTTCCTCTCCTCTAAGTGCTTCAGAATGGATTTCTTGAGGACCTGCTCCATGATTTTTCCATGGACTGAAGTGAGGCTGACTGGCCTGTAGTTCCCCGGATCCTCCTTCTTCCCTTTTTTAAAGATGGGCACTACATTAGCCTTTTTCCAGTCATCCGGGACCTCCCCCAATCTCCATGATTTTTCAAAGATAATGGCCAATGGCTCTGCAATCACATCCTCCAATTCTTTTAGCACCTTCGAATGCAGTGCATCCAGCTCCATGGACTTGTGCTTGTCCAGTTTTTCTAAATAGTCCCAAACCACTTCTTTCTCCACAGAGGGCTGATCACCTCCTCCTCGTGCTGTGCTACCCAGTGCAGCAGTCTGGAAGCTGACTTTGTTCGTGAAGATAGAGGCAAAAAAAGCATTGAGTACATTAGCTTTTTCCATATCCTCTGTCAGTAGGTTGCCTCCCTCACTCAGTAAGGGGCCCACACTTTCCTTGACTTTCTTCTTATTGCTAACATACCTGAAGAAACCCTTCTTGTTACTCTTAACATCTCTTGCTAACTTCAGCCCCAAGTGTGATTTTGGCCTTCCTTATTTCACTGCTGCATGCCTGACCAATATTTTTATACTCCTCCCTGGTCATTTGTCCAATCTTCCACCTCTTGTAAGCTTCTTTTTTGCATTTAAGATCAGCAAGGATTTCACTGTTAAGCCAAGCTGGTCTCCTGCTGTATTTACTATTCTTTCTACATATCAGGATGGTTTTTTCCTGCATTCCAGTGTTGTGTTTAAACTGAACTGTTTGGTAACTCCAGTTAAAGCAGCAAATTGTTGTACATTGATCCCTTACAATGGACCTCTAATCTGAACTCCCCAGGAGAGGGCTGGACAATGAAGAATACTTGTTTCTGGGGAAAATTCAGGACTGGGACTGGGTTGAAGTAATCCTGTAGGTGGCAAGCAAGGCTGCTGGGGTCAGAGTTGCTGGACCAAGGCTGTGGCTATATACAGATACTTAGGGTGTGACCTGAATGTTGTTTGGCTTTTTGTGAGCGATCTGGTTAGAATCAACAACAAAGCATTGTGAGGCACCCAAGGTTGCAGGGCAGGGTGTTCCAGGGTGACATAGCTCCCCACTGATCTGGATTGCACCCTAGAAAGTGTCACTCAAGCCTTACACAAGAGTTCTGTTAAAAGAAGGTGCCAACAATTGAAAAAGATTTACAGAATGGAGGTTTATGATACAGCATGCTGTGGCATTTCATTACAGACTGGGATCACAGCAGCCAGTCAGAAACATATACTGTTGGAGGAAGAATGGGAACCTGAGATGAAGAGAGAGAGGGTGCAACATACACACACTGTGAATAAGGAGCATGGGAGAGCAGAGTCAGATTATTACTATACAGGGATGTTTCCTCTGGTGTGTTGCACTAAATCTAGCATGGGTAATTATATTCTGCAAATCTCTGCCACTTGAGTTAAAGAAAAATAAACAGCCAAGTGACATACTTCTGTGGTTACAGTGGCACCACAGTATTCTTCTGTACCTCCTGTTGTACAGTGTTCGGTGTGTGTTTTTAGAAAGTCTTCTGCTCTATCCCAGGGACAGACCCATTTCAGGGATGTTTGATGAGATTCCATCTTTCATAGCCAGCTATCCATCTAGGGCAGTAACTCATCTCCAACTGTGCTTCACAGAAAGGTGGAGAGTCTCCTATAATTCACAGTTATGGCCTAACCTGACCACAATGGGAGTTTCTTCTTGCTCCTGTCAATCAGTGATTATCTTACGTGCCGAAGCATGAGGGTTGAACCCCTTATACACATGTGGTTATTTGTATCTTCCTCTGAAATTGAACCATCTCGGGAATTTGATCAGGACACAAGAGCTAACAATGCTATATAATAATATACATGTTATATTATCCAGTTCTTCTTTTTACTGTTTTTGTTACAATAGTGCCTAAAGGCCCAACCAGGGTTGATTCTCCAGTATATAGGAGATTACAATTTAAAATAAAAGATAGATACATAGATAGAGACACCCCAGCTTGCCTTGAACCAAATGTTCATATAGCCAAGCCCCACATCACGAATCATTACATCACCTGTTTCTTTCATTTTTATTTATCAGGGATATAGGTATATTTTACATGGGAGAACCAGAATGGAACACAATATTCCAAGTCAGGGTGGGTTATCATTGTGTTATATATTATTATAATATTCCCTGAATTATTGTCTCACTCATATTTTATATAACATAATCTTTTGGTTTTGACCAATTTTTAGCCCATTTTGTACAGGTGGTGGGTTGCAAAGGGGCAGTAGCACAGTCCAGACATTTGAGCCTTATTATGGGGGGACTGATGCAGAACAGATATGGCTGCCTCCTCCCACCTCAAAATTGGCTCTTTGCTTGTGTATTCTGAGGGGATCTATCCTGTGAAAGACCCTTCCCTACCTGAATCTGGGCAGAATCACAGGAATGTAAGAATTACCCTAGGGAATTAGACCAGTGGGCCATCTAGTCCAGTAACCACAACTATATTTGAAGGAAAGAAAACCCACAGTAGGCAAATGTGCAATATTGTGTTCCCAATAAAGTCTCATCCTCGCCCCTTTTAGAGACTTGTTTAAGATCTGAAATAAGACATTTGATCTTTCTTCTAAAACTACTTTTAGCAATAACTATTATAACTTTGGATATTCTTGTTATCCACAAAAATGGCCAAACTCTCTTTAAACTTTGCTACATTCTTGACTCAAATGGCATATTGTGGCAATGTGTTCCACAGTCTAATTATGTGTTGTGCCAATAAAAAGTATTTATTTTTATCAATTTTGAATTTACCACCTTTCAATTTAATTGACTGTCCCCTTGTTTTTCTAATATAACAGGGAAAACAGAATTTCCAGATCAAATTCTTAATACCATTAATTGTTTTACATACTTTTATCATGTCCCCTCTTATTCTACTCCTCAGTAAAGTAAAGAATCCCAATATTTTCAATATCTCTTCATATGGCAAATTTTCTATGCCTCTTTTCATGTTAAACTCTGAACTGCCTACAGTCAAAGGGATGATATAACAATGTTGGCTGCCACCCAAGAGTCCTCTCCTAGCCGGTGGTCACTCTTCTGTGCCCTATCTCTGTTTTCCCCTTCTTTGGGGCTTCTTAAACAAGCCCTCCCCAAAGTCTCTCACACATTCATAACTCTTCTTGGAGTCTGGTTTCTTTATTCACAAAGTTCCAGAACAAAACAAATCTTCTACCCAGCCTTAAGCAGCACAACTCCTCCTCCATGTGGTACTGTCTCAGCTGGGTCATCTTCCCCAGTCCATGTGCCACACAGTCTCCTTAGCATCTCCAGATTACTGCTAGGCCTCCTGTCTCTGGTAGTCTCACCTACACTCTCAACTACCCATTCCCTGCAGCTTCTTGGGAATCACCTGATTCCTGTCACATAGGGCTCAACATGTAATCAGGGCTAGTTTAGCCCCAGGTTCTCCAGCCTATGGGAAAGCCAACCTATTATAGGTGCCTATCCTGCTCCCATTGCAGGGTGTCTAAGGACAGGCTTACACTGCACTTAAACACCCATGGCTGGCCCAGGTCAGCTGACATGGGCTTGCAGGGCTCACGTTATGGGGCTGTTTAATTGCAGTGTAGAAGTTCAGGCTCAGGCTGAAGCCCAGGCTTTGGTACCCCATGAGGGGGAAGGGTACTAGAGCCCAGGCTGCAGCCCAAGTCTGAACATCTGCACCGCAATTAAACAGCCCTGTAGCCTGAGCCCCTTGGGCCTGACTCAGCTGACATGGGTCAGCCATGGGTTTTTGATTGCAAGTGCCTATCTATATCCTTTGGCTCAGAGAGCTTCATGATTCACTCAAGGCTAAAAGTAACTCGGCCAGTGCAAAGTAATATAAACAAAGAGGCCTGATTCCAATCTTTTTGCTCTCTCTGTTACACCACATTCCACTCCCCACCCACACATTTGCAGCCACAAATCCAAGGAGACCAAAAAGTTGGATTTCAAATAATGGACTCATGACCTGTATACAAAGTAATATTCAGACCCATATTAAAATCCTGAACACAATCGAAAACTGTCAGCAAAGGCAATTGGATTCTCAGTACTTTACTTCTTAGAATGGAAAGCGAACCAAAACAATTGGCAGATCACACTCAAACTAATGCCTAGTGTGAAGGGTGTTTGCTTTCTTATCAAAACTGTTAATTCAGTTTCAAGCAGAAATGAGGTGCTCTTCTAACTGAGTCTCCAGGACACAATTGACCTGACATATTTCTGTTTAACATTCAGCAATAATTTACCTTGGGACAGGTGTGGATCTAAATAATTGTTTGCTCATATGTGTTAATAAGATGCAAAGCAACATTGATTGACTAATAATAAATCATTAATAGCCATGCCAAGTACTAAATAAACTCATACAGAAAAGAACAAGATTATTCAAAAGGATGATATTATAGATCTAGTCACCACTAAAATGTGCAAATCAATTTAAATTAAATACAAGTTTGCCTACATTTTACAATATATTATTTTATGCATTATTTTTAATATTTATGTGCCAGATTCTCAGCTGCTGCAAACTAGTATATTTCTACTGAAGCCAATGGAGCTGTGCAGATTTACACCAACAGAGGATCTGGCCTATAAACTGCAATTAATTATAACTCAATTATTATTATTTGTCTAGCACCATCCATGCTGAATGTTCTAAAGATGAATATTTATCCAGGTACTTTATATCAAGCAAATCATCATGATTTCTGAATGTCAGTGGATAAAAATAACCTAAAAGACTAGATAGATTAGATTAGAGATGATTAGGTATGTGTGTGTGCATATGTGTGCATGCATGCACATGTAAATAGTCCTCCAGCAGAGAAGGAAAAGCTGTCAGTAATAATGTTTATACAATTTAAAAAATAAATGTGAAATTTTACCTTAGGGAAACAGTAAGTTGGAACATGTCACCGAGTGAGCCACCTATTTACTTACATATATTTTTGCCTCAGATCATCCCCTGTGATGTTTCAATAAACAATGCATCATTTAGATGAATCATATCACTCAAAAGAGAACCAGGCTTCTCTTCAGTATCATGTATTTTTATCTTTCAGAAGGACTACTTTTTATATGGAACAACAAATCAGTTTATTTGGAAAAAATAATGCAGCAGGAGTAAAGAAACAAAGTAGGGAATAGCCGGCTGACAATGAATTCAAGATCACTCACACACAAATGAATTAATTTTACAGCAGTTAATTTTACTGCTCTGAAAACATGTCGTATTATTTTACAGATTATGCAATTACCAGTATTGGATTGATAACGCTGTACCATAAATATTGCAGCAACTAATTAAATTGAATAGGAAAGAGGTAAGTAAAAAGATATATCTAGAGTTAGAGTAATAAAATATGTAAAGAGAAATACAATATTGATTTATATTTACATTACAAACATGGATGCCTTTAGTCTTACAATTTCTTCTTCTCACGCTAGAGCAGGGGTCAGCAACCTTTCAGCAGTGGTATGCTGAGTCTTCATGTTTACACTCTAATTTAAGGTTTCGCGTGCCGGTAATACATGTGAACATTTGTTATATGTAAAGTAAACAAGGTTTTCAAAATGTTTCAGAAGCTTTATTTAAAATTAAATTAAAATTCAGATCGTATTAGTTTAGTGTGATCCTTGCCCTTACTTTTCCTTGCTGAGTTTTCCAATATCTGGTGTGTGTTTAGATACTTTAAACTGCACACAGGTTTATGAGTTATAAGTTGATAACTGGCTGGCAGGAGGTCAGTGGCTGGAACCCCATATTGGCAGCTGAGGTGAGTGAAGCTGGTGGCTGGTAGGGCCAGAAGCCTGGACCCTGTCTGGCAGGGGGCCTACCTTGGAAATCCAGCTGGAAGCAAGGTGAGTGGAGCTGTGGAGGGGACCCCGGCTCGCAAGGGGCCAGCAGCGGGAACCCTAAAGCGGCAGCAGGCTGATCAAAAATCGGCTCACATATCACCTTTGGCATGCGTGCCGTAGGTTGCCGACCCCTTCACTAGAGAAAAAAAAGTCCAGAAGTTTCAATATTCCTTTACCCCCTATTTATGCATCAATATCATATTGTACTTCATGCTGATAATGCATCTTAAGTGACTATTTCTATGGAAATTAGATAATGGTTAAGTGTGGAAAATGTGTAACCATGAGTTTTGGTTTAGATACCAGGGCCACACTTGGCTGATCTATTATGAAAAGGTAGTTCAGTCAGTACCTCTAAAGGTTTAAAATAATACCACATAAAACAAGATATATTCAAGTATGTTTTAAATATACATTGCAATAGTTGAGTATACTTGAAATATATATTTAATTAAATTGTAGCATTTAAAACCTTAAAAGGTAATATATACATATACACACAACTACTTTGTCAGCATCCTTGAATCAGAGCCTAAAATGTCTCACTATAATGCATGTGAAAAAAGTATCAAGTGAAAGGAAAAGGGTAAAAAAATAATCAGCTCTTGTCTAAGCAAGGCAGTCGAACCTCAGCCAGCCAGTACTTTAAACATTCACATTTTCAATCAGCTGTCTGCTGCTGTATTTGAACAAAGAGTTCATTTTCATTTGGAAAGCTATTAATTTAGGGAAATATTACTATTGGAATAGAGTCTGAATATTTTGGTGTATTCCTGCTTCTTTATAACTCCTTCTCTCTGCCAAATCTTAATGACCCTCTGCCCCTGCCATCAAAGTAATTGGAGGGCATGCAGGAGGATTGTTTGTTTGTTTTCTTAACTACAACCACACTGGGGTCATTCCCAGTTACTGGAGCTGTTCAAAGTTCTACTGCAAAAGCATCAGCAGTGATCCGTCACAGCTGTCACATTTGGGCTTACACTGCACTTTTAAATACATTTCAGATGTTTCCCCATTTTTAATGTGTGTCTTATACTTTAACATAGATTTGTTTTCAGTTTTATGAACCCAATAAATTTAACAAATTCATTGGGGCTATAAAAAGTACAAAACAAGTACAGATAAGCATAAAAGAAATTCGGTTCAGCTGGTGGATAGGTGAATGTAGCCAAATACATGGCATGCTTTAACAAGCTATCTATGGTATTTTGGATGGCCTGTGAGGCTGAATGGTTCTTACTCTGGATCAGTAGAGTTAGCATGAAAAATATCTTTGTTGTGTCCCAGTTTTTCTTGGTTCCAGGTGGCACAGCATGAGATGTATTTGGCCCTAAGTCTCCAAAGCTGTCACCTGGAAATTTCAAGTTTGGGTTTCTTTCTGGCTTTCAGAGACTTAATTCAAACAATGTCAGTCTTCCTTAACAATGATGTCATACCCTCTGCAAAAGTGTTCTGATGCTTTCAAAAATGTCACCAACCTGTTAGCTCCACTCTCTCCTCTTTCATAAATATTCTACCTGCTCAACAAAGTAAAATATAGCACGGGTTCACTGAGACCAACTTATAATTTACAAGACAAGCACCAGCGCCAACATTTAATCCTCCATTAATGTAGCATGAAAAATAATTAAAAAGGCTTCCAACATTTAAATTTAGTCCAACTTAATCATCTAATCATTTCAGTCACTTTGACCTCAATCTTTCACTTCTGTTTCCAAGGAACTGCATTTTTTGGTACACAGTAGCAGATATTGTCTCTCTGGCTTTACTCATGAGTGCTATAAAATTTTATCATAGACTTGCAGGGGGACAAAGACCTTTTAGGTCATTTTGTCCACTCCCCTACCAATGCAGAATTGTTCTCTGTAGTGTATTCTGCAGAGTTCTGTTCAGTCTAGTTTTAAATGTCTGCTGAAATGGGGCTTCCATCACTACTTGCCAATATGTAAAGACAAACCCTTCATTTCAAAGGTAGAAGCAACGATCTTAATTAAAACAAAAGAATGAATGTCCATGGGCGTATTCAGAGCTTGCAGCTAAAGGGCCATTGATACTAAACAAAACAAAATGAATCAGGGGCCTCAGTTACACTGTTTCCCGTAGAGCCAGTTACATCATGGTAAAACTATGTAGTGCTGATGACAAGTGACCTAACCATGTTGTTAATGGATCATATCAGGAGGTTACAGACTTGATGAGCCTTTGTTCCTGTAACACATCCTTTCAAGGGAATATCAGATTAGGACTAATGGTGTATACCCAGCCTCACTGAGTGAGCATGTTATCTGCATGCATCCAGTACAATGTTCAGCAGTGAAAAACCTGTCAATGTTCACATTTAAGTGATCATAATTCGGCTTTAACGTTAATAGCCCATTAAGATGAATGCGGGAAAGTTCACTTCTTTTTTGGTATGTAGATTCAGCCTCCCCAGGATCAAAAAAGACTTCAATGCCAGTTCATACTTTAAAGGATCATTTCAGTTAGAATATTAGGTACATATTTGTTTAAAATAAAAATTTAAATTCTGCTGAAAACAGCAAAATATTTGGGATAGCCCTAAATCTTCCCAATTTTGCAGACTTTCCTTACTTGCCTCTGTAGCAAGAGCTGTGCTCCCATGCTTGATCCAATGACCATCCCAACATGGATAGAAATATATAGTCCCTGCAGTCTTGCTATCCTTTTTATTTAAATACTATAGGATGACCTTCCTGGGGACAGTGTTTATAGCTGCCACTGACATTTGCAGCATGGTAGGCCTCTAGCTCATTATCATGGAAGAAAGACATTAGAAGAGATGAAAACAGAGGCTAATTTGGTCATCAGATTAAACACATTTATAATATTTTGTTGCACTGTTTTATAGGACATACCAGTGAATCTGGCCCAACATCTGTATTATGTGTTCTGTGTTGGGAGATTCTGAAAGAAGTAGTTTCAAGAAGAAATTTATTTTCTTTAAAGTTATATTAGATAAACAAAGTTCAGACAAATGCATATCACTACATATGGAATATCATATGAACAAATACATTTTATTAACTAACACAATCAAAGTGATTTTGATGAGGTTTACATTGGTATACAAAGGCCTAATGCACACAAATGGAGTAATATAAAATGTTTCAAACAATAATATTAATCACTACTGCAACTTGAAATGATGTGAGCCTAAATACTTGCCATTTTCATTGCATCACACCATTACACAGAAACATGAACATTTGCAAAAATACTTACAATTCCACATTGTCACCCACAGGAGACGCAAGAAATCTATATATCCTCAGCAATGCACAAAGGTAGAATACACATATTGCATTGTCACAAAATGAAGTGTCCCCTCTAGTTTATAGGATTCCATTAGGTATATTGCCTCCATTTTAGGTTTGAAAAATCTCATTCAGTTTAGGAATCTTTGTAACATTTAACATTGTTAGGATGTTGGTTATCAAAATACTCTATTAACAAAAGTCTAGAGTCCTCACTCAATCATGAATAAGAGACATACGATTACATGAAATATCATGAAAAGTCGTGTAGATCCAACCTGTGGCCGACTGGTGGCAGGTGCTTCTTTTTAGTAGACGCAGTACCACAAGTAGCTGTTTCCTACACAATTTCACTTTCCATCCATGAAGGACAGAAAGCGTCTCACGCAATCATTATACTAGGCAGACAAGGAGAGAAATAGAGAAAAAAATACATAAACTTCCTAGTAGGGGCTCAGTTTGCTAATGCAAAGCAAGACTACAAGAGCTGCAATTATTATAGTAGGAGTGGCATTGACTAGGATAGCTAAAGATACAACTTTTTTCCAGTTATTTCTCTCAGCGTTCAAACCTGCCATTATGTGACACAAAGTCCTTGACAAATGGCCAGAATGCACAACATCTGAGTGTTCTCACATGCTCCACCATAACTGACTTACAATGTTTTAAACTACTGAACCTGTTCTTAAGGGCGTTTCCTCCATGAGTTAAGGAACACATAAATGTTTGCAGTCTGGCACTGATGATGAAAAGGAGAGGAGAAGGCTGAGGGCATCCTGCCCAAGTTGCATAGGGACTGAAGAGCAGTTGAGAAGAGAACCCTTACCTGGGGTTTTCATGTAGGGCTACAGAAAGGGGGATGAGGAGACAGTGTGATCCCTGCCTAGGCTGACCACACAAAATTAAATCAGTCTAGTGTCATAAACAGTTCCTCTTTTGGACTGACATTTTCCATGTTTGCATTCTACACAAAGGGCTTGGGCAAGATTTTCTCTTGATTTGGGCTTTTTAAAAACCAAACAATAAAGGTATATAGCAAAAACAGTTGAAGTCTGGAAAATGCATTTTGGCTTGCATATAGTCCTCAGTGAAGAGCAGGGAGTAGCCTTATTCTAGAGAAAATTGGTTTGTACTTGACCAGTTTATGAGTATGTGAAAAATCACACAAGCCCAGGTTCTGTAAATCTTATATTTGTTCAAGAAGTCAATGGGACCAACTGCTCTGCAACATGAGTAAGAGTTGTAGAATCTGGCCCATATTGACCACATATAGTAGAGTATTGTGCTAAGCTTGTTAATTGCAGACCTAAGGATCTGCACAAACATGGAAACTAGCTAGTTCCCAGAAAAGTTCCAAACAGGTCTGAAAAACTTTCCAAATATTTTGGGAAACCCAGGTTTTGGTAAAATTCCTCCTTTTTCCCCTAGTATACAAATAAAGCAAATGGGCAGAAACATTAAACAAATTCATTCTGATCCATTGCATTGAATAAAAGTTTGGATTTGAAAGATCACTGTTGCTTATATAAATAAAGAATAATATGATGAAGCTCAATGATGTAACCTTATTTTCATTGTCTTTGTTGAGACTATAGTCATCGCTGTAGTCCATTTTAGACCAGCCTGTTTCCAATGCTAATATTGCTCCGAGAACTAGAATATGATTCCATTCTCCTTTTCCCTTAGCTTTTCAAGAATGTTAGTAACAGATATGTCAATGAACAATCTCCATTGCTTTTGTTTCCGTTTATAATGTTTTCTGTTTGTTTCAATTATTCTTCTCTTTTTCTACTTGGACAGAATTTGCTGTATATTAACTGACTGCTACTAGAAATACAATTTCTGTCTCATACCTAAGAAGCAGGCATTGAGACTGTGCTTTCATTTTTCTAGGGTCTTCTGCATACTTATTTGCTTTTGGGAAAACATTAAAACAAACAAAAAAAACCCCACTACTAGATTTTAATTACCACTATTAGCATTTAATTCTAAATAAGGAATAGGACCTACTGTAGTGTAGCAGAAATTATTTAAAAGTGTTTCTTAGCATGTTTGAATTGAGCGTCTTTTGGTGGAACAAATCACCTACAGTATATACAGGTGAACCAGTATAAGTCTGCTTATGCTAATATAGCTTTTTATTGTATAGGATGGGAATAAGCTATACTGGTATTTATATTGGTATAAGTGTGTCCACACTAGCAGTTGTGTGGTCTAACTATATTGGTAAAAAAAAAATCACACTTCTAATTACGCTAGTAAATGTGTGTAGACTAGTCTCAATATTCTGTTGATGAAAGTTCAGATGAATACAATGCAAATAATAAACCAGTTGATATGTTGGAGCAGAAAAGCATGAATTTCTGAAAAGGGAAGGAATGTATGTTATGGGCAGGAGAGGGGACTGGGACAGAGAACTCCTGAGTACTTCAACTTGTGTGGGCCACTAGAAAAGAACTGACATCATTGTGTGCTGCTAGGAAAATGAATTTATCTTTTTTTCTCTTAGTTTATTGAGTGGTATAACACTTACTGACCTCATCTCTTGATGAGGCTCAATGAATGTTCATAAAGATCTTCAGATGAAGGGGACTAAATAAGAGGAAAATATTTTTACCATTAGTATTATCTTGCAGAAATAATACCCAGCAAATAATATAAGGCTGCCAAATCTGCTTTAATAAGCATCTTTATTTTCCATCTCAATTTCTTTGTTTCCTTCCAAGAAGAGAATATCTATAACTTATGTTTGTTCAACGTCTTTGCTGGATGACTTTGTTACTCTGTCATGGAAATAGAAATGTCTTTGCATCCTCCCCTAAATATAGAGGGCTGCATACATGGCAGGATATTGACTCTTCACAATATTTCTCATAGAACTGTAAATAAGGCCCTCTTACTGACCATAGGTGAACATCCACTATGCAGTGAAAGGGAAACCGAGCCTTAGAAAACTGGGATTTAACAAAAAAAAATATTTTTCAACAATTTTTGAAAGAGTGGAATTATGCTATTTAAAGATCTATGGACCTTACTGACATTCAGATAATATGTGTAAGTCACTTTAAAAGTATTTTTTTCTCTTTAGATAGATATTCTCAGTTTTCCCATTTCTAGACACAGAGAGAGGCTGCCTCTCCCAATAGCTGTACAGTTATAATCAAGAAGAGACTCCAGAACCCATGCCCTATATCATCAGATGTCAATAATTACTATAATGAAACAGATATATGTGCATTCCAACTAAATTAAAGTGAACACCAATCAAATGCTATATTTCATGTCTGCTGGCATCCTCTTTCAACCTAAAAGTATATTAATCTTTTTTTAAAGCAGTTATTGATTGACTTTTATTCTTTTTAAAAGCATATAAATGCCAGACTAACAAGACAAAATAATAAGAGATTTTCAATTTTAGCTGTCTGGATAACACGGAGTGACTCCTTGAAAATAAAGAAATTCTGCTGTCACCAAAGATTTCAGTGCCTTGCAGAATCCTCCAGCTTGCTGAATACTGTAGAATAGTTATCTGTACCACTTTTATGTTTCACTTCTTAGTTCTGTCTTATCTCTTTTACTCATTTATTTATTTTTGCTGTTTAACTGGCAACACACATAATCTGCATAATTTCCATGTCAGGAATGGGGCAAATGCTACATTAATACAGCAGCATAACTGAGGCAAATAACAAGTAACTCATTTTGCATTTTGTAATCTAGAAAACAGAGCTGTTAGGAAATCTTTAGTGCTCTGCTTTTGTGTCTTCCTGCTGTGCAGTCTTGAGTCCCTTTTAATAGACTCCAAAATATCACTCAAGCAGGCAATGCAGGAGATTGAAACCTATTAAGCCAGGTAACGCTTCATTTTCCATAGACCTCTACTGGAGGAAAGGTCATTTAAAAAAAAACAAGCACTTTTTGTTATGTAGTTAACATTTTATGTTAAATGAAAAATGCAGCCTTTTCTAGTCTAAGCACAGTTGGCCTGATGGTACGGTATTTGTCAAGTAGGAAAAAAAATAAGCTCCAAAATATAAAAGTACGCAGCTGTATTTTCATATATTGGCTATGTGTTTGGATGTCCAAATTGTTCTTGATTTATTTTGATATTTGGATATTGTTAAGTAAACCACATTTGAAAATTTGGGGCCTGATCCAACATCCATTGACTTCAGTGGAATTTAGATTGGGCCCTTGCCCCAGTAGGCCAAATCCTGTAAGATGTAGCATGTCCTTTGCAGTGGTGGCTCCAGGCACCAGTGCTCCAAGCACATGCCTGGGGCAGCAAGCTTCAGGGGGCACCCTGCCAGTTCCTGTGAGGGCAGCAGTCAGGCAGCCTTTGGTGGCTTGCCTGAGGGAGGTCCGCCGGTCCCACGGATTTGGCAGCAATTCAGCTGCGGGTACTTCCCGCAGGCATGCCGCCGAAGGCAGCCTGCCTGCTGTGCTTTGGGCGGCAAAAAAGCTAGAGCCACCCCTGGTCCTTTGCTCCCACTGAAGTCACTGGGAGTTGATGTTTCACAGCATTTTGCACTAGATGCTCCTCTCCCAGAAAAATTAGTCCTTAAAATGGCTTATTCTTAGCTAGCATCCCACAGGAATAAGCAGGTATTGGAACACCTCTAACAGACAGGCACTGCAAAAAAATCTAACTCAGATTATTGTTGCTGGCCAGCAGTCTTTGGTGTATATCTCAACATGAGTTTGGAAAAGGAGGATGAGGAAACCATGTAGATATATCTCCAAGGAGAGAGTGAGCAGAAAATGGGGAGAGACTGAGCCAGAATGATCACATTTCAGCTCCTGATTTGTCTACTATGTTTATTTCTTGGTGAATACTGTGTAAATGATCCAAATCACTCTTTAAGCAGCTCTGCCTGTGATGAAGCTGCTTAACTAATAACCAGAAGGCCTTCCAATTCATAAATAGAACACTAGACAGGATACTGGATAGTAGATAAGATAGGATACTAGAAAATATCCAACCAATTTGCTATGGCAGGATTAGATTGGTCTATCTAGTCATCTATAGTACTTGTAGTGCCTCTCTCTCTCTCCGGCCTCATGATCATTCATAGTCATTGGGCCAGAGAGAGAGAGAGAGAGAGAGAGACCCTGGGTCCAGTCCCTTTGCTCCAATCACTCTCATTATTTATCCACAGTGGAGCAGCTTTAGCAGGAAAGACTGAGGGAGCCCCACAGCACAATACCCGTAACTCCGTGATTAAAGCACCCTCCTAAGAGACAGGAGACCTCCGGTCAAACCCTTTCTCACCCTGTAGGCAGGTGGGGGGAACTGACCCTGCATCTCCAATATCCTGGGTGAGCATTCTAATTATTGGACTAAAAGTTATGAGGGTGGCACCATCACTGCCTCCTTGGGTGTTCTGTTTGGTGAAAGGCAAGTGCCTAACTCATTCACACAAGAAATCCATTAGGTGCCTAAGATGCCTGCCTCTGGGAAGCAAATTCCTATTCCTGCCTCCCTGAAGATTGGATTTAGGCACCTATCTCTGAGAGAGGGGTGGAGCTTATCAGGCACCCCTGTCACTGGCATCACCCATTGCATAGCTTGGGCAGCTGCCTGCATAGAGTTCTGACATTTGTCAATAGCATTCATAGGTACCTATCTCTCCCCATTCATTGTACAGGGAGCCTATGTACCTAACTCAAGACTTGTGGATTGCAGTGGTGTTCCTGTGATTTCCTCGGAACCTAAAAGTTAGGCATTGTGATGCTTGTCTGTTACAGCTATCCCCCTATTCCATTTTGTTTCTTACAGCTGGCCCCATACTCCATTTTGTTTTTGTTCTCCTCCTGTGGCCGCCCTTCCTTGGCTGTTAAGTTGTTTACCAGGGCCACTGCCCTTCTCAAAGGGAGGGCTCCTTAAGTTGTTTAACAAGAGCCATTGCCCTTCTCAAAGGGATGGCCACTTGTGCTGCGAGCTAAATGGGACCACTGCCCTGTTCAAAGGGTTAGTCCTGTTATCACCTCGTTGAACCTGGGCTCGGTGTAGGGCAGGCAATGTCCAGAGCTGCAAGACCTATTGTGTTTTTAAGATCCTGGGCATGAGTCATAGGCCTCATGTACTTTTGAGTCACCTATTGCACAGGACTCTGCCCAGACATGTTTCTGTGCTCACCTGCAGTCTTTTTCCCTGTGCCTCCTCCCCTGTGACAGAGGGAGCCTATCAGGATTACTGGCGGGAAACTGCCTGAGTTTGCCTTTAAAAACAGACATTTTTTAAACAAACATCGGAAAGGTTCCTGCATTGCTGCCTGGTCTGATCAGCCAGGGGTTTTGGGGGGTCCTTTCTCCGCTCTTGTTTTATTTTTGAGCATACCCCCAGTTTTAAACCCCCCCCACGAAGAACGAATTGCTACCTGAGAGATCTCCTGATTATTGAGACAGTACCGAGCCCTCCTTGCTTCTTCTGATGTTGCTGCTGCTTCTGCCTTTGCTGCTGCCTTGGGGACTGGTAAGAATCCCTCTGTGAAACTTTCCCTACTTTTATTTTATTACTTTAGCTGCTGGCTCTGTTTCCCCAGCACACAGACTCAGGCTAAACCTTGGTCTGTGTCTTAAAACCTCTCTTAAACTCCTCGGCGCTTTGCCGCTAAAAATAAGTTTGAGCCGCTGCTAAGCTCTGCTCCTGTGGGCTTTGCCTCGGGGCTCCCTGCTTTCAGCTGTATCCATTGCTGTAGCCACCATCCCTTGGCTTCCTTGGGAGCTGGATCCTGGGCACATACCACTCTGCCCTCTGTGACTTCCCCATAGCATAAGGTGCACCATAGGTTTTGTTTTTTTTAGTTTAATAAGTCATAGTTTGTTAAGATTGTAGAGCTTGTAAGTTCACCTACCTTGTTATAGTTTACTGGTTTGTTGCTCCGTATAGTTGCTTGTTATAGTTTTGCTTAGAATTGTGATATTTGTTGTTTTGCCTAGTCGTTGGTTAAGATAGATAAGGTTTTTGCTGCTTAAATTCGTCTTCCCGCTGTCCCGATCTCTCCCTGAACTTTCCCGTGTCTGTTTTTTCCCCCGCTCCAATCTCCCCCTCTGTGTACTTCTCCGTGTCTATAGACATGGTTTTTGCTGCTTAAATTTGTCTTCCCACTGTCCCGATCTCTCCCTGACCTTTCCCGTGTCTGTTTTTTCCCCCGCTCCAATCTCCCCCTCTGTGTGCTTCTCCGTGTCTCTCTGTTATAACCCTTTGCTGCTTTTTCCCCCGCATCTGCACTCTCTCCGAACTTCCCAACTCCTTGCTGCCCCCTCCCCGCGTCTGCATCACCCTCCGAACCTCCCAAACCCCTTGCTGCTTCTCCCCCTGTGAAACTTCCCAAACCCTTTGCCGCTTTTTTTCCCCTTTGTTTTTGGTGTCTGCTTGTTGCTTAAACCTCTCTCTAGCCCTTCTTTACACTTCTCCGCTGCCCCTCCCCTACCGAAGATCACCATCACACTGCTCCATTGTCCTTACCCTGCAGGGCTTCAGAGTCTCTCACTGCTTCCAGCCGCACTCTCCTCTCATCAGTTGCCACTAATCATTCACTTCCCTCCCCCCTCTGCTATCCTAGCCTCACAAATTAAGTCATTACTTTTCTTTTATACCGTTACATTGCATAATTTCACTTATCACCCATATTGTATCATTGCACTGTGATTCACATTTTACTTGTAATTATAACACCCCATTGGTTGCTTCCACTTTTCTGATATACTTTGTATTTGCATTGATGCCACTGTGTTACATTGTGTATAAGGCCACTAACCACTTAATACATTCTATCTAAGATTGTTGACCATTTTATATAGAAGCTACCATTTTATTTTGCATTTCTTTATACGCTTATTAACTGTAGTGTATCCTATTGTGCTGAACCCCACTTACTGTACCCCACTGTTAGAACTCCCTACACTGTTCAATAAGAAGAACCCCCCCATCATTGTCTATTGTAAACACCCTATACACCTCATCCCATCGTATTTCATTGTTAAATTCCCACCACTTCCTTTTTCCTTTAATAAAGAAATTAATTGGCACCCCACCTGTGTGGTAATTGCTCCCCAAGATCCCATATACCTGCAGGCAGGGACAATGCTCAGCATTGCAACACCTAAGTCGCTTTGTGGATTTCACCATAAGTGACTTACCTAAAATCTTGTAGCAGAGCAGGGATTGAAGCTGGGCCACAACTTCCAGACTAGTGCCCTAACCACAGCACCATTATCCACGCTATATCCTAGTTTCTGTGGTCTAGATTGTGACTTGGATTACACACACATTCGTGGGAGCAAGAGGAGGTAAGAGCTCCTCCTTACTCCCTTATGTTGGCTACCTAGAATCCAAGCACACTGGAATAAGTGAGGTGACATGCCTACTTCCTTCTTTCCAGGAACAGATGGATGGGGAATGGGCAGAGTCTTGGCTACACTTCCCTTCTCCCTCCCTGCCACAACTGACTGACCAGAGTAACCAAGCCTATGCAGTGTGAGGTGCAGAGTAGTAATTTCTTGCCGGTACAGCCTGGTGTGTTTAGAAGGCTAGCTATGCCTCACGCCCCTTTCAGGTCTGTAAGTGCACTCCTCCAGTCCTAGACCTTAACCTACCCAGAAGGAAGAACTCCACAATTCTCCCACTGTTAGACCAGGACCTGGGCTATAGTACCTCGTGTATCAACTGTTCTTACTCTGCAGGTTTCACTGAGTTCTGAGACTTCCAGTTCCTCCCTTCAGGAGTCTGACAATAGTGGTATATAGTAACCGGACAGCCTTTTGAAAAGGCTTATTTTTGCTTCTTTTTTTTTTCAGTAGGAACAAAGCTTTTAGAGAAAAAAACAGGCACTGGCTTCCTCCAGGCCCCGAGCCTCTGCTTTGCCCCTTCATCCAAGCCTCCACCCCTACCCCATCTCTTCACATCCCTGCTCTTCCCACCCAGTTCCATCCCTTCCCCCTCCGTCTCACTCTCACTCTCTCCCTCCCTCCGAGTGTCTCCTGCACCCTGCAGAACAGCTGATCCTGGCAAGCACTGGGAGGGAGGAAGGGGGGAGTCGGTGCCTATCAGAGAGAAAAAGGTTTAAAACAACAGTCTACACAAAATCGATCTTACCTAAAGTCTTACCATCCTTTGAAAGTAATCTAGGCAGACTTAACTTCTTCAGGAACTCCCTCAGCAGGAACCTGTGATCCAATCTGGCTCCCCCAAATTGCAAAAACTACCCTTCCTCTGTTGAGACAGTCTCTTTTTAAACCCAACTGAAGTCCTTGGGATCTTTGATGCTCATGTGCCATCATCAAAGCTAATAGTTCAGGTATTGTCCTTAATAACTCTTCAATGTTTGCTGAGGGGTTGTGTTATATCCTTGGGGGCAACAGTTTTAGGAAGAAATCACTGGAGACCAGGGCCGGTGCTTCCATTTAGGAGACCTAGGCGGTTGCCTGGGGCACTAGGATTTGGGGGGGGCGGCATTTTGCCAGTCTTTACGGCAATTCGGCGGCGGGGGGTCCTTCCTCACTCTGGATCTTCGGCGGCAATTCTGCGGCGGGTCCTTCACTCGCTCCGGGACTCGCCGCCAAAGTGCCCCAAAGACCGGGAGCCACGGAAGGACCCCCTTGTCACAGAATTGCCACCAACGACCAGGAGCATGGAAGGATCCCCCCCAGGGCGCCAAAAACCCTGGCGCCGCTCCTGCTGGAGACATAGAGAGTTGTAAACCTTGAAAGCAGCCATTTACTGCCACACACTCAACTAACCCTGAGCCGTTCTTTCCCTTCCTGCTTGTTTTTCACTAGGGCCTGCAATTCAGCTAAGCCAATATATTCATACAGTAAACATCCCAGCAACCATGTTAATAAAGTATTACAGAGCAGCTCCAAATCCCTAATGTAGGCCTGCAGTAAATTACTATCTCTTGGGATCAAGGAGGAGGCAGGAAAGGAATGGCGATACAAAGGGATGTATCTGTTGCACAAAGCCTCCTGGAATTATTCCAGTTTACACATCACCCTTTTCTCAGGGCTATGGCTAAAGTCAAGATCTAGCCTGATGTGTCTATGTCTGCCAGCCAAATGAATGCTGAGGCTAGTTCACGTAAACGTCCAACGTTTTGGACTCTTAATTGAATTGACCATGAATTCTGAAGCTGTTGAGGTGTGCCCTTGGCTATTATACTCACACGTTAAGGGGAAAATATACTGCAATAACTGAATAAAAGAAAAATATGCCAGGATTTAAGATGCTTAATATTTCTCATTGTACTTCTGCATGAGCTGACGGTTATTAAACCAATAATGTAGTGTTTATATTAAATGCACATTAAGTGATTTGATACTAAACAACGGAGAATAATGATTTCAGAAGTTTAAGAGGTTGATAGGCCATTTCAGTAACAAGGAGAGGAAAATAATATAGTTCTCGGGGTATTTTGTGCTTCCTCGTGTTAATTATAAAGAGTTAAACATGCAGACAATGACACATCTTAAAAATAAGCAAGTCAAAAAATCTCTTTTGTATATTAAATTAATGGTCAAAATAATGCAAAGAGAGAGTTACTAATAATTATGCAGTTTGGACTATTATGTTCACAGCAGTAAATTACATTTGCACTGACATTAAGGTCCCTGTGCACTACCTCTTCAGTTTAAAGTGACCTTAGTGTATTTGAGAATCAGGCCCATGAGGAGAATTTGCACAGCAGTCTGTCATTACTTAGTGCAGATGCTTCTACAATCAAGACCCCTGAGAAGACTCATTGTTAAGTGAAACTCCAGTTCTCACTTGCATTGCACCTCTATGGTCAGTTGACATACAAGTGCCATCAAGGAGCAAAACAAGTAAATGTGGCTCTGTGGATCATAAGTCAGTCTCAGAGAGTTATGAGCAAAGTGTTTTCCCTCCAAGCAAGTGTTTTTCCACCAAGACTGAGCATCCCACCTGTGAAAAACTCTTATTATCTGCTTTATTGTTTTGGAAAGATTCTGTCTATATTCTGCAACATCACTTTGAGATAACCAAATTAGAGAGAACTATGAATCATCCCTCCCAGGTTTTCCTTGCTTACTGCAAGAAAATACTTTGTGACTGTACTGTCCAGTTTTTTCCAAATATTTTAAAACCAGTAACCCCTTGCAATTTTTCTCTAGTGTTTGCAGTCCCTCATCACCCCCCCATGAAAACTATTTATTAATTAAGCAAAACAGAGCTCTCTCATTGCCCGCCCTACAATTCGGTGTTGTTGATTCTGCTGTGAGCGGTCAGAAACTCACTAGACTGTTTACAGGGCTGTAATAGCAGATGTAACATGGCTTGGAGAATATCTTCTGACAAGCCTCCAGAACAGTAGATTGTAAGGAAATAGCTCTTGGTTAAGGGATGTGAGAGGAGTGTGTATCCCTTCACAACTAAGACAATGTTCTGAATATATCTGTCACATGGTGCATTTCAAATGCAAACAAAACAAAACAAAACAAAAAGTTGCTCTTTCAGGTAACTATAAGCTCCGGGGATCACATTTTGCCTTCACAGGGAGTTTAATACTGAGTGACGAAAGGCAATGAACTCCTCTGGAGTCAGAGAAATCAATCCCTACTGGATAAACACATTCCAACTCAGTGCACACATCTACATGCTAACATCACATGTGTGGTTTATTGGCATTCCGTTTTCTAGTCAAGTATTTGTTTTTAAAAAGTAGCTTATTGTGTATATGTTTCTTCTGCACTTTTTTCTTTCCTCCCCTTCTTCACTACATTTTTATTTTCTGTGGTTTACCTTGTATTTTTGCATCCATCATTCACTGTTAATGATCTGGAGGATGGTGTGGATTTCTCCCTCAGCAAGTTTGCAGATGACACTAGAGTGTCAGATATGCTGGAGGGTAGGGATAGGATACGGAGGGACCTAGACAAATTAGAGGACTGGGCCAAAAGAAACCTGATGAGGTTCAACAAGGACAAGTGCAGAGTCCTGCACTTAGCACGGAAGAATCCCATTCACTGTTACAGACTAGGGACCAAATGGCTAGGCAGCAGTTCTGGAGAAAAGGACATAGGGGTTACAGTGGATGAGAAGTTGGATATGAGTCAACAGTGTGCCCTTGTTGCCAAGAAGGATAATGGCATCTTGGGCTGTATAAGTAGGAGCATTGCCAGCGGATTGAGGGATGTGATCGTTCCCCTCTATTCGGCACTGGTGAGGCCTCATCTGGAGTACTGTGTCCAGTTTTGGGCCCCACACTACAAGAAGGATGTGGAAAAATTGGAAAGAGTCCAGCGGAAGGCAACAAAAATGTTTAGGGGGCTGGAGCACATGACTTATGAGGAGAGGTTGAGGGAACTGGGATTATTTAGTCTGCAGAAGAGAAGAATGAGGGAGGATTTGATCGCTGCTTTCAACTACCTGAAAGGAGGTTCTAAAGCGGATGGATCTAGACCAGGGATTGGCAACCTTTGCACGTGGCCCGCCAGGGTATAAGCCCCCTGGGGGGCCAGGATGATTTGTTTACCTGCCATATCCACAGTCATGTCTCCCACTGGCTGTGGTTCACCTTCCCAGGCCAATGGGGGTGGTGGGAAGCGGTGGCCAGCACATCCCTTGGCCCGCGCCAGTTCCCACTGGATATGTTCAATAAAGCGTTTCTGATCCTCAATACAGAATCTTAATGTACTAATACAGAATACAGAACCTTAAAATGCCTGTCATTGGCCACTGTTGGAAGACAGGATACTGGGCTAGTTGGACCATTGGTCTGACCCAGTATGGCCATTCTTATGTTCTAATTTAAGTCTCCCAAGTAAACTTGTATCCACACAACTGACAGCTGTAAATTTAGATCTCTACATAACAGAAATGCAGACACCTCCTTTCTTATTATTTCCATAAAATTGACAGGAGAAAAAAAGAACTTAAGTAATTGCCTTATTGAAATCAGAAGGAACAGTTACGTGGCTCTAACATTTCCTTTCCTCAAAATCTCTTTTCTTCTCCTGTTCTCATTGTAATGTTGTAACAAGTCAAACTCAATTTTCATTCATTCAAAACTTTGAGGAGGTCTAACTTTCCTTCCTCATTATGTCTTTACAATTGCTAACCTCTTTCACATTTGTTTTCAACTTATCAAATTGTTGCAGTCAGATTTGTCAGGTTTTATGTCCGTCTTCAGAGGCCTAAGCAAAAGATACCTTGAAATACTATAAGATTTGACTCCAATCTGCTTTCACTATGCATTAGCATGTCTTCCTCTTTGCAAGTTTACAAGTTATCTGTTGCAATAAATTATATTTGTTATCTTTGTTCACTCTTTCTGATTTAATGTCACTTGTCCAAATGAGCTCTCAGATAGGAAATCAAATGATTTTTTTTATTTGCCAACCACTAGAACATTCACCAGAAAACTACAGGCTTGATTTGAGATGCTTAGTTTGCCTGAAAATTCCAGCTATAGCATAATTTTATGATTACATATACATATTACATTTTGGAGTTATTTTATTTTAAGGAGTTTGAAACAGACCCATTTTTAACGTTGTTTGAAATGTATTTAATTGTTTTTGTTTACTGATATTTTAGATAAAATATATAATTGAAATCAATTAAAAAGTTTTTCTTTTTTCTGTGAAGAAAAGTAACATTTTGAAAATATTAACACATTTTTCATGGAACTTTTTACTTTTGAAGAAAGCCACTTTAGAACAACAAAGGTTTTTGTAAAAAAAATAAAAGATAAAATAAAAATAAAAAAATGTCCAGCTTGAGGTCTGAATTTGTGAAACAAATCTGTCATGTTGTTTACTTGTGAATATTGTTAAGCAGCTCCAGTGTTAATTACTCCCAGACCCATGAAATCTTAGTAGGAAAGTTAAATGGGCAAGAAGCCCAAATTACCCATTTACTGACAGAAGGGGCCTGCCTAGATCTCATTGGAGGCACAGCCACAAGGTGGTTTGGAGCAGTTTGTGCGCAAGAGGGGGGCCTGAATTAAAGCTGTGGGGGAAACCTTGTTTCTGGCATTTCCTAACCTTCGAGTGTTTGTCTTTGCAAACAGTGTTGTTTTAATGTAGTTTTTTTATATGTAATCTCATATAGATTCATATTCTCAAAGGCTATTAGCTCAGATAAATCAAACCTCTGGAGGATCTAATAGAATAGTGAGGCTTTCCTAGCAGTGTATGTTAATAAGACTGACCACTGAAGTCAAAGAACATGAATCCACTCATGAATACAAGAATAATGGCTGCAAGCTGCCTCAGTCTAATACACTACAAAAGGACCACGAAGGAAAGAAAAAAAAAACATAATGGGTGACCTCTGCCCAATCAACATCCATTTATAAATGTTAGAATTAGGTGAAATATTAATAACGGAAGTTTTAAACATACAATGTGCTTGCTATTAGGTTCAGTAAAGATGTATGAAAGTAGAAGTAATTTTATAAGCATTCCAAATTCTTTGATTAAACATCATTCAGGTGCTCTTTGTTTGTTTGCTTGTTTTCTCTTAGCAGGGTGATTGGGAATTTTGTATGACTATTTTTCAGTTAACTTTTTAAAAAATGTGAATGGTTTTGGTTGGTTCTGAATAGTCAGATAAATTGGTTCTTGATTCGGGTTTCCTGATAGGCTGAGCCAATGGATAGACAGGCTAGCAGAATCCATCTGACTCGTAAAGAAGAGTAGCTTCATTTTGCATGCACTCTGGAAGCCAAACAAAATAAATAACACAAACAAAGCAGTTTATTGCTGCAGGTTTGCTCCTCTTGAAAGGTCTGAAGTGACACTATCTGGTAACACATGCAGGATATTGGTGGGAGATAGCATGGCAACAGGAAAGCCAATCTAAAAATAATTTCTATTACACTTTCAGACTCACACTGCATTCTCACACTCCTCTTGCCCAATTCTGGTTTACCATTAAATGTCTCTTCTGCTGGCTCCCGTCTTTGCAATCTGCTGTATCCGTATGGACAGAAAGGGAAAAGGAGTTAACCACGTAGAAGAAGAGGTGCCACAAACTGTTTCTGACCCATAATTATAATTTATTATTTGCTGGGTGCTGTGTACCTAGAACATAGGGAAGATATTGTGTCTGCCCTGGGGTGAAATCCTTGTCCCACTAAAGTCAATGGAAAACTTCCATTGAGTCCAGTGTGGCCAGAATTTCACCCCAGGAATTTAAACTCTAAGTGAGGGCTTATGAGAGACTTGCCAGAGATCGCAAAATCAGAGACTGTTTCCAAAGGAGGATGGTGCTTCGTTGTATGAAGCATTAACAGTACTGCAGGATCCTCTTAAAATTCAGGCTGCAAAGGAAAAAAAAATGCAAGAGTAATGTTACCTTCCTCTGGTCAGAAGTGACAAAGCAATGACTATGAACAATAGTTTCTGGATATTTCAGGTTGGGAATGTTTTTCCCAAAGCCCTATCCACAAGATAACAATCTTAAATTCCTAAAGCATAGGGGGAATGAGCTAAACACAAAACACAACAATGTTGCTTTGGAGGTAGGCCAATACCTAATATGAAATAATTCCACTTTACCCAGTTGGATAAAGTTAAACCAAACCCAAACCTGTTCCATCTATTTTATCCAGAAACTGGTTAGGAAGATCTCATTTAGTTTTTGTATTCATATGTTGTTCTCTGTTCTTAGCCAGAATAACAGAACTATTTCAAATCAAACTAATTCCATTGAGGGTGACTTCCTCTCTCCATTTTTCTTTTGGCTGGGATGGGTTATAAATCTCTGGATACCTTTTTAAAAATACATATTTTCTCTTTTGCATCTATGTTTCCAGGTTCCAGCTGGTACAGGAAGCAAAGTGCTGATTGCCTTGCTATCAGGCACCATATTAGAACTCAGGAAATCTTGATTCAATGTCTGGAAATACCTGAGGTTATAGCTACACTACAGAGTTTATAGCAGCAGAGCTGCAGTGAAGCAACTTCAGTGTTGTAAGCTCTCTAATGTAACTGCTCTAAGTCGATGGGCGAGAGCTCTCCTGTTGGCTCAACTACTCCAGGCCTGTAAGCGGCGCTAGCTATGTCAGTGTGAAAAGCTTGCCTGCCGACATAGCACTGTCAACACCGGCTCTTATGTAATATGTCACTTACATCACTTAAAGGGGTGGCTTTTTCACACCCCTGAGCGACATAAGTTACACCCCAGTAAGTGCTAATGTAGAAATAGCCTTAATCTTTGCATGCAGTCATGTGCAAGTAAAATGAGCTCTCTGTACCTCAGTTCCACGTCTGTGAAATAAGTGTATTAATACTTCCTTTCTCCCATCCTTGTCTAGCTTCCCTGTTTAAACTGAAAGCTATTCAGGGAGGGATATTCTCTTACTATATGTATGTACAACACCTAGTACAATGACCCTCAGTTTCAGTTGGGGGCTGATAAGTGCTACTGTAATACAAATAAAGTGATAAGTAATTAATATTGGAATGTAGCAAGAAATCCTGGTTGTTCTCAAGGCATTTATGGCACAACTGAAGGCAAAGAGCAACTGAGATCTTGAGAGAAATTCTGTTTTAAAGGAAAATGTTCATTCTGAAACCTGTGTGGAATGAATTGGTGATCTCAATCAAGTTATAAGTGAACAAAAGTCCTTGTTGTAATTTTCACCAGTGAAGCCAATGACTGGGTTGGAAAAGTTATCAACAAACCTTCTCCCTCTAGAGGTTATCTCTCTAGGTCAAGACAGGTATCAGAGTAGCAGCCGTGTTAGTCTGTATCCACAAAAAGAACAGGAGTACTTGTGGCACCTTAGAGACTAACAAATTTATTTGAGCATAAGCTTTCGTGGACTACAGCCCACTTCTTGGCTGCACATTAGCAGGAAGCCAGGTAAAAGAAGCTACTGGTTTGCGCTATACCTGCTCTTTGGAGAGTGGATTTTAGTCACCAGGACTGTCAAGGCAGAACTTATTAGGAAAACTAAATTCACTTTTTTTTTTAAATGAATGTAAGAGAAATTACATTTGGCTTAGCGTCAGCTTTATGTGATCTAAATCAGCCAAGCGATATATGTCCCCATAAATTATGGTTTGCCCCGATAGACCCATAAGTACAGTGCTCTTAATAAAGAGGCAATGCTGTAAACACACAGAAAAAAAAATCTGACTATAAATTTCTGAAAAGAAAATGTTGCTTTAGTATTCCCACGACCAGTGATTTGTCCCTAAGGATGAAAGTGACTGGCCCTGTCATGACCAGACAGGGGACCACCCATCACATTTGGACTCCCTGCACTGGGGTTCAGGACCCTAGAGAGAGAGAATAGGGGTCAGGGTCCTCGTGCTTCTCCGTGCTCCCACACCCTCCTCCACCAAACATGAAACCAACGGAAGGAGAGAAAGGAAAGAAGAGGCAAATCCTTGTCTCTGCCCCACCAATGTGCCGAGCAGTCGAGCTAAGCCATCACAAGGCGGCTGCTGAGGAAGATAAACGGTACCCTTTTCAGGGCTGCAGTAAATTACCAGACTGTGGGAACCTCTTGGGGTACACTTCTATGCATTGCTGAGCCCAAAGGCTCAACCTAGCCCTAAATAAGCTGGGTTTACATATATATATATAGAGAGAGAGAGAGAGAGAGAGAGAATAATTGCTAGAACTAAAGCCCTTTTCCCTGTTAGGAATTCTATGTTTTGTAATCTATTAACAGAGTTACATTTCAGGCACACTTCATGTGAATCACATGTTTATCCACTGTCTAGGACTCAGCAGCTTCTGAAAGGTCAGTGGTGGATTTAATAGCCAAATTTTTTGAATTTGATTTAATCTGAATTATTTTTAGTTTGGAAAAATATCATTTAACTTTCTCTTTTTCATTTTTTTCTTATCAGTCCTTCCTGGTTTAATACAAAAATAAGACTAAAAATCCTCTGGAGTTTTCTATGAGAGCTGAAAACTTGACGGTTCACTGCTCCAGGCCAATGAGAGCTGCTGGAAGCTATGCGGGCCCAGGAATGTACTGGCCGCCACTTCCAGCAGCTCCCATTGGCTTGGAGCAGCGAACCACGGCCAGTGGGAGCTACGATTGGCCGAACCTGCTGACGGGGCAGGTAAACAAACTGGCCTGGTCCACCAGGGGCTTTCCCTGCACAAGTGGCGTCCCAAGTTTGGGAAATACTGTACTACTGGCTTATTTCTGGAAAGTTCCAGCATGATTCAAGACCTAAGACATATAGCTTGTAAATTAAGTAGACTGCAGATTTTAGGAAACACGGCTACTGTATTCAGGACAAGAGTAACTCCCCCATGAGGGAAATAGATGATGCTGAACAAAAAGCAGTAAACTCTGCTCCGTAAGGCTAGCTGATGTTCTTAAATCACACAGTAAGGCTAGACCCATTTACCATAGATACTTATCCTAAGTATCTGGTTGGGTAAAATCTGAATGAACCATATTCCATCAGAAAACACAGTTCTATCAGAATTGAAACACTGAGTGAAACTGTGTTTATTTCTCTTAAATTTTGTTTTTGAGAAAAAGTAGGAAAGATAATGCCTTCTTTCAACGTTTTCAGAATGAAATGTTTTGATTTTTCATTGTTAAATGACTTTGTCTTGATTTTCCAATTTTGTATTTGTCATAAACAGATAGTTAAGGGTTAATGTCTCTTTTACCTGTAAAGGGTTAACAAACAGTAAACCAAAAACACCTGACCAGAGGACCAATCAGGAAACAAGATACTTTCAAATCTCGGTGCAGGGAAGCCGTTTTTTGGGTTTGGCTTTGTTCTCTCTGGGTCCTGAAAGGGACTAGATGTGCAACCAGGTTTCTTGCCAATCTCCCTGCTACAGTCTCTTATATATTCAGAATAGTGAGTATTAAGTAGGAAAGGCGGTTATAGTCTTTTGATTGTTTCCTGTATTTGCAAATGTGTATTTTGCTGGAAGTATTTTAAAATGTATTTTACTGGGGGGAGGCTTCTCTCTAGTGTCTATAAGCTGAAAGACCCTGTAACTTTTACCATCTAAATTACAGAGACAACTTTTACTTTTTTTCTTTCTTTTTATTAAAAGTTTTGCTTTTTAAGACCTGTTTGATTTTTTCCCCTTGTTGAGGCTCAAGGGAATTGAGTCTGTACTTACCGGGAAATTGGTGGAAGACAGGGAGAAAGAAGGGAGGGGGGAAAGGGGGAATCCCTTTGTTTAGATTCACGGAGCTTGAATCTGTCTGTCTCTCCAGGATACCCCAGGGATGGAACGCCTGGGAGGGGGAGAGAAGGAGGGGGAAAACCTGATTTCTCTGTGTGTTGATTCAAGGAGTTTGAATCAGGGTGATCTCCTAGTGTACTCAGGGCGGGAAAGATCTGAGAGGAAGAAAGGAGAAGGAGGGGAAATGGTTTATTCCCCTTTGTTGTAAGACTCAGGGAATTTGGGTCTTGGGGTCCCCAGGGAAGGGTTTTGGGGGGAACCAGAGTGTACCAGGCACTGAAATTCCTGGTTGGTGGCAGCGCTACAAGTGCTAAGCTGTGTGACAAAGTTCCTCCTCTACCTTAGTGGGTCCTGCACTTATTGGCGGATTTGTTCACCTCAGTGATCTTGCCCTCTTGTGGTGGTATGGGGTACGCATCGAATTGGGATACTTCATTCAGTCGGCGAAAGTCATTACAGAATCTCATGGTACCGTCAGGTTTAGGCACTAGAACTATTGGACTGCACCACTGACTGTAGGATTCTTCAATAACACCTAATTCTAACATTTTCTTTACTTCAGCCTTGATTTCCTCTCTTTTGGCTGCTGGGATTTGGTAGGGTCTCAGTGTTACCTTGGCTCCCGGGATCGTGCGGATATGGTGATAGGTCTCAGTCGTCCGCCCTGGTTTTGTAGAGAACACATCTCGATTGCGATTAATCATGTCGGCTGCCTCAACCTTTTGATTTGGCGTCAAGTCGGGTGATATCCTCACTTGCTCGTGTAAGTTATCCTTCTGGGGAAGGGTCTCCTGGGTGACTAAGCATGCCTCTCTATCATGCCAAGGTTTTAGAAGATTGATGTGGTAAATTTGCTCAGGTTTCCTGCAGCCTAGCTGCCGCACCTTGTAGTTTACCTCTCCCACAGCTTCAATCACTTCGTAAGTTCCCTGCCACTGGGCCAACAGCTTGCTTTTTGCTGTGGGTACCAGGACCATTACTCGATCCCCTGGCTGGAACCGTCGAAGCTTTGCTTGGTGGTTATAATGGGTTCGTTGGGTCTCCTGTGCTTTCTCCAAGTGTTCCCATACAATGGGTGTAATTCGAGCTATCTGATCACTCATCTGTAGTACAAGCTTGACTATGTTCCTTCCGGGATTTGGCTCCTCTTCCTAGGCTTCTCTGGCTATATCCAATATGCCCCGGGGATGGCGCCCATATAGTAGTTCGAATGGAAAGAAACCTGTGGAGGCTTGTGGGACTTCCCGGATGGCAAACATGAGGTAAGGCAATAGGGTATCCCAGTCTTTCCCATCCTGGCTCACCACTTTCCTGATCATGGCCTTGAGGGTCCTATTGAACCTTTCCACAAGGCCGTCTGTTTGTGGGTGGTATACAGAGGTCCGTAGGGCTTGTACATGGAGCAATGAACAGAGATCTTTCATCAACTTGGACACAAAAGGTGTCCCTTGATCAGTCAGTATCTCCTTGGGTAGCCCAACCCGGGAAAAGAGCTGTAGTAGCTCCTTAGCTATTGTCTTGGAGGCTGTGTTGCGTAGGGGAATGGCTTCTGAGTACCGGGTTGCATAGTCTAGTACACCCAGAACATGTTAGTGGCCCTGAGCTGTCTTCTCTAGGAGACCAATCAGATCCATGGCTATGCGTTTAAATGGTACCTCTATTATTGGAAGAGGTATCAAAGGGGCCCGCAAGAGTGGGTGAGGGCTATGTAGCTGATACTCTGGACAAGAGGTGCAGTATCGCCTGACATCTTCAGGTGCTCCTGGCCAGAAGAACCTCCGCAGGATCCTGGCCTGGGTTTTCTCTACCCCTAGGTGTCCTCCAAACAGGTGACTGTGGGCGAGGCTCAATATGGCTTTTTGATGTTTTTGTGGCACGAGAAGTTGATGTATCTCCTGCTCCTGCATTTGCACCACACGGTACAGGAGATCTTTCTTCACTATAAAGTAGGGTCCTGGACCCCGGACCTTCCCCTCCACTGGTGTCCCATCAATCTCAGCCACCTCTTTCCTGACATTATCATATCTAGGGTCCTCTGCCTGGTCCCTCCCGAAAGTCTCTCTCTCAGGACTAACCTGCCTGAGTTCCCAGGGGCCAGCTTCTGTTTCTTCCAATGGCTCATCACCATCATGGCTGGGGCCAGCCTCCGGCTCACCTTCCGTGTTGGTAGTTTCTCTGATGGCTGCTCATGTCCATCTGCCTACTGACGCGGTCTTCTGGCCCTGGGTCAGGATCTGGGTTCCCAAGGCCTTCACGGCCTTCCTTTCTTTTTTTGTCTTCCCAGCCTTTTGGGGGGCTGAGAATAGATCCTGAGAAAACTCTGAAAACATTGGGGGTTGACATTCCCCCAACGATGAGTCGCTGCCAACAGGGTCCCCATCTCCCTCCAGCCTCTCTAGGGGGAGTAAATTATCAAACCCTGGATAGTCCCTCCCAATGACTACAGGATATGGGAGTTTAGGAACTATGCCCACTGTCACCTCAATGGGGTTCCCCTGAACCTCTATCTCCACTGGGATGGTGGGGTAATGACTCATGGCCCCATGCACGCATGTCACTGCTACACGTTTGGCTTGTAGCACCTGGCTACTTTTTACCAACTTACCCGATATAAGGGTGATAGCACTCCCCGATTCCACAAGCGCTGTAGTCTCTACTCCATTTATCTTCACTGGCCTGGTGTAGTTATGCAGGGCTAATGCGATGCCCGCAAGGTGGATAAGGGAGCATGGGACTTGCCAATCCCCCAAGTTGCATTGCATAGGCTCCTCGGTGCTGGGACACCGTGCTGCTATGTGTCCCCATTCCCCACGTGCATAACATCTATAATTGTTTCTAATCATTCCCCTATCATGTGGGTTAGGGGGTTTAGTCTCAGGGTTTCCCCCACTCAGGCCAATCTCTTCCTTCTGGGGTCTCCTCTGGTTTTTGGCCCCCCTCTTCCTCCATCTAGGACTCCCCATGGGTTTGGCTGTCCCTCCTTCCAGGGCTGGGGTTGGGTGTTTGCTACAAAAGGGGCTTTCCTTAGGTAGTCGGGTCAAATCCCTGGCTGTCATGCGTCTTTCTACCAGCGTGATCATTTCATCATAGGTGGACGGATCGTTTTCGCCTACCCATTTGCAGAGTTCTGGTGGCAGTGCCCTCATGTACCGGTCAATGACCAGAACCTCTAGTATCTCTTCGGGACTCCGGGACTCTGTTTGCAACCACTTTCATGCAAGATGGATGAGGTCATATAGTTGGGACCGCGGGGTTTTGTCTTCCTGGTACATTCCACTCGTGATACCGCTGGGCCTACACTGCAGTCGTTACCCAAGATCTGGCCTGAATCTCTGCTTTCAGCTGGGGGTAGTCTGCTGCAGCCTCTTCAGACAGATCATGGTAGGCCTTCTGGGCCTCCCCACACAGGAATGGGGCAAGGATGCCAGACCACTGATCTCTAGGCCAGGCCTCCCGTAGGGCTGTCCTCTCAAAGGCCAGAAGGTATGCCTCTACATCATCCTCCCACATCATTTTCTGCAGTCAATTGCTGGCCCGTATGAGCCACGTCCCATCATGGCCACGGTTCAGCTCTGTAAGGCTCTTTACCTGGTTTACCAGTTCCTGCAACATAGCTCGGTCTTGAGCAGCCTGATCCATCAGCAGATGATTAGTTTCTTGCTGCAGCTGCACTGCCTCCTGTTGGGCGGCTGCCTGGACACGGGTAGCCTCCTGCTGCATTGCTGTGGCTTGTATCAGTGCCTGCACTACGTCATCCATTGTGATGAAAAAAAAAAAACCCTCTCCTTTTTTTTTAAATCACCCTCCTTTTTTTTTTCCTGCCGCGCTGTGCACACCAAAGAATCCCACCTCTGACACCAGTTGTGACAAAATTCCTCCTCTACCTTAGTGGGTCCTGTGCTTATTGTCGGATTTGTTCACCTCAGTGATCTTCCCCTCTTGTGGAAGCCACAGTCTGGGTCAGCTCCTCCTGTGTCTGATCAGGAGTTGGGAGGTTTGGGGGGAACCCGGGCCCGCCCTCTACTCCGGGTTCCAGCCCAGGGCCCTGTGGATCCCAGCTGTCTATAGTGCCTCCTGTACCAGCTGCATGACAGCTACAACACCCTGGGCTACTCCCCATGGCCTCCTCCAAACACCTTCTTTATCCTCACCACAGGATCTTCCTCCTGATGTCTGATAACGCTTGTCCTCAATCCTCCAGCAGTACACTCTCTCACTCTCAGCTCTTTGCCTTCTTGCTCCCAGCTCCTCACACACGCTTCCTCTCCTCTGGCTCTCTCCTGCCTGACTGGAGTGAGCTCCTTTTTAAACCCAGGTGCCCTTATTAGCCTACCTTGATTGGCTGCAGGTGTTCTAATTAAAGTAGCTATCTCTACTGCCTTCTAGAAAGATCTTAATTGGCCCCAGGTGCCTTGATTAACCTGGAGCAACTGCCATTTGGTTACCAGGGTCCTAGGGATTTGTTTAGCCTGGGGCTAACATACCTGTTTCTCAGTACTTTACTGTAGCCATCTGGCCTTGCCCCATCACAGCTGGTAATTAAGCTTAGAGGAATTCATGCTGGTACCCCATTTTTTTGGACTCTAAGGTTCAGATTGGGGAATTATACCATGACAGTATTATATTGTAAAATGAATCAAAATCAAAACAAAACAATTTTGTTGAAACAAAACATTTTAATTGACCTGAAATTAATTTTGGGAGAGAGGGAGAATTTCCTTTCATGAAGAATTTTGAAATTTTCAGTTTTGTTCCAAATTGGAAGACATTTTTTTGTTGTTGTCTGAAACTCCTTCATGAAATAGAATTTCTGTCCTCTGCACAGCTCTACTCTGGAAATTTGTGCATGAATAAAAAAGAATACCAGTGGTAAAATCCAAGCCACATACAAGTCAATGAAAGTTTTACCACTGATTTCAATAGGACAAGATTATCACCCCTCTTACTACGTAATAAGTAGAAATGAGTGAACAACTTCAGATACAGTATAGCCCAGTCTGAATCTTCTCTCCATTTAAATCACACTTCAATCTTTTGTGAAGTTCCAAAATATTTTGATAATGGATTATGGTTTACAAGCTCTCATTTGCTAGTATTTTCTGCTTTCACCTGATAGCAGATTAAAAAAAAAAATAAAGAGATAGAATACATTTCCTTGTAGTATATTGTGATATTTGCAATTATGCTGAAATCATGAAATATTGTAAAAATTTCATGACAAACACTGTTCTCATAAGATTTCCAGATCGAAGAGTCAAGTGTAAATTTGAGTCAGCTTCTGGACTTCCAAACATTTATAGGAACCAAATCTTCAGAATCTGAGGTTCACTCATCACTGTAAAGGGGCAATTATTTAGACATTGTAATTGAATATACAAGATCATATGTCCAGTCTGTTTCAGTGTGGGCTTCTGAAATATCACTGGTAGTTTTCATACTTGCATGCACAAAACTTGCAGATAACATTTAGAGGCTGGTTTAAATCAATTTTGGCCAACAGGGTGATTGAGAAGAAAAGGACATTGTGAACAAAGTATGCGCAACTACCCAGTACTGAGAGAATATGAAGAGATGGAGGAATCCATTCTCTCAGCACACAGAAAGGTGAGAATGTTGTGGCCCTGAGCCCTTTTAAGGCTAAAGAAGGAAGAAAGTAAAATGGAAAATGCATACTGCTGTAAATATGAGAAATTAAAAACTAAACTGAAAACAGAAAATTTCCCTCTCCCTTTACTCCCAAGTCTTTTTTATTGTTATCAGAAGAAGTGCACCTAAAAGAAGGCCATATTGTCAATAAAAGATGTGTTCCCTCAAAGTAATAGCTTTGTTCTTTAAGCATCAAACCACTGATCTTTGTTCTTCTCAAAGTGATCAAGTATTTATTTTGATATATTTTGCTTTTCTAATTTTTTTTCTCTTCCTCATCACAAGAAAGGTGCCACATGACATATACTTTAAGTAGAAGCACTATTAATTTTGTTAGTTTGTTTTAAACTTTTTTTATATAACTTCCTACAAAAAAAGTCCCACCTTCTTCTTTCTCTGAAGTAATCACTTTTGGAGGAGCTCCCCAAAGATTGTTGGATTCAGATTTAAATGAACAAATTATACAGTATAAAACAGAGGAAACTAAAAACAAAATTTCCCCTAAGAAAATATGTGGTTTCTCAGTGTGCACTAAAATCAGCCTAATTTTGGATTAATCTAATCTCCAGGAGCTCATTCCATAGCTAAATGCATTTAGCTATAAATGCTTTATTTCTCGCCTTCATGCACTTGGTCTTAGAACTTTGCAAATTGTGTTGCATGACAGAAGCACAGCTTTTGTGGCAGGTCATGGATGGAGGTGCAGTCACTGGTATAGTTGGCCCTGACCAGTTGGTATCTTTGAAAATGTAGATCAAAGCCTTCAGTTGGCAGTAGAAACAGATTGGGATCCCATGTAAGGATCAGAGCACAGAAGTATTGTGCTTCTATCAGCCCTTCTCAATGATCTGGACTGCCATATTCTGCCTGAGCTGGAGTCTGTTGTAGACCAAGACATAGGTAGTCATATCTAGTGGTCAGAGCAGTAATGACCGTGCCTAGGTGCTAGGAACAGCAGTGGTCAGGAGACAGGAACCAGAGGCCAAAGCCAGGCTCAGGAGTCAAGTCAATGGTCAGAGCTGGAGCCAAGGGTAGGGCATAGCAGGAGGGGTCTGGAACAAGGCAGGACTCAGAAGTCAGGCAAGAAGGCAGGATCCAATGTAGCAATCAGCCAAGTATTCACCTAGTTTCTCAGACAACTTCCTGTTCACTCCACTGGATTAAATAGTGAGTCTGAGCCAGTCAGAGAGGTTGGACATTTCCTGCAGTTGGGAGTTGCCTGGGCAGTATCTATAGTGAGCTACGGTCCACCAGCCCACATGCACTTCTGGTATCAGCATGCTACCAGCCTGCATGGTGGCTGCAGTCTGAAGGCTGTTTGGAGAGCCACAGACTTGGGTTCAAAACTTATGATTCCACAAGAGTCTCTGTTATACTGCCATCTGCAGGCCCAGATAGAATTAATACCAGTAATCTAGTATGGTTGTGATGAATGCATGGATCAGTGTAACTAGTCCTCTGTGCTTAGGTCCAACATTTGGATAATTTTGCCAGAGTGATTAGTCAGTTCAGTGTGTGGAACAGCTCGATGGACTGTGACTTTTGTGGAAGTGGTTGCAGTGGAGAAGGCTCTCTGTTTCTTTATCTGTAGTGGTGTACTCCTTTAAGAAGGCTCTGTGCAGTTAGCACTTGGATCCAGAGTGGGTTTTGTACCACCAACATTCCAGTCTTCCCTCTGTGTTTCTTCTGATACAGTTCATCGGAAACCATCCATTTAGAACAAACAGCATTATCTCTACCGTTTCAAGGCTTGAAGCCTGACTGAAATGAATCTGAGATATTCAAAGAAGCATTTGTGACTGCACACATTCATAATTCTCCTCCACAAAATATTTACATCAGAAAAAAAAGACCATGTGGCTTAGGTGACCAATCACCTTTAATTAATAATGAATGGTAGTTCAGAAACAACCTATAGGCTGAAAATTGTTCATCTAACAAATTTTTGCAATTAATGTTGCATTCAGAGAAATAATGATTGGTTTATAAAAAATCGTCAAGATAATTTGCAATGAGTTTTATTCCCAGTCCATACTCTGCCCATTTGTAGTTATTTTATTATAGCTGTATGGCCATGTCAAAAGGAGAATCCAGGAGTTCAGGGTCTTTCACTCCTGACATCTAACCATTGATTAGAAACAATTTCTGTGAACAGTGTGTAATACCACATTATGGTCACCATGGACAGCACAGATTGTTTTAATTGAAAAGCAGAGTGAAAAAGCATTAAGGCAAAAAACACCCTCTCTTTTTGGGAGGGGTATTTATTGTCTGTGATTATGTAGTTCATGTTTTTGAGGTTTGAACTGGAAATTCTCAAGATTGGCTGAATACTTAACAGTACTCTCTTTGGGAGTTCAGCATCTGTCAGATGAATCAGGCTGAGCAGTCAGCTTACCTACAATAAAGAGGCAGAAAAAGATAATAAAATGCAGTCATAACATATTTATTGGGGAGTTACTGTTTGGGTGTTTGCTCTTTCTCTCTCACTATATATAATGCTTGTGACTATAGCTGGTGAAATCTGGAATTCTGTGGCATAGGAAATTTTAACATTTAACATTTCAACATTATTTTTCATCTAAAAAAGGAATAGAAACACTGAAATTTCAAAATTTTTGTGGAATTGGAATTATGAAAAATTTTGATTTGGAAACTTTGAAATATTTTGAGCTAACATTTTCCCGAAAACAAAATATTTCATTTCAGTTTATTGAACTGATCTGAAACACTTAATGCTGAATATCTTCAACATTAAACTGCATTTCATTATCATGGCAAATTATCCTATGGGAGTTATAAATTCAGCATCCAGATGCCTCTACTCTCCCCTATGGCCAGGATCCCTGGCTGAATGACATCCCCCATATTAAATGAATCCAGAGTCATGAGACTCCTATGATGCACCACATAACACAGAGTGAAATATGCACATTGTGTTATTGGAAATGTAATCCACCAGGGAGCACAGTTCATAGAAGAGAATGTGGGCTGGAACTACAACTCCCACAAGGCTATAAAAATGATAGGAAAATGTGTTTAATGTTTTGTTGAACTGATTCAAAATAAGAAATTCTGGATCAGTTAAAAAACTGAAATATTCTGATTCTGGTTGAATGAAATGTTTCATTCTGATTTTCCTGATGAAAAATTAAAAATATTCTTCAAAATCAAAATTTTCCCACAGAAAAATGTTGATTTTGTAGAAACTGTGTTTTCTGTCCTAAAATCACATCAATGGAAAATTCATGAGCAGTTCTACTTGTAACATTTCTGCATCAGGTGAGGAGAATTTGCCCCACCTAAAAAGGGAGATGCAAATTAGTGCTTTGCATTCCCTTGATTCTGGGGCTGCTCTACACTGGGCCAGTCCCCTGGTGCAGTTTAGAGATGCCTGAAGGCTGCTTCAACCTGTGCCAGCATTCTCACATAGCCATTTCAGAAGGTGGGAATCAGTGAAGGCACAAGGGGACTCAGTCACACACTTTTTCCAGGCTGCAGCTGCTACTTTGGTAGAGGAAATACCCAACGATCAGCTACACAGAGAGATTCCTCATAGACAGATCCACTGGCTCAAGGTTACGTTGTCCTAACAGAGAATTGCAAGGTGGCTGGAGCACAACCCAAGACTGAGGATCTTTCAGTCATCATGGGTACCTCAAATGAATGTGTACTGTTCATATATATAGACTTTCTCTCTCTTGTCTTGCTTACATACACATAATTTTAAAGGAAACATACTTGAAAGTTCTTTACACCCTGGCACCCACTTTTTTCTCACATCTCACCTTTTGTTGTCCTACAGTTATTCAGGCTATAGTTATGTAGTAAGTAATCATTGAAACTCACTGATATGGACTACTATTGAGAGCAATAGCTTAGAAAGATTTTAGAAAAAAAAACCCTAGTCATTTAGAAGTTCATGAACAGTAACGGCAGATGCCCTAACTAGAATAGAATTACATGCATTATCAGTTGTCATGCTTTCAAAGCATAAGCTGATCACCATCTGGGCTCTGAAAGATATTTCCTCCATAGTATTATATTGGCAACTTAAGTACATTGTGAAGCATCCAGCACTGGCTACTATTGGAGATAGGATACCATTCTAGAAGGACCATTGTTCTGTTCCTCTGTGGCAATTTCTACATTGCTAAATGGTAAAGAGGGCAAATTCTCCATTAAAGTCGGGGGGGAAGTACATCTTCTCGGAGGAAATGGTCCCCTTTACCAAGCTGTGATGTTGTAATACTGACCATTTGATGATTGTAGAATTGTCTGTATCAGATTCAGTATTGAGGCAGTGCTGAGATTATGAAAAGCCAAAGCAGTAAGCAAGTAAAAGCCTGTCTAGACACAGCAATGAGAAAGACTAAAAGATCTATTGCTTGTGATGGCTTTCCACAAGGCTAGGAATATTGAAGGTGCATGGAAATGCTAGCCAAGAAAGAGAACGAAGCAATACCAGATCACAAAAGGTAACAGAGAACACCAGCTGGGTGACGGTAGTTGAATGGATATAAAACACTCAGGTTGGCTACGGGATAAAAGAACAATCCCATTTGCGTCAGATAGAAATCAGCTGACAAAACTAAGTAGGTGATTCAATGTCTTAAAAACAGAAGCTGCAGAGGTGACATTTGGTTTCTCCACTTTGATTTAGTGCCTATAATACATTTTTTATAGATGTAAAACCTTGGAGATGCATAATGAGAGTGAATTAGTTACATTCTAAAAAATAATCAGAGATGAATAAAGCAAGACCTTACTTGAAACTGCACCTAAAATGCAAACGGAACTGTTCTTGATATTCTGGCATTCCCTATGAGGCAACAATAAATAAGTAGTTGATTTTCACATGCACGATTTACTGAATTACTTGGGCTTATATCATAGCTTTTTGTGGTTCAGTGACACACACAGAGAGATTTTTTTTGTTTCAGAGTGTGTCAGGGTGCTGAGTGAGAAGCGCTTAATCAGCCCCTGCCACTCCAGGCCTAATCAAGGGGAATGGATTTGGGCTGGGTGAATAGCCCTGTGCCTGCCTGGTAATGGGCAGCACCTGCCAGCCTCATAGCCAAGGCTATAAAGGCTGGGAGGAAGCCAGAGGAAGAGGGGAAGAGAAAGGCTAGGTGCAGGGGGAGGTGGGAGTCTTCTGGTCTGTTGTTGGCCAGGGTCACACTTGGCAAAGTTAGATGCAAAACATGTACATAGGTGGAAAGTGGTGGCGGGAAAACAACCGTAAATAAAGAACACTGGTGTTTCATCAAGCTGAGGTGTTCCTGACTGATGGAGAGGGCAACAGGGGCTGAAACCAGAGGGGCCCAGCATCTGCCACACTACACAGAGAATCGGTTCAGCCTGGCAGCTATTTTCAGATTCAGTCGGTCACATTCTTATTTTAGTCATATTGGTGTAAATCTGGGGTTACTTCACTTTCCTTTTGATTTGTAAATCAAATCAGAATTTGGTCCACTGTCACATCTTTTGGGTTTCCTTCTGCTAGGCTGAAACAAAAAAGTAAGACAGAGTCCCCTATAAAGAAGAAAGAATCTATATATTGTGACAGTCACAAAGTGACAAAGAATTTTTTTTATTTAGTTAGTTTTGTTTTTATTTTTCATTTTTGCTCATGCCTGAATACACATGGGAGTGAGGAGTGTGGAGTGAGGGGGAAGAAATGCCAAAGGAAAATGTTTATCAAGGATTCTAACAGACAATATTAGCTTTTGGGTAATCTGAACTTCAGAAAATTGTAAGTGCCCATCAAAAGCTAGAATTTGGCCATCCAAGGATGTCCTTTATTAAGTATCTGTTAAAAAACAAAAGGATGCATAATTAATTTTATTTTAAAATAATTCAATTACTGTAAAACAAGCCAGTGCTGTACAATGGGGATTCTGTTTTATTACTGATTGATTTACTCATTTCTGACTAGAGTAAATCAAACTCTGGCTCACTCTGTTATGAGAGCAGAGTTTAAACTGCTGAGCAAGTGAGAACACTTCCTGAGGCCCCTTGCTTTTCAGACTGCTTTCCTTCCTATGCTATGTATATGAGGCAAAAAGAGCAACTAACATGATCAGGAGGATGAAGGGACTTACATATGAGGAAGGATTGACAAAGTTAATGGTGCATAGGTTGGCCAAGTCTGGAAAAAGTTGGGTCATTTGAACAATCTCCACATTTGTCATCTTTGAAACTCTGCACTGACATCTAGCCTCCTTCTGTATCACATCAAGAGTCCTCATCCTATGTTTTGAGTGAATAGCAGGGAAAGCTGATTGACAATGAAGATGTGAAATTTTGCAGCTTGGATCCATTTGCTCTTTTTCTTTGTCCTTTAGAGGCCTGATCCAAAGCCAATTAAAGTCAATTGCAGTCTTTCCATTGGAGCAGGCCCTAAACTACTGGTCAGTGTCTGTCACTTTTAAGGGTAAGAAATTGTGCAACAAAGAAAAATGATTTACCACTTTTTAAGAGAAGAAAACAGCATCTACTAAAACAAAAGGTGTTTCACACTTAAAATACAAATAATCACCAAGACCATGTCTATCTAAAATTAACAGCCATATATTTATATCTCTGTAACCTGTATCATTCTTCACTCCTCCATTTCCTGTGCATGCTATATAATCACTGACCTATCAGGTCTATCATGGAGACTGAAAATTCTTTGTCTTATTGATACTTTCTGTGAAGCATCTCACACACTCACGGGTGCCATAAAATAAAGGACATAGCAACAACCACAGCTCCCCTAGCTCAGTCAGGGGCTCCACACCTCTCTCCTGGTATGTTCTGGTCCATGTATAGTGAAGAATGACAGAGCTTCTCACTTTGCTTCTCTCTCTGATTATGTTCTTATACCTTCCTATTTCTCCCTGCTATCAGAAAGCCTTACAGATCTATGCAAATGAAATTAAGAAGACCACTGTATCTGATTCAAATTCCACAAACCACATCTGTGGCATTTAGTCTACTGACCAAAAGGGGCAACCCTGACCCAGCTGTCCTCTTTGGTCTGCTGTAGAGAGACCTTATAGTTGCATTAATAGGGCACTAGGGTGAGCATCAGAAGACCTCTGTTCTGTTCCCATTTCTACCTCTAAATTGCTGGTGCCAGATGAGTGGGTTACATCCTGGGACAGACATGGCTACAACAGTTCTAAATTGCTGTGGGACCTTGGGAATGTCATTTTTTCTTTCTGGATCTTGGTTTCCCCATCTATTAAATATCAGTCATGATACTTATCCATATCACTTAGAGATACAGATGAAAAATTTTACATAAGAGCTAAGTATTTTTATTGCTACAGAGAAAATATATATATCATTAAAATACCTACTTTGGGGAAGTTAAGTGAAACAATATTTTGATAGAAATCACTGAGTAATAATATGGAATGTCTTGTTCTAATCCTCCTAAAGAATAATAAATAAGGGGGAAGATTTTCAAAGGCATATAGAGCATTTAGTTGCCCAGTTTCCATTGCTTTTCACTACATAAAATTTCACTATATGATTTCCAATGGCAGTGAGGCACCGAACTGTCTTCTGTCCTTTTGAAAATCTCCCCCTGAAACTATTAATTGTAGCTGGATGCAATGGGCCTATATGGTGCCACAATACATAGTGTTCTTTGGAGATCTCCACAATAAGTGTTGGCACAACAAATAAGGAACTGGGAAATAGTATGCACATGCTTTTTTTATTGTGAGCCAATACAGAGGTTCTGGAAAAACTTATGCAAAACCTTGTTGGACATGCTACAAACAAATACCCCCTGAATCCCTCTCTGTGTATGGTGGGACTTTAAAAGGAAACATGTCTAGAAGAAACTACTTCCAAGCTGCTGAATTTAGTCCTGATGAATTGGGTTAATCTATTGTTCAACAGATGGATTTTAGGATTTTTTGTTGCACTGAAGACAGAATGCAGAATTGGTGACATGAGGGAAAGTTATGTCTCTTTGGCTGTCTATTAGACTCCTGTTTTCACTGGAACTGGACTGGAATTATTTTCACAGTGTCACGTGTAACTGACAGTTTCTCAGAATTGTGTTCCTTTGTATAAAATGTACAGCAATAATTTAAAAAAGGAAATATTGCAAGAAGCGAACATTAGACATATTGTGGGCAAGTGGTAGGAGACTGAGAATATCCTGAAATTAAAAGAAGTTAGGGAACTCCCATGAAAATATACTACAGAAAACAATCCCAAAGGGCCAGTGAGCAGAAGTAAATGACCTAATGAGTCATTTCTGTCTTAACTATATATGATGTAATAATTTGGATTGTGATTTGAATTTTTGTTGTCTCTTGTGAGGAGGAAATTTTAGAGAAAAAGAAGATTAACCTACTCTGGGCTATTATGCAAGTATACAATAATATAATAGTAATGTATATATGGTTACTTTAGTGATATCAATTTTTGGCATCTACAATGAAACTCATATATAGGTGTAAATTCGTCCCCCAGGCTCTGCTCAAGTTGGTGTGTTATGCTTCACGGTATTTGGGGCTGGGGGGGTGGGAGATTAGCCAAGGTCAAGAAGAGGATTGGTTACCTGGAGTAGACAGTTTTGTTCCTCATCACACATATCTGTTCTGCAGATTCAGACCTTACGTATATAAAGGCAGACAGACATAGACAAATTCAAATGATGAAGGAAGTTTACTTTAAGAATTGCCTAATGCAGCAGTGATCTAGTCAGAGCTACATTTAATCAGGGCATATATAGTAGATGGTACTGGGAGGCAGTGAACAGATGATTTAGAGTCATTTTGTCCTTTTATAAAAGCTTTCTCTTTGTGCTCTTTAGAGTAAAGCTCATGTCTGGTGAAAAAAAAATGTTTTGAAGTAGATGTTGGCTTTTTAGGATATCAGGGGATCTGCTTCATGTTCCTCCATCTGTGATAAAAGGCTCCAGTGAAGTTCACTGAACTCTCCCACGGACCTCCTCTTTTATAACATCTAGCATTTTACTTCCACTTTATAACCTCTTTGGCTTTGTAGGGCTAAATGCCAGTCACTGTCCATAGCTTGAGTAAAAGGGCTCTGTGAAGGGGACTTCATCTGCAGGGAAAAAAGGACATGTGGTGGGGTACCAAATCGTCCACTCCAAGTGTTCAGCACCAATTCTGGACCTTGGCTGAGCCCCATCCCACTCTCTAGCCCAACACAGCTACTTGAGCAGTGCCCTAAGGGAAGAATTTAAACGTGAGCTTCACAGTAAATACCCCAAATTGATAGCATTAAAGTAATCATATCATTAATTTGGGCTTTGCTGTGTCATAGACAAATGATTTCTAGTGTATTAAATCTTTAGATAACTTGTAGATAATAAGTATATCAACAGAAGATAGAAATGATGGGAAACTATTGAAGCTTTCGTTAAGCAACAGTTAAAAACCGTACTTCTGGTATATAAAAACTATAATGTTTAGAGCAGAGGCACAGATCCCTCCTAAATATATCCCAAACATAGTAGTAATGCAAAATGCAACAAGTACAGCCATTAACAAGAATCTATTTTCTGTTCATATAACCACAATTCAATAACATATTCAATACTTTTCCCTCCAATCAATAATGGATGTAAGATTAAAATGTTTACAAAGATAAATGCTGCATTTATTTCAGTCTTATGATTCTAACACTGTTGCTATCTTCTAAGGCATAGTTTAAAGAAATGCAAATCACAGCAGCTAAACTGAAAAAAAAAACCTGGTTTGTGCAGCTTTGACCTATCTTGATGGACTGAAGGGAGGGTGATGAAATCTGCAATCTTAATAAATCTCCTGCAGTTAGAAGTTTAAAACTCATACTGTTTCAAATTAGTGAGGACAGCAATATTTATTTGCTGCTGAATTCTAGCCAGCATGACATTTCAGCAGGAAACACTTTATAAGACTTAAACTTATGACCACAGAACTTGCAAACTAATATTTAAAGCATGCATAAATGGAAGGGTTTTATCTTAAACAAAAGCAAAGCAGAATCTCTCTCTTTCCCCTCCATATTCCCCAAATCAGAAAAAATGAGATGTTCATGCAAAATATTTTACCATTCACAAAGATGAGAAAAAGCTAGGAAAATATTGGGATGCAAATACATAAATAAATAAAGGCAGTTCCTTGCCTCATTCTCTCAAGGCTTTTAAGAGCAATCACACAACGCTGCAGTCAGAGAAATCCAGTATTTTCCATAAGCATTTCTGTAAGAGGTAATCTTTTTTTTTATCAGAAAGGTTCTGTGGCCAAATGGCAGCTTGTTTTCAAATGGGAGCTAGTGAAGTTACTTGTGAGGAGGAAATTGAGAGTGAAGCTCATCAATAGAAGAAATGGGCAACAAAAATGCTAACACAAAGCACAAGAATGTCACAGCAATTTCTGCTATATTTTGTTTGTTTAAAACTGCCACGCTGTGCTGCATTTCAGCAGTACTGTACCTCCTGGATTACATTTGTTTGTCATGTTCCCACATATAAAAGCATGTCCTGCCATTTACTTCTACCCCAAAGGCAATCTATGTTTTCAAAAGCAGGTGATATGTTTGACCCAAATAATTATCAGGCAATCTCAGTACTTCCACCTGTCTTTGAAATTACTTTAAATAGTCTGGTTCAGGTTCATTGGGCATCCTGCTTAAGGGACCATGAAATTCTCTTTCCATATCAAGTAGGTTTTATAACAAAATGCAATGCCTTCCCTGCCACTGATTCACAGCTGTATAGACTTTGCCATTGACAAAATGTCAAAGTGACAGAGCAAACTTCTCAGGACTTTCACAAGTGTGTTGCAGTCATGGATTCAGATAGTTTAATTGTTAAACTAGTGGATGCTGGAATGAAAGCAGAAGCTCAGTCACCATTGATGAATTGTCACAGGCAAGGAACAGGTTGTTATGTTGAAGAGTAGGAGAAAACGCTATTGATTTTTCATCTGAAGCTAACACCTAAGGTGCTATTTCCTTTTTGTCAGCTGTATCGAACTGCATCAGCCATTCCACAGATGTGATCTCATTAGATTTCACAAGCTAATTAAGTCAGTATTTGATAGGAGAAGTCCCAGGAAAACCCAAGTACTGGTGATTCCATAGGAGACCCTCTAAATCAGTACTGACCAAACTATTTAAAATGCAAGAAGGCTGTTGGAAATTCTGAGTAAAATTCTGCTTACTTGAATAAACTGGATATAGCTTCACTGGACCTAAACCAGATAAATCCAAAGTAAAAGAATGAAAAATACGTCTCACTGTCATTTGGATCGCACACACTGTAAAACCTGTGACTTGGCCATATTCCGATAGGGATAATTATATTGGGTGTTATCCAGGAAGAGACTTGGGCACCTAACTCCCATTTTTAGGTACTGAAGTTCTGATTTTAGGTGCCTAAGTCCCATCTGTGGCACCATTGTGATCTAGGAAACTCCTGCTTGGCTGCCACATAGCCCTGTAGATGCCTAATTTTTTGCCATCAAAGTTCCGTAGGCACGTAAGTCTTAAATGGTGGGGCACCACTATCCCACTCTAGGTATCCTATCACCAGCCCTTGTAGCACACAGGGCAGAATGTGCAAGGCTCCACACTCCATGCATAAAACATTCATGTGAGCTACAGGGGAGTATAGGGCAAGCATGAGCCAGGTGCTGAGATGGGCCAGAAAAAAGCAAGGAGCACTATTTGGGAACACAATAGTTGGGCAGAACTAGGTATAGGTGATAGGGTAGCTTACAGAGGCGGGGACTGGGTTAGCAAAGCAGGGGGGTAGCTAGTGGGGCATCTAGAGAGGCTCAGATTTGAGGTCAGGGAGAGATTGGGTAGTTTGATAGGGCAGGGAAGGGGAACCATGCATAACTAGGGCAAGGAGGCAGGGAGGGTATTCTGGGGAGGGAGAAGAAGGACCTGGGAGTTGGAAGGGATGCCTACTGGTGGAAGAGGGTGGACTCAGGGAGGAGAAGCAGCTACTGGGAAGGGAGGGGATGGTATGGTCAAGCGTGATAAATAGCATATTCATAGTTCATAGACCTAAGGTCAGAAGGGACCATTATGATCATCTAGTCTGACCTCCTGCACAATGCAGGCCACAGAATCTCACCCACTCACTCCTGTAACAAACCCCTAACCTATGTCTGAGTTATTGAAGTCCTCAAATCGTGGTTTAAAGACCTCAAGGTGCAGGGAATCCTCCAGCAAGTGACTCATGCCCCATGCTACAGAGGAAGGCGAAAAACCTCCAGGGCCTCTGCCAATCTTCCCTGGAGGAAAATTCCTTCCCGACCCCAAATATAGCGATCAGTTAAACCCGAGCATGTGGGCAAGACTCACCAGCCAGCACCCAGGAAAGAATTCTCTGTAGTAACTCAGATCCCACACCATCTAACATCCCATCACAGACCACTGGGCATATTTACCTGCCAATAATCAAAGATCAATTAATTGCCAAAATTAGGCTATTCCATTATACCATCCCCTTCATAAACTTATCAAGCTTAGTCTTGAAGCCAGATATATCTTTTGCCCCCACTACTCCCCTTAGAAGGCTGTTCCAGAACTTCACTCTTCTAATGGTTAGAAACCTTTGTCTAATTTCAAGTCTAATCTTCCTAGTGTCCAGTTTATATCCATTTGTTCTTGTGTCCACATTGGTACTAAGCTTAAATCATTCCTCTCCCTCCCTGATATTTGTCTCTCTGATATGTTTATAAAGAGCAATCATATCTCCCCTCAGCCTTCTTTTCGTTAGGCTAAACAAGCCAAGCTCTTTCAGTCTCCTTTCATAAGATAGGTTTTTCGTTCCTCGGATCATCCTAGTAGCTCTTCTCTGTACTTGTTCCAGTTTGAATTCATCCTTCTTAAACGTGGGAGACCAGAACTGCACACAGTATTCCAGATGAGGTCTCACCAATGCCTTGTATAACGGTACTAACACCTCCTTATCTTTACTGGAAATACCTCGCCTGATGCATTCCAAAACCGCATTAGCTTTTTTAAAGGCCATATCACATTGGCGACTCATAGTCATCTGTGATCAACCAATACTCCAAGGTCCTTCTCCTCGTCTGTTACTTCCAACTGACATGTCCCCAATTTATAATCAAAATTCTTGTTATTAATCTCTAAATTCATGACTTTGCATTTTTTACTATTAAATTTCATCCTATTACTATTACTCCAGTTTACAAGGTCATCCAGATCTTCCTGTATGATATCCTGGTCCTTTTCTGTGTTAACAATACCTCCCAGCTTTATGTCATCCACAAACTTTATTAGCACATTCCCACTTTTTGTGCCAAGGTCAGTAATAAAAAGATTAAATAAGATTGGTCCCAAAACCAATCCCTGAGGAACTCCACTAGTAACCTCCTTCCAGCCTGACAGTTCACCTTTCAGTCTGACCCATTGTAGTCTCCCCTTTAACCAGTTCCTTATCCACCTTTCAATTTTCATATTGATCCCCATCTTTTCCAATTTAACTAATAATTCCCCATGTGGAACCTTATCAAATGCCTTACTGAAATCAAGGTAAATTAGCAGCAACAGCAGCAGGAGGAAGAGGAGGCACTGGGGTAGTAATTGAAGAAACCGGAGCCCCAGCCCACATTTGAGGCTGAACCCGAGCCCAGTGCCATCTGTAGCCAACCTCAAGAACATAACGGGCCAGCTGCAGTTTCATAGGGGTCTCCTCAAGTGCATTTATGCAGTGCTATAAACTGGACCTGGACACAGCACCTCTGTGATATGCTGCGGGATGGCACAGGAGCCAGGCACTATCCATTGCCTCAGGGTCAGCACACAGCCCTGGCCATCACAGCATCTGGGTCTATTCAGCAGGTCACTGCACTATCAGCTGCTGCCAGACTACAACGTCCAGGCTCCTGGACCATTTCAGGAGGCTATAATCAGACATGTACATGAGCACATTGAGTTCCTCACTGACCCAGCCACCTGGTCAACTTCCATCAGATTGTGACCTTCCCACGTGCGCCAGGAGTTGTCGCTGGAACATGCATCACCATCAGGAATCAACATTGCCTATATAAAACAATAACAAACATACATAATGAACATGATGGTCATGTGCAATGACAAATTAATGTTGATGGACATTCTTCTCTGGCCCAATGGCTATTTCAGTTTTTATGCACAGCAGAACAGTCATCAGGCCAGAGAGAGACAGAGATGGGAATGACTCTGTAGCACTGTGATTACAGCACTCACCTGGGAGAGAAACCCTAAGTCTAGTCCCCCTGCTCCAATGACTCTTTCATCAGGAAAGATTAAGGGAAACAGCTTTATCAGGAGAGATTGAGGGAGCCCCACATCAGAATATCCCATAGTTCCATGGTTCGAGCACTTAACCTGAAAGGTATTGCAGACCCCTGTTCCAATCCTTCCTTCCTCTCTGGTACAAAAGGGAGAATGGATGTGGAGTCCACCACATCCCTGATGAGCGTTCTAACCCCTGGCCTGCTGCCTTCCCTCCCCTTCCCATTTTTGTGTAGAGCAAGGAAAGCGCTTAACTCATTCTCACAAGAAATGACTGACATTTTAGCCACTTGACTCCAGGAAAGGAGTTCCCATTTATGGATCACTAGCACAGCTAAGTGTCCCCCTGAGGCCCAGGTTTAGGTGCCTATGACTCAGAGAGGGGCAGGGCTTAGCAAAAACCTCTCTGGTTGGCATCTCCTATTAGCTGGCTTCAGTGGTTCCCTGCTCAGCATGCTGGTTTTGGTGGATCACATGTCTAGGTGCTTAACTCTCCCCATTCATCATCTAGGAGGCATTGAGCATCTAATTTGGCTTTGTGTTGACAGTGTTGTCCTATGATTTTCTAGGTGCATAAAGGTTAGGTGCTGTGATGCTCAGCATTGCAACGCCTAAGTCTCCTTGTAGATCCCACCCATTTTGCCTACCTGAATTCCTCCTTCTGTTTCGCTTGCATGCTGTTTTCTTCTTTACACCCTGTTCTAAACTGTTGTTAATATTCTTATCTTCCAGACTTTGGTTTTGTATCTCATTAAAAATCATGCTGTTTGGGCAATGCACACCTCAGAATAACAAAAAGAAAAGAGCACAACTGGCCACACAGAAATTGAGTAATCTCTGGCACAGGAAAGATGATTGCACAACAACTTTGCAGTGCTGTTTAAAAGCTTCCGGAAAGATAAAAAATCAAAACATCTGTGTCCTCAATGAAACACTCAGTTTGAATAACCTCCAGATCATCCATGAGCAAGCAGGATTTCTTTTTTAGCTGGCATGGCAAGGGCTAAAAGGAAGGATCTTAAATGGAGCATTTTAATACCTACAACTCTTTGGTGTTTCTATAATCTATTTTTGGGAAAGACTGGAAAAGCCTGAAATGTTGACAATAGTACATTGTTGCTTAAATTAAATAGACAAGTATAGCCGATGGGGATTAGTTTCTCTGACTGAATTTAAATTGGGTGTGAGTATAATGCAGAGGGAGCACAAAAAATAATCTGGAGTAAAAGAAACATAATAAAAACTGTAGTCACCATTAAAAACTGAGAATATCCCTTATAGTGCTTGTCAAGGTATTATTCCCACTTTGAACTTTAGCGTCCAGAAAGTGGGGACCTGCATGTACCCTTCTAAGCTTAATTCCTAGTTTAGATCTGATAGCGCTGCCACCAACCAGAAATTCCAGTGTCTGGTACACTCCCTTTCTCCCCAAAATCTTCCCTGGGGGACCCAAGACCCAAACCCCTTGCGTCTTAAAAAAAGGGAAACAAACCATTTCCCCTCCTTTCCCCCCTCCCAGACTTCCCCTCCCTGGGTTATCCTGAGAGATACACTGATCCAAACTCCTTGGATCCTAAAACAGAGGAATTAACCTTCCCCCCACCTCCTTTTCCCCCACCAATCCCCTGGTGAGTTCAGACCCAACCCCCTTGGGTCTCAAACAAGGAAAAAAATCAAGCAGGTTCTTACAAAAGAAAGCTTTTAATTAAAGAAAGAAAAAAGTAAAAATTATCTCTGTAAAATCAAGATGGAAAATGTTTACAGGGTCTAAGCTTATACATAGACTAGAGGAACTCCATCCCCACTAGCCTAAATTACAAGTTACGGCAAACAGAGGTAAAATATCCTTCCAGCAAAATACACATTTGCAAATAAAGAAAACAACCATAAAGACTAATCTGCATTCTATCTAGCACTTACTATTTTGAACATGAAAGACTGTTTTAGAAAGATTGGAGAAACCGGGTTGCACGTCTGGCTCCTCTTAGTCCCAAGAGAGAACAAAGAACAAAACAAACAGCACAAACAAAGCCTTCCCTCCACCAAGATTTGAAAGTATCTTGTCCCTTGATTGGTCCTTTGGTCAGGTGTCAGCCAGGTTCACTGAGCTTGGTAACCCTTTACAGGTAAAAGAGACATTAACCCTTAACTATCTGTTTATGACGGTGCTATCACTGCTACCTCAGCATTTAACATACTATTCCAATTTTTTCCAAATTCTAAGTGTATGTCATATAGCAAGATGACTGTAGAGTTCATTTCCCACTGATTTTATGTTGGTGCTGTTCTATTAACTTCAATGGAGTTACTCCTGATTTTCATGTCTGTAACTGAAATAAGGATGTGGCCTATTGCTTATTTATTTTTAAAATAAAAACAACTACATCATTTCAGTGTAATTACAGAAGTCAGAGATAGAAAAAAACAATTACATTATGTGTTCATTCTCTCTGCTAGTGCAGGATTTTTCCTCGCAGTGGCCATTACGTGGTCAGGCACCACAGGGATGATCATGGTACAAAAACTTAGACAGATAAGAGGAATGAACCTCACCACAACTGATCTTCACAGTGAAAATGATCACCTCAGAAAAGTTTGAGGTTTACTTCAGACTACATCATTACATAAACTCACAGAACTTGAAGCTATACCTGAGATGGGGTTCTGGAGTGCAGGTCTCTTCTAATCTGGCTGTGGAGAAGTAGCCAGCATTTTCAACCTCCTCCCTGAAAGGCTGGAGTTAGCTCTTAAAACTTCAAACTCTTTTTAGCAAGAGCATGGTACCCTAATGTCTGCTGAACCATATTCAGTCTGAAGGTGAAATCTTGGATCCATTGCAATTGATGGCATGAAGCATGTAGGATTGCCCATAATATTTTATGAATATTATATGATATATTTGCCTGATTTTTATTGTGTTATTTGCAACGTGATTACCAGGGTTTAATTTCAGTGAGAGCTGACTTGCACAAATACAAGAACAGAGACAATAAACTTCAGATTGCACCATTTACTGATATCCAAAGGACAATGCAGAAAACCAACTGCTTTGAGGGTCTGTTCTCCCACCACCAGCCTGCCAGCCGCCAAACCACTTTGATCAGATGCAAGGAGCAAAGATGACAAGAATTCAGTGATTTTTATAAAGGAATATATTCCTTAAAAGAGGGAGACAGTAAGAGAGGCAGAGACTGCTAGCAAGCAGGTTGAAGCCAGTTCCCAGAGGTCAATGTGCCTTACATAGATGCCGATTCTGTAGGTGCGCTGGGAACACCCATGGAAAAAAAATCTGTCTTGTGATTCACCCACCAGCCACCCGCTGATCAGCTGTTCAGTGATGGGTGGGAGGCGATGTGGGGAGATGGAGGAGAGAGATAGGTGTGGAGAGGTTGAGCCTCGGGAGAGAGGGGCATAGTGGAATAAACTAGGCCTATCTAAACTTTAGATAAGACAGATATGGATGTAAACTGTTCATTATGTGAAAAACTCTTTGCTCTTGTTATGCTTTGTTCCTACTCTTTAGACAATAACCAGTACTTTAGTTTGACAAAGCTGGTTTGGGTCACTGTATTGAATGCTAGTCATAGCTCCTGTAGAGAAGACTTGCATAGAACTGAACCCAGTAGGACCTGCTGATCAATGATAGTTAATACACAGGGTGCTGTAGGCCAGCACTCCAGTTGAGGAGTGGGAAAAATTCAGGATTCTACCCCAGGGGAGGTGAAAGCAGGAGGCCTATCACCTCTTCCACCCATAGACTTGAAGAGGGTTAAATGTACAGCTAGCCCTGAACTATGACAAATGGTACAACTCCCATTGACTCAGCGAGCCAGGATTTCACCCAATAATCACACATGACTCATTTAGGCTGACATATTTCTGCCTGGACATGTCAGCTGGTCTACTTTCTAAGAAAAATATCCTCATAGCCCTCCCTCTTTTACATGTTGTGAGCCACTGATCAAATAATGGAAAAATATATCCACAAATACGGCTGCAAAATCTGTCTTGTGATTCAGTTTTACTGTATTCATGGTCATTTGTTTCTTTTCCAATGAGCATTTGGATGGGAAGTTCTGTTCATACAGAACTTTGTGGCAGTACTATTATGTGTACCCTGCATTCATGTGTTGAATAAAGATATCTGTGTGCAAACATATGCTTCTATTACATCAATAAATCTTGTTGGTTAATTGCTAACTGCTATTCATTATTCTCCTTTTTCAAAAGGTTCAATCAATATCAGGGATCAGGAACAAAATCGTGTGACTTAGGTGACCAGTCACACACAATGAATAATGAAAAACAAATAATCTTAGCGTTCATTTTGTGATTTCAAATCAATTTTCCAAAGGGCAATGACAAAAAATGAACAGGTCTGAGAAAATACTCATCTGCTTGAACATAGTTCATGTTCAGGGGGGAAAAAGAGTTCAAAATGGTAAATAATTGTTGATTTTGAATAATTCTTCGAGTTTTAGTGTTATTTATAAATTCCTATATTTTTATTATTTTCATTATTTTATCTAAAAAGTAAACTGCTAATGATGATCAAAGATGTATTTTTTAACAAGGTCCTAAATTTAGAAATCCTGGTAGAGTAACTAAAGCACAAATTTGTATGGGACATTTCCTGACACTGGTGGGTCATTAGCTTCATTGTGAAACACGTCACAATAAACAAGAGAATGTATCCCTAATGGTAAGTCTCTAAATATGTACAGAACAGATAGACAGATACACATATACAGTACCTACAACATCCAAAGAGCGTCTGCACGGAAGTAGGTTCTGTTGATATTTTGGCTCCATCCATGGAGAGATGGAACAGTATAATCCTTGTTTTTATTTTGTCAACTCAGCAGATACAGCTGTTGGAATTCAGAGCTTACCAAAGCAAGTAACGGATTACAAAGACAATGGTTTCATTGTTGTTCTTAATAAACATGAAAGCAAAAATGTTTACGAGTCATAAGGTTTTTTTTTTGGCAGGTGTCCTCAGGAAAGTTGTATCTCTTTCCTCAGAGTGTTTTAAAACTGGCTTTAAACTTTACTTTTCAGGTTTATTTAGAGTAACATATTCTCCAAATCTTTGGGATGCCTGGCTTTTTCATATGATAATCAGGCCTGCCATATGTTTAAGAGATTTGCTTCTCACTTAGCTGCTTTAACTTGGAGAAATAATCAGTGCGATTCAAAGCCAAATTCAATGGCTTGATGAAAAGAACACTCATGAAGCAACTGTCCATCAGCTTTTCATACTGTGACAAAATGGTTTTCATTTTATTCCAATTAATTTGAGCAGTTGCTGTTGTGCATTCATGGGATTCTGGGGTGTTGGGTTTATACTTCATTTTGAAAGAGTGAGAATGAATTAATGTTAATGAAACTGCTACTCCCTTTCTGTAAACACTGTGGAATGCTCCAGGATAAACAAGGAATGTGCTCTTAAACTCAGGCCAATTAAGACCAAAGTCCTTATTTAAACCTACTTGAAGACCATAGACACACAAAATTGTAACTATCATTTCAACTGCAGAAACGTGACTTATTGTTGAGGTTAGATATAAATGAGTCCTGAATCACAACAAAGAGCGGTTTTGATTTTCCAAATAAAGACAATTTTGCAAAATCAAAACTACCCTCCCCATTGTCCTTCTTGACTATAGGTTCATAGTAGAACAATGGACAAGAGAGAACAACAGAATTTTACAAACGGGCACACAATACAGCAAATGCACAATGTCATTTTAAAAGTCCAGAAGGCACATTTTTATTAAGATAGTTATAGAGTATGAGCATAATCCAAACCCATTCAAGTTAATGGAAAGGTTTCCACTGACTTCAGTGTGTTTTGGATCAAAACCTAAATAAATATTGCCTTGGTTCAAAGGTTTCTTTATAAAATATATTCAATTATAATAGAACAGCAATATGCTCAAAAAGAGATCATTTTGTTGATTCCTTTCCAACAAAACAAACACACACATACACCCCTCATGGAATATTTAGAAATACTTCCATTTGTTCTGCAATTGTATGCAGTCATTTTCATGCTGAATCACAGTATAGTGGAATCCAAAGAAAATAGTAAACCTGTGCTAATTTGACAATTTTTTTCTTTCTGCTCTCCCACTTCTATAATTTGTTACTCCATCTTGAAAATTTAAGCATTTTACTGTCATTATGTTTTTACCTCTCATCTAACCAATAATTACAGTGCTTTGTCAAACTAGTAACTGTTAAATTTTCATTATATTTGTATTTTACCATAATAATATATACATTGTACTTTCACAAAAAGTAATGGCATATATTTCAATGTAACAAAGAATTATATTTCAAAAATAAATAAGTACCATGGATGGAATATTTGCCCTGTCACCAAAATAACAGGTAAAGTCAATACAGATATAAAGTTACCAATAATAAATATGGAAAGTTACCAGTTCAGAATAATTATGTGACTATCATGTTTCAGGAAAAAATATTTAACTAAAAAATTGCATAAAAAAATTACAAAATTTAATCAGATATAGAATTTAATGATTTCTCTAAAATATCTTCCCCTGGATATCTTTTTCAATACTCAGATCACTTTAATCTTCCAAATGGTTTAGTAATTTAGGATGCTTTCTTGCATCAAATGTATTTATTTTTCCTGGTATATAAGCAACTGTAGAAATAGAGAAGAATCCCTTTAAGTAGCCTGTGATCCCTCTAGTGGTGCTCACTGTTATCTGGCAGTCAGAAACCAGCCAGAGCTTTGATGTTTATGTAGGTAGGCCTTGCATGTTTGTGTTTATTTAGTAAACAGAGTTCTAGAGTACACAACAGGAAAGATTATGCTTCACTTAAGTAACACACAGGCACTAATTCAATAAGTGACAGTAGCTGAGCCATTAAATAAGGATTACCACAATATAATTAAATTCAACATCCACGGGGCAGATAGGCTACTATAACAAATCATAGTGACATTAAATTTTAGAAAAGAGGATTCAATAAAATGAGAAGATTATTCAAAAAGGTCCTGAAGTTAAAAATAAAGGGAATAAAATTCATAGAGGTAGCATGGATGCTACTTAAGAAAACAAGAACAGAGTCTCAGAAGGATGAGTTGGTGGGAGGAGAATACTTTACATCTGCCCACTATGGGGTTCAGAAGCTGCTCAGCGGGGACAGAAGAACGGTGAAGAAAATTGGCAGCATGTGACCTCCAGAAAAAGAAAAAGGAGCATCCATGTACCAGCAATGCAGATTCAGGTGAGCAACCATTTACATGTTCTCTCCACAGGTACTAATGTGGAGAGTGGACTAGATGATACATCTGAGAGAGGGGAGCAGAAGGAGACTCCACCAATTGGAAGGCATCAGATGCACTGTCCTAGGGATGGGGGTTCCACGACCACCTCTCCCAAGAGAAAGAGGCAGGTGGTGGTGGTCCAGGACTCTCTCCTTGGGGGGACTGAGTCATCTATCTGCTGTCCCTACTGGGAAAACCGAGAAGTATGCTGCTTGCCAGGAGCTAGGATTCATGATGTGATGGAGAGACTGCCGAGACTCATCAAGCCCTTGGATTGCTACCCCTTCCTACTTCTCCATGTGGGCACCAGAAATACTGCCAAGAATGACCAGTGGATCACTGCAGACTACGTGGCTCTGGAAAAGTAGTGGAAACTCTTTCCTTAAAGTTTTTTAAGGTCAGGCTTGACGAAGCCCTGGCTGGGATGATTTAGTTGGGAACTGGTCCTGCTTTGAGCAGGGGGTTGGACTAGATGACCTCCTCCAGCCCTGATATTCTATGATATGATTATTTGTTTAGAAATTTTTCAAAATTTCAATTTTGATGTGTTTCAGAGTAGTAGCCCTTTTAGTCTGTTTCAGCAAAAACAAGGAGGAGTTTTTGTGGCACTTTAGAGACTAATATGTGTGTGTGTGTGTGTGTGTGTGAGTGTATTCAATTAATGTTGCTGGATTTTTGAGCATTTTATAGATTGGTTATAATTTTGCTGCATTTTGGCAGTGGGGGTTGCCTAAGAGACCCAGTCAGGGGTCAAGACCCTATGCTATTTGACACCATATACACATATATTGAAAAGACAGAAAGCTGCAGTCTAAATAATCTCAAACGTGCTGTGCAAACTTGATAAATATGCTGTTGGCCATATCAATTACAAGATGAGATTCTACTGTTAAGGTATTTGGTTAAACAAAACTTTAGCAAAATATATGTGTATATATGGTGTGGTCATGTATGTTGTGTGTCAATCAGATAGGTCATCAAGATGCTAAATTTAGATCTAGTTTCAGACACCCCAAGCGTGGGGAATTTTGGATCGGAGGTTTTGATTGGGCCCTTCAGAAAGAAAGGAGAATTCATAAAATTTGGAGCTGGGTATTGATATGGATTTCAAGCATACCAATATGGGTGGGTATAGTCCAAGCCTTTCCTAGTTCTTTTGAGTATGAAAATAGAAACTCTTTCAAGGATATGTTATTTGAAACCAGCCCTATTTACTCTTGTGATTTATACATATTGCATAACTACTTAGTGCTAGAGCTTTATTTTTAGATGTAGAGAAGAGCAAAGAATACAGATTGTTTAAGTCACTAATGCTTAAATACTGCAGTCTGAAGAGGTGACTTGGATGTTACTGTATCCAATATGTGGAAAGAACTGCAGAGAAAACAAATGTATTGTAGGAGATTACACACCATGCCATGGATGAGGAGAGAATGTGCAGAACTTGAGTGTTGAAGCCACAACTAAATTAGAGTGCTCTTTCCTCACCAGCTGGATAAAGTTCACAAACAAATTTTATAGCATAATATGTTGTGGGTAAATTCATTATGGCATGAGGCCTTTAGTTAAATGTATTAAAGGGGAGGGGCTCTGTATTATGCAAAATATAGCTGGTATTTGCATTTATAATCTGTTAACAGGCTGGTATTGACTTTTGTTCATATAGGATTTGATTGTACCATATTAAATTATTTAAAATTCTTCCTGGTCTGCTGTGGTGAATTCCACTGAACAGCACTAAGTAACAGACTTCTAAAGGTATTTAGATGCCTGGCGCTTTTTCAAATCCCACTTAGGTGCCTAACTCCCAATGGAAGCTTTTGAGAATCCCAGTAGGCATTTATTGGCATCTTCTGCCAGCTAAATATCTTTAAAAATCTGTCTCTGACTTCCAGGAAATGAAACCCCCCTATCCTGGGTAACAGGAGGAAATTTAAAGGGCCAGGAAAAAGGCACTGCTCATTTTCCATAAAAATGGTAATTTCCTCCAGTGGATCTGAGTTCGATCAATTCCAGGGCTGTCCGGGGGGGGAGGGGCAAGTAGGGCAATTTGCCTCAGGCCCCAGACCCCAGAGGGGCCCCACGAGCCCTGGCCCGGCGGAGGTCTGGGTCTTCAGCGGTGCGGGCCCTTCAGTGATGCCGAAGACACAGAGTGACTGAAGGGCCCCCTGCCGCCGAAATGCCCCGTGAACCCTGGCCCAGCGGCGGTCCAGGTCTTCGGCGGCATTTCTGCAGCGGGGGCCCCTCCAGTCACTCCGTGTCTTCGGCAGCACTGAAGGGCCCCCCACCACCAAAATGCCGTCGAAGACCCAGGTTGCCACTGAGTGAGTACAAGCGCCGCAGCTCCCCCACTTTGCCTCAGGCCCTTGGAATCCTCTGGGCAGCCCTGATCAATTCACACATTAATTTGCATTTATTTAAAGGACAAAATCACCACTTTACTTACTATATGTCAGCCCTTTTTCTTGAGATCAAGGACTGGAGAAGCAATGATTGTTGCAAATCAGAGATGATGTGTTCTAATTTAGTGCATGTTAGAGAGACAGGCAGAGAGAGATCTGGAATAGCGGAGGTCACTGTGGAATCATGACTAAGGTAAACTGGTCAGCAAGTCTGGGGAACTGCCATAGCAGGGTGAATATTGCTAGGTCAAGACAGAGGTTCAGGAATAGCAAGGTCAGGAATGACATTGGCAGAGTTAGGGAAAAGCTTTCACAGCAACCGTTCAGTATAGACACAATCCTTAAAGATATTCAGGGGTCTACCTGGCTCCAGGCAGCGTTCACTTTTGTGAGCACCAGATACAACTTTTTTTTAAATTTTTTTTTAAGAGTAAAGGAAAGTTTATAATGATCTGGGTCAAGTAAGAGGCAATTCTTTTATCTACTTGTAAGTCCTGCGCTGCAGTTTGATTTAGCTGTCTCTGACTCTGAATCAACTTGTCAAACATGAGGTGAGGACAAGCTGGAGGATAAGGATGGGCTAAAGAAAACAGAAAACTCTGGGTTTACAACTGTTCGCAAAGAGCAGCCACTAGACCAAAGAGATGGATACTGAGCAAGATGGCTTTCTTGATTTTAGTGAGGTAAAGATTCACATTGACTTGCTGGTGTGTGTGTGTGTGTGTGTGTGTGTGTGCGCGTGTGTGTGTGTGTGTGTGTGTGTGTGTGTGTGTGTGTGTGTGTGTGTGTGTGTGTGTGTGTGTGTGTGTGTGGGGAAGGTGGTGGTGGGGGTCATTTATGTTCTGATTTTTCTTCTTAATTGCATTGGAGGTGCATGAAGTTCTAGATGAATTATTTTTATTTGGTGTCATATCCAGTTCATCTATCCCAGAAAAGAGTTTTCAGGACTCCATTTTTTGTACACCGATACAGGTATATCTGCATGCTACATTAGTCAAAACATACCAGCTCGAGCTAAGACCATCTTCCAATAACCTAGCTTTTATTTAATTTTTTTTTTTGAACAAACGAGTAGAGTAGAGGATGATTGTGTGGCAGATAACTGTCACAGAGATACACCAATAGGATCCCATGGGTGCTCAGTTTGGATATATGTACATCTTGAGAGACCAACATTGGTTTGTTTCTACACATGCAATACTTCTTTTCTTTGTTGTTTGCACAATTGAATATAGGGAAAATCTTTCCCCCTCCACAATGGGATGTTCTACAGCTGGATTCAGGAGGAATTCAGTTAGAACTGGATCTGGAGGCTCTAGGAATGTGTATCATGCAGCTGTATCTCTGCCACTCAGAGGGAAGTTTCAGTGTGCCCATCTGCTCATTGTGCTGTTTTTGACTGGATGTAGGCAGAGCTATCCCTGCCGATGTGCTTCAGAGTGGATACTGGCCATCCCCAGCACAGAGGGATGATGGGTTGTGGGGGAAAAGTATTCTTTTCCACTCCTCTTTCCTAGCGCCTAAGCAGCCAGCCAGAATCTGATGGATGGACAGATGCACATTAGTCTGATTCTCCACTGCCTTGAACCTTGTATCTTCATGACCCAGCAAAGCACTTGTTTAACTTTAAGCATCTGAGCATCTCATTAAAATCAGTTGGACTATTCAGCTGATTAACATTAAGCAGGTGCTTCAGTGCTTCACTGGAATAGGGCCTTAGTTTGAGGCAGATAATTTCTCTGTGTACTGTAAAGCACCTAGCAAACCATTAAGCAATGTAAAAAGATAATCATCATATTATCTAAAGGGTATATTCACTACATCAGTTTACCCCTCTCTTCCTATGAATGTATTCTGCTGATTGAGAACACTGGTTTTGAATGGGTTAAATGCATGGAGGTGAGACTTCAGTTCTATGTATCTTTTATCAGATATTAAGCCAAGAAAGGAAGTTAAAAAAAACAAAATGGAAAGAGAAAGAACTGGGTAAGTATGATAAAATGCTGTGAACTGAGAACACACTCTGATTGGTTGTTGAACAATTATCAAGAGGTATATAAACCGCTGTCTGACATTCTCAACTTTGTAAACCTGAACACTTTCATACCTACCAGTCCCCAGGTGCCTGCCAGATGCCTTGATTGAAAATTTATTATATGGGAGAAAATTTAAACAGCAAGCCACTAAAAACAGGATATTTGTCTTGAGTACTAAGGCTTGAACTGCTCAAATCATTTGTTTAAAAAAATTAAAGAGGTAAAAGATTCCTTTAAGCCCCGGTATTAAAATAAGTCTTTATCCCCATATAATATTTCCCCCCAGAAAGACAAATGTACTTCAATGCTAACTAAACAAGAGGACAAAGCAGTTTTAAGTAGATAACATTAGAAAACTTGCATACTGCAGAGTAATTAGAGGACATAATACCCTATTATACAAGATCAATATGCACTTGAGATCAGGTCAGTATCTGTCTCTGAAATAACATAGCTCATACTGATTTCCATCACATTATCAGTATTGATCTGATGAGAACATCCTTCATAGCATGTTGTTTTGTAGGCATTTTGAGATTGCTTGTGCCTCCAGTGTGAAATTGGAGTCAAGGCAGTTTCTATGTCTACATAGGTAGATGTTAGCAGTTCTTGTTTGCAAATTCCCCAATACGTCAGTAAAGTCTTTATTTTTAAAAAGAGGAGCAAGGTTATGTTTTAATATTTTTGTAAGATACAAACATTTTTGGCTAAAGTTTTCTTTAATGGAAACAACAAGTTTGGGATACTTATACCTATACTACATTGGTCCGGTTTCTGTATTATTTGCTCTACTTCATGTAAAAGGGAGCAATATATATCTCATTCTGATCAGATAAGTGCTGGTGAGGAATCTGGGGAACACTTATGAGGCAGCTTGGTTCCAGCTTGATGCTGTCAGTATTTGCAACAACTTTAATAATCAGAGTTGAAATAAATGAACATGACAATGTACTCCAGCAAAGTTTCTAAGGGACATGATAACCTATAGACGATGCCAATCTGACCCATCTGTAGTTCAAAGAAAAACAAAACAAAATTCCTCCAAGACACATGGGATCTTCATCCATGCTTAATCAAAAGAATCTACACCCATGAGAAGGGGATTATTTTGCCCAAGTATACTCCTACCGTCACCATAATCTTTGATTTATTTAATTAGGGAGCAAAATGTTACCTCTCCCCATCAAACTGAAGAAACTATAACTTGGTAAGTATGAACTTATTCATCTTTTTGCCTAGGGAGGTTATTCCACATAGGGGAAAATGAAATCTTTGAATTCTAAATCCTCCTTTTAAGAAGCAATCATATCATGTGCTCTGTAAAGCGTCATGCACTCATATGATGCTTACATAAACAATACTAAATATATTTATTTAAATATTATCAGAGGGTTTCTTGTGATATTTCTGGTACTCCATTATTTTGATCAGAGTATAAATAGTACGGAAGAGCCTTTGGGGGATTATTTTGGCTTTCTGACTTCCATACAGAACCCACAAAAAAGAAAAGCTGTGTCAAAACGTTTAGCCAGCTTTTTGAGTCTCATCAAAGTTCATGCTTGAGTTTCAGGTGAAAACCTGGATCTGGTGTTAGCTCATCCTTATTGCTCTATCTATTTTGACTGGAAGTTACAGCTATAGAAGGGGGGCTATATCCTTAGCTGAGATTAATCAATGTTGTTCAATTGAATTTAGTAGCACTATGCTGATCAACACTAGAGGATCTTGCCCAAAATTGAGTTTACTAATTTTCTGACCTAGTGTAATTATTTTTTTAAAAAGTTTAGTTAGACTTGGACAAGATTCTTACTTATGCAAATAGATTGACATTTAGCTGCAGCACTACACTTTCTAGTCATCAGAATACACTAGGAGCTACAAAATAAAGAGATTTTGTAATTTAACCTCAATGACTTTCCAGGACCTTAAATCCACAAGATTAAAATGCTTAACTGCTGCAGTTGCCATAGTAAATTAACATTAAATGAACATTTACTTCATTAAATCATTTAAGTGGCTTAAGAAGGTTAATGAACAAGAAAACTTGCCAGAGAATCTAGTTAGAAAAGTGGGAACAGGAGATAGCACTTTTAAAAAACATCAGTGTTCCACAAAATTCAGCAAGAATCAAGATGGGACTAAAAAGCTTTTTTCTTAGTATATATTTCAGAATACAAGAAAAACATGTTTGTTTTGGTTTTTATTATTATTATTGATTGTTTTATCCAAGGATTTTATACTGTGGGATAACCAAAAATACTTCAGAAAATTTAATACAATTATTACTATATTATTAATATTTCAAATACTGAGCTTCCTTATGTGGATGTCAGAGTCAAAAAATTGGAAACAATGTTTCTGTGCAAGCTGTGCTTGAGTGGCCAACTCATGCAACAGGTCTCCATACATCTCTGAATTCATGATTTCCATAGCAGATCTCCACAAAGCAACGGAGGATTGAGGGGATAAGAATGTTGGGAGTGCTTTCAGTGCATTCACCTAGGGACAGAACCACAAAGGACTTAGATGCCTACAGTCCAGATTTAGCCTCCCTTACTATTACTGCAAGAAACAGCTGCAGCACCTAAGCTGCCTGACTTCAAGAGTAAGGTTTCCAGTTGTGGATAGGTGCATCTTGCAGCATGAATTTATGCATCCAACTCAGGGCTGGGGGAAGCCGACAGGTGAGGAGGAGCACATGGTTCTGACGGAGACGTCTGTTAGTGGAGGATCTATTAATGGAGATTCTTTATGCCCTAGTAAGGAGAAGAGGATGGAAGATGACAACATACAGGTAGGATCTGATGAGAAACAGTCAAATGAAAGAGAGTCTCATTCAATTACATTGCATAATGGCAGACAGCTAAAAAGTGAAAAAAAATTTAAGTTATTATATACAAATGCTAGAAGTCTAAATAGTAAGATGGGTGAACTAAGGTTTCTTGACACCTTAAATGACCGCTTCTTGGAGCAGCTAATCCTGGAAACCAAAAGAGGAGAGGCAATTATTGATTTAGTCCTAAGTGGAGCACAGGATCTTGTCCAAGAGGTGATTATAGCCGGACCTCTTGGTAATAGTGGCCATAATATAATTAAATTTAATATCCCCATGGTAGGGAAAACACCACAGCAGCCCAACACTGTAGCATTTAATTTCAGAAAGGGGGACTACATGAAAATGAGGAAGGTAGTTAAACAGAAATTAAAAGGTACAGCGAAAAAAGTGAAATCCCTGCAACCTGCATGGAAACTTTTTAAAGACACCATCATAGAGGCTCAACTTAAATTTATATCCCAAATTAAAAAACATAGTAAATGAACCAAAAAAGTGCCACCATGGCTAAACAATAAAGTAAAAGAAGCAGTGAGAGACAAAAAGGAATCATTTAAATGTGGAAGTTAAATCCTAGTGAGGAAAATAGAAAGGAGCGTAAACTCTGGCAAATAAGTGTAAAAATACAATTAGGGAAGGCCAAAAAGGAATTTGAAGAACAGCTAGCCAAAGACTCAAAAAGTAATAGCAATTTTTTTCAGTATGTCAGAAGCTGGAAGCCTGCTAAACAACCAGTGGGGCCACTGGGTGATCAAGATGCTAAGGGAGCATTCAAGGACGATAAGGCTATTGTGGAGAAACTAAATGAATTCATTGCATTGGTCTTCACAACTGAGGATGTGAGAGAGATTCCCGAAGACGCGGAGCAACTGAAGGGACCCCCGCTGCCAAAATGCCCCCTCGAGCCCTGGCCTGGTGGCAGTCCAGGTCTTCGGCGGCATTTCAGCGGTGGGGGGCCCTTCAGTGCTGCCGAAGACGTGGAGCGACTGAAGGGCCCTCACTGCTGAAATGCCGTCAAAGACCCGGACTGCTGCTGGGTAAGTACAAGCGCTGCAGCTCCCCCGCTTTGCCTCAGGCCCCCTGAATCCTCTGGGAGGCCCTGCATGGTGGGCATGAGACTTGTCAGTATGTTCAGATGTGCACGCACTTATGCGTACATGCCTGTTTGTTTATTGTGTGTATCTTCTAGACTAACACACAGTCTTGCTTCAACAGGCAACTTTGCATATACACACAGACTAATGTATTCTCATAATACATATATCTCATGCAATGTATTGTATTTTCCTAGTAAAATAAGTTCTTTATTATATATCTGAATATTATAAAAGTAGCATGAAAATCAGAAAAAATTAATAATGGTTTTTGTAAAACCTGGGATTCTTTTGGTAAAAATCAGTTTAAACTGAAAATGAAGGGGCTTATGCATCAGTTAAAAGTCACCATATTGTATTATTACAATAGAGTAATTTTTACACCACAAAAAAGTAGGGAAATTTCAAGCCTGAGCTTCTAGGAATAATACAAGAGAGGCAAATATCACCTTCTCAAGCAACTTTAGGGAAATGGGATTTGCCATATATGGTCACTCTGTGTGTCCATTTGGGTCTATTTTGGCCAGTATTTGATTGTATAATGCTAATTGTAAGGAATGGATACAAATTTTTCCTGAAAAAACAGTATAAAATGTTTCTCTAATTCATGGCTTATGGCTTTGCAGCCCCCATATTTAGATGTTTCATAAAATGCTGGCATATTAAGCCATGCAAAAAACTCAAGAAACCTCTTTTTGTGTAAAAAGTGCATGGGGAAATTCACAAGGGTGGATTTTGGAAAACACTACCAAAGTTGCTGTTGCTTCCATCAAAATCCACCTGGTCTAGTTGATTAAATATAGTCAGAAGACTGTGAGCTCTAATCCCTCCTTTGAAATAGACTGACTTTTCTCCAGCCCACAATTTATTGCAATATATCCCTAATTTCCCTTCCAACTTTCATTTCTCTTCTACTTGCACCTCTATGGATCACCACTAAAGCTGTCCTCCACATACAAGTGGAGGGACAACCACTCCCTGTGTGACTTTCATCATTATCCAGTGTGCACACTAACCATTGGACCATCCTTCCTCTCTTAATCCTTCCCTGATTTCAGTGCTCCTATAACTTGTCTCAGAAGAAACCTAGGAGGCAGCAGAGGGGTAAGTATTTGAAAAATGAATGAAGAGTTAAGTGAATCGCCTGTGTAGGTAGTTTCAGTCTGCATTCTGGGTGAAGGCTCAAGTAAACTTTTTATCTTAAATGATATACCTAGCTCCTATTACTGCCAGTTTGGCACACAAAGTCACATCCCCTATCCCTGAATACTGCATGTTGTTACTACACATCTAAGAAATATCTTAGATCCCAGATTCTCTTAATTCCTAGCAACTGTGTAAAGACAAATGCAATTGATAATCTTGGAGGAAATTAAAAATAAAACAAAACACATTTTCACCTGTGAAACCTCAGTCAGTGCTGCTAAAAGAAATAGATTTAACTGGCTTCAATTCATTTCACCTACATCCCCAAATCATCATGCATAATTTGATCCAAATGGGTTGCTTTAGTTTTGGGAGGTGAAACACAGAACTCAACTTTTGGAGGAGAGTAATCGCCTGGAAGTTATTGAGAAGGCAAGCTCACCCTCTGGGTCAGGGTCACGGAAATTAGTCAGTCACTTCTAACTGAGGTTTGCCTAAGGAAGAACAAATGAATTTGGTTTCCATATTTTCAACATTACCTGTGCTGTAGTTTTCCTGAATCCAACTACCCCTTCCCTTCAAGCTCTCACTGAAAAAAATAATAATTTGCTACAGCCATAGCAATATTTCTTTCTCAGACAGCAGTGAGTAGCAGCCACTTTAGTGCCTGAATGTCTCTTATTTCTTGTTAGCCCGCCATGATTTCACCCTTATTTCCATCGAAGTTGGCAGAACAAGTCAGCTGTAACTAGATTATGCATGCCTTTTATTTTTCTACTCCCAGTAATTTGCTCTACAAATAAGAGCCTAGTTTTTTTGCTGCAGCGCACTGCCCAAGCTTTTGCAGTACAAGCTCTAGCATTTAATTTGTGATTTTTCTCTCCCTCTGTAATTTCTTTTTGCATAGTCCGTTTTTTTAAAAATTTCAGGGTTTGGGGGTTTTTTTTAGTTGTTTTTGTGTTTGTGTAAAGTGACTGATTGGCAGATGTAGAGACCAAGTCCTCTGATTGTCTATAGAAGAGGTACAGTAACAGCTTTCTATACTGTCTCATCAATGTAACTTAGCCTTGATGTATAAAAGTTAAAAGGATAGTTCAGTCTGAGTAACCTATTCCATTCTAGGCCCTCTGCTAAGACTGCCACAAAGATTCCAGTAAGTGCCTGTAGACTTGCGGACTCACCCCTGCGGCACCTCTTGCTGGTCTTTCAGGGAATTAGCTCATTCCAGCCTCCAGAGCGCCCTCTGCAGGCCAGTTATCCACCTGTCCTCTGCCACCCATGTCCCTCCCGGGACCCCGATGCCCTTTTACCTGGGGTGCTGCCCTCCTGGCAATACCCCCTCAGTCTTAGGGTCTCCCCTCCCTGAGGAACCTCCATCCACTATTCCCACCCTTCCTTGGTATAAGACTACTGCCAGTCATCATCTAGCCCCACGCCCTGGGGCAGACTAGAGTATCAGCCTACTCATCACTGGCAAGGAGGATTTGGACATGCTGCCTTGGCCTACCCCTGGGCTGCCCTCTGCAACCCCCAGTACCTATTAGCCCAATACTAGGCCGTAGCCTGGGGCTTTCCAGGCTGGAGCTCCCTGGCTCCTCAGCCTTTCCCCAGCCTTGCTTCACTCAGGTACCCTGTGTCTAGCTCCTTGCAGCCACTCCCTTCTCCCTCTACAGGCAGAGGGAGACTGACTGGGCTTCTGGCTCACTACCTCTTATAGGGGCCAGCTGGGCCTGACTGGGGCATGACCACAGCTGAGCCTACTTTCCCCAATCAGCCCAGGCTTCTTGCCCCAGCCACAGCCCTCTCCTGGGCTGTTTTAAGCCCTTCAGGGCAGGAGCAGGGGACTACCCTGCTACAGTGCCATTTGTGGTATTAGCTTTTTAGATGTGGACATCTTTCCACTAAGAATGGTACTGAGAATGCTAAACTTATTTCACATAGGCCACTGAATAGCAGTCAAATGGTAACAACTTCTGGTGACTATCAGTGTAGGCTTGGTTTGAACCAATGTGCTATAGATGAAAGCTTTCGTGATCCCTTTATCAGTTCCTTGGGCCAACCTGTCATCAACAGCACTTTCAGCCTGAGATCCTTTCCAACCCCTTCACTGTGTCTGTTCTTTAAATAATTATTACCAGTGCCTGAATGCCTCAAATCATGGTCAGAGTCCTGTTGTGCTAGACACTGCACAAATCTATAATGACAGACAATCTCTACTCCAAACTGTTTACCGTCGAAAGCCCTCTCAGGTCTGGATCTACGAAGGCCATGGAACACTGAGTTCAACCACATTTCTCCTTGGTGAATCAGATTGTAGCAATGAAGCCTAAACATAAGACCTGATGCAACGTGTGGTTGACAAGCACTCGGAGAAAGAAGGGGGAACAAAGAGGAAGGTAGCACTGAGAAGATTATGCTGTTACATATATCAGTTAGTGCATAACTTCATGAATCTAATTTCACTCAAAATCCTTTGCCTATGCGAAAATACGCAAAATAAAATTGATTTATTCAAGGGATAATAAAATATGACAAAATAGATTTGGATCAGATTGAGCAGGGGCTAAAGGAAGTCCAAAAACCAAGAAAGAAAAGGTACAATGTAGGTTTGTTGGTATTTAGCACATTAATGCCAACAGGTCTTGCATGGGCCCTTTGCTTCATGATTAATTTCACCATTGGACCCTTTTCTTCCAACTTCGTTCTCATCCCTCTTCCACAGATAGCAGCATCTTGCAAATCTGTTCTTTAGGCACTTGCAGGCTTCATTTTATATCAAATATCCTCAAAAAGCAGTTGTCCATTTGAGAGAAAAGAACAAACAATAATATATTTTGAGGGAAAAAAGTCATTCAGACCATTGGTGGTCCGCACAGCTTGCAACATGCCTATTAACCAGCCAGTGATCTCAAGTTCAGTCTAACCTCTTGACAGCATAACCTGTGGCTACTACTCAATTGGCTGTTTATTTGCACTTGTTTACTTAATTAAGCCATAACACCATGAACTATCCTGAACTTTTGCAAGACATCCACATTCAGATATTGAAAACCGGTGAATTTAGGTCACCCACGCCCAGATATGAAATTTGCCCCTTTTCCTTTTGTTTTCTTTTGTTAAATGATCTTCCCATCTCTGCTTCACATTTCCAGGCCCAAAGGAAATCACAATTGCTGGGAGCAACACTGAGGCAGAACGGAGGACTGAAAGTGTTTCAGATTGTTTTTCCTTGGGGTAAAATGGCTGCTGGGATTGCTGTAGCTCCCACAAACACATACGCACACATGTGTGCACATACCATCAGCTGCAGACTGACGTTTAATTTCATCCAGCTTAGATTACTCTGACACAAATTTCCTGAATTCCTTTCTTTATTTATTTTTAATACACTGATGCAACAAGATTTTTCTGGTTTATACATTCAATCTTTAAATAATTCATAAAACTGTTCAATGTATTTACCTTTAAATACCGCAATTGTACTGCTGGGGTTGGAGGAAACATCTTCCAGTTTAACAACGAATGACACACAGCCAGCATGCTTGTATTGTGATTATCAAAGCAAATTCAATACATATTTGAAGTGCATGCCAGCCATTCAGAAATGATTCAACTGATTGGCAAATTGGCATTAGACTCAATTTAGACTTCATTAACAAGCCATTCAATGTAATGTTCAGTCCTTAGTGCGATAGGATGCATAGGAGAAAATATTATTTTTTATATAATATTCTAAGCATACTTGGCATTTTATGGTTCAGGATAGAGACAAACCAGAGGTGAAAGTAAGCTGGTACAGTGTACTGGCAAGAGCTGGACCAGTCTGGCTTCCCCAGGCCGGCGATTTAAAGGGCCTGGGGCTCTCCGCAGCAGCTGGAGCCCAGGGCCCTTTAAATCGCCTCCCGAGTCCTGCTGCCGGAACCCTGCGGGGAGCCCCGGCTCTTTAAATCACCACCGGAGCCCTGCTGCAGCAACCCCAGGGCTCCGGCAGCGGCGCTCAGGCAGCACTTGAAAGGGCCCAGAGCTCTGCTGCGATAGTGGCGGCCAGAGCCCCTGGCCCTTTAAACTGCCCCGAGCCCTGGGGCTCCCAGCTGCCTCTGCAGCTGGTAGCTCTGGGCGTAATTTAACAGCTCTGGGGCTCCTAACCACAGCTGGAGTCCCAGGGCCTTTAAATCTTGATTTAAAGGCTCTGCCTCTTCTGGTTGAGGTCATGCCCCTGCTCAGGACCCCAGCGTACTGGTAAATCCTTTAATTTACTTTCACCCCTGAGACAAACTCCTTATCACAAGGATCTTACAATCTTACAAGTGTTTGTGAAGAGGGGAACTGATCGTGAGCATCATATTTGAAAAAAGAAGACACTTTTAAAGCACAATGGAGATCTGTCTCCCATCTCCATCAGACTGAAAATCCAATATTATGTTGAACACCACAATGCCTAGTCACATAATTGTAACAATTACAGACTGAGAAAACCAATTGGCCTAGATCCATGGCTACATCCAAGAAAGCACAGCACCGTTCAGAAGGGATGCAAAGGTGGCATTTGCACTCTCTTGATCCTGGGGGCTGTTATGACAGATGGGAATTTGGGGTCTATAAGAAAGACCAAATGATAACCCTCATTCTTGCCCTCTCACCTCCTCAGGAGCTGGATCAGGAGCTGCTGAACCAGCTTTATATCATCAAGGAGCCCTTTAAAATGGGATGATGCTCTGGACTGGAACCCCCTCCTCCATGTTGGCTCTGTGGCTACTTTGCAATCTCAATAGAGTCCAAAGCAGCTGCACTGCATCATGACTAGGACCCTGCCAAATTCACAGTCCATTTTGGTCAATTTCAAGGTCATAGGATTTTAAAAATTATACATTTCATGATTTCACATATTTAAATCTGCATTTTTACGGTGTTGTAATTGTAGGGGTCATGAACCAAAAAGGAGTAGTGTGGAGGGGGGAGAGTTGCAAGGTGATTGCGGGGTGGGGAGGTTGTGATATTGCTACCCTTACTTCTGTGCTGTTCCTGGCAGCTGCACTGCCTTCAGGGCTGGGTAGCTGGAGAGCAGTGGCTGCTGGCCGGGAGCCTAGCTCTGAAGGCAGATCCTCTGCCAGGAGCATTACAGAAGTAAGGATGGCATGGTACAGTATTGCCACTCTTATTTCTGCACTGCTGCCTGAAGAGTTGGGCCTTCAGTCAGCAGCCACCACTCTCCAGTCACCCAGCTCTGAAGGCAGCAATGCAGAAGTAAGGGTGGAATGATATGGTATTGCCACCCTTAATTCTGTACTGCAGCTGGTGGCGCGCTGCCTTTAGAGCTGGATGCCAGGCCAACAGCCACTGCTCTCCGGCCGCCCAGCTCTGAAGACAGCACAGAATTGAGGGTGGCACTAACGCAACCCCCCTAAAATAACCTTAGAACCCCCTACAACTCCCTTTTGGGCCAAGACCCCAAATTTGAAAAATGCTGTTCTCCCTCATGAAATCTTTATTATACCAGGTAAAAGCACACAAAAGGCCAGATTTCATGGTCGGTGATTCGTTTTTCATGGTCGTGAATTGGGTAGGGCCCTAATCATGACATCACGGCCATTTTGCCATCTGCTCAACGCTACCCAGATCACGACTTTTCCCTCCATTGTATTTTCCATTGCTTTGTTAAAATCATTTCTAATTATTTCACTTCCAAACACTTTTAAGGACAGATTTTTTCACAGTTTAATCAAAAATATTGGAATTATTCTCATTCATCCTTGACATTCTTTTACTTAATATTTTATCCCAGCTGTACCACCCTGAATAATGATTCTCCTTCGAAGTGGCATTCAGAACAAATTTCACAAGTTTTTCAATGGAATTTCATATAGAAATATTCAGCATCTTGTTACATATTCTTTTGCAACCCAACATGTAAGTTTATTTGTAGTTTTAGAAAAAGAAGCTATTTTAGCATCTAAAACACATTTTAAAATTCACTTAGAAAATGCATCAGTTTTCCCTCAGAAATAGACAATTTTCCTCGACATGTGGTTGATTTGCCCTGGAAAATATGTCCATATTTGAGTCCACTTACGAAGTGAAATACATAGGAGGAAAAACATTTGAATTTCAAATAATGTTACATTTCCCTGAACTACCTATAGTTTTCACTGCCATGCTCAGCATTATGTACATTCTTCTTTCATATGACAACTTGAAAAGCAGCATCAAAAGTCTATATTCACGTTTGTCATCCACACTGACTTTTGGTGACATTGAATGAATTACAGTTGTCCCTCCAGAGAAGGATTTTAGAGGGTAGCAATCCCATGGTTTGGGTGTCTTCTCCACATTCACATACCAGGCCATCCTTCATTTTCCATTTGTGTAGTAGGTAATTGCAATCCATGTGAAATTCTGATGCAGTTTACTGAGATTCATATGTTACACAGCACGGTTGAGCCATTTGTAGGATCCATATCAGTCTTGATTCATGACCCTACTATTTCCCCACAGTCCCTACCACTTGCCTTTGGTGACAATCCTGAAGCTTTAAGAGCTTTGGATGCTAAACAGAAGGAGTTCCTGGACTTAGGGCAGCATCTTGGTGGTGAGGAGTGGGGCAGGTTTTGGAGATCTTCATAGATGGGTCAGTCTGGGTTCATTATTGTGTGGTTGTGTTGTTGCTGCGTCTCTTCAGAGGGATGGTGGTAAGACATGTGCAAGGACTCAAAGTCACACTCTTAGTGTGGACTTCAGCACTTTCATGACAATGTTCATAGATGTGTACAATTGCTTGTTGGCAAATTTCTTATGCACACTACCTGCCTATGATAGCACACAATATTTATCTGTTGAAAAGATGAAAGCCAAGATGCTTGTTTGCAAGCTGTAAGCATCTACTCCCAAACTGGTCACAGACATAAAAACATAAGAACAGCCATACTGGGTCAGATTGAAGGTCCATCTAGCTCAGTATCCTGTCTTCTGACAGTGGCCAATGCCAAGTGCCCCAGAGGGAATGAACAGAACAGGTAATCATGAAGGGATCCATCCCCTCTCTCCCAGTCCCAGCTTCTGGCAAACAGAGGCTAGGGACACCATCCCTGCCCATTTTTGTTAATAGCTATTGATGAACCTATTCTCTATGAATTTATCTATTTCTTTTTTGAAACTTTGGCCTTCATAACATCCTCTGACAAGGAGTTCCACAGGTTGACTGTGTATTGTGTGAAGAAATATTTCCTTTTGTTTGTTTTAAACCTACTGCCTATTAATTTCATTTTGTGACCCTCTAGTTCTTGTGTTATGAGAGGGAGTAAATAATACTTCCTTATTTACTTCTCCACACCAGAGAGTTTGTAGATTTAGTGTTCTAGACTTTATCTTGGCAGTAATTTTCATCAGATGGTGGTGGTGGATGAGCCTCTGATCCAGAACCACTTCAAGATATTTTGGGAAATTCTCATGCCTGAGTTCAGTATCACAGAGTTTAGTAATAGTCAGGAACTTCTTTGCACATTGGCAGCTCAGGTAGTTTGCGGAGCCAGCCATGTTTGGAAGGTTTGGTTGGAGTTGTCATAATCAATAACACTCTTTCAATCTTCAGATCTTTTGTGAGGATGCATTCCATTTGGATGACAAACACAAGATCATCTATGTATCCACATTTCTGTGGCTGGATCAATAGCTTGTCACTGATATAAATATTAAAGAATGATGGTGCCAAGACAGACCCCTATGGGAGCCCATTATTCAATAGACAAGTTCTGCTGGTCTGTTAGATGTACACAGAACTTACAGTTGGTGAGCATAAATGTCAGTAAGTGCAGTGTTCCACAATACACTGTTTTTGATACTTTCGAAAGCAGACTGTTCCACCAAACCATGATGTACAGGTCCACAAGCGCCATTGTTATTTTGAGCACATATTGATAGCCAGCTTTGATGTAGGCCATCAATGCAATTACCTGACTGCAGGTACTTTGTCCCAGTTTAAACTCAGATTGCTTTTTAAGGAATGTAATCTTTAAAGATGGGTGTAAGTCTCTGGAGTACCATTCTTTTCATGAGCTCATATGTTACACATAGTAAAGATATTAGCTGGCAGTTTTCTGGATAGTCCACTGTTTTCACAGATTTCAGGATAGTGGTGAATTTTGCCTATTTCCTTACCTTGGGCATTTGGCCAAGGGCATGCATGTTGGTGGTGGGCGGTTTTGAAGTGTCTGAGTTCTCAGATCAGATGTATCGGGTGGTGTAAGCTTGCTGCAAAATGGTATCCTGGAATGCAACTTTTTGATACTTTTCCATTATACAATAAGTGAATCTCTTGTAGCATGAGGATATTGATCTTCTGTTCACATAACAGCTTGATCAAGTAAGCACATTTTGTAGAAGCAGTCTACATTGAGTTTGCATAATGTAGATATGGTCCTATGTTTCCGTGTTTGCCCTGAAGAGGGCCATTTAACTTAAGATTGTTGCTTGAGTCTCTTTTGAGACCACAAGGCTATCAATGAGCATTCAGTCGCCACATTGATGGCACTGATCATGCCGAAGCACTTAATAAGGACGATCATGTGAAGGTTACAATTTTTCTTCCTAATATGTACATTCATATCCCGTTAATTCTAAGACCCTGACATCAGGTGTGCCTGGTGCCTCCTCTGGCGATGCGCAGCTCTGCACTTGCTCCCTGCCTCAGATTCCTTCCTTCGATGTCCCTAGCAACTCCACACACATGCACTGGAGATGTGGCTTAGCTCTCTGGCCAAAGCACAAACAAAATTTATCTTTTTTCAGGTTAGCAAAAGTCCAACAAATAAGTCTCAATAAACAAAATGGTTCTTCTTCCCTTCAGGAGCTTCTCTTCAACCCCTCTCTGGTCCCTATCCCCAGCCCCTTTCTGGGCTATCTTTGAGTCTTTCTGGCTCTGGGATAGAGTAATCAGTCCCCAGGCTGATTCCTCTGGAGTACTCAGCTTCCTGAAGTCCCTGGCTCAGAGCTTTCCAAATGAATGAATAAACAAACCTGTAGTTACACTCCAGACTGATCTCTCAACCCTCATATGAAGCCCAGGCATCCCATAATTTACCACCTGACCCCTTAATCCCACTCCCTCAAGCTGGGAAGCAGCTAACTATGGCACAGGAAGGGTTGGCACTATCTCTTTTGAAGGAGCCAGTCACCCTGTGATGACCTGAATCACTTAAGCACATGCTTTCCTTGGTTAAGGCCATCTCTATTCAGCCAACTATTTAAGCACATACTTAAGTCCCAATGGGACTTAAAAACATCCTTAAAATTAAGCATGTACTTAAGTGCTTTGCTGATTTGGGGCTTAAGACTGGAATATAAGTGTATGCAGAAGGATTCTTAAACAGCCTACTTCCTTTATGGCCTGCTTTAGGAATCTCCCCCTGGGATTTCAATAGATTTTTAAAAAAATGAACACATAGCTCAAATCCTTCAAGCTCTGAAAGTGAGTTGAAAAGATAATGATTACAATAGGACAGAACCTGCAGTGGCTTTCTGTGAAACTGACAGATCCAGAGGCAGTTCCAGAGATGTCAATACAAAGGTTGACAAAGCCTGCCAAGGAGCCAGATGCTGCTGTCGGAAAGAAAAAAAATGTCCTCCATTTCATATCTATTTCCTGTGATTAACATCAGCAGCACACCCTGACTGCTTCTCTCAGATTAATTAAGAAACTCTAGTCTTAGAAAATATGTTTCTTCAAAGGGAGAGAAAGCATCTGGTTCAGATTTCTTGCCATGTCTTTCCCTTTAATTCTCATAAATGTATTTTATTTCATTTTGTTTGTGGATATTTGCTTAGGTTTACTTGGACAACAAAGATGTCAGTGCAGTGGCATGCTAGTGGTGTATGTGAGGCATGCACTGTGTGCCCCAGGACCAGCTGTGCCCATGGGATGATTCCATCTGGCCCCTGAATGCATATGGAAGATGCCATTTTATAGAATAACATACATGCAAGGTCAGACCACCTGGAGGAAGCCATTTTGCATGCAAGTGTAAAATTGCATACCTGACTAAAAATGTCATGGCACCCCACTGTGTCAGGGATTTGTTGATATTGCTATAAGACAATCCTCTAATTATCTGCACCATATGTTGTATCCATTTTTTAACAACTTATTCAGTAACAGGAAATTTCCATACTCGAGCTGGTTGAGTAATACTTGTGAATTGTTTATTTGATTCCTTTTCCCCCAGCAGTTGATGAATTAATTTATTTACAAACAAAATGTGTTAATTATTTGCTCAGCTTTACAGATGGCTGAATAAAATTAACAAAGAAATTAGCTGAGATTTTTTTCTGAATAAATTATTTGTGATTATTTTCTTTTTTAATTCCGTCACCTCTATTAGATACACAGACTTCACATCAACAGCAGCAGTTTTCTAGCAGGATATTATTTCCTAGAGGTATGAGGCCAGATCCTCGGCTAGTGAAAATTATCATAGCTCTTTTGACCTCAATAGTGCTACAGCAATTTTCACTAGTGGTGGATACGGCCCATGCTGTACTTAGGGGAAAGCAGAGTTTATTTCCAGTTTTACAGCATTTGACCCTAAAAGTTTACAGACAGGAGAAAAAGGATGGTCTAATGTTTGTTTATTTGCTAAAATCCAAAACTTTTTTCACTTTTAGACAAGGGGGGAAAAAGGGTTTTTGAAAGAAAATAAATAAATAAATAAATAGGTTTTGGCAGAAAACAACTTTGGTTTTCAGTTAAAAATAAAATAAAATAATATCAGTGTTTGCATTTTCAATTCAAATTCAATTTTTTGGGGCGGGGGTGGTGAGGGGGAAGCTGTTTTCCAGCCAGCTCTAGGCTAATGTTCACAGATTTTCCTTGCTGAGGTTATAAACTAATATCTTTGTCACTATAATTTTCTGTCTCTTCTTACCACAAATGTCCAAATTTGTGGATGAATTTGAGGGAAGGGACATGTTGCTGTATCTTTCACCCTCCTTTAGGTTGGTTGTCCTGCTACCATCTTTCCCTGCTTTCCATCACTGGGGAATTTGCAGCCAGTTACACTCATTTTCTGACTACCACATATTAATGTCTCCACTAGTGGCCTGAATGTGCGTTGGAGCCCATAGGAAGGGACAGTAAAGAGCCACACTGTGCCACTGTGACTTTAGGAGCATTCTGCTATTATCCCACTTTACCCTGTGGGGTGTAAGATGGAGCAATATCGAAACTGCTGCAAGTGCAGGGACACCGGTTCTGTCCTGCTCTCATGAAGACTGTGCTGTGGTCTAAGTGGGAAGGCTTTTCCACTGCATGCCGATATCAGGGCCAGGTACAGTTTTGCTCTGAATTTGGCCAGAGACATCCATGAAGGATGTATTTGCTTATGTCATGTTTGAATTTGATGCACAGACTTTTTGATATGGATGTAAGTCGGGGGAGGGGGAGGGCATAGATATGTTCTTTTACAATCAGCACCTGCACAAATGGCCTTTGGCAGAAACAGGGCCAGATTGGGACATAATATCTTACAGGACCCAGGTTCTAGTGTCATGTGTTCACAGGCTAATCTTATTTGAAAAATATGAGTATCTAGAAAAGAAAAGCTTGAACATGTCAGCTGAGCATAATCAAAGAAGTAGAGTCTGCCTGAAACTATAGCGCTTCAAGGTGAAAACTGTCACATTCATCTCTATGGGGTGTTAACTCCAAGAGTCACTGCTCTGGAAGTGCCTTGCCATTACTACCCCAACAGAGGACATTGGATGGAGTTAGAGGAGAAAAGGACAGTGAGCCCAGCTCACCCACTCACCATAGCAACATACCTAGGCTGCTGGGGTGATGTACTGGGGCTCTGGCTCTTGCCACTCCTGCTCCCTGGGGGAAAGAGGATGGCCCTTCTACTATCTCTCCTCAGGGAAAATGGAACTATTGTCCTTGACACTCTGGGTGAGAAGAAGAGACTCCCAGCCATTCTCATTCCAAGTGGGGAGCAGGGTCATGATCCAGGGTTAAGGCCTGGGGTGCCCAGTGTTGGGGTGTACCTAGGGACCTAGATTGCCTCTAAGTCATCTTTGGCTACAACTCTTCTCTAGCAGTACCATTATCACACAGCTTGCCACTGTAGTATCTCTAATTGTTTGCAGGCAGGCTGTACACCTGTGACATGTGAAGCGGTAGTTAGGAAGACTCCCAAGCCCAGAAGCCAATCAGTTTGACAGTTTTATGGGGGGGGAAATCCCAAAACATGATTCCAAAGCCTTATACATCAGCTGCTGCTCTGCCTGGTGTACTCAAAAATCAGCTCCAGTCACTCAGCCAGTAGAGGGAACTCTTACACAGTACATAGGCAGGCCAGGCATATATTGTAGTAGAACAGTGGTGTAAAAGCACACAAGCCCTGACCATCACAAGTATATAAGCATGGCTATTTGGCTTCTTTGTGCATGGCACATTAGCCTGCCTATATCTTGTCGATAATCAAAGACAGTGAAAACATAGAGGCAAAAATCAGACAGCCAGTGATATCAGATGTGGGTAAATCAAATACAACTATCTGTCAGCATTCATTTGACTAAAACCGGCAGTTTGATGTTAACACTATGGAAAACCCCTTTTAGTCACTTTCTGTGAACATCTGTATGAGAGATTTTTTGTTTGCAAAATGTGGTGGAAAGAGAAAGTGTTGTAAATATCTTGCAAACATATCTTTACAACAGTGTTTCTGCTGGAAGTGTCATGAAGTTTGGTGTCAGTATGTGATTTATTCAAACCTTCTTTCTGTTTGCAAAGAGCAAATTGTTCAAACATTGATACCTAAAGTTAAGTACATAAATCTATAGTTAGGCATCTGGAATTATATTTTCAAAAGGTCTCAATACCCAACAACTCACATTTAGGCACCTAAATGAAGTGCCTAGACTGCCAGAAAACCTCAGAGCTTTGGGAATTGCTGGACACTGAGCACTTATGAAATTCTGGCCATTTATTTTAGGTGCCTATATGGGAACTGAGCACTTTTGAAAATCTAGGCTGAAATTCTGCCCCACTGAAGTCAAAAGGAGATGTGCCATTAACTTAAATGGGGCCAGGATTTCACCCCTTGTCTCTAAATAAGCAGTTTTATTTTCAGAAGGGCTCAGCATCTGCAGCTCCCAATGATTTCATCAGATTGAAATTACACAACAACCACTCAGTGACCAGTTTAATGAGAGTGTCTATTGCATTTCTACTGTTACCCTATTTCACTTAGAATTCACTCTTAGAAAGTAGTCATCCAGGTTCACATAATCCCAATCTAACATTCAATATAGAATAACAGGTTATGACCCTCCTTTATCAGCTTTGACTAACCCAGATATTTCTTTGGGATCCATTCCTTCTCTAGGGGATAACTCAAACTTCAGAGGAATAGAAATCCCCTTCTGTCTATGGCTGATAGTGATGTTAACCGAGGATACGATTACGATATTCTAATTTCCACTCCCAAATTCAGCTGTTTCATGGATGTCTATTTATTATCTTGCACAGTGTTGTTTGTTACCATCATCATCAAGAGATTATCCTTCTCTTACTGAAGAGCTGTCAAACATTTTTTGTTTTGTTTAGTTTTTTTTGGGAGGGGGGGTATTTTTGTTGTTGTTTGTTCTTTATCCTAAAGCAATTTCCTTTCACCAGGGACCCTTACCAACCATCCACTTTCACCAGCCATCCTTTCACCAACCATCCACTTATATTGTGATGGATATTTTTGCTATCTAAATAAATAACTGATCATTTTTATCCCTTTCATGTCACTCAATCGTTTAGGCTGGTGGTTATCTTTTCTTGTGTTTCCATGGTGTTCAGGAGGAGCCTTTCAGCAAAGGAGGCAGAAAATATGGTATTGTAACTGTCCCCACTTGCAGGGCTTCAGAAACTACACTTCATAGGTATGCTCATATTGTGCCTCTCACTTGGTTTTCAGCTCATTATATGTGTGCAGAATCAGAGATATAGATGGAGGACCAGTCAGCTATACAGTTGATTTAACTGGGAGTTTGCTTAAGGCAGGACTGAATAAAATCTAAGGAAATCTTAGCTGGCCGTGAGTTAGCATTGGGGGACTAAGCGTTATGTTATTACACTATTTACCTGGGTACATTCTCTTCTTTTCACCATCCTATAAAGAAGCAAAAGCGACATCTCTGAAGCCAGTCTGACAAAGTCACTTTTATCCCTCTGTGTAACAGAGGTTTATTGCATTCCATTCAGCAAAGCTTTGGGGCTTGGTTAGAACCAAGCAAAGTAAAAATCACATCACAAGTAGCACAGTGGGAAAGAGCTAGGAAATAACAGAAATCACACCCCATACCCTCCCCCACAACCCCTGACAGATGAAAGTCCTCCTAATTCTGAGGCAAAACTTCTTTATATTAAATACCAAGAAAGCATGTTTAGATAACATCAAGGGGCTGCCTTAAATCATAAAAGTCAGGAAATTCAAAATTAAGGTTGGCACTCTAGTCTTAAATCACACAGCAAAAAAGGGAGGGGAAAAAAGTAGGAACCCAAGCACAACAACAGGAGACAAGAACAGGCTGTCAGCCTGAACTTTGAATCCTCCTGCTTGTGCCATTGGAAACCTGAATGCTGTGGGATTTTTGCTCTTCCTTAATGTTTTTAATTGTCATATTTTCCTCCTCCCTCTGGCATATTGGGTAAATAAATGTATATTTTGGCAATTTAAGAACGTTCTTATTATGTGCACACCAAAGACTAATGGTTCATTTTGCAGCAATCACATTCAGTTAAGTGGGATCCAACATTAGTCAGGACTTTTTCTGAAACCCTTTCTGGGAGAGGGGGAAAGTGTCCCAGTAATCATCCTACTGACAAGGTAAATTTACCCCTGTGCAGAGAGAGGCAGCTCATGGTCTGTTTATTATTTAGATAGGTAAACACAACTGTGGCTATTTAAATTTCTCCATGTACTTCCAATAGGACACCATTTTTTTCATGTCTTATCTTAAATTCCACAGTAATGTGGCTGTGTGCTGTTACAAAAGCTGCCACTTTGCAGTTCAGCGGTGGCTTCATAATAGTGATGGGAGAAGTGATTCATATATAGAAATATATTTTTATAGCAGGGTTTAGTATTATCCAGGTTGAAAGCAACATATAAATGACGTATAATTTATTCACTGTGGAAGAAATTCTCCATTTTGCAAAAAGCAATGGCTACTCAACATTTAAAAGGTCTAAAAAGTGTGTGCATATATATATATATATATATATATATACACATACACACCCCTTTACCCCAATATAACACGACCCGATATAACACAAATTTGGATATTATGGATATAATATGGTAAAGCAGTGCTCGAGGGTGGGGGGGGAAGCAGGGGCTGCATGCTCCAGCAGATCAAAACAAGTTCAATATAACATGGTAAGATTTTTTGGCTCCCGAGAACAGTGTTATATTGGGGTAGAGGTGTATATATATGTATAGCACCTGTTTAGTATTACAAAGCAACACTACATCCTTTCTTGCCAGTCCCCACAATTCCTGCTTAATAAAAACTCTCTCTATTACACGTGCACATGCAATTATAAATTGTATTGAAGTAATATTATAGGTTATAAGTAATTTCTTATCATTAAGTAGGAAAAGCCAAGGATTTGGAAAGGCTGCCTTCTTTAGCTTTCCTTGGTTTGGCTTTGTCATTTAGCTTTGTAGCATTTTTATTCCTTTGAGGGAAGGTACTGTGTTTTGGATTTTTTTTCCAGCCGTCTAACTCCCAATTTTAATCCCTACATGACAGATGGACAAAATGCAAGGGGAGGGAATTGTGAAAATTGCATCAAATCCCCCTCCCAACATTTTTCCATCTTTTTTTTTTTTTAAATTATCGAGCAAGCAAGAAGGAAAAAAAGCAATTTTGTTATGCTGATTTGCTCGTTTGATTATTTGTTTCCCCTTTTCGCTATCAAAATTCAAAATGTTGATGAAAAGTATACTACAAAAATCAAAATTCAAAAATTTCTACGGGTCTTCTCTCCAGTCTTTCTGTTTGTCTCTTTATCCCAGAACTGTGGGCTAAGAACTAATGGGACTCACCATAAGCTCTATTCCTCATTGGATCTTGGGGACAGCAGCTGAGTAATGGCAGGCATTCCTGTTTCCCTGAGGTGCTAAGTGCCCATTCTTTACTGCAGTGTGCCCTGTGTCTGCTGGTTCAGGAAAAGACACTAAATATACACTCACACACCAGAAATAATTGTTCAAATTTTAAAACAAGTGTTCTTTGTGTTTATATGTATGTCTCTTTTTTGTTCACTTCCCTTCAATATCCTCTCTAGTGAGTATATTGGTATACTGTTGATGGAAGGAAAAAATCTGAGGTAAATATTGGATAATGATCAGGGAACATCATAATCACGAGTTTTCATGCTGGAAACCTGATCTAAGACATAATTCATCCAGTCAGGGCACAGAAACATAGCATGTGGCACACTGATGAAATCCCGGCCCCACCGAAGTCCATGGCCAAACTCCCATTGACTAACAACAGAGCCATGATGCACCCTTTCTGTCAAATCAAAATATACTGAGTTATCAAATTTCGAATATTTGCTATGAACCACTTTAAAAATGTGCTACAGGTCCCTAATTATGCTTAGGAATTATGTAGAGGGACATTTCAAATAATGAATAAATATGGGGAAATCATAATCTGGGGACAAATTCTGAACAGAAAATGATGCACTATTATTGAATGAATATTATAATATGGATTCAATGAGTTATTCTGAAAACTCTGAAAAATTGCTCATGCAGTAATTGTCAGTAATTACCATAAAAGTCAGAATATTTGTAATATTTTTCCTTACTTTACATCTAGAGAGGGCCTTCCATAACAGAGCTTACAGGGGCACAGATTTTTAAAGGCATTTAGATGTCTAACTCCCATTGAAATAAATGGGAATTAAGTGCCTAAAAACCTTTAAAAATCTAGCCAAATGTACATTTAAAGGATTAATTAATTCAGGCTCACAACATACTTAGCAGGTGTATATTATTATTTCTGTTTTACAGATGAGAAGACTTAAGCATAAAGAGACTACCTGATTTCTCAGAGTCATGAATGAAGTCTATAACTGAGCTGGAATAGGACTCAGAACTCTTGATTCCTATCATTTGCTTTAACCATAGAAAAAGAGGAACTGTGATGGGGTGCCTGCCCCCACACTGTGCTCTAAGAAGTTAATATAACCCTAGAGAGGCTGCTTAGGATGCAGCCAATCAGAGAAGGACTGAGAGGCACAGCCAGTCAGGGCTTGGAGGGCCCATATAAGAAGAACTGCTGGGCAGAGTAGCTGACTGGAGCTTGAGGAGAGAAAACCAAGCTCCTAGCAGGAGGAAGGAGCGCCAGCACCTGGGACAGAGCAATGCTGCAAGCAGGGTCCTGGGGCACTAGAGAGAGCTCCTGTCTAGTTGCTAGAGCCTTCAGGCTGAGGCCCTGAGTTAAGGGTAGAAGAGGGGGCTGGAGCCACATGGGAAGCATCCTCAGGATAATGAACCACATTTGCGATTGAGCGAGTAGCTGGACAGAGATTTCAGGGTCCCCTAGAAGTGGGGAACAGAGAGTATGGCACAGCAAAGGGCAGTGTCTCTGAAAAGGATGATGCAGTCCTAGGAGTGGTGCGGGTCCTGAAACAAAAGTGATGGTAGCGGGGCACCACCAGAGATAGCTGGCAGGAGGTGTTGCAGTGGTGAGCAAACCTCATCACAGACACAAATGGATGTACACACACACACTTGCACAAATACATATAAACAAACAGAAAAGAATCATGTGGCACCTTATAGACTAACAGACGTTTTGGAGCATGAGCTTTCGTTGGTGAATACCCACTTCGTCAGATGCATGATGAAGTGGGTATTCACCCACGTAAGCTCATGCTCCAAACGTCTGTTAGTTTATAAGGTGCCACAGGTGTCATAAACAGATAGCTAAGGGTTAATGTCTCTTTCACCTGAAGCACCTGACCAGAGGACCAATCAGGAAACCAGATTTTTTCAACTTTGGGTGGAGGGAATTGAGTGTCTGAGTCTTTGTCTGTCTGCCTGCTTTCTCTGAGCTTTGGAGAAGCAATTTCTACTTTCTAGTCTTCTGTTTCTAGGTGTAAGGACAAAGAGATCAGATAGTAAGTTATATGGTTTCTTTTCTTTGGTATTTGCATGAATATAAGTGCTGGAGTGCTTTGATTTGTATTCTTTTTGAATAAGGCTGTTTATTCAATATTCTTTTAAGCAATCGACCCTGTATTGTATCATCTTAATACAGAGAGCCCATTTGTATGTATTTTTCTTTCTTTTTATATAAAGCTTTTTTTTTAAACCGGTTGGAGTTTTTTTTTTACTTCAGGGAAATTGAGTCTGTACTCACCAGGGAATTGGTGGGAGGAAGAAATCGGGGAGATCTGTGTGTTGGATTTGCTAGCCTGATTTTGCATTCCCTCTGGGGGAATAGGAAAGTACTTTTTGTTCCAGGATTGGGAACGGAGAGGGAGAGTCACTCTGTGTAGTTTCACAGAGCTTGTGTCTGTGTATCTCTCCAGGAGCACCTGGAGGGGGGAAGGGAAAAAGGATTATTTCCCTTTGTTGTGAGACTCAAGGGATTTGGGTCTTGGGGTCCCCAGGGAAGGTTTTTCAGAGGGACCAGAGTGCCCCAAAACACTCTAATTTTTTGGGTGGTGGCAGCAAGTACCAGGTCCAAGCTGGTAACTAAGCTTGGAGGTTTTCATGCTAACCCCCATATTTTGGACGCTAAGGTCCAAATCTGGGACTAAGGTTATCACATGAGTGGCAGCGGGTGGGATATAGACAGAATCCAGAAGCCAGTAGGAATATTATATTTTTCTTTTCTCTGCTAAGGGCTTTTTAGCAGAGAGAAACAGTTTGGTTTTAAAAGGGAACCAGAGAGAATTTTTTTTCCTGCTCTCTCTGGCAGTTTGTGGCTTGCATGTTAAGCGAGAAGCCATTACCAGACTGTTAAGGGTCTTTTGTCATGCAATAGCCCTCCCATTAGGAGGCAAGTACCAGCACTTATATGCATGCAAATAAAGTGGTTTTTCTGGTTTCCTTTCATTGAACATTAGCTAGAGAGAGAAAAGGAAAAAAGCACTGTTGCTAGGCAGACTTCAGGAGGCAACAGAGCCTGCAGTTCAGAAGATAAACACCGGAGGGCACCCCAACACAAGAAAACAGGAATCATGACTTCTAAGGCAAAAATTGAGGCCGAAGAGCAAATCAAAGAAGCTGAACACAGGCGACAACTGGAAATAAAACGAAAAGAGATGGAGATGAAAGAAAGAGAAAAACAAATCAAACAGGCCGCACACAAAAGTAAACTAGAAGAAGAAGAGGTGGCCTACCGAAGGAAACAAGCAGAAGATGAGTTGGCCCACAGAAGGAAGCAAGAAGAAGAGGAGGCGGCCCACCACCGAGAAATGGAAAAAACAACAAAAAGAGAATGAAGAGAAGGAAAAACAGAGAAAACATGAACTGGAGTTGGCAAAAGCTGGGCTGCATGTGCCAGCCAACCCTAACAACCCGGTGCCCATTATTGCTCCACAGCACAGGAAATTTCCCACCTACAAGGCAGGTGATGACACCGAGGCCTTCTTGAAAAATTTTGAAAGAGCCTGTCTTGGGTACAACATCCCCGAAGACCAGTACGTGGTAGAATTGAGGTCACAGCTCAGTGGACCTTTAGCAGAGGTGGCAGCTGAAATGCCTAAGCTGCAAATGAATGACTATAAACTTTTTCAAACCAAGGCCAGATACCGAATGGGGATAACCCCAGATCATGCCCGTCGGCGCTTCAGAACCCAAAAGTGTAAACCCGAGGTGTCATTTTTCAAACACGCCTACTACATTGCAAAAAACTATGAGGCCTGGATAACAGGAAACAACATTCAAACCTTGGAAGAACTAAACCTCCTCATACAAATGCAGCAGTTCTTGGATGGTGTTCCTGAAGACATCACACGGTACATACAAGATGGAAATCCCAAAGATATCGCTGAGGCGGGGGAGATTGGAGCCAAATGGATGGAACTGGCAGAAAGCAAGAAAGCTACTGTCAAGGGGAACGATTACCCCCGGGGGCACACAGACCATAAACCCTACAACCGAGGACAGCCAAAGACCCCACATACAACCCAAGTCAAGCCACAGACGCCCTACTCTTCCACCTCACCAGTCTCCAGTAACTCACTTCGGCCCAGTGACCCATCAGATGGAAGATGCTTTAAGTGTAATGAACTGGGACATATCAAGGCCAACTGTCCCAAGAACACCATGCGAGTGCAATTCATTACACCACCATCACCCCAAAGATCCCCAGGCCCGGATGCCTCTCAAATACCCTTGGAGCGAAGGGAAAATTTGAGAGTGGGCGGAAAGAAGGTTACTGCGTGGAGAGACACGGGGGCACAAGTGTCAGCTATCCACCAATCCTTCGTTGACCCCAAATTCATCAACCCAAAGGCCAAAGTTACAATTTACCCCTTCATGTCACAAGCTGTAGACTTGCCTACAGCTCAACTGCCTGTCCAGTACAAAGGCTGGTCAGGAATGTGGACTTTTGCAGTCTATGACAATTATCCTATCCCCATGCTACTGGGGGAAGACTTGACCAACCAGGTGAGGCGGGCCAAGAGAGTGGGAATGGTTACACGTAGCCAAACCAGGCAAGCTTCCAGACCCATTCCTGTTCCTGAGCCGTCCACAGAGGCCCCGTCTGTGTTACCAGAGACCCAGACAGAGGTAGTGGACCCGGATTCCATGCCAACCACTGAAACAGCCACAGCACCTCCAGTCCCAGGCCCGGAACTGGAACAGCAACCAGCACCAGCGATTGCAACCCCATCTTCAAACTCAACGCCAGTGGGCGCCAGCGAGCCACAACTGGCAGAAGCAACAGACAGCCATACCCAAAAGGCTCAGCCAGAGCCTGAAATACCCTCAGGTGCACCAGCGGAGAGCGGTTCACCAGCAATGGAAACAACCCCATCACCTACATCGCTTCCAGAGGGACCAAGCCCAAGTCCACAGTCTGAGGAAGAACGGGTGACCCCAGCCTCAAGGGAACAGTTCCAGACTGAGCAGGAAGCAGATGACAGGCTTCAGAAAGCTTGGGCGGCGGCACGGAGCACCCCACCGCCTCTCAGCTCTTCTAATCGATCCCGGTTTGTTATAGACCAAGGACTTTTATACAAGGAAATTCTTTCTGGTGGACACCGGGAAGAATGGCAGCCGCAAAAACAGTTGGTGGTTCCAACTAAGTACCAGGAGAAGCTCTTAAGCTTAGCCCATGATCATCCCAGTGGCCATGCTGGGGTGAACAGAACCAAGGACCGGTTGGGGAAGTCCTTCCACTGGGAGGGGATGGGCAAGGACGTTGCCAAGTATGTCCGGTCTTGTGAGGTATGCCAAAGAGTGGAAAAGCCTCAAGACCAGGTCAAGGCCCCTCTCCAGCCACTCCCCATAATTGAGGTCCCATTTCAGCGAGTAGCTGTGGATATTCTGGGCCCTTTCCCAAAAAAGACGCCCAGAGGAAAGCAGTACGTACTGACTTTAGTGGACTTTGCTACCCGATGGCCAGAAGCAATAGCTCTAGGCAACACCCGGGCTAACACTGTGTGCCTGGCCCTAACAGACATCTTTGCCAGGGTAGGTTGGCCCTCTGACATCCTTACAGATTCAGGGTCTAATTTCCTGGCAGGGACCATGGAAAAACTGTGGGAAACTCATGGGGTGAATCACTTGGTTGCCACCCCGTACCACCATCAAACCAATGGCCTGGTGGAAAGGTTCAATGGAACTTTGGGGGCCATGATACGAAAATTCATCAATGAATTCTCCAATAATTGGGACCTAGTGTTGCAGCAGTTGCTGTTTGCCTACAGGGCTGTACCACATCCCAGTTTAGGGTTTTCACCATTTGAACTTGTGTATGGTCACGAGGTTAAGGGGCCATTACAGTTGGTGAAGCAGCAATGGGAGGGGTTTACGCCTTCTCCAGGAACTAACATTCTGGACTTTGTAAGCAACCTACAAAGCACCCTCCGACACTCTTTAGCCCTTGCTAGAGAGAACCTAAAGGATGCTCAAGAAGAGCAAAAGGCCTGGTATGACAGACGTGCCAGAGAACGTTCCTTCAAGGTAGGAGACCAGGTTATGGTCTTGAAGGCGCAACAGGCCCATAAGATGGAAGCATCATGGGAAGGGCCATTCACGGTCCAAGAGCGCCTGGGAGCTGTAAACTACCTCATAGCATTTCCCAATTCCTCACTGAAGCCTAAAGTGTACCATGTTAATTCTCTCAAGCTTTTCTATTCCAAAGATTTACAGGTTTGTCAGTTTACAGTCCAGGGAGATGATGCTGAGTGGCCTGACGGTGTCTACTACGACGGAAAAAAAGACGGTGGTGTGGAAGAGGTGAACCTCTCAACCACCCTGGAACGTCTGCAGCGGCAACAAATCAAGGAGCTGTGCACTAGCTTCGCCCCATTGTTCTCAGCCACCCCAGGACGGACTGAACGGGCATACCACTCCATTGATACAGGTAATGCTCACCCAATCAGAACCCCACCCTACCGAGTGTCTCCTCATGCCCAAGCTGCTATAGAACGGGAGATCCAGAACATGCTACAGATGGGTATAATCCGCCCATCTACCAGTGCATGGGCATCTCCAGTGGTTCTGGTACCCAAACCAGATGGGGAAATACGCTTTTGCGTGGACTACCGTAAGCTAAATGTGGTAACTCGTCCGGACAACTATCCAATGCCACGCACCGATGAGCTATTGGAAAAGTTGGGACGTGCCCAGTTCATCTCTACAATAGACTTAACCAAGGGGTACTGGCAAGTACCGCTAGATGAACCTGCCAAGGAGAGGTCAGCATTCGTCACCCATGCGGGGGTGTATGAATTCAATGTCCTTCCTTTCGGCCTTCGAAATGCACCCGCCACCTTCCAGAGGCTGGTAGATGGTCTACTAGCTGGACTGGGAGAATTTGCAGTTGCCTACCTCGATGATGTGGCCATTTTTTCAGACTCCTGGCCCGAACACCTACTACACCTGGAAAAGGTCTTTAAGCGCATCAGGCAGGCAGGACTAACTGTTAAGGCCAAAAAGTGTCAAATAGGCCAAAACAGAGTGACTTACCTGGGGCACCAGGTGGGTCGAGGAACCATAAACCCCCTACAGGCCAAGGTGCATGCTATCCAAAAGTGGCCTGTCCCAAAGTCAAAGAAGCAGGTCCAATCCTTCTTAGGCTTGGCCGGATACTACAGGCGATTTGTACCACACTACAGCCAAATCGCTGCCCCATTGACCGACCTGACCAAAAAGACCCAGCCAAATGCAGTTAAGTGGACTGATGAGTGTCAAAAGGCCTTTACCCAGCTTAAGGTGACGCTCATGTCTGACCCTGTGCTCAGGGCCCCGGACTTTGACAAGCCATTCCTAGTAACCACAGATGCATCTGAGCGTGGTATAGGAGCAGTGCTCATGCAGGAAGCAACAGATCACAACTTCCATCCTGTCGCGTTTCTCAGCAAAAAACTGTCTGAGAGGGAAAGTCACTGGTCAGTCAGTGAAAAGGAATGCTATGCCATTGTGTACGCCCTGGAAAAGCTACGCCCATATGTTTGGGGACGGCGGTTCCAACTACAAACTGACCATGCTGCACTAAAGTGGCTTCATACTGCCAAGGGGAACAACAAAAAACTTCTTCGTTGGAGTTTAGCTCTCCAAGATTTTGATTTTGAAATTCAACACATCACAGGAGCTTCTAATAAAGTTGCTGATGCACTCTCCCGTGAGAGTTTCCCAGAATTCAGTAGTTAAAAAGTGTTCTTAAAATGTAGAAGTCTGTTAGTTATATACTTAGAAGTATATGTAAAGGTGTATGTGTTGTATTAATCTGTTTATTTTCAAGTTCTAGAAGGAAATCGCCGCCAGTGAGCTTCCCCACTGTCTGCAATTTGGGGGGCGTGTCATAAACAGATAGCTAAGGGTTAATGTCTCTTTCACCTGAAGCACCTGACCAGAGGACCAATCAGGAAACCGGATTTTTTCAACTTTGGGTGGAGGGAATTGAGTGTCTGAGTCTTTGTCTGTCTGCCTGCTTTCTCTGAGCTTTGGAGAAGCAATTTCTACTTTCTAGTCTTCTGTTTCTAAGTGTAAGGACAAAGAGATCAGATAGTAAGTTATATGGTTTCTTTTCTTTGGTATTTGCATGAATATAAGTGCTGGAGTGCTTTGATTTGTATTCTTTTTGAATAAGGCTGTTTATTCAATATTCTTTTAAGCAATCGACCCTGTATTGTATCATCTTAATACAGAGAGCCCATTTGTATGTATTTTTCTTTCTTTTTATATAAAGCTTTTTTTTTAAACCGGTTGGAGTTTTTTTTTTACTTCAGGGAAATTGAGTCTGTACTCACCAGGGAATTGGTGGGAGGAAGAAATCGGGGAGATCTGTGTGTTGGATTTGCTAGCCTGATTTTGCATTCCCTCTGGGGGAATAGGAAAGTACTTTTTGTTCCAGGATTGGGAACGGAGAGGGAGAGTCACTCTGTGTAGTTTCACAGAGCTTGTGTCTGTGTATCTCTCCAGGAGCACCTGGAGGGGGGAAGGGAAAAAGGATTATTTCCCTTTGTTGTGAGACTCAAGGGATTTGGGTCTTGGGGTCCCCAGGGAAGGTTTTTCAGAGGGACCAGAGTGCCCCAAAACACTCTAATTTTTTGGGTGGTGGCAAGTACCAGGTCCAAGCTGGTAACTAAGCTTGGAGGTTTTCATGCTAACCCCCATATTTTGGACGCTAAGGTCCAAATCTGGGACTAAGGTTATCACAACAGGATTCTTTGCTGCTTTTACAGATCCAGACTAACACGGCTACCCCTCTAATATAAACAAACAAACACCTAAGTATCAGGCAGCACTGAACCACTCCAAATAAAGAGGACTGCCTTTCACTTGGAATTCAGTTCCAATATGGAAATATCAGGCACTACAAAACCGATACAAACTTTAAAATCAAAGACACTTCATCATATACATTGAAATTCCTATGAAGGATCGTTTTACTGAAAAGCCAACTTCATCCTTATGTCAGAAAGCAAATAATCAAATACTCATAAAATAAATTTGGTTATATTTTATTTTGATCATACTGTTTTTATTTATATTATGGTATCTGTCCAGATACCGCTGTTACCATTTAAGGATTTATAGCTTAAAGACATCCAAAGTGGCTTTTTTTTCCCATTTGTTTAAATAGGTCATAGATATTCACTGTACATATAAGTACCTGGATGCTTTATTTCAGCCTGGGGCAAATTTTTTATAGCAGAAATGTAAATCTCTTAAGATATTATGGAAATTCTGACAAACCTTTAGCTTTAGCACTGAAAACAGGGATGCTGTAATCAGAGGGAATTAGGTTAACTACTTTTGATCCTTCTTTATTATGTTTGGCTTCACCAAGTTAAGACAACAATAAAGTGAAGCTACCAACATACATGAAATTGATCTACACTGCTTTAATGTAGTTAGCTCTTAATTCTCTCTTTAGGTCCTCTGGATCTGCTTAAATTTTGAAACTGATTCAAATAAATGCCTTAATTATTACAACATGCAGCCTAATGGTCGTTCTATAGTATCTCAGCAGCAAACACCTACCAGTCCCATCTATCCTCACCCCCAATATCTGTATTCAATTTCCAGCTTTCCAAAATCCAAGCATGCAGTCCAACAGACCCTCAAAGCACGTAAATCACTGTTCCTCTTTAGCACGCACACATCCTGGCTGTGTTGTTCTGCTGATTTATAAGAAACATATATATCTTTCTCGCTCTCTCTCGGTATATGAAATTGACAACATCTTTGCATTAAATAGTATATCTCACTGTTTTCTCTCATTAGAGACTGAATCCTGCAGATCTTAATAAACCCTTCCTCAGGCAGAATTCATATTGGCAAAATAAGGACTAAGGAACATATGGTGCCAACCAATTTTTTAATCAACCTGATTTCAGTGGGGAATTCTGATTAAATCTTGACAACATGACTGCTAGGTTAGGGCATATACCTTATTAACTAGCCTATTTAGAGCCACACATTCTTTTAGCTGGTCTGTCAGCTGTTTGTTAAACATGCAAAACATTGACTGAACTATTTTAATGTATTTGGCTATGATTTTTTCTAATTAAGAGCATTGAATGGTGTTAAACATTCTTGTTATTTGCAGTCATTTTTTCATTACTGTCATAAAAAGAAAGAGGAAAAGGTAGGTGAGTAATATGGGGTAACAGAAGGCTAACAGAAACTGCCACAGCACTGCAATTGACGCAAGAGGCAGGCTAGAGGATTAAATTAATACAAAATAGAAGGAGAAATACAGGCTCAATAATTTAGTCAAAACAATCAATAGGATAGGATTATACTGCAATGCAATACATACATTTGCATACACCTTCATATGAATGTCAGAGCATAACAGCAAAAACATACTGACTGCCCAAATGTTTCATTTAAAGAGTCTAGATTTGAATGACATGAAAGAATTGTGGTGCTAAATATCTTCAGTCAAAAACAAACAAATGAATAAACAAACAAGAGAGACAGTGTGGATTAGTGGATAGGGCACTGGACTTGGACTCAGAAGTCTGACTTCTAATCCTGGTTCTGTTTTTGGCCTGCTGCATGATCTTGGGAAGTCACTTTATCTCTCAGTGTCTGTTTCACCTATCAACCTTTAGCTGTCTTGTATATTTAGAATATTAACTCTTTCAGGGTGACAAACTTCTCTTGCTATGTGTTTATAGAGTTTCTAGCACATTCTGTGCCCTAATCTCAGTTGGTGCTGCTAGACACTACTACAATCCAAATAATAAATCATAAAAAAATTATACACGGGAGGAAGTTTGATTGTGAAATCCCCTAGAAATAATTGTAAAGGTTCTTAATGAGAAGTTCTAGATCAAGCAAGGTGGATTATAAAGTCATCAACACACCCCAGAGTTCCCATAACTTATGGAAAATTTGAAAAAAAAAACCTACTCAAACCTATAGCCCAAATGTATACTCCCCACTGTTTTCCCCATACCCACAAAACCAATGAGATAACTTTCACTGACATAAATGGAAGCAAGATCCATATCACTACAATGAAAAACAAAATTTAGTTTCAAGGCATTCTATTCTTCAAGTGACATCTCTGATACAGAGGTTGCCAACCACTGCATCCCATCTTTTACAGTCTCAACAGAGTTGTAAAGCTTCCACTCTCCTTTGGATATCAGTCTGTCTGGTCATCTTTCCCATGTGGTGGGTTCTCTTTCTTCTGCTTTCTGGTTTATCTGCATTCTTGTCTAATAGTAGGAGTCTGGAATGGAATCTCTCTATGATAAATTCATCCTTTTCATCACTTCATCATTCACAATTTTGGTTATCCAGCTAATTATTCAAAATATAACAATTAAATATTGACAAGTCACTTTAAAGAAAGAGAATATTCTGCATAAAAGAATTGGAGACATGAAGTAACACAGTATAATGAGAAAAAAACTGGGAAACTAGCAACTCTCAGTGTGTTAAAGTTCCCAATCTAGTTTCTCAAGACCATTCATTATTTCTCATAATTTTGTCATGTCCCTTCTTTTCCATCTCCTTTCTAAGGTAATATTTCCCTTACTGTAAACAACAACATATGACAATTTAGCTTTTAACAACCTTAATTATAATGCAGCAGGATGCATTACAACTTGGAATTCACTGCTCCAGATATGTATAATAACCACAGACTTTTCCTGAAATTATAGTGGGGAGATACCAGGTGCTCAGGGAAGGGATCTTGCTTCTTTTCTGTTTGGAAAATGCATCTGGAAATAAATTAATAAATAATATGGCTCCAAGGCCTAGAAATACTGGTTTTGGCACTGATACAGGTATCACTTGCCAGTTCAACCCAATACGGAGAATACAAGCAAATCAATAATTAATATGACCAATGTAAAGGGGGCCTCAGAAGAGCTTAGCTGGACTGCAAGCTCCTCACCCAGCAGGTTTTGTTGTGTAGATGCAAGCAACTGCAGATGAATATGAGGTACCTAGTCAAAAACTAGAGATCAATGACAACAAATGAGTGTTAAACAAAATGTAAGCCAAAGCTGGATTTTGGCAAAATTAGAAGAGCAAAGTTGGAGGAAATGAATGTTCCTACACTAGAAGGAAAGAAACAACAACAACACAGAGAAATAAATGGCCAAGCAGAGACCTGCTGGACAGCTGATACTTTATTCCAAGAGGAGAATGTATGTAAATTGAGATTGAAAGGTTTAAAAAGGGAGATTAATGGTACTGAACCACATACAAACATACTGATAGACACAATGATACAGGACAAACTGCAGTCACAAATGGAAGAAATATTAAGGACAAATATGAGTGAAGCAGCATCTGAAGGGAAATACAAATGATTAGTTAAGATCATGCAGAGTGTAAGAAACACTGAGTACTGACTAGTGCTACCAAATATGAAATGTGTAGACCAGCAAAGACTGGATGATATAGAGCAAATATTGAATGAAGTGCTCACGTAAGCTTTAACACAAGTAAGCATTAGCTATTTGAACAACATAATTTATGCTATAGCAACAGTAGCAGCTCATTGGATTAATATCAATCCAGCTGACAATGTGAACCACCAGAAAACTCCCTATTTTAAAGAACCTCCATGAAAACAAAAGTTAACACAGAAGAGTATGCTTTTATGTCAAAATACCAGCCTATAAATTTGGAAAAAAATATTTGAAGAGAAAACAGGTGTGAACAGATTTGGAAATGAAATAGCTGCATGAAAAGGATGTGAGAACTGGGAAGGAACAATATAAACACAAGCCGATCACACTGAGTCATGCACTTTAAAGATATTCAACACAAAGTTGTCACTATCAAAAGAACAGACTTTTCATGAGACATCCTCAGAGCTGTTTTGATCAGATCAATGTTAAATGCAGAATATGAAAAAATAGAGACCCAATAAATAACATGGAAGAGTTTCAGCACTACCGGAAGGAAATCTGGTCTGAGGTTTCACAACATAATCAAACAGCAGACTGGATTAAAATTGTGATTTAAAAAACAAAACAAAAACAAACAAACAAACAAAAACATAAAAAAACATGCAATAGAGGCATTCATAGGAATCTTCGGCTATCCCTCAATGTGAGGATTATGTTTGCCAATGGGGTTCACTGGTGGCTTTTTAAGTGGCTGAGGAGCCCAATCCGTACCCTGCAGATTTTCCCACGGAAGTGACAGGCTTAATCTTGGAGGAGACATAGTTGCTAGCTAGAGCGTTGTGCCCTTTCTTTCCTCCTTTGTCACTTCTCTGTCTCATGAGCACATCTGTTCTCCTCAAAGTGAGCTGTGGCTTGGTGTGTGATGTGGCACCACTATGTTCTTTTCCACACCAAATCCTCCCAGGTTGTTGGGTTGATGTCTCTCTTTTTAAGATGTACTTTCAGTATGTCTTTGAAACACTTCTGCTACCCTCTGTAAGCCCTTCTTTCCTGACTTAACAGAGAAAAGTACTTGTTTGGGGAGGAGAGTGTCCGGCACACGTGTACACAGTGGCAAGCCCAATGAAGTTGGTGTTTCATGACCTGCGCTTCTATACTGCTGATGTTGATTGATGAGAGAACAGTGATGTTACTGTGTCGGTCTTTCCAGATGATCTGAAAATCCTCATGAGGCAGCATAGGAATATATAAGAAATAAATACTGAGGTACTGAGAGATACTAAAAATTGGAAAGTACTTGGACCAAACAGGGTGCATGGATTCTGGCTGAAACACCTAACTGCTCTGCATGATTGTTTACTTAAACAACTTAATAAATGTTTGAAGAAAAGATGTCTAAGATGGATGGTGAAAGGGGAAAAAAAATCTCCATATAAAAAAGGAAAGAAGTGACCCTATGAATTACAGATTGATCATATGTTTACCAACTGTGTGCAAACTTCTAATGGCAATTCTGAAAAAGAAGATCTGGATAGTTCTAGCTTGTAATGGAATGCTGCCTCCTGAGCAGAAAGGATGCACAGTAAACACAAAAAGGACAAAAAAAAACCTACCTCGGGATGAACAGCAAGATCATAGAAGATGCAAAACAAACCAACAAAAAAATGCGGTGCCCAGAACTGAACACAATACTCCAGTTGAGGCCTAACCAGCGCAGAGTAGAGTGGAAGAATGACTTCTCGTGTCTTGCTCACAACACACCTGTTAATGCATCCCAGAATCACGTTTGCTTTTTTTGCAACAGCATCACACTGTTGACCTATATTTAGCTTGTGGTTTACTATAACCCCTAGATCCCTTTCTGCCGTACTCCTTCCTAGACAGTCTCTTCCCATTTTGTATGTGTGAAACTGATTTTTCCTTCCTAAGTGGAGCACTTTGCATTTGTCTTTGTTAAACTTCATCTTGTTTACCTCAGACCATTTCTCCAATTTGTCCAAATCATTTTGAATTATGACCCTGTCCTCCTCAAATCAGTTGTAATTCCTCCCAGTTTAGTATCATCTGCAAACTTAATAAGCGTAATTTCTATGCCAATATCTAAGTCGTTGATTAGCATTCACTATGTTAGGCATTCCTTCAGACTTCTCGGTGCAGACCGAAACAAAGAAGTTATTAAGCATCTCTGCCATTTCCAAGTTTCCTGTTACTGTTTCTCCCTCCTCACTGAGCAGTGGGCCTACCCTGTCCTTGGTCTTCCTCTTGCTTCTAATATATTGATAAAAAGTCTTCTTGTTTCCCTTTATTCCTGAAGCTAGTTTGAGCTCATTTTGTGCCTTTGCCTTTCTAATCTTGCCCCTGCATTCCTGTGTTGTTTGCCTGTATTCATTCTTTGAACCTGTCCTAGTTTCTGTTTTTTATATGACCCCTTTTTATTTTTTAGATCATGCAATATCTCATGGTTAAGCAAAGCTGGTCTTTTGCCACATTTTCTATCTTTCCTACACAGCAGAATAGCCTGCTTTGGGGCCCTTAGTAGTGTCCCTTTGAAAAACTGCCAACTCTCCTCAGTTGTTTTTCCCCTCAGTTTTGATTCCCATGGGACCTTACCAATCAGTTCTCTGAGCTTACCAAAATCCACCTTCCTGAAATCCATTGTCTCTATTTTGCTGTAGTCCCTTCTACTCTTCCTTAGAATTGCAAACTCTATGATTTCATGATCACTTTCACCCAAGCTGCCTTCTACTTCCAAATTCTCAACGAGTTCCTCCCTATTTGTTAAAATCAAATCTAGAACAGCTTCCCCCAGTAGTTTTTTCAACCTTCTGAAATAAAAAGTTGTCTGCAATGCAGTTCAAGAACTTATTGTTTGGTCTGTGCCCCGCTGTGTTATTTTCCCAACATATATCTGGATAGTTGAAGTCCTCCATTACCACCAAATCTTGGGCTTTGGATGATTTTGTTAGTTTTTTAAAAAAAGCCTCATCCTCCTCTTCCACCTGGTTAGGTGGCCTGTAGTAGACTCCTAGCATGACATCACCCTTGTTTTTTACCCCTTTTAGCCTAACTCAGACTCTCAACACTTTTGTCTACTATGTCCATCTCCACCTCAGTCCAAATGTGTACATTTTTAATATATAAGGCAACATCACCTCCCTTTTTTCCCCGTCTATCCTTTCTGAGCAAGCTGTACCCATCCACACCAACATTCTGATTATGAGTATTATCCCACCAAATTTCAGTGATGCCAACAATGTCATAGTTATATTTATTTATTAACACTTCCAGTTCTTCCTGCTTATTACCCATACTTCTCGCATTTGTATATAGGCATCTAAGATACCGATTTGATCTTGCTTTCCAGTTTTGCCCTGACTATCCTGTCTCTCTGTCATTATGGCCCATGCTCCCTCCTATTTCTGACCCATCTCCCTGGTCTCCATGTTCCCCACTTACCTGTGGACTTTGCTCACCTGTCCCAGTCGAACCTAGTTTAAAGCCCTTCTCACTACGTTAGCCAGTCTGTGTTCAAACAGGGTCTTTCCCCTTCTCAAAAGGTGAATGCCATCTCTGCCCAGCAGTCCTTCCTGGACTTATTTCCAGTATGAATTTGTCTAGATTCAACTTCCAGCTACTGAATCATGTTATACCTTTGTCTGTTAGAATGAAGAGCTAATTATTAAATATTTGCTCCCCATGTAGATAGTTACAGACCTTAATAAAGTCATCCCTTTCCCTTCTCTTTGGTGAGATAAATAGATTGAGCTCCTTGTGTCTATCTATATAAGGCACATTTTCTAATCATACTTGTGGCTTTTCTCTGAACCCTCTCCAGTTTATCAACATCCTTCTTGAATTATTGACCCCAGAACTGGACACACAATTCCAGCAGTGGTTGCATCAGTGCCAAATATTGAAGTAAAATAACTTCTCTACTCTTACTCAAAATGCCCCGGTTTATACACTCCAGGATCACCTTTGCTCTTTTGGCCACAGCATCACATTGGAAGTTCATTTTCAGCAGATTAACTACCTCAGCCACCAAATCTTTTTCAGCATTACTGCTTCCCAGTATAGAGTCCCCATCCTGTAAGTATGGCCTACATTCTTTATTCCTAGATGTATACATTATTTTATTATTTATGTATTATTATTCATGCTAGAGAACTGCACTAGAGACATGATCCAAATCACTTTAAAGTCAATAGGTGACTTCCTATTTACTTCAAGGGGTTTTGGATAATGCCTTAAAGATCTTAAACCAGTGAGTAGTCCAATTGACTTCATTGGGTCTATTCAAGTTAGACATGTGCTAAAGAATCTTGATGAACTGAGCCTAAATGTCCTCAAGTCCTACTGAAACTAGGGTGCCCAGCACCTTGCAGTATTGGGCAAGGTGTCTGTCACATTATGGGGTGCAGTTCAGACCAATGAGAGCATATGTCACTGCTTGCCCCTAACCATGGATGTCTTAAATACTTTGCTGCTATAGCTTCCTGTCTAGATTCTCACAGCCAGCAGCGCACAAGCATGCACTGAGTGTCTGTGTGCTGAGCAGTCCAGATTCAGCAACTCTGATTGCAGCAGCCTGCTTGTTACACCACAGCGGACGTGCACAGTTCATCTCTACAATAGACTTAACCAAGGGGTACTGGCAAGTACCGCTAGATCAACCTGCCAAGGAGAGATCAGCATTCGTCACCCATGCTGGGGTGTATGAATTCAATGTCCTTCCTTTCGGCCTTCGCAATGCACCCGCCACCTTCCAGAGGCTGGTAGATGGTCTACTAGCTAGACTGGGAGAATTTGCAGTTGCCTACGTCGATGATGTGGCCATTTTTTCAGACTCCTGGCCCGAACACCTACTACACCTGGAAAAGGTCTTTGAGCGCATCAGGCAGGCAGGACTAACTGTTAAGGCCAAAAAGTGTCAAATAGGCCAAAACAGAGTGACTTACCTGGGGCACCAGGTGGGTCGAGGAACCATAAACCCCCTACAGGCCAAGGTGCATGCTATCCAAAAGTGGCCTGTCCCACGGTCCAAGAAGCAGGTCCAATCCTTCTTAGGCTTGGCCAGATACTACAGGCGATTTGTACCACACTACAGCCAAATCGCTGCCCCACTGACCGACCTGACCAAAAAGACCCAGCCAAATGCAGTTAAGTGCACTGATGAGTGTCAAAAGGCCTTTACCCAGCTTAAGGCGATGCTCATGTCTGACCCTGTGCTCAGGGCCCCGGACTTTGACAAGCCATTCCTAGTAACCACAGATGCATCTGAGCGTGGTATAGGAGCAGTGCTCATGCAGGAAGCAACAGATCACAACTTCCATCCTGTTGTGTTTCTCAGCAAGAAACTGTCTAAGAGGGAAAGTCACTGGTCAGTCAGTAAAAAGGAATGCTATGCCATTGTGTACGCCCTGGAAAAGCTACGCCCATATGTTTGGGGACGGCGGTTCCAACTACAAACTGACCATGCTGCACTAAAGTGGCTTCATACTGCCAAGGGGAACAACAAGAAACTTCTTCGTTGGAGTTTAGCTCTCCAAGATTTTGATTTTGAAATTCAACACATCACAGGAGCTTCTAACAAAGTTGCTGATGCTCTCTCCCGTGAGAGTTTCCCAGAATCCAGTAGTTAAAAAGTGTTCTTAAAATGTAGAAGTCTGTTAGTTATACACTTAGTAGTATATGTAAAGGTGCATGTGTTGTAGTAATCTGTTTATTTTAAAGTTCTAGAAGGAAATCGCCGCCAGTGAACTTCCCCACTGTCTGCAATTTGGGGGGCGTGTCATAAACAGATAGCTAAGGGTTAATGTCTCTTTCACCTGAAGCACCTGACCAGAGGACCAATCAGGAAACCGGATTTTTTCAACTTTGGGTGGAGGGAATTTTGTGTCTGAGGTCTTTTGTCTGTCTGCCTGCTTTCTCTGAGCTTTGGAGAAGTAGTTTCTACTTTCTAATCTTCTGTTTCTAAGTAAGGACAAAGAGATCAGATAGTAAGTTATATGGTTTCTTTTCTTTGGTATTTGCATGAATATAAGTGCTGGAGTGCTTTGATTTGTATTCTTTTTGAATAAGGCTGTTTATTCAATATTCTTTTAAGCAATTGACCCTGTATTGTATCATCTTAATACAGAGAGACCATTTGTATGTATTTTTTCTTTCTTTTTATATAAAGCTTTCTTTTAAGACCTGTTGGAGTTTTTCTTTACTTCAGGGAAATTGAGTCTGTACTCACCAGGGAATTGGTGGGAGGAAGAAATCAGGGGAGATCTGTGTGTTGGATTTGCTAGCCTGATTTTGCATTCCCTCTGGGGGAATAGGAAAGTACTTTTGTTTCCAGGATTGGGAACAGAGAGAGGGAGTCACTCTGTTTGGATTCACAGAGCTTGTGTCTGTGTATCTCTCCAGGAGCACCTGGAGGGGGGAAGGGAAAAAGGATTATTTCCCTTGGTTGTGAGACTCAAGGGATTTGGGTCTTGGGGTCCCCAGGGAAGGTTTTTCAGGGGGACCAGAGTGCCCCAAAACACTCTAATTTTTTGGGTGGTGGCAGCAAGTACCAGGTCCAAGCTGGTAACTAAGCTTGGAGGTTTTCATGCTAACCCCCATATTTTGGATGCTAAGGTCCAAATCTGGGACTAAGGTTATGACACACAGCCAGCAGCGCACAAGCATGCACTGAGTGTCTGTGTGCTGAGCAGTCCAGATTCAGCAACTCTGATTGCAGCAGCCTGCTTGTTACACCACAGCCCCACTCTGGTCTTCACTGGCCTTGCAGGGTACCCTCCACCATCCTGAATTTCCCCCAAACCATCTGACCTGAAGTATCCAGTCCTCACCTTGAACACTAAGAGAATTAATAAGGTCAGTTGCTACTTTAAAGAGGCATAAGTATAGTTTATCACTTTAATAGGAGTTAACAATCCTTTCAATTCAAACAGCACTGAGTTGCATTATAGTACAAATAAAACATGTTTATTAACAAAAAGATGTAAATTAACTGATACCAAATAGAAGGAATTGAAAATAGAATGGGTTACAAATAAAAAGTAAAATACATTTTCTGGTGGCTAAGACTTAACAAGCTATAGACTTGGTTCAAGATAGATTTCTTGCCAGTCTTCCTTCTTTCCAGTCATTCCTGACTTTCTTTCAGTCAGGGCCTTCCACAGAAGTATATGGTATTGGTTTTCCTTGTCTTCCTAAGTGAAAGAGCTTTGCCTAAGCAAGTTTCTCACTTATGTTCAATTCCCAAAGATTTCAGCACCCTTGGATGAAGGACCCATTTTTCTCAGCTTGCAAAAGCTCTGGTCCCTTGTGTCTCTCTAGTGATGGATCCCAAGATGGCTTCTTCTCTTCCCTTATATTTGCCCAAACTCATGGTTTTGTCCCCAGAATAGGATGACCTCATGCTGTTCATTCCTTTCTTTTGAATTCCCATCCCTGATTCAGATGTAAATGGGGCTTCCATTGTGTTTGGTCACACCTGGCTTAATTTCATGGAGACAGGTAGAGAGCTGCCTTTCCATCTCTTTGGGAAAAAACCTCTTTCTCCCTTTTTTGGCCACAGACTTTAAAACTTAATATTAGTGAATATTTCGAATTCCTTCTATAGTTTTAATACATAGATATTATAATATACTAATCACCAGTGTATCTTTAGCTTTCATAAAAGACCTTACCTGACACACTTTTATAATACAGTAAAATTGTATATGTAAGCAAAGTCAGGATGAGCGCTACCCTGACATCTGGTGGTGAATTGTAAAGAGTGTGGAAAGAATTTTAAGAATTTGCATTGTCATCCACCCCCCCACTTAGCATAACCCCACAGCAGCTTGGGATGGTGATTTTAACAGCTCTGGGATCCCCAATTTCTTTGTTATTGGGGCAGGAAAAAAAATTTGTCACCCTGATTGTGTGAATGGGGAGCTGTGGGACTTTGTAACAGAAATGACTCAACCTCAGTTGGGTGGTACTTGCTAAACATGGGACATGGGTTCCAAAACCCCATAAATAGAGAGAGGTTGGGGACTGGTGTGTGTACCTGATGGTACAGGCCCCTTTTGAGGGCTTGGAACACCAATTGCACATCCTCCTCTCTACACTGTTAAAGAGTAGAGCTAATTTTTTATTCTATTAGGAGTTCATCTAGAGACTACTGAGCTGAATTCATGTTGGGCTAATGGTGCACCAGCACCAGGGTTCCCCTACAAAGAGCTGAAATCACTGAAAGAGCTGAATTGAGATCACAGAGTGCTGTGTTAACTAGTGGGGGAGCCTGAAGACCTATTGTTAAGCAGCTGGCAGAGCAGAGCAGTTTGCAGTGTGTTGGAGCAGCCCATGGAACAGGGAGCGAAGTGAAGCAGTTTGCAGGGACAGCTGGAGGAGCGGCGGAGCTGGTCGTGGAAAAGGCTGCAGCAGAACTCCATGGAGAGTCTGAGCAGTTAGCCCTGGCCCATGTAAGGTGCCCCTTAACACCCTGTGTGGACTCCCCACCCCTTTCCACCCAGGCTGGGGGGGAGGGTACTCTCGAATTCTGGGGTGGCACTGACCAGAGACTTTTGGGTTGTTGGACTTTGGGGTGATTGGACTTAAGACCCTAAGGGGAAAAGGACATTGGCAAACGTACCTGGGGGTGGGTTTTTGTTTGTTTGTTTATGGTTTGTATTATAATCCTGTTTGTGGTGTTTCTCCAGTGGGATGCCGCATTGTTTCCTTCCTTTATTAAAAAGATTTTGCTACACTCAGACTCCGTGCTTGTGAGAGGGGAAGTATTGCCTCCTAGAGGCGACCAGGGGGGTGTGGTATGTAAGTGTCCCAGGTCACTGGTTGGGGGCTCGAGCCGGTTACACATGGTGTTATTGAAACAGAACCCCTGGATACTGAACCCGGCCCTTGTTGCTGCCAATTCAGAGGGGCAGAAGGGTTACATATACAAACATTTGATTCAATTACTTATCATTTGAGGTTTAGACTCCCTCAAGAGGCTACCTCCCCCACTCACTAGGTTGATGGCTTTGTTTGCCTTTTAAATAAATGTGCCTTTATTGTATCTGCTTGACAATCAAATAAATACATATTACTTTGTCTAAGCAGACCGTGCCTACGCATTGCATGCCAAACACATTTTAAGACCATAATTCTAGCACATAGCCATAATTCATTATACATACTCCACACATACATCACTCAAGAATAAATGATCAGTGTTGTTAGTATTCCAATGATATATTACATATCACCTTTTGGGTATATATCATGACAACAGTGTGTTTGGTATAGTGAGTATCTCAGGCCCTACAAAGGTTGCTGACACAGAGAAGTGAGCCACCAATGGGCCTCTGTGTCAAGCTGACAAACGCTAATTTTTTTAATAACCACACTGCAATGGGTAACATAGGATGAGAACAAGTTCTAAGGGTTGCAGGTCTCTTGGTATTTTCAGTGATAAACTTAAGAGTTCCTGTACCAAACAGAGTATGAAAATGAAGTGAAAACATGTATAAATAGCAAATAGACAAATGTTATAATTTACATAGTGCTAAAAGCAGCAAGGAGAAAAACACAATGTAAATGTAGACCCTAACAGACCGGGTTATAAAGCAATACATATGGAAAATTAGAACTGGTAGAGATATATCAAATGTTTTAATAGTAATTTGCTGTTTATTTTAAATCATTTCCAATTAAAGTTCTACAGAGAGGAAAATCTCAACAATAATTAATTTGTCTAGAAGAAAGATAATCTCCAATAATTAAAGGGATAGAATTAATCCTTTTTTACGATGGAACATCCACCCCGCTGATATGAAATTACTGTTTGGAAATCTTTGTAAAAGAAAGAAATTCTTCAAGGGGAACATTTTCAGTAAATTGGAAATCATGAAGTGGAGGATACAGTTTGAAACACATTATATCAGATTATCTTTGATGTAGTCTTTTGTAATACTCAGTGAAATCATACTGTATTTACAGCTATGACTATAGTAAAATAACTATTCTGCTACAGTGGCAAAGCAAAGATTGTATCAGCACTTAGTAACCCCAGTTGTCAAGCATTTCTATAATGTCAGCAAAGGGACTTTCAGACTAGTTAATACAACCTGTGGTTTAGGCTGACATTGCAGGAAGGCTGGGCCTGTTTTGCAGGAAGACTTTGCATCTTTAGTTTTCAGTTGCCTCCCTCGGTATTCTATGAATTTGGCTTGCTGTGCTGATGAAGATTATGCAAAGTTCAGTTTGGAATGAAACTAAACCACTGTGAAAAAACTGTGAGTCTTGCAATTACTCCTTTGAAGATCCTTTTGCCTTATTTTTTTTTTCTTTTCTGCAGTCTAATAACACCAGTATGTATATGAGCTGCCAATTCCTTTCCAGGGACAGGCCAATATAGTAGCTAACTGAAGGAGAGCTTGGAAGCTTAGAGAGGGTTTCCTTTACATTTGGGAATGAGATAACTTCTTACAAATATCTAGCCTTCCAGATGAATATAGAGATTTTGACTGGGTTGAATTGGAAGCTACCTTCTTTTCAGATAGTTTGATATATGTGAAATACATTGAAATGTATTAGGGGGATGATTAAGTAGATTTCACTGCTGTTGTGCATGTGTTCTCCTTCAGGTCAGAATCAGAGCCAGCCAGAAAACAGGAAGTGTGCAGAGTTTGTGGAAAACTGAGTTTTGCTCTTCATATTTGTAAAGGGGAGCCTCTCTGGCTGATCAGGGTCAGATGCTAAGGGTGATGGTGAGGCTCTATCCGTCATCGGTCCCACTGATGGAAACTCCTCTTATGCAACAATTTCATTATTAAAATCAAAACGATCTGCTTTTGATACTGCTATGTAGGAAGCTAGATGGTATTAGAATATCAAACATTGTGTTAGTGCTGCTAACACTAAAATAACAGGGATAGAGTTTAGAAGATTCCACTTTAGGTGGTGTCAGTGGAACTGTGACATTTCATCACTTTATATTTCAACACTGTCAACATTCTCTCCAATATATCTCCGGGCCGCCCAGAGTGGGGGGCAAGTGGGGTAATTTGCCCCAGGCCCTGGGCCCCGCAGTGGCCCCCACAAGAATATAGTATTATATAATATTGCAACTTTTTTTTTACGAAAGGGGCCCCGGAAATTGCTTTGCCTCAGACCCCCTGAATCCTCTGGGTGGTTCTCATATATCTGCTAGGCTACTGGCACCACATTATTACCAGTGTCATGGCACCTCTACAGGCCTAAATGGTGGCAATTTTGCTTTGTTATTAGCATAGATACTTGTTGTATTAGAGGACAGTCAACTGAATTGTAATGCTTTATGACTCCTCTTAACACATTTCTTACATTGGTTCACCTGCTGCCATTTGCCTTGGAATCTGAATTCCAGGTACGATGGTTCTAAAATGAAATCACTGACAAAAGGGTTCACACTCCACGCTGATGAAAAGTGGATAAAGGACACTGGGTGCTGAAACTTTCATAATAGGCTGATCCACATTCCATTTATGTCAATGAAAAAGCGTTACTAGACTCTGAATCAGGCCACATAAGTATTTCATATCATTTTTGTTAGGATTAGGTGAACTATTTGTAATGAGTTATTGATTTAACTGATTTAACCATGTCTTCTGTTTGTATATCACTCCATAAGAAGTACCTTTGATTTAGAAAGTAAAATATGGTCCAGGGGTAGAATATGACTCAGTCTGATTGTGTGTCAGCCATAAAGGAAACTCAAGGTCCTGATTTTCACCCTCCTCTTTTAACCACTATACCACATTACAAAAACTTTGTGATGAAATTGTGTGATATGCCACATCTACTGTTAACTAAAGACTTGTTTAATTGACCACATGGTCATCTGCCCTCATGGTGCCCGTAGTGGATAAGTTAACTGGGGAAGGATTTACGGTACAGAACGCATGGCAAGCTTCATGGTCCAAAGAGAAAGTGACAAATAGTTATATTGTCTCAGACCCCTCTCAACATCAACTCAGGTTTGATTTACCGTGAAGGCAATGGAGCCTTCTGAACTGGTTTCGTACTGGACATGGAATTTGTGCTGCACCGGAATTCTGGTTTTAGAGAGAGTCCACTATGTCAATGTGGGTAGCCACAAACCATGACACACATTGTTGAGGATTTCAAAATGACTTAACATCCTGGGTGTCTTCATGCCTTGAACATGATAAGAATGCTGTGGCATGGCTTGATCAGATTGCATACACCAAATTAAAAAATAACAAAATCTTTACTGCTTGTTCATATAGGCCACCGTTCAGCATGATATTTAAGCAGATGTGTAACTTTAAACTTCAAGTAGTCCCATTGTCATATGCTTAATTTTGGTGAATAGGGACATTTCCCCTTTATCTCCTAAAAATTAAAATACCAAAATATTCTTAAACTGTTTTGAATCTGTGCCTCAAATAATATAACTGAACTCCACATTCAAAATATTCTGGCGCCTTCATCCTTCCACTGAATTTTGCATCCTTTCTTGGTAGACATAAATCTTCCCTTCTTTAATATAAAATCTTAAAGGGAGGAAGGGGCACCAGTTAAGCCACTGTTATCTTGAGAAAGAAATGCAATTTCTCCACTAATTGAATTAAGGATTATGGAGGGCAGCCATTTCAACTTATTTCAGATTTGCTTCAGTAATTAATACAACATGCTTACGATGTTAACCAGTTAAAACCACAATCTTAAATAATGTTTGACCTTAAAGAGGATAATTATTTATGATATATTCACAAAACTATTTTCGGTGGCATGTATTCAATCATATCAGTAAGTGCTTCTTAATATGAACAGCCAAACTTCCCAAGAAAAGGATGAACATTACACTAGATGGTAGTATAAACCCTCATAAATGCACCTTTCTTACAGACAGATACTGAACAACTGTGTCTGAGGACATTAAGGGCACCAGCGGACAAATAATGTACCATGAAGGATGTGAATCTATGCCTTTGGACCTCTTTTTATACTAACTTGCTGACTTTATTTGCACTTGGATACCAGATGTACAGTCTGGAGGTTTCATTTTCTTTCACATAGAATTCCATCATAGAGAATTGCTGTGTTTTTTCACCTTATGAGCTTCCTCTCTCTCACTCCCCCCCTACCCCCCACCCCGCTGTTGCTTTTTGGTAGCAGCTGTCCTTTATAAGACATAGCTAGATTCCATATCAGGCATATTAGTTAACTGCCATCTCCTGATATACATTCCTGGTTTTCCATAAGGAGATTACAATTATAAACTGAAAAGTGACTAGAAGTGAGGATTACATATTTTAGTCTTGCCCAGTGACTTCTATACAGATTTATTCTGTTTATAAGTATACAGATGACATTGATTTTTCTAATATCTATCCCTGCAAACTCCTTGTGAAACCTAAAAATTTAATGATCATATTCTGCTTCTTATATCACCAGCATTAATAACAGTGCTGCACTACAATTTAGATGCCTTTCATGTTGGTGATGCCTGAGGCAGGATAGATCCAGCTCACTCCCCCACAGCTGTGTTAGCTCAGCAGTGCTGACAGACAACAGCATACATAATTATTTATGCATGAATAATTATTATTCATACAACTTCATAAATATGCCCTGGAGACAAATATGACCTGGTCTCTGTCCCATTGATCCCGGTGGAACCACTTGCATGAGTTATGATTAATGGATTGGTAGAATTTAGATTAAAAGGGGAGCATACACTTGTTTTTTGTGAGCAAATAAAGCAACAATGGCTACCTGTCTCCCATTATCTTCACCGGGCATTAAATTGGGCCTATGCTGTGAAATATTTTTTTCTACCCACATCATTTTATAAATCCTAATTACATTCCTAATTGTTTAGCAATGAGAAACATTTATAATAAAATGTAGATCATTTTAAAATAAGTCTCCACAGGTTAGTGCTGAATTTTGATACTTTACTTAAAAATCTCTTCATGCATATTCGATTAAATGACACCAACTCACCAAGGTCACAAATTCTTTGCTTTCCAAATGCTTGTAAACATAAAGTGCCTGATCCACTACATAACTACTCCAGGTTTACACTGGAAAAACTCCATCAATTTCAATGGAGTTACACAAGAGTCAAATTGGAGTAATGAAGTGGTGACTCAGGTCTAAAGCATTTAAAATCATATTGAATTTGTTCAGATCTCTGCTTTATTGGCATGTCAGTAGAAATAACCTAAAAAAAAAAGAACACATATTAATGGGATGATCTAGAAGCAGTACCCTGAGAAGTACAATGCTGTCTCTTTTAATTAAAGACTCCTGCAGAAAGACATTAATAGTGCAACCAATGACAATACAGAAGCCATTTCTTCTTAATATGGAACAAATTTTCTCTTGGGAAAATGGACAAAAAAATGTAATTTTCCCTAGGGTAGGGGGTGGGAGGAAGAGGAAAAGAAACACTTCAACCAAATCTATTTACAACAGAAGAGAGTGCTAATTCATCAGCTTGTGTAAATCAGAATAGCATAACTGACATCAATGAAGCCATGCCAATTTACAGTAATTGAGGATGTGGTGTAATAAAACAAAGGTAGTTAAGATGGAGAAAGGAATGGAAGGATTACACCAGAAGTGGATGCTGAAATATGCTTATTGTTATATACACATCTGGGTCCTTTTTAAATATGGGATTTTGAACTTCATATTATATGTGATGTAGATTTTTTTTAAATTTCTGTAACTTAAAAGATTGCAGTCTGGGTCCTGTCCTGTGCCCGTCCCATCTGTGTTATTTTAAGAAAATATGCCATAGAAGAAGAACAACAACAATAAAACACATATTTATTTCCCATAAACAGACCAAGGGAAATAAAAGATCCTTAGCAATAAAGTGATCTATATTTTACCTTCATTGAGGAAAACAAAGAAAATGACATATTAGCACATTCTGGCTGCCCTTCCATGGGCATGTCATTTTCATTTCCAACCACTACAAATGTAATCTGGACTTTGGACACAGAGCCTGCCCTAGGTTTGCTGACATGGCACAGTACATTATAATGCTCATTATTTGTCTTTGTGTGAAACATGAAGCTATGCATTAAAATTAAGGTGTTGACAAGAACCTGAAATGAAGGGCTCCATGCTGTGAGAAGATCCCCATTATCACTGAAGTGGAAAGAACTTGGTCAAAGCAAGCAGAGTTATTTTATGCTAATAAAGATAATGTCAGATTACGTTCATGTAATTCCACAATCAAATATTATATCCTTGCAGGCTAACCTAAATAGCCACTAACTGGCTGTTTTCTCTCTCCTGCTCTCTCAAATAAGGTAAAGGCAGTGGGGCATTGTGCCTATGATGCCTCTTACAAATTTTCACCAGGCTTGATTCCAATCTCTCCTGTTTCAGTTGAATATGTTCTTTATTTCCTCTCCTAATAATTAAGCTTGCATTATTGTTATTAGTGAAGAATGGCCTCTGTATTCAGTCTCTGAGGAGGCATCTGTGGGTCAATGGTTAGGCTAATACCATCTACATTTGTGGTGTATTTAGATATAATTCTGTTTTTTGGGGCACTGGAACTTTAAAATTCTGCTTATGTGTGTGCTAGGGGTCTGGGCTGTGAGAGGATTCAAGATAGAGGATCTTCCAGACCAAAGATATAGTCTGTTCTCTCTCTCTCCCTCTCAAAGAGACTTTACATTCATTCTTGCTTTGTTCTGTTGTTTTCCCTTGTTCTAAAGTAAAATGATCTAGACTGGAAGTGTATGCTTTCCTTTTTTCTGTATTGAACACAATGTGGTGCACATTCACATGCACATGTATTGTTCAAAGTGCTTTGAGATTCTTCTGGATGAAGGATTCTATATAATAATAAGGGATTTTTAGCCTAACCTAACAAGCAACTAATACTGGGCTACAAAAATTATTAATATGTAAATTAATGAATGCATTTAATTAAGTAGTATCTCTGGATTCAAGAAGTTGGTTGGGTGAGTGAGTGGGGCAGTGATTATGAGAAGCAGCATGATCTTGGTGGATAAGGCATTGAGCTGGGTCTCAGGAAACCTGGGTTCTATTCTCAGCTCTTCCACTGATCTGCTCTGTGACCCTGCACAAGTCATTTCAAGGCTCTGTGCCTTTGTTTCCCCTGATACCCATTGTCTGTTTACACTGTAAGCTCCCCAGAACACATGCTGCCTCTCACTGTTTTGAAATGCCCGGTATGAGGGAGGGCAACTGAAGTGCTACTGTAATACAAATAATCAGAGAATCATAGAAGATTAGGGTTGGAAGAGACCTCAGGAAGTCATCTAGTCTAACCCCCTGCTCAAAGCAGGACCAACCCCAACTAAATCATCCCAGACAAGGCTTTGTCAATAATAATCATTCCTTTCTCTATGGATCATTACTAGACACAATATTTCCATTTTCAGTGATATAGTCCAAGTACCATATTTACCTGTTGGCCCAATGAGCCAAGGCCCAGTGTAGCAGCAAACAAAAGGAAACATCTAGCAGTCAAAAGAGAGAGAGAGGGAAAAGACTTACAAAGGGTTTCAAAATGCTTCCATTTTTATTTTGATAACTCAGTTGGGTGTGCAGTTATGGCTCACTGACTGCTTTCTGATCACTTGGACTATAGCCAGTGCATTCTTGGGTTATACTGCACAATTCGCCTGTTTGCCAAATTTGTCACTGTTACCTCTTAGGTAGCCAATGCCAGACTCAGCAATATAATCTGATACTGAACATGCCTGCTGTGATCAGATGTGTGCAGTAAAAGTATATTGCACCTTTTAAAAGTAATCCCTTATTCATTATTTATTCATTCTTTATTATTTACTTTTTCACTCACATTAAACAACATAGAGCTCCATGAAAACATCTGCTCAACATGCAGTAGTGGAGGGAAAATAAGTAAATGCAATGTGAGATTGTATTAGAGAGTAAAATGAAAATATTATAAATCCTTGGTCCTCCAGAATCCTGGATACCGTGCTCACTGTCATTTTATTTCCCTGCGTGCAGAATATTTGGGCTGAATATTTTTTGTCATGCTTTCATTATTTACCCTTGGGGAAGTATTAGGGGTAGGCACATGTGGATCTTTGGGAATGGTCATGAGAAGCAGCATGATCTTACTACGTAAGGCATTGGCGTGGTATTCTATTCTCAGCTCTGCCATTGTTTTGGTGGGGCCAATAGATGACAACATTTTTGATTTCAGAACAAAACAACAAAGAGTTCAGGTATGTTTGCAAAGAAAGGACACAATCAGAATAAATAATAGCTAATGCTAAGAAAACAGCTGTGAGCAAATCTCAGACTCAGCTCTTCCCAAATACCCTCAACTTCTACTTCTATATGGCCAAAGATATCACAGATTGCTGAAAGATCCAACATGATTGGATAGCATAGTTATTACCTATACAAGTGGTCCTTTAGGCACATGAGTTTTAAGTTGTCACTGATTTTTCCTAAAGATTATGAATAATGCTCAGTCTCTTCTCTGCTGAAGCTCAGGGTTTAACCTCTGAAGTTCATTAAAACCATGGTCAGAAATCCATAGTTTTGGGAATAACACAGATTCGTTTGTGGCTTTTCTAGACAGTGTCATCCAGGCAGCCACTGATACCTTTAGTGCTGCTGTAAACTCCCTCTTGGTACTCTATACTGTACCTTTGCTATTACTGATATCTAGAATGGGGGCCAGATGTGAATACAGCATTCAACAAGCTGGTGATTTATACAAGGTCTTGATAATATTTTCTTTATTTTTCCTTATCCCTTTTTTAAACACAATCTATCATATGATTTCCTTTCTTTAATCACTACTGTGTTTGAGCATTTTTACACTGAGCTGTCCAAAATGATGCCAGAAATCTTTTTTCCTAAGAGGCTACCATTAATTGTTTTAGTATTTCAAATAGAACCTTCCAATGTATATTAGAACTTGTCAGGAAATGTTCTAATTTTTTCCTTCTGTGAAAAATATTAACCACAAAATACCCTTCATCAACCTAAAAATGTTGTCTACTCAGGAAAAAAATAAAATAAAATTTTTGGCACAATGGACCAATATTTTTCAGTTTTCAATGGCAAAAAACAGTTTTTGATGTCCAAAAATGAAAATATTTTCAGTATTTGGGTTTCAACAATGACAAAAAAAAAAGTTGAAAATGGCTATTTCCATTGTGGCAAAATAGCAGAGCTCGTCTTAAGTCAGAATTTCCCTTCAGTGAAAAACTCCCAATAAATTAGTTTTAAAAAATTGTAAACAAAATTATACCTAGGATCCCAAGTTCTGAGACTCCCCAGCTCAGCTCTGGCTCCCAGATATTCCAGGCTCTGCAACAGAGAGTCTAGAAGCTCTGAGAGTCCCCTGGGCTTCCAGGCCCCAGGTCCTGGAAACCTGGAGAGCTGTTGTTCCATTTGGGGGTCTTGGTTTGAAGGCTACTTGACCTGTAAGCCTAGATTCTGAGAGCCCCAACTAATGCCAGGACTTCCAGGGTTGCAAGACTCTCAGTTCTGTGGCAGGGAGCCTGGAAGCCCTGATGTTCCCATCTCTGGGGTAGTTCTCATGGCCTGAGGCCATAACCCAGAGCCACAGATACTGGAAGCCTTGGGGTTCTGACTCTAAGGCCTTCCACTAGATGGGCTGCCGAGGAGACTGACAGGTGAGCTGGCAGGAAACCAGACAAGTTTTGAATGCTGCCTGTGTGTCATTAGAAGGTTCTTTGAAACAGACACATTCCCACAAAATGTTTTGATTTTAATAATGAGTCTTTTCCAATAGAAAAAAAAATCCATCCACATTTTTTGACCAGTTCCACAAACTAGCCATTTTCCATCAAAGTATTTTGACAGAAATTTGTCAAGGAGCTGTAATGAGCATTGCTTGTCTACATTAAATTCTAATTACCATTGTGTTGCCCATTCACCCAACTCTGTTACGTCCTTCTCAAATTCTGTTCTTTTCTAAATAACCTCTGTGATATTATAACTTGAATACATGAATAAAATGGAAATACATTTATGCTGATTATGTACAAGTCCTTATTTAATGCATTGCTCTGGTGACCTTTCTGTTTATATCTGCATTTTCTTACTCTTTCAGAGATGCTTAATTATTTAACAGAGGATACTTTCAGAACTTCTCTTCTCTCCAAAATTAGTGGGTTGTATAGATTCAGGATACTAGTCTGCAATTTTGAGTAGTGCAAACAAAGTGGTTCAGAATGCAGATAATATAGATACATTCTATCAGAAATAGATTCTATTCTGCATGACCTAATGGTGCTAAACTGTAGAAATTGAAGGGAGGAGGGGACTCTGGTAAACCAAGTGCCAGCTCTGGCATAGGTGTTAGCTAAGAGTTGACAAACTCATAGCTTGAAACCAAACCAGCTCACCTGTATGTTAGTTTTGTTCAAAAAAGATCTTATCAGAATACATTAGTCTTATCATAATGTATTTAGTTTTTGGACTCTATGAAATGCTTATAAGTTGCTGCACAAATTAACCTCATTGTAATGTCTTTATTCCATGCTATAAGGAAATACATAAGTTTTGCTTTATAACTTTGAAAATGTTTGCTCTGAACTTGTGAACTTAGACACAGAAATTGTCCTCCCCTTCCCTTCCACTCATCTAAAATTATCAAAAATTAAGTGGGACTATCAAAAATTAAGTGGGCCATCATAAAACAAAAGCTTTGTTAATTGCCCCATCCACTCAGGGCGAAATACATGCAGAAGGCCTCACCCTGTTAATTTGATTGCTAGAAGAGGGAAATGAAAATGGGTGACATGAAGATTTCTCATCTCCTTGTTGTTTGAACTCTCAGGGGTCCAAATTTAAGGGAGAGATCCCCCAGGGTAATCCCTGGGTTTGCCCTGAAAGGCTTTTTGAATTAACTGATCACAACAACTCTGTCACTCTTAGGATTTAGATTACCTCTCATTTTGTTATATACTTGCTTGTTTTAACCTGTTAAAAAAAACTTTTTTATTTCTTTTTTTCTAGTTAATAAAACTTCGGTTGGCTTATTACAGAATTGGCTACAGGTGTTGTCTTTGGTGTGACTTGCAGGGTACCAATTGATCGAGGTCATTTGGGACTGGAAGCACCCTGGGTGTTTTGTGATTTTTGGTGTAAGTGACCATTCATCACTAAGTCCAGCTTGCATGGGTGGTAAAATAGACTGAACAGCCTAAGGGCTTGTCTACGCCAGTGCAGCTATTCTACTATACAAAGATGTTACCTTTGCCAATGGGGGAGCTTTTCCTCTCAGTGTAGGTGCTCCACCTTCCCGAAAAGTGGTAACTATGTTGATGGAAGGGCTTCCCATTGACATAGCACTGTCTACACTAAGAGTTTGGTTGGTATCATTGCATTGCTCAGATGTATGGATTTTCCAGTCCCTGAGAGATACATTTATACCTACATATGTTTGTAGTGTAGACCAGGGCTAAAGGGATTGTCTGTGACTCCTTGGTAAATCTGATACAATGATCCAGGAGTTCACATATGTTACTATATTGGTGAAATCCATTTATAGAGCATATCAGAAGTTTGGAGTGTCTTCTGTTTTTTAACAGTCTGCCAGAGGTAGGCACTCACGGTAGTGAGACACTCCGGAAAGTGTGACAATAGCCTCCAACAAAATTCTATCATGACCTCCTTCCAACCCTAAATAAACATATTCAATCTTACTTCACAGGAAAAAAAGACCCTAAAAACAGATCTGTCGTGCAGCCCATCCAGAGGGTTTCTAAATCCAAAACAAGAGGGGAAGAGACTTCCAGAATCCAGAATACTTCCCTGGAAATGCCATTTTTTTCAGATAAACTAGGAAGTACAGCTGTGCAAATAATCCATTTTTCAGTTCAGTGGCCTAATCAAAAAATGGAGCAGGGGCAAATCATTTTCAGTTGTGGAGAAATAAGAAGTAAAAAACAATCATTTCATGTGAAACTAAATGTTTAATTTTTAGTTTATTTTAAAAAAATTAAAAACAAGCTAAAATTCAAAACGAAAGTTCATTTTTATATGAAAAATCCAAACGTTCCATTTCTAAAACATCAAAATGAAACTTTTCAACAATTTTGGATTTTTCCTTTTTGTTAACTTTTCAGTGAAAAAACTTGGCAAATTCAACAGGAATTTGTGAAATATTTTGGTCAATCTGCGTATGCATTTTTTCAGAGAAAAAAAGTATTGTCTGAAAAGTTTTGCCCAGGTCTGCCAGGGAGCTGTGAGTTCAAGTATCTTGGATGACTGTAGTTCCATACAAGGAAATGATGATGTCCTGCTATGTGCAATTTACAAGAAATAGCCTTGGCAACTGCTACTACATAGGCATCTGGAAAATCTAGGATAAAAAAATGACCCTAAAGTGACATTTAGAAACAAACAGCAGAAGCTTGGGGTCTCGTTTGACCCCAGTTGTGTCTGCTCCCCAAGTAGTAGCAGATGAAAACTTTGTTTCTCATCATCCCCACTTAGGAACAGTGGGACAGATTTACAAAGGTAGTTAGGCACTCTAAGATGCAGTTAGGTGCCTAAGCAATTTAGGCACCTAACTATCTGATTTTCCATGAGATTTAAGTGCCTAGCCTGCTTATATAGGCACTTTGGTAAATTCTACTTGGCACATATTCTTTACCTTTAGGTACCTAAATAGCTTTGTAAATCTGGCCCAAGTTCAGATTTCAGTAAGGAGTTGGCCACAGTTGTCTTTGCCAACTCAAGTTTAGATTACTGTACAGTGTTGTACTTAGGGCAATACCCTGGGACCATTCTGAAGTTGCAGCTAGTCCAGTACAGGTAGGGTCACTTGTCATTTAATACAGCATGTCAGAAACACTTGATGCCACTGTTCTGATTGATTGTGTTGGTTTTGACAATTTAAAGCTAAAGGACCTGGAATCTAGCCTTGGCTCAATCAGAGTTGTGGTTGTGTCTTTCACCGCATCCTCTGGTTGCTTCCCTCACCAGTAAGAACATTTCATACTGGTCCAGATTGATTCTTAGCCCACTGTATTTTGAGCTGCACAGAACTCTACATTTTTTTCTTCTGATTGATAAAAGATTTTTCTTCCAAGTCAGGTGGGATTAATGATATTTGTCAACATTGCTGAGCATATCTGTCAACATATTTATGAGCTATCTGAGCTATTTCAGGAATGATTTCCCTGCTTCTTGGGCACTGACAGGAGTAGATAATCAATGTTAGGAAGTGACTATACAAATGCTCTTCTCAAACAGTTTTTTCTCCCTCACCAGCTATTGTTCACTTGCAGACAGATTGTCACTTTAAACTACAAAACAGGAATATGCACTGTACCAGAAATAATGCTTAATTGACTAATTGCAGCGTAGTGCAGCTTAGTGCTTTCTAGACACCAGGTCTATTAAAGGGTTTCAACGACTGTGGCATCCTGTTATTACACAGAAGTAAAACACATCAGCATAGGTAAAATCCATTAAGGTGGTGCTGTTATGCAGGTTTCTAGAGAGGTTCTGCAAGGAGAATATTGGATGTAGTCATGGGCTGAATTTTACTGCCTACTGGAAGCGTAGAATGTACTCTGCCAAATGCAATCTGTTGGGGCAATAGAACATTTGAAAGAACATAAAACATCACATAAAAAGGAGAAAAAGCAGGCCAGGTAAAAGTTAAAGATAAATGGAAAGAAATGTATCAAATAAAAAAATCTAAACTGTTTATGAACCCAAATCAGTTACAAGAAAATACAAAGAAACGTGATCATATCATTCCCATCTTCAAACATCAACATTCAGTTCAATGCTCTGATTCAAAATGTCCCTCTTTGTTTTAAAAATACTCCACAGAATTGCCACTTTCATAAGCCATGAGTTTTCCTAGTCCTCTCCTGGCCTTCCTAACCTTTGGCTCCTCTGTCCTTCAACACTTGCTTTGGTGGAAGAGCCCTCCCCTTCACAGCTGCAACTATCTGAAACAGCCATCTTCTATTGCTCAGCTTCACTAACTCTCTATCTCCTTTCAGCTCTCGTCTGGAATTGTATCTTTACCTCTATATCCTTTTTTTTTTTTTTTAAAGTTTCTCTCTGTGCTGTTAACCACAATTCACAGGTCAGATTGTATTGGAATGAGTGGAGATAGGAATAGAGTTGGCCAGTAATTTCCCATCAAAATGTTTTTCTGACTAAAAATTTGGTTTTCTCCCAAACTGAATTTTTATAACATCCAACACTCTTCACCCCCCGCCCCCCACGGATTTTATGTTGGGATGATGCACTTTGGAAGATCAGCCAAGGCGAGAAACCATGTTGCATCATGGGAGATGTAGTCCAGTTCAGTAGCCCAACCCATAGATGAGACTGGGGTCACAAATCATCTGGACTACAATTCCCATGAGGCACCACATTGATTCAGGAATGTTGAAATGTTCCCATGTTTCTGATTCAAAACTCTTCATTCTGTGAAAAGTTTTGATTTGTTTAACATTTTGTCCTGATTTGTAACAAAAACAAATGCTGCAATATGTTAATTTCACATGGAACGAAATGCCATGTTTTGATCTGTTAGAGAGAAGAAAGTGGGGTAGAGGGCACAAGACTACTTCCTCCCATGATAAGTCTCTCCCTAGGGAAATACAGTCCTACTGGGAGCACATGCTCTGTTCTAAACTAAGTAATGCTGTTGCATTAGCTTCACAAAATGGGTGAAGAGAAACAGCGTTCAACAGAGATTGCCACCTCCAATGGAAGCTCAGCTGTACTGATCAATATACAGAGGGTGTAATCATGGTCTCTGTAGTTCTCCCAGGCCCCATTCCTTTGAGGAAGCTAGCACTAGTGCAATTCTTGTGCTAAGAGACTTTTATTAGCTTCTGTCCTTCCTGTGCCCACTCCACCCTTATTTACCCACTCAGAGCTAGTCGTCATGACCTAGCTCTAGATTAGAAAATGTATCTGTAAAACATTGGCATCAGTGTCAGTTACAGTTAAGCACATGGTAAATAGTGATCTCAGCTAAAATATCCCACTAGTACTTGTCATTTGAAAAATGACTCTTCTAAAATAGACTTTAAATTGTGGGTCTCCATAGTTACTCCATGTTCCTATATTAAAATCCAAACTGAATTAATTCACTGCACATATATGAAATGTTTGTGGAATGTTAATTTCACATGCTAATTGCTTTGACATTTTGAAGTCTGCACAATTTCAGTCCTGAGTCAGAGCATTTCAGTTAAGAATAAAATACTGGTGAAGGCCTAATTCACCATTGTGTTATTCCAGTTTTTTACTATCGCAATTCTATTGAAATATGTGAATTCTCAGCGTCATAGCAGTGGATTTTTTTTAAATAATAGAGAATCCAAAGAAAGTTCTTTAGAACTAGTCAGGAAATCAGTTTTTCTTTCTCAGAAAAACATTCAATTAACATAATTTCTCTCTCATCTCCATCAAAATTTTTCTTAGAAATTTTTAACTTTTTCACAGAAAAGCCGAATATTTACAATGAGAATAGATTTCTTTCTATGAAAAATTCCATTCCAAATAAAAACTATTTTTAATCTAAAAAAGCATTTTGATAGAACGTTTTTGACTGACTTTAATGTTCTCAGCTGGATTACAATAATTTAAAAGTTGGGAAATGTTTGGTCTTAAACTGCTGCTAAGTCTCTTTAATGTTAAATATAACATTTATTGTTATTGATATTTATATGACAGCAGCACATACAAGTCCCTATGGAGAGAAGGTGCTACTGTGCTAGGTGCTGTACATATTCATAAGAGACAGTCCCTGTCGCAAAGTTTGTACAATCTACATAGGCAAGATGGAGACTGGGGATAAAGAGAAGATTATTATCCATTTTGTTTTGTTTTGTTTTTTTTAGCGGATGGGGAACTGAGAGGCAGTAAGTTTTGGAGACTTGCCCAAGGTCACACAGGATAGCTGTGACAGAAACAAGAACTCAACCCAGATCTCCTGAGTTCTAGTTTTGTCCATTAACCACAAAACTATCCTTCCCCTTTCTTACTGGGAATTAATTATACTTTTGTACAAGACCTATCTTACTATTTTTGTAATAATCTCTTTGATCTAATTCAGCACTGCATGGCTTCAGGTGATCTCGGATGTGACTGTTTGTGATATTTTAAGACCAAGAACTTGCCAACTTTTAAGTTGTTACCATCTAAGAGAGAAAGTTTATGATTCTATGATTGTCTCTCTCTTTTTCCCTCATTTTAAATCCACAGCGTGACAAATTGTGATTTGGAGTGGGAGAGGCAGGAAAGGGGAATAAAACTACTTATGATGGGTGTCAAGTACTGGGAAATTTTGAACATATTATTATGACAAAATAAGTTACTTGGTTTCCCCTCTCACCATTCATTGTTAACCTGCTGGGAGGGAGGGTTTTTTTTTTCCTTGAAACAAAACAAGATATGCAGTGACTGAGGAGAAATCACAACATTAATGAACTATAGGAACTAAAATCACTGGGGCTGTGTGTGGTGAGGTAATTAATGCAAATCCCTAGAGAGGTAAGCATATCTGCAGAAGTACCATGTTCTGGGGAAATTTCATATCCTGGTTTTGACCAGGTCCAGGAGAGCCAGCGAATAAAGAACTGAGGACTGTATAATGTGACCAGCCTGATACAGAAGAGAGGTCACTCTCATCAGATCCAAGAACTGACATGAGGCTGTGATGAAAGGTACAAACTCTGCAGAAAGGGTTTGAAGGACTTTTGAAACCTACCAGGGTCTCCCCTGGGTGAAACTGGTAAAACAGACACGTATATAATAAGCTATATATTGTTTTCAAAATATGGTTCTCTGTAATGCTTTGGTTCTAAATAAGTGCTTTGTTTTGTGAAGGCTGGCTGGTTATTAGCTAACCCTATCATATGACCTTGGGAGATAACTAGATAGAAGGTGTTGAAGTAAATTGAGCTAAGGTGATCACAGTGAGTTGCAGGAGAAAATTGCATCCTAAATCTCTGGTCTGGCTGGACAGGGATGTGGGTATTTAAGAAAGTGAAGGAGAAGACATGTATGTTACTACTTTCATCACTCCTATGGTCTCTAACAGAGGCAGTGCACCAGATCCTTAGAAGCGTAAATCAGTATGGCTCTGTTGACTTCAAGACCCACGACACAAGGCCTTTCTGTCCGAAGAATTTATTGGGAGGTGAAGGGGATTATTCCCCAAAGTATGACATTTTCCATGATCAGGCAAACAGATAGCCTGGTTCACTCTGGCATTGCTTTCTGGGTATAGGATTTCGGAGAACAGTTTTACAAAGTAATGGTTCAGAGGAGGTATGCTGGATCACTCAGGAGTATTAACAGGGTGTAGGAATTCTCTTTTGCAGGATATCCTTTCATAGTGACTCAGTGTCACCATAGAAATATATTTTAAAAAATCCTATTTTCCCTTAATTTCTTAACTACAAATGGCTCTCTGAGTTTCTAATTTTTAAAAGTCTTGTTTAATCTCTCCAGCAACTCAAACTTGGTCATATTTAATGTGCTTACAGGAGGCCTTGTTTTTATAAAGAGACCAAGGAACTAACACTGCCTTTCACAGGGCATGGCTGGAACCTGCTTGGGGTTAAGATAATAATTGGTTTGCAAGTCTGAGCTAAAACAAACATTGCATTTGTATTAAAGTTATTCACTACAGTCCTTTTCTTGGAGCACATCAAAAAACCCTGAGCTGGAAAAAGTGCAGTCTGAAATGAAATTAACCCACTTTCATTCTGATCTCAGGGGCCAATTTCCTAATGACGTTCTGGGGATTAGAGCTAACACAAGCAATAAATATTTATATTTCAAATAGAAGATATTAATCTGTTATGATAATGCCCTAATGGAACCAAATTCATGTTAACAGACATGTGCATGCTTTGAATTTTACTTTGCTGGACTTAATAATTAAAGTTTGGACTGTTGATGTTAGGCATTAAAGACTTGATTCTTCTACTCCATTTTTACACCAATGTAACTCTATTCACTTCCGTGGAGTTACTACTGATTTATACTACTGTAAGTAAGGGAAGCATGAGACCCAACACTACAATGATTAGCACCACTATAAGGACCTGGTAGATGGATAGATGCATCACTTTGAAAAAGGATCTGTTCAAGTATGACTGAAAAAAATACCACAATACGGTATTTTTATCCTGCAGCCCATTTCTAAAAATGCTAATGCAGTGAGTGTTTTCTGCTTGCCATAAGTGAACTGACTGATGGCTATATGTGTCAGATTATCCCATACAATAAGGTCCTCTATTTCTCTGTCAGAGCACAAAGGCAAGCTTCTCTGACTTAGACTATCCCAACTCTGATCAGGTGTCTTCAGTGCTTTGCCTTTCTTCTGAGATTACCAAACAGTTTGCCAATTAATCCCAGTTTTGGTGGTTGATTTTATCATGTAGAGACCTGAATTAAGATCACCAAGTCTTAAAGTGGTGCAAAAATATGCAACAAAGAGTAATGGAAAGGAGAAAAGGAAACTTTAGAATGTAGTGTTGTGAAAAATACTAGATAGTGAAGAACATTAGATTGTAAAATAGTCTCTCTAGAGAAGTGGTGGACACTTACTGCTAAACATTTAAGGTAAATTTGAGGAAACACTGAATAGCCAACTGCTAATGCCTTGAGCAATCACATCTCCTAAAATGCATTATTTCCCTGTCCTCAGATCTGGAAGCTGGCCCATTGACAGTAATAAGAACAATAAACACCCCAATGTCCAAAAACACTTTAGTAAAATCCATATATATAATATCTGCATTACACTGCATTCTCTTCAATGGCTGCTTTTGTAACTTTAAAGGGGAAAAAGAAATCAAGTATATCTGATAAGATCTATAAACAATTGAGTTGGACGTAAGTTTTCAATGTGATATGATAATAATCAGTATTAGGTCTTATTTATTGTAACCTTTGATGATCTGGGAAGAGAAATTAAAACCATATGAATGAAATTCACAGATGATGCTAACTTGGGAAGAGTTGCAAATAGTGGTGAAACAAAAGCAATATTTCCCTGAGACTGGGAAACATAAACATGAGGAAAACATTATAAAATGAGATTGAGCCTGGAAAAATAGTCAAGTAAATATATCTAACATAAAATGATCTGAAATACATATGATACTCAATGTCATGAGTAGCAGGGAAGCAGTAATATTGAAAGAGTCCATAATGGAAAACAAATTGGACATGAGTTTACAAAGAGATATAGTTGCTTCAAAAAGGCCAGTGCAATTGCCATACTTGATTCTGCCAGGCTAAGAGCAGCATGAGCAGTAAGTGAAATGAGTGGATCAGAAAAATAAATCTTAGCACTTGTAAATTTTGAAGAAATGAAGTCTGGCCAAGATAACTATGACTTTTGGTACTGAAATATACTGTCGAGATTTCTGCAGTCCATTCCCATACAGACTGTAGTGAAATATGTCCTTTTAATCAACAACAAATAGACTAATTGGCCTTCTAATCCATTTGGCAATTCCTTTATTTTGATCTGCACATCCTCTGTGTTAGGACACACCAGCAGAAGATACAAGGAGGGGGTCTTCTTGGGCATTGAAGAGTGGATCTTAGCGAGTTAAGAATGGTCCTTATGGTTATAAGTTCTAAGATCCTTTTTCTAGGTGATCAGAAGAATTCTTTCTGTTCCAAATCAGATTACATAATTGCAACATTTATGCACAGAAACTGCTTGCTTTGGGGTTTGGAGGCTATTAAAAATGTTGAAATATTGCACTCACTGAAAATGTCTGTTAATTCCATTTTTTCCTCCCAAAACATATCGAAAATGCAAGGAGTTTGAAAGTAATATTCTTGTGGCCAAGTAGAAGCTTGTATTGGCAGGTTTTGCTTTTTTTTCTTTAGTAAATGGAAAACTATTTTTTTTCTTAATGAACTCTTTGGAATTGCTACCCTCCCCTTTATTTCTGGTAGAGAAAGAAAAATATGGGCAACTCTTCTGTCCAGGCTGATTTGTATTTATTTAAATTAATAGTAGTGTGTGTCATTTTCGACCATCACCAACTCTTTCCACTCAGGTGAATTCTCCAAAGTCTTTAAAGTTTACGGCTTGAACTATTAAAGATATAGTGAACACACTGAAACAATTAAAGCAAGAAAAAGGTGGTCATAAAAAAAAGAGCCTATTTACTCCTCAGTGCACGTGCAAACCTCTCATTGAAACAGAAAGAACTGACAGACTAGAAAGAGAATCACCAAACCCCACTCTCACTTCCAATTGCAGGGAATACATTTTGTGCGATACTCCTACTTTGATCTCAATGGATGGTCTATTTTATCTGTCTGGATTTCTGTCTTTAGTGTTTCTATTGCACCCGTCATCACAGTGCGTAGGTGCCTATACAGAATTAAGTATGAATTAAATTAAAATTGTCCAGACAGGTCTCTCCTCTTCTCTTCACTTGCTTCAGATGTTACTTACTGATTCTCTGTCTTTTTCTCCCTCACTCAGGTCAGGTCAGAGCTTATTTGGATTTCTCCCAGTAATTTGGTCTATATAAAGACCCTCCACTGCCTTCTGCTCTGAAGAGTTTTGCTGTGGCCTCCATGGCAATCAGATTATATATGTGTGTAGGAGAAGGGATCATTATTAATGACATTATTATCATTAAAGGGAGAATAAACTAGAAATTGACATGAGCTGCAAAGTTTGGCTATAAACTGTGACCCAAGCTTCCCAGTTTGGTTGTGCTTGAATGTGGGATTTTAGTTCAGCCTAGCCAGAGACATATATAGAAACAGAAGTAGCAGCCAGTTATGAAGCTGAGAAGTGAAGCTGAATAGGGACCATGACTTTTCTGATCTGGGATCTTCGTTCAGAAGTATTTTTATACATTTTTGTCTTCACACTCTGATCAGCCAACCAAGAAAGACCCTGTGTTTGATCAAACATCGTTTATCATTCGATTTTGTCTTTACCTTGTACATTCACCTCTCTTTTGGTCCAGATCAAGATCTTGAGTCCCACTTGGCTACCCTCCCAAAAAGGGGACATCAGAGGTGTTCTGCCACATCTCCATCCACCCTGACAAATTCTGAGGCATCTCAGAGCGGTTTGTACCCCAGCATAAGTTAGAGCAGTGTTAGGGCTGCTCTAACTTATGTTGGCTAGAATGCTCCCATGGTAGCCATTCTTCTAGTCCCAATCCAGTCCTTGGCCATTATGCCATGGGGCACAGGAATGGATGGTGTAAAACCAGCTGGGAATTCCCTCAGCAGTCCAGTTAGGACAGTTCTCATTTGTCTTTATGCCCCTGGAGGATGAGGATCCAAGCTTATATTTCTACATGTGTTACCCGGAAAATCAGTCATTCCCTGCATACATACCAGAAATATAGTCAAATACGTCAAAAGCAAAACTGGGAAACAGGGTTTACAAAAGTAGGGATGGACAAATCGATCCTGGAAAAAATAAGGATTCCCTCCCACCACATCTTCCGCCAATAAATAAATAAATAAATAACCCCAACCTGAAATGAGCCTCTTTAGAGGTTCAAAGGAGCTGGAATATTTATGTAGTTACTCAATATTCACTGAGGAACTGGATTTTTTGCAGATTCAGGAGGTCAAACAGAGCTCTGGAATAGACAAGCATAACACATCTGAACGCAGTTGAATTGTGTACACAAGATCTGAATTTAGCTCTAGAGGATTGGATTGTTCAGATGGGCTACAGATAAACTCCAACTGACTTTACCCTTTGATTTTACCCTTTGAGTTTTGGATGTTTATCCACCCTGAACCTCTGCTCATTTAAATGTTCACCCATCACTCCATTCAGAAGACATATAGTGCTTCCATAATAGACAAGATCCAAATGTTGAAATGCTTACAGAGTAACTCTAATTTACTTTCTAGGCTATCTGTTGCATTCCACAACTAGATTTCACTCTCAAAGACCATTGTGGAAAACAATAATCATGGTGCAGAGGCAACAAGTTTCTTAAAAAAAAACCATTCAAATACTGAAATTCATGAGTTTGTGACAAACAAGTCTTTATTTAACAGATTGGCCACTATTCTCAGCTTTGAATTTTGCTGGTAACTTGACAGCTTAACATCTGTTGCTTAAAATTTCCATAAATCTATGTGTTTTGAAAAAGCAAAATGAAAATATACTACTTTCCTCTTAAAGTCCAACAAAAACAAGCCCAGTCAAAACGTTTTAGAGGTGAAATTTAGGACAGAAGAGAGATTAGACTCTTTGAACGGTCTTCCTCTCATCTTTCCAGTGCATTTCTCTTCTCCTCCCACTAACAAAAAAAAGAAAAAAAAGAATAAAAAAAAATTGAGTGAGAACACACTGAATACTATGTAAAAGGAATCCTGGTGTTCCATTCAACAGCAACCTTCATATTATACCAGATCCCTTAAAGACTGCAAGCTTTACCACCATTATCCTAATAAGGATCTTTATTGCAAGTATAAAATATAGTCCCATCTATATCCCATCACCTCCACCCAGGAAGGAAATGATAGGGGATGTTAAAATAAAACTGGAACTGTTCACCCACAGAAGCCAAGTTTGTTACCTGTACTGTGCACATCAGGAGGAGAACTCAGGAACTTGTCTGCTCAGGCTTGCACTACACAAGTTAAAAGTTGATCTTTCTTAGCGTTCTCTAAGTATCAACTCTGAAGGCCAATCACTAAAGAGTGGCATAGTTACAAACACTCAGATAGGTCTGACTCGATCTGATAGAGGGCAATGGCACACACCTACACACTAGATAGTATATCTAGATATAGCTATACCTCTGTCTTTAAAAGGGATGTCCATTGGTAGGGCATTGACCTGGATCTCAGAAGACCTGCAATTCCCTGCTTTCCCCAGAGTCTTCCAATGTTACCTTGGGCTAGTCATTAAGTTTCTCAGTGCCTCAGTTCCCCAACTGTAAAATGGGGATAACAGACCTTCCCTACCTCACTGAGGTGTTGTGAGGATAAATATATTAAGGATTGAGAGGTACCAAGATACTATGGTAATGAAGACGATAGAAGAACCTCTATATATAGGCACACACTATAACAAAGCCACCTAAAGCTTAGCATGATTTCTACTCAATGTTTCAGAAGAAGGTGACCTTCAGAACCTTTCCAAGATTACTGCCCCTGGGGGTTTAATTCAAAGATTTCTTAAACACAAGAGCCAATAGAAATGCTAAACTGTAAGATAGCAATAACTTAGGAGGAAAGCACTGAATCATGAGATCATATCCCTGAATGCAATTTGCTGTGGTTTAAATTGCTTAATTGGCTTTAATTGAGCTTGTCCTTGCACTGAGAATTTAATAATAAAAATAAATAAATAAAGCAATGTTTCTGGTCAGACAGGTTTTCTGGTTTTATCATATCCCTCTTTGCATTCTCACAGGAAATTCCCTTCTTATTTCAGGACATTGGCATGGCCCTAAATCCATTATCATTTTCCTCTCTAAGGGTATGTACTGTATTATGGGCAGATTTTTTATCCTACATTAATTCTGTACACACTTTGCAATCCTTCCTTAAGGAGGAATGGGATGGTCATTGTCTTGAAGCTAGTAATGATTAACTATAAAAGATTAGGTGAGCACCTGCAGCTTTGGATGCCTCTCTGAACCTCTTGAGTCTGCAAAATGGGTCAGGTCACCAATTTTTCTTGTGATCTCTGGGAGTTTTCACTTGGGAATATCCCTGCAGGAGTAAAAATAATGGCATATTGGGCTGCATTAGTAGGAGCATTGCCCGCAGATCGAGAGAAGTGATTATTCCCCTCTATTTGGCACTGATGAGGACACATCTTGAGTATTTCATCCAGTTTTGGTCCCCTCACAATAGAAAGGATGTGGACCAATTGGAGAGAGTCCAGCAGAGGGCAACACAAATTATTAGGGGGCTGGGCACATGACTTATGAGGAGAGGCTGAGGGAACTGGACTTATTTAATCTGCAGAAGAGAAGAGTGAGGAGGTATTTGATTGCAGCCTTCAACTACCTGAAGTGGGGTTCCAAGAGGATGGAGCTCGGCTGTTCTCAGTGGTGGAAGATGACAGAACAAGGAGTAATGGTCTCAAGTTGCAGTGGAGAAGGTCTAGGTTGGATATTAGGGAAAACTATTTTACTAGCAGGGTGGTGAAGCACTGGAATGTGTTACCGAGGGAAGTGGTGGAATCTCCATCTTTAGAAGTTTTTAAGGTCAGGCTTGACAAAGCCCTGGCTGGGATGATTTATTTGAGGTTGGTCCTGCTTTGAGCAGGGGGTTGGACTAGATGGCCTCCTGAGATCTCTTCCAACCCTAATCTTCTATGATTCTATGATTCTAACTAAGCGCATAGACAGCACGGTACTTAATATATGTGGGCTTGTTCACCCAGCCCTCAGATTCTATTGGCTTGTCTTCACTGCAGGATTAGCTTGAGGTATAAGTTAAGAATTACTCCTAACCTGACTCCCATCCACAAAAAATCTCTAGCTTGAGTTAAGTGGTGCTTTAAACTCCAAGATAGGTGAGTATGGCACATGGGTTGAAGTTCAAGTGCTGCTGATGCTCAAGCTAGTAATGCAGTAGGGCAGTAGTTTTTCTGTGCTGGTAACACAATCATTCAGTGCAGCTTGAGTTTTATTTTGCAGTGGGGTCACTCTACAGGTAGGTTACCTTGAGACAAGTTAACTAGTGCAGATAACTCAAGTTACCTATGCCATGAAAACATACTTTACATTGCATGTATGGTATCCCTAAAGGAAATGTGTGTAAAAGTGTATCCTTATTAACAAAGCAGGGATTCAGGGGACTGATTTATCTGAAGCTTCACATTCTGTTGTATGAATATAAACAGCTGAATAAGATCAGAGCCTTCAGGAAATAGTAGAAATAAAGGATTAAATCTGAGTCCTAGTGAAGTCAATGGCAAAACTCTAATTCATTTCAGTGGGGTGAAGATTTAGGACTATGATTTATCTAGTTTTGCCATTGCTAATCAGAGCAATCCTCAGGCTACTCTCACTTTCACCAGCAGCTGAACTCCTGGTTACTTCAGGACTGAATAAACAGCCAGAGAGGCGGAATAACACTTCCTCTCCCTTCTCCATAAGATGTACTGAGCAGAGTGCTGGTAGTCCTGAAGGTTAAGCCCCTAATCTTTACACATATTTTATATATCTAGAACTGGACAAAAAAAGAGGAGGTGGAAAGCAGATTCAGCAACACCAAATTATGTTATAAATTCATGTTGGTTTTGCCCAGTTGTTTCAGTCAAAAAAAAATCTGAAAAAATCTAAATGTTTCATTTTGATATCTTTAAAACAATGTTTTGATTTTTTGGTTCCAAATGACTTTTTGTTTATAAATTTCCATTAATTTTATTTCAAAAAGTAATTAAAACTGCATTAAAATGGTCAAAATTGAAACAATAATTTTTGATTTTATTGAAATGAAGCATTTTGTTCAACCCAACATGATTTAAAACCTTTTGATTCTCCAAAACTTTTGAAAAAAAATTTTTTCCTTTCAACCGGAAATGAAACTTACTCCTCCCCAGAATTGCTAGTGAACCAAAAAAATCCTTTATTCATATAGCTCTACTTAGAACGAGAGGTCTTTCAGCCATTCATTATTCACTTTTCATGTGGTTCACAAACTGAACCGTGCAGTTTAGTTTGCAGAGGTTTGAAATGAATCTTTTCTTGGAAGTCTGCTTGGCAGTTTGAGTTTCCATGAGTCTAAAACTTAAAAGGGACAACATTATAATTGAAGGCTCAAACCTACATGTATCCCCTACAGATGCTCCTCTAAGTTTAAGAACTGGCAAGCCCCTCCTTTCCATTTTTTTCATCTTAATGAATTGGTATCCACTCATCCTCTCAATTTGACTACTTTGATAATGACTCTCCCTGCTACCTACTTATTTAAATAACATTTGGAAACTGTTTTCTGTTCTTTGGAATTATTTAAATGTATAGGACTATTATTTAGATTAGCACAAATATAAACATCTATTGTTAATTGAACAAAAGAGGACATGGTTACTATTTATAAACACTCCTCAGAAACCAATATCAATGAGGAAAGTGTATCATTTAGTCTTAAAAGATAGTAGAAAAAGAAGTAATAGCCTGAAGCTAAGAAAGGAAAATTTTAGGTTACTTATTAGTAAATAGTTCTTATTAGGAAGATCAAATGGGCAATAGATGGTCCACGTAAGTAACTGAGGTGCCCCACTTATAGAGATTGGCAAATATTCTAATGAGAATGTTATTGCCATCGAACAGAACTGAAAAATGAAGGCATTAGACAAGTCATTTCAAGTTATCATTTGTGACTTTAGATTCTGTGTTTACTTGCAATGTTAATAAATGGGATAGGGAAAAGAGACCAAGGGAAAAGTATATATAAAGTAAAAACTAGTTATGGGATGAGCCTTTTTTAAAATCAAACCTAGAAAAGAACAGACATAAGGAGTAATGAGGACGGTCGAGATCCAGATGTTGTACCCATATAAACTGGAGTAATTCTGCTAAAGTTAAAGGCGTTACAACATTATAAAACCAACCTAAGGGAGAGAAGAGAATCAGAGAGAATTAGTCTCGTTCTCCATTCCCCTACACTTGATGTAGCTGGGCTACATGACAGCAAAGTGGGTGTAACCACTGCCACTGGTGCATGTGCGTTGCATCACTTTTTCTTTACTATTATAAGGTCCTGTGCCACGTGATGTCTCCCATGGTTTCACAGTGTTTTACACCCATTTTTTTACCTGCTCTGTCCCAGTGTAAATGATTACACATGGTGTAAGGTGTGACGTTATCTGATTAAAATATGACCATATAGATCATTGTTATATATTTTCAGCAAATCTTGTACAAAGGTTGTCAAGTGAGGTGTCTATGAAAAGGTTATGATTTGCTGATTATAATTATGCTATCTGTATGCATGTATCATTGTTGTATTTGAAGTTATAAGTATTGGCTCTGTGCCTGGATTTCAAATGTTTGCTCCTGGGTAGCTCCACAGGGTAGCGAGTCAACACATCTTGGAGGGACCATTCAAATTGAGTGACCCATAAAAAAAACCAAAACATTTAACTGACAATGGACCATGGGAGATGCCTATGGACACTTAATGGAATTTTTTGCTGTGACTAAGTGACATGCATGGACATGTGACTTGCCCATGTGGCTCCAAACTCCATCTTGTTGCTGTAATTTTCCACAGAAAGAACAAGGGATGTCTCTGCACATGGCTGAAGAGATAAAAGGCCCTGAAAACTCCTCCATTTTGCCTCTATCCTACTCCAGTCTCTTGACTATGAATTTACAGTAATGGGAGCATTCTGACCAAAGGACTGAGGACCTTCCAGTGATTTGGGAGCAGCCAGAGACTTATCAAGCCAGCAGTTTATTCCATCACTGCAACAAGCCTGAACCGAAAACTTTGCAATTACTGTATGTATTTGATTCTTTTAACCAATTTTAACTCTCACCTTTCTTTATTTTTATGAATAAACCTTTCAATTTTAGATACTAAAGGACTGGCATCAGTGAGATTTTTTGTTACAATCTAAGTTATATATTGACCTGGACGTGTGGCTGGTCCTTTGGGATCTGAAGAACCATTTATTTGACGAGACTGATTGTAAAGAACCACTAACCTTTAAATCCAGTGTTTTTGGTGGTAATACAAGTACTGGGATGTTCAAGGAAATTGCTTTTAGGACTTCTTTTTAGCCAGTGTGGTGAAATAGAAGTTTAATTTTGTTGCTGGTTTGGTATATCCTATAGGGAATTAGCCACCAGTCTTGGGGGTGTATCTGCCCTATTTCTCAGCAGTTCATCCTGAATTTGGCATCCTCAGTTGTGACCCACTGAGGCACAGTTGCACAAGGAAATGGAAAATGCTGCCCCACTGTTTTTGACTGGAGATGTGTAGGGTGTCTTAGTATAAGGGCAAAGTTGATATCTTCTTATCATAACAAAAAAGAGAAACTGAGAATCAAATATCTTCTTGACTTAAAGTGCTCCACATTCTAGAGCAGTGGTGGGAAACCTGCAGGCTGCATGTGGCCCATCAGAGTAAGCTGATTGCGGGCTGTGAGATATTTTGCAGATGTTGAATGTCCATAGGCATAGGCCCCCACAGCTCCCAGTAGCTGTGGTTCTCCGTTTCCGGCCACTGGGAACTGCAGGGAGCTGTGCCTGTGGATGGTCAACATCTGCAAAATGTCTCATGGCCCTCAATCAGCTTTCCCTGATGGGCCGCATGCAGCCTGTGGGCCACAGGTTGCCCTCCACTGTTCTAGAGTACATAAGAACTGCCATACTGAGTCAGACCAATGGTCCATCTAGCCCAGTGTCCTCTTTTCCAACAGCGACCAGTATCAGATATTTCAGTGGGAGTGAATAGAACAGTGAAATATATAGAGTGATCAATCACCTTTTGTTCAGTCCCAACTTTTGACACTAGGGACACAAGAGCTTGGAGGTGCATCCCTTACCATGTTGGTTAATAGCTATTGATAGACCTATCCTTCATGAACTTAGTTTTTGTTTTTTTTAACTCTCTTATAGTTTTGGCCTTCACAACAACCCTGGCAATGAGTTCCACAAGTTAACTGTTTATTGAGTGAAGCAGCATTCATTTTGTTTATTTTATCCAGTTGCCTATTAATTTCATCTTGTGACCCTTGGTTTTTGTGTTATGTGAAGGGGTAAATAACACTTTATTCACTTTCTCTACACCAGTCATGATTTTATAGACCTCTATATTATCCCTTGTTATTCGTCTCTTTTCCAATTTGCAAAGTCCCAGGCTTTTTAATCTCTCCTGATATGGAAGCTGTTCCATACCCTTAATCCTTTTTGTTGCCCTTCTCTATACCTTTTCCAATTCTAATATATATTTTTTGAGATGAGGTGACCAGAACTGCACACAGTTTTCAAGGTGTGCGTATACCATGGATATATATAGCGGCATTATGCTATTTCCAATCTCCTTGTCTATCCCTTTCCTAATGGGTCCTAACATTCTGTTAACTTTTTTGACTGCCACTGCACACTGTATAGATGTTTTCAGAGAACTATCCACGACTCCAATATCTCTTTCTTGATCCATAACAGCTAATTTACATCCCATGATTTTGTATGTATAGTTGGGATTATGTTTTCCAATGTGCATTACTTTGCATTTATCAACATTGAATTTCATCTGCTATTTTGTTGCCTACTCACTCAGTTTTGTGAGATCCGTTTGCAATGTTTCACAGTCTGCTTTGGACTTAATTATCTTCAGTAATTTTGTACCATCTGCTAACTTTGCCATCTCACTGTTTACCCCTTTTTACAGCTCATTTATGAAATATATTGGTATAGCATTGGTCCAAGTACAGATCCTTAAGGGACACCACTATTTACTTCTCCCCATTCTGAAAACTGACCATTTATTCCTACTCTTTGTTTCTTGTTTTTTAACCAGTTACTGATGCATGAGAGGATGTTCTGTCTTATCTCATGGCAGACTAAGAGTTTTTGCTTAAGAGCCTTTGGTGAGGGACCTCGTCAAAGGCTTTCACTGGATTGCCCTTGTCCACATGTTTGTTGACCCCTTCAAAGAATTCTAATAGATTGGTAAGGCACAATTTCACTTTACAAAAGCCATGTTGACTATTCCTCAACAAATCATATTAATCTATGTGATTAATAATTCTGCTCTTTACAACAGTTTCAACCAATTTGTGTGGTACTGCAATGAGGCTTACCAGCCTGTAATTGCTAGGATTGCCTCTGAAGCCTTTTTAAAAAATTGGTATTACATTAACTATTTTCCAGTCATCTGGTCAGAAGCTGATTTAAGTGATAGGTTACAAACTATAGTTATTAGTACTGAAATTTCACATTTGATTTCCTTCAGAACTCTTAGGTGACTAGCATCTGGTTCTGGTTATTTTCTACTGTTTAGTTTATCAATTTGTGACAAAGGAAGAGACCTATTACATAACTGTGGTTCAGGCTTACATCAGTGAGGACGACTGCTTAGAGAAATATTTATACAAACCTAAGGGCTGGTCTACACTTGAGGTGGGGATAGATCTAAGATATGCAACTTCAGCTATGCTATTTGCATAGCTGAAGTCAAAGTATATTAGTTCGACTTACCTGGTGCAAGTCGACCGCTGTTGCTCCCCTGTTGACTCCGCTTACTCCTCCTGCTGAGGTGGAGTACAGGCATCGATTCGGGGACTGATCGATTACTACCCACCGATCCTGCAGGTAGTGTAGATGTGGCCTAAGTTATTAGGTAGGTATCTCCAACCAGCTCATTTAAAATACTATCTGTGTGTGTGTGTGTCTGTCTGTCTGTGTATGGCTATTATATATAAGTGTTTTGCTTCCCCCCCTTCCCCAGTATTTCTTTCTTTTCAGGAAAAGGGAAAATGTTGCATGGTATCTAATTAATATCTCAATTTTTCACATTGAACATCACTGTATATTCTTTATTAATATGACAACATTTCCCCCCTCATTTTTGAACAGATCTTAGTGATGATAAAAATAAATGAAAGTACTCTGTACTTTTGCAACATCTTTCATCAAAGGATCTCAAGGTAATTTCAGCCTCCCAATATCCTTGTGAATAAAGTACAGTAAGTATTATTATGAAAGCTGCAATTTTCCTCATGAATATTTATTTGATTTTTAAAAGGAATTTGCTGCAACTTATCTATACCTCTTTTGTATTTGATCTCCATGTACATTTGTGTAATCATTTTTTACCAGGGTGAATGCTTATGGAAAGCAGAATTGAAGCCTCACATGCACAGATCTTTGTAGAAAGAGAATTTACAATTTGCTTTCTTTGGTTATTTGCATACCTAATTGCAAGCACTGTGCTCATCCAGTTGTGGAACCAAACCAAACCCATGGCAATTATATGTCCAATCACAGCTAAGGATTAAATCCTGAACAGGGATTTGTGGAGCCCTAAGAAATGTCACTCAGATTTTGAATAGCAATCCAGTGAGTTAAAATAAATAATAATAATAATAATAATAATAATAATAATAATAATAATAATAATAAAAAGAACAAAATATGTGGTTGAATTGTTTTTAATAAGAAATTTGAGACCTATTTTTGCACTGTCAATGAGGATAATAGGTGAAAGTTGTCAATTAAATAATTTGACAGGAGTTACTGGCTCATCTCTAAGGGTTATGTTCATTTTACAGATGGGTACATAGAAGCAGAAGGAAAGATTCTCATATTGGTTCAGTCTTACCCTACAAGCACTTCCACTGAAATTAATAGAATCACTTATAGAGTGAGGCATGGATCCATAAAAGGGACTTAGGTATTGTGATCCTGAGTGTCACAATGCCTATCTTTCTGGCACCTACAAAATCACAGGAACCACACTGCAATCCACAAAAACTGAGTTAGGCACCTAAGCACTTATACAATGGACACGGTGAAAGAGGCACCTTAGTATGTGATTCACAAATGCCAACACAGTAGCCAGGGAGCTACCTAAGATAGCCAATAGGACATGTCAGTGAGAGGAGTGTGTTCTAAGTCTCTCTCATGGAGGCAGCCTAAGCTACGCTGCAGGAAGGTGCCTATCTATGCTTGGGATTTGTAAACTGGGGGAAAATAGGTGTTCAGCTATCTAAGTCACATGCAGAGCTGTGTCAGGTAGATGTGCTCAGAGGCCACCAAACACCACACAAAACACTTGGGGGAAAAGGAAGCAGCCCTCCCTTATAAGCTTTAGCTTAGTGGTTAGAGTACTCAGCTGGGATATGGGACCTCATTAGTTCAAGTCTCTTCTGTGCCCCATGAGAAGAAAGGATTTGCATAGGTTTCCCTCACTTTTCAGGTCAGTGCTCTAACCACTAGGGTATAGAATATTCTAACATGGAACTTCCTCAGTGTCACCTGTTGAAGTTGTTCCAATTCAATTAAATAATTGAAAAAATAAATATTAATTAGGCCAGAGAAATAGTTAAATGACTCTAGAGCCTGAGAGGTAGAAGACACCAGTTCAAATCTCTTCTCCCCCTCAGGCAGAGGGGGAACTTGAGCGGGGGATCTCCAACATCCTTGATGGGTACACTAGGCTAAAGGTTATAAAGAAAGTCCTTCTCCTTCCCCATCCCCCTAGCAGTTCTGTGTGGAGTAAGGTGGCCTCTGGGCATGTCTGCAAGATCAGGCCCTGCAGCTGACTTAGGTGGCTAAGCATCTCCCCCTGATTCATAAGTCACTCTGAGGCTTAGGCAGAGATAAGTGCCTAGGAGCTATGAGGGATGCTGCAGTGTGTATGCCTCAGAGGCAGAAGCATAGGTACCTACAGAACTTTTACTGCAAGAACTGAGATACCAAGTGAATTTAGGTACTCCCCAAGTTAGGCGGCAGCCAAGCAGGAATTTTGTGGATCACATTGAAGCCCCAAAACAGGATTTAGGCACCTAAGTGTTCTGGTGGATCCCACTCTGAGAAACAGTGTGAACAAGGAGGTCAGAATCTGACCCACAGAGAGATGACTTAATGAGTCCAAGGTTATAATAATTCAGTAATCATGTTAGATATAGAACTCAAGTGTCCTGATTCTCAGTTTTCTGCCTTCACCCCTATATCACAGTCTGCCCATGATAAAAACACAGCCTTCCTGAATGCTGCAAAATCGATGCTGTTGTCACACAGTTAAAACTTCAGATGAAGAGCTTCGACCTAACATTTCCACTCAGGCATGAGAAATAAGTATTTTGAAATAAACACTTGTACAGTAGAAAATGCTCTGAGTCAGCTGGGTCACTGGCACCTTGTGCCAAATGCAATCATGCAGAGCCGTGGAGATCATACTTAAAAGCTTGTACGTCCACAGCATTGTAACCTTTTGGTACAATGGTGAGGCTGTCAGCAAATTGTAACCCAACACTTCCGCTCAAGTGTCTCTGCCTTGTCCTTTTTCCTTTGCTGACTCCCATCAGCTGAAATGTTAAGTGCCTGCCCAAAATATCACTGAAGTTATGTAAAGCTTTTTAGGAAACATCACTTCAGACAGATGTTTAACCTCAGGGCCCTAAAGGGATAGCTCTGCCAGTTGCCAGGCTTGTCAATTAATTTTATATCGACAATCATGCTAATGTAGTTTGACATAAAGGAGAGCTTTCACAGCCAGCAAGCTACCTTAGATAAATACGGTGGATGAGCATAATCTGCTGCAAAATTCATTTGCACACACAGTGCATCACAACACACATCTCTACAAGTAGTGCCGCTCAATTTTCTTTTGGCTACCAACACGGAACATCATCACTGCTAGGTCAAATCACTTCTTTGTTGATCTGTGAAGTGTCTCCCCCACCCTCTCCAATTGTCACATGTTACCACAAATGTAGAAAGGAAACATGAGAGGCTAACATAATTGAATCCTTGGATTACAGTATAAACAGCAGAGCCAAGTCTATACCTCTGAGATGTCTCTTAGATAAGTGCTTCAGTTCTGGGCATCGCCTTGCCGAAAACACATCGACAAACTGGAAAGAGTTCAGAGAAGAGCAACAAAAATTACTAGGGGGCTGAAAGGAATGATTTATTAGGATAATATAAACAAACTGCATAGGTATAACTTGGCTTAGTAATGGCTAAGCAGTGATGGGTACATGATAACCATCTACAAGTATCTGCTGAGTAAGAACACCAAGGAAAAAGAGGGACATGGTACAAGGAAATGGGACTAAGAGAAATGGGATTAAAATTACAAAAAAGAACATTTAGGCTAAATATCAAGAAGAATTTCTGATAGTGAATGCAGGTATGGGGAATAATATCCCAAAGACACATTATGGAAGTCCCGTCATTTGGAATATTTGAACTAGACTGGGAAAAGAACTAGATTATGTACTAAAAGGCTCAATCTTGCACTGGCTAATGGATAGACTCAATGATTCAGTAGTCTATAGTCTCTAATTTTTGTGATGCTATGAATCTCATGACTGGGATATATTTAGAACTGATGATGATGGAAAATCTTTGGGATAAGGGAAGGTAATTTTTTCTTCTGTGCTCCAGCTCTGATACTGGTAGTGAGTCTGATTTAATTCTAAGCAACACGCTAACATTTTAAAAATGAGTGGTGCTTGCATAAAGTTTTGATCTGGGTGCTAAGATATTAAATAAACAGGGAACCAGTAGGGAAATGAGAATTTTTTTTGCTTTTTCATGACCCTGCAGAAATAAATAAATAAATTCTAACTCTGAATATCGTGATGACTATAAATGAATCTGGATGTCAGATCTATGAATATGAATACAAATATCAATCTTCAGCGCAGCACAATTACAATATATTTTTGTTCATGAGTCATGCTGTGAGCTAGATTGCGTACTGCCATGCAGAAACAGAAAGGTGTATAAAGCATTGTACCTACCACACTGGTGGCTGTATAACATCATAAATAAATAAATAAATAAAATACTACTACTAATAAAAAATGACAAGGCATGCAAGGATAACCCCTCAGGACAGAGCTGACATTTTGAATCTGGACAGTGCTTTACCTCTTTTCTTCAGGCTAGATGTTGCTGCTTTCTTATGGAGAGTAAAACCATACACCCATTGAGTAACCTCATTGATCTCAAAAGGAAGAAGGACAGGACTTCAGCAAGTGCATTGGTCTCCATTTATCCAGGGTCACAGTTGCACTTGTTTGTCCTTGCTAGCATGATTTTAGTGCATGCAAACAGCCATTTGCCCAGAGTGTGGCAAATAACTACAGTACCTGACTTGCCTCAACAAATGTATTGCATGCATACGCCTGCAGACACAACCAGCTGCATACAAAAAGATGCACAAATCAGAAGAGTGAAAGTTGTTCTTTGAATGTATTTCTTATTCAAAACTATTCAAAATTGTATGATTGAATAGTTCTTGGTCTGTAAATTGTTCTGAACAATTCATTGTAAGTACTAAGAATTCAGGTTACGTTAGTGCATGTCACTCTGTGATACTGGTTCTGCTCCCTGAATGGCTGATTTATGTACCTAAGCAGAAGAAATATGTGTTTCTAATTGCATATTTATGTGTAAAATTTCAAATAAAGAAATATAAACCTACACTGTTGTCAGCTAGTTATACAATTTTTAATTTGCTTTCCATGAATATTCAACCGTTTGTGCTTAGAATGCATTGTCCATGCATACTCATGCTGGTAAAACTTGTTTGACAGAATAGCTATATGTGAAACAAAAAAGGGCACAAGCACAGTTAATGTAAAGTTGTTTAAAAATTCGGATCAACATTCACAATTTTTTTTCAAGGTTCTCCCACTGATGTGATGAATATACTTTGCCACTTTACATTTGAGTTGTCTCTTCTGGCTGAAAGGAAGAATGTAAGAGATTTCTCAGCACACAGTTCAGAGCCCTCCGTTGTTTTTGTGTTAAGCAGCGGTGGAGTGAGTTCTGAGACATGCTTGGGAATTCTACTATCCCCTGCTCTGTAAAGGCTCAGTTTGTTGTAAATGTATGGATTTCTGCCAACTTCTGTCGAGGTGCTAGGAATAAACTGATGAGCAGGAAACAATAAAAATGAAGTGTTTGTTAAAGAAACCTGGTTCTTCTTTTGTGTTTCTGCTCTTAGGAGCAAGCATTCTACCAAAGCTTAGAAACCAAACACTAGAACTATGAGGCTCAAGTAAGTCCCAGGGTCTCTTTCCTACTCCTCTTTGATTTTCTTCTCACTGGCAATGGTTTCTCAAGCTTCTGCCAGGAGATCTTTAAAACCATCATCACTCTTCACAAAATCCAGTGCTGGCAAGTTCAGACAGCAGGCAAACATGTCAACAAACACTGAAAGAGCACTGCTGCAAGGCAGCAAAAGCATACAAGGACCATGTTTGCTCCCTATCCAACTTGCCGATACGGGGTTTTGCTGAGAGTGATGACAGTTTTAAACACCTTTTCACTAGTGTTATGCAAAATGAAGATCAAATAGCAATCAAACAAAACCATTTTATCTCAATGCAAACCAAATCCCAAATATTGAGGTTAGGAAGAGCTTTGATTACTTTTTCCTTATTTGAAGAAAAAAAAACACAAAGAAAGAACTGATACTGAGCCCAGCCAAGTCAATATTCCCATTGAATTCAGTATGTTTTGGATAAGGTCATAAGGGGAAATCTTATATCTCATACTATGTGCTTGGAAACATGTAGGCACAAAAAGAAGGCTAACGGTAACATAGAAATGTACCGTGTTGTTCGTATTAGGGCACAGAGAGCTTGTATTTACTATAGTTTTTTATTTCGTGATTACATTACTGGTGTAATAGAAACCAGAGCCTGTAGTCCAAGGTCCTGCCTCCTAAAATGGACAAGATTTTTGGTCTGAAGCTACATTCAACCTTCTTACATCGTAGCAGCAGCTGCTTCACAAAGGTACCTTATACATATGACCCTCAGGTGGGCATTCAACATATTTTTGCCTGTTCACAGTGGCTCAGATATATTCCCAGATAATAGGAAGCTAGAAGTATAACAAAGATAAGTATTTGGGAGGAGGTTTGTGCATTCGCCTACTAAACTCAGGGTTATAAATCAATCCTTGAGGGGGCCATTTAGCGATCTGGGGCAAAAATCTGTCTGAGGATTGGTCCTGCTTTGAGCAGAGGGTTGGACTAGATGACCTCCTGATGTCCCTTCCATCCCTCATATTCTATGATTAGTTTTCTTCTTTCGGGTTTGGTAACATTTTTCCTTGCCAGCATCATTATGCATCACCATCCTTGGCTACCAGATCACAGAACTTCATTGGAGCCCATAGGAGTAACAGATACGTCCCACTCAAATTATATAGATATATACACATAAATAAAAGCAGAAATATATATTGCATATTTTTAAATGTATTTTTTATTAATCTGTCTCTCAAAGAGGTATCAATAAAGTCACTGAAATAAGATACCTTTAAGCCAGAATCTGATAGCAATTATGCTGGAGAAAATCAAAAATAGCTTTTTTTTTTTTACTTTACTGGAGTTTCTCCAGATTTATATTTGTGTAACTAACAACAAAATTTGGCTCTTTATCTTTCCAAATCACCTTTAAGAATGTGTTCTCAATCTTTTAATCTCCTAGTTCTGTGGGTCAGAACTCTTAATATTTTATAATGTAGCTTTTGCGGTTTTATTAATACTAGGTCTGACTTTCTGCCTGGAAAAAGTGGGTTTTTTTAAGTGAGAATCTTAAAATTTCCTGAAATATTGAAAATCACCTTTTTTATGTGTTACACAATGTATTACAAAACCAGCAAATACAAACAAGCTTAGAATGTGGAATTGACACAGGCCACTGTTTTCAAACCTAGATGTTTAAGGTATTAATTCATATTTAGGCATGTAAACACAAGAGGCCTGATTTTTGAAAGTGCTGAACATCTGCAGTTCTCATTAAGCCATGTTTCTGGAACACACTTAAGAACATGCTTAACTTTCAGCATCAATGGGAATTAAGCATGTGTTTAAGTGTGTTGCTGAGTTAAGATCTAAGTGCCTAATTTTAGGTACCCGACCTTTAAAAATCCTGGTTATAGTCCATGCATATGTGTGATATCATCTGAAAAGTTCTTTTCCAAAATACAAGTGTTGCTTGCTAGTGATAACAAATGTGCTAATGACACCAGTTACTGCTCTGTGAAACATTTGGCTCCACAAACATTTCAGTATTTTTCATTGTGATTGCTGTTGATGATGTTTTACATGGAATATTGTTTCCTGATTCTGTTGAAGTCGCAAACTTGCTACTGCAAAAATTTGACCATTATTTGCCAATGTAACAGTCATATTACCAATTTTTTGTTTTCTTTTAAGTGAGATCCATTTTAACAAAATGATGATTCTTTTATGGGAATTATTCCAGAGCTGCACTGGCAGCCACTTTATTGTTTACCTTTTTGCAAAACTGACTGTAGCCAAAATTTACTGGTTTCCAAGAAGGCGAGAAAGAGAGAGAGAGAGAGAAATCTTCTCTGTATATTTAGTCATGGAGCAACACTGCCACCAACAATAAGAACTCTGCATGGCCTCATTTTATTAGGTCTGTCCATTTCAAACCACTAATGATTAACTCAGCACTAAATGACCACTTACTACTCAGTGGCTAAGGAAGCATTTCTCCATAAAGGACGTTGTTACTGGAGACTGTTTTTATAAATGCATAGCTTCCTTAATTCCTCTATAATGATCTTTCCTGCCTTAGTTATTGTTGTTTTAAGTGGCTAAAGTAAACTCTCTTGTTCATGTACTTTTAAATGAAAACAAGAGGGTTCATAGGCTTGAACACATTCCTGAAGCTTTCCCTCCTTCTTTTCTTCTTTCACACTACAGTCTCAGACTACGGGGATAGTTTGTACTTTCTTTTGAAAATGAACTGTTGTCATAAGGAGCTGCTTTAGCGGCTACCAAAACATGTCATGTTGGCTGTAACCTTTTCAAATGGAAATGCTCTGAGGAACTTTCATTGTGAAAACAGTGCAGTCTGTCCTGAAAATGGGGACATTGTTGAAGGAAAAATAACAGGAATTAATACAATATTTCTAACTCCAGTTTGCTACTTAGAGGTAGCTTGTTTAAACCACTACATGAGAGAGAGGCAGAGATAGAGTAGTGGTCTGTGGATTGAAAAAAATGATTTTTGGAAAACTTCTTGGTTTTCAAATTTTCAATTTTTCAGCAAAGGTTGAAATTTTCTGTGGAATGCAGACAATTTATGAAAAAAATATCAAAAATCCCATTTTCCCTCAAAAAACAGTTTTGACGGATTTTTTTTTACAAGACCTATTTTAGACTTGTTTATGTGATGACTGGGGTGTAGTGGTGACCACTGTACAATATTACAGATGTACACAGTGCATTACAAGTAATTAAAACAGGCAAGAGATTTTTTCCACCAAAGATCTTACAGTCTAAGGCCCTGATGCTTCAAACATTTCTAAGAGTACTTAACTTTAAGCGCATGAGAAGCCAAATCGGATGACTTACATGTTTGAAGTTAAGCAGATGTACAAAGACAATAGCCTGGTTTAGACAATGATTCATACATACGCAGATTTTAAGGCCAAGAAGAAACCATTATGAATATCTCATTTGACTTGCCTATTACAAGCTATAGAATTTCACCTAAATTCACAATAAACAAAAGTGGGGTTATGGATGAGGATAATATCACTAAGCAATATTTTTTGGTATGAACATGATAATCCTTTTTAATCCATATTGAGAATAGTTTAAATGTTACCATGTGAGGCAGCAAAGTGGGAGGGGAGGGCAGGAGTAGATGGAACAGGAACAGATGTATTGGTTGTACAAATTGGGCCAGAGTCAGTGTTGCTTTTTGGCATAAAGGGACCATTGGGCAGGCATAAATCCTTTTCAATGAAGTGCCTGTACAGGGGAGTCTCTGTACCAGACGTAGAGTTTTCTCTGCCAGTTCTGAGCTGGCTCCCAGCCGCCTCTAAACAGGAGAGGTTCAAACAGCTTCTGCTTAATCCAGAGGGGTGAACACACCTTAGCATAAGCAAGAATGATACACATGAGAGCATGGATTCAATGGTCATGGTAATGAAAGCACCCTTTTGCCATGAGGGATGGTCCTATCAGGCAAGCAGAGAAGCACATTTGTTATCATTTGTTGTTTGTGTATCATCACTTTGCTAGATGCTGTGAATCTGTCCAGTAAGCAGCACATTGACAGAGTGGTACAAGGGAAGTTTGTGCTGCTTCTGCCCATTTTCTGCCCAGATGCATTTCTGTGTTCAGGGCATCTTGCAGTTTCACTGATGCTGAAATGGTTTTGGCTACCTTGCAGCTAAATGATATTGAGCATTGATTTAACTGCACCTATTGGTGACAATAGCTGTCAGCAACGGATTATTTCAACATTGTAGACAATGTTTGACAACTCGGACATGGAGATGAAAGATGAACTAGGATATCTGTTGGAGAATGCAAACTTAGGCTTTGGTTCTTTTTTCTCATGCATACACACTGTACTGGAGAGGGGATTAGCAGTGTGCAAGTGTTTTGCAGGCTTTATGGCGGAAGTGGGGTTTTAGGTGTGCATTGACACAGAAGAAGTACAGTAGATCTTACTTGGAATAGAGTCCTTCTCAGGCTCAGTAAAAATATGATTCATCACTTTTTACAACATCCATTGTTAAAACAAAAAGGCCATGAAGGGAGGACTTGATGTCTCAGGGAGTTCACAAACAGTTAAAATGGCCAGCTCCGATCCAGTCCTTGAAAGTAACAATGTTACTATTTCAAGGCTGCTTGATGACCTCTGTGAAACGCTTTTAGCTGGTCATAGCCCATTTCCAAGTGCATAGGTGTCAACACCATGACAACTATTAATAACATAAGAACAGCCATAGTGGGTCAAACCAATGGTCCATCTAGCTCAGAATCCTGTCTTCCATAAGTAGCCAATGGCAGGTGCTTCAGAGGGAACTAACAGACAATCAAATAATCCATCTGCTGTCATCCACTCCCAGATTCTGGCAAATAGAGGCTAGAGACACTCAGAGCATTGGGTTGCATCCCTGACCACCTTGGCTAATTGCCATTGATGGACTTATCCTCCATGAATTTATCTAGTTTTTTTTTTGGAACTCTGTAATAGTTTTGGCCTTCACAACATCCCCTGACAATATGTTCCACAGGCTGACTACTGACAGTCACTGCAGAAGAGGCCAAAGTCCAAATCAGATCTAGACTCTTGCCTCATTTCTAGAAATGGTTCCTTCAGATCAGGGTTAAGGTGCATCTTTCAGGGAGAAGGCAATCATTCCATACTTATTTGATGAAATTAAGGATTTCCGTGTTGCATGCTGTCAGTCCAATATATATCAAGAACCCTAAATTACTGCACATGTACACAAATGTGAAAAGGTGTCTGTCATCAAATCTCCAACTATTGTACATGCCAGGAAAAAAAACCCTGCAAAGGCAGAACACATATTTCTGGGAGAATTTATTCTCACCAGGATTGTGAATAAGCTTGTGGAGCTTAGAGTTTTATTAGTCAGGTAAAAAGGTTATACAGCACTCAGTAACACTGCTTTTATGCATTTCCTCAAATGTTGTATATTAAAATCACTAAAATAACAGACCCCCAATGCTCCCCGCTTCCAGCATCTCCTAAGAATGTTTGATGACTAGATCCGCTACTTCTGAAAAAATATTAAAAATTGCCAGTTTAATATTAAAATGGGAGAACTGAGATGAGCTGCTTCAAGCCTGTAAAATGCATGATGCCTCATCCTTGCAATAACACTGCAGATGGAAAGCAAGGTTCAAAATTTCTCTCTTTGGAAATGATTTAATGTAGAATGAACTAGATTAAACCACAATGATGTGTTCAAGTGTGTGTGTGTGTGTGTGTGTGTGTGTGTGTGTGTACCCACCCATCACCTTCAGATAATAGTTTATCTCCTAGATTTGTGGGCAATCTCACTGATAGCTTTCTTTTTTCTAACTATTAATGTTACTTTTTGAAATTCTAATTGCCTCCTTTAGCTTTTATGTTACATGGCAGCAGCTGTCTAGCATTCAGTCACTGCTCTCAGAAAGGGAACAGTGGATATATAGTATTCTTGTCCTTTTGGCTAAGAGAGGTGAAAACATTATCTAGTTCCTCTTCCAACATGTGACTGGAGGTTAAAAAGGTTGGGAAGATCTTCTCCTTGGTATTGCCTTTAGGATATTGTTAGGAGACTAAATGGGTGTTATGATCAAGTCCTCTGTGTTAAATGTTGTACATACACATTGTCACGCTGTCTGGAGTGGCTCACAACTGTGAGTGCCTACTTCAGGACAAATTGTCAGAAAAGAGGGCAGGCATCCCAAACTTGTGGTGTATCCTATAATTAGATTTCACTAAGCCAGTAACAAATGTGAACTCCTAGATCATTATACTAGTCTTACCATGGAGTCACAGATGGTCCTCTTAGACTCTCCAGTCTACTTTCCACCCAGACAAACTGAACTATGCGTAAAAAGGTTACTTCCAACAAATATTATACCACATTCAGGCTATTCCCAGTTGCAAGAGACCAATCAACTACCACAGATAAATTGGTACCACAGATTTTACATCAAAGAAAATACTGGTAGCCAATTCTATAGTAAACCAGCTAAAGGTTTATTAGCTAAGAAAAGGAAATGAGAGTTAATGAGAGGTTAAAGAAGGTAAAATATATGTACAGGTGAATCACAATTTGTAATTCCAAATGGAAGCAGAGATGTAATAAACTGTCAGTTTCCCACAAGTCTCTCAGGGCTATCCAGAATAGCTCTGTTGATCTTTGTCCTCTTTTTCAGTTCATAGAATCATAGAATATCAAGGTTGGAAGGGATCTCAGGAGGTCATCTAGTCCAACCCCCTGCTCAAAGCAGAACCAGTCCCCAACTAAGTCATCCCAGCGAGGGCTTCTTCAAGCCTGACTTTAAAAACCTTTAAGGAAGGAAATTCCACCACCTCCCTCTGTAACCCATTCCAGTGCTTCACTACCCTCCTAGTGAAAAAGTTTTTCCTAATATCCAACCTAAACCTCCCCCACTGCAACATGAGACCATTACTCCTTGTTCTGTCATCAGGTACCACTGAGAACAGTCTAGATCCATCATCTTTGGAACCTCCTTTCAGGTAGTTGAAAGCAACTATCAAATCCCCCCTCATTCTTCTCTTCTGCAGACTAAACAATCCCAGATCCCTCAGCCTCTCCACATATCTCATGTGCTCCAGGCCCCTAATCATTTTTTTCCCCTCCGCTGGACTCTTTCCAATTTTTTCACATCTTTCTTGTAGTGTGGGGCCCAAAACTGGACACAGTACTCCAGATGAGGCCTCACCAATGCCAGATAGAGGGGAATGATCACGTACCTCAATCTGCTGGCAATGCCCCTACTTATACAGCCCAAAATGCCATTAGCCTTCTTGGCAACAAGGGCACACTGTCGATTCATATCCAGCTTCTCATCCACTGTAACTCCTAGGTCCTTTTCTGCAGAACTGCTGCCTAGCCATTGGGTTCCCAGTCCATAGCAGTGCATGGAATTCTTGCATCCTAAGTGCAGGACTCTGCACTTGTCCTTGTTGAACCTCATCAAATTTCTTTTGGCCCAATCCTCTAATTTGTCTAGGTCCCTCTGTATCCTATCCTATCCCTACCCTCCAGCATTTCTACCACTCCTCTCAGTTTAGCGTCACCTGAAAACTTGCTGAAGGTGCAATCCACGCCATCCTCCAGATCATTAATGAAGATATTGAACAAAACCGGCCCCAGGACCGACCCTTGGGGCACTTTGCTTGATACCAACTGCCAAGTAGACATGGAGCCATTGATCACTACCCTGTAAGCCCGACGACCTAGCCAGCTTTCTATCCACCTTATTGTCCATTTATCCAGCCCGTACTTCTTCAACTTGCTATCAAGAATACTGTGGGAGACTGTCTGTATCAAAAACTTTGCTAAAGTCAAGGAATAACATGTTCCCTGCTTTCCCCTCTTCCATAGGGCCAGTTATCTCATCATAAAAGGTAATTAGGTTAGTCAGGCATGACTTGCCCTTGGTGAATCCATGCTGACAGTTCTTGATCACTTTCCTCTCCTCTAAGTGCATCAGAATTGATTTCTTGAGAACCTGCTCCATGATTTTTCCAGGTACTGAGGTGAGGCTGACTGGCCTGTAGTTCCCCAGATCCTCCTTCTTCCCTTTTTTAAAGATGGACACTACATTAGCCTTTTTCCAGTCATCGGGGACCTCCCCCAATTGCCATGAGTTTTCAAAGATAATGACCAATGGTTCTGCAATCACATCCGTTAACTCCTTTAGCACCCTCAGATGCAGCACGTCCAGCCCCATTGACTTGTGCTTGTGCAGCTTTTCTAAATAGTCCTGAACCACTTATTTTTCCACAGAGGCTTAGTCACCTCCTCCCCATGCTGTGCTGCCTAGTGCAGTAGTCTGGGAGCTGACCTTGTTCATGAAGACAGAGGCAAAAAAAACATTGAGTAGGTTAGCTTTTTCCATATCCTCTGTCACTAGGTTTCCTCTCTCATTCAGTGGGTCTCCACACTTTCCTTGACCTTCTTCTTGTTGCTAACGTAACTGAAGAAATCCTTCTTGTTACTCTTAACATCTCTTGCTAGTTGCAACTCCCAGTGTGATTTGACTTTCCTGATTTCACTCCTCCATGCCTGAGCAATATTTTATACTCCTCCCTGGTCATTTGTCCAATCTTCCACTTCTTGTAAGCTTTTTTTTGTGTGTTTAAGATCAGCAAGGATTTTACTGTTAAGCCAAGCTGGTTGCCTGCCATATTTACTATTCCACCTTGTTGGAATCCAGACAATCCAGAGATGCAGGATCTTTCCCTCAATCCATACTTGAAGCTTCTTCTCAGAGAAAACAAGTTGACAGGTTTTCCCTTTGATGATGGAGAGGGTGGAATGCATTTTAAGTCTTTGACCACTAATCATCACACATATAACTTGCTTTGAAATTAGGACTTTTCTTTTAAAGTTCTTCATTTGCATTCCACAAGACTTTTTTTTCTCATTTGGTGGGTTATTTAGTTACAGGGGTATATTAAGTGTAAATGTTTGCTATTACATTCTAACAGGATGCAGATAGGTGAAAACAATAAAACTAACATCCCATTAGTTTTCTTGAAATGTAAACACCAAATACACTCTTATACATTTAACAATCTCTTTGATCTATACTAATATACAAATGAATTTGCCTGGGGCTTTGGCATGAGCTGGTACCTGGTCTGCCAGTTTCACACACATCATAAAAGCCCTTTCCCCAAGGAGCTTACAGTCTAAATAGAAAAGATAGACAAAAGGTGTTTGACCAGAAGTATTCATAGATTTCCTAGATTTTAAGGTCAAATGGAACCATTATGTCATCTAATCTGACCTCCTATATATCACTGAATATTACATTTCACTGTGATAACTCTTCATAGAGCTCAATTATGTTAGTTAGAGAAAAGTATTTGGAGACTAATTTGTGTGCCACAGAGAGCAGACAAGATGAGGTGCCACCAACTCCCAAGGCCCTTGAAATAACAGGGAACTGATTAGGTGAGATATGATTGTATGATCCATGCCCCATGCTGCAGAAGAATGTGAAAAAAACAACAAGATCCCTACCAACCTGACCTGAGGAAAAATTCCTTTCTGACCCCAAATCTGGTGACCAGTTTGACTCTGAGCATGGGAACAAGACATACAAGCCAGGCATTTGAGAAGGAGAATTCTCTGTACCATCTCAGACCACCATTCCACTCTGACCAGTGTCCTGTCCCTAGCTGTGGCCAATTTGTCTCTGATACTTCAAGGGAAGAAAGAAAAAAAAATCTTAGAATATACTTGGACAATTGTGCATTGGGGCAACAAAAATTCTTGCTGGCTCATGCAGGCAACTGGCTGAAACCCTGAGGCATGAGATTTGATTTTAGCCATTAACACAGAGCTACAAAGTGTTATGAACATTTTGAGGGCAATGCAGGGTTTCCTTAAGTCCTTAAGTCCTTCATTAGCATTTCACAAGATTTCTTTAATGGGTTATTTAGTTACAGGGGTATACACAATACAAATGTTTGCTATTATATTATAATAGGAACAGATAAGTGAAAGCAACACAAGTAATATTCCACTAGTTTTCATGAGGTTTAAACACCTGAATACACTCTTATATCTACATACATTTTGATCTATACTAATACACAAGTGAATTGGCCTGTGACCCTGATATGACTTGGTCAGCCAGCATCAGAATATTATTATCCCCATTTTACCAGCAGATCATTTAATGAGAGGAATTCCATGACTTGTCTAAGGTCACACAGGAGGAGGACTATGGCAGAGCCAAGAATTGAATGCAGATCTCCTGAGTCCCAGTTTAGTGCCTTAATCACAGTGTCAACTTACCTCTCATCATTGGATATGTTTGCTTTTGGGGAAGCAATTGCAATTCCTGTATTCATTACAAAATGTTCCATAGCGGGGACTGTTTATATTCAGGACCTTAATTTCACACACACTTCTGACTTGTAGTTTGGAAAGAAAATGGAACGACATGATCAGAAGCTAAAGGAAAACATTTCCTTCCAGAAAGACTGAAAATAAGCTTTAATTAAGATAGGACTGGGGAAAAATATTTTCCAATTATGTTTGCTATAACTGTTTTCCCAGCATGATCTTTTCTGAAATCAGCTGCAACAGGCAGTAAGAGAACTGTGGTGTTTGGCAGCTACTGCTATGGTCTTGTTCTTTAATTAGACGCAGCATTTGAAAAGAGCATCTTTGCTTCAGCTTTCAAAATCAAACAGTAATGTAAAGTTTGTCAGTATTCAGACTTCCCACAGAGCTTCCTTAATTTGTTTGTCCTCTGTTGTCCTCTGTTGCCCCCCCCCACACCCCCTCAAGGCCAATGATGTAATAATGACAAAGCCAAATGAGCATTCAGTTTTGGAGCCTGGGGGGATGCCTACAGTAAAAAGCAATAGGAGCTTGTTATTTGCCTTCATATGTAAAGCTTGACACTTCCTAAATGAAAGAATTGTATGCTACATCATTACTTCTAAGTGCAAATGATGTGACTGACAGGAGGCTTCTGATGTAGATAATGCTATGGCTGTAAATGCTAAAAGGTTATAGGCTTACAGATTAGACATGATGTAGGGTGTACACCAGAGCAAAAACATAGTTTGCGCTTGATCAGGGAGCATGGAATTCTCGATCAAATTGTTTGGAAGGGTGTGCACAAGCCCTTAGTTTTGTGTCTTGGCTTCAGATATGGCTTTAGGTCAGACCATTTGAGGATTTGGCTTTGAATTCAGTTTCAGTTTGGAATTTGGAGACTTCTCCAAAGCTTTCTAAAGTCTTCCAGACCTTTGGACAAATCTTCTACTCCTTTCTAATGCACTTCTAAGGCTCTGGCCTAGCCTTTTCTCATCTGTACCTCTGCAGTAACCTGGCTGACATCTCAGCCTTCTCTCAGTCCCTTTGGTCTCACAGAATTTCCTTGGTCCTCTTCAACACTCCCCTCACCCAGTCTTTACCAAAATTGACTTCCATTTTCTTCTGCTTGTCTGACTTTGTTATCCAATTTTTGCCAGACTAGCAAGAACATTTTTGCTCTGCCCACTGCCGGGCCCCTTCCCACTCTATCACCACACCCCCACCCCTGTCACTTGCTCTCCCCTGCCCTGTCTCATGTGCTCATTTTCACTGCAAGGCCCATACAAGCATATTTATAGTTTTGACAGATGTATTATGCTAAGTTCAGGTTTTATTTGTTACAGGACACTAGAGCTGGCAGCAAAATAGTCAAAAAAGGTAATGTTTTAAAATAATGAAATTTCACAAAGGTTTTCATGATTCTTTTCCTCCGCTCTTCCTACTTTTTGGAAGCAGCTTCATGTTTTTTATTCTCTAAAGTTATTGTAATTTTATGCATGGAATTAGGACCACACATTATCACAGCTGCAATTGGTCCATTAAAGGCCCAGTCCCGAAGCCCAAATACAAATCCATAGAGCACAAGCACAAAAATGCACATCTGTCCAGATACCTGTATAAATAAATCTGTAGAAATTGACTCCCACGCCTACATGCAGATACACATGTGTATTCATGTGTACACATCTAGCATTCACTAACACATATACTTCCACATTATTTACTATTACAATTGTTGTTTAGTGCCTAGAAACCCCAAGTAAGATCAGGGCTCCAGGATGGCAGGTGCTGGACATACACATAAAAAGAGAGAGTCTGCAACAGAGAGTTTATAATTTAGCTGGACAAAGCTCTTCTTATCAATATATTGGCTCTTCTGCAATTACTAGTCAACAACATTCACTTTTTAAGAAATAAATTTCTTTTAGAATTCCCTTTTCTTTTAAAATCTCATTATGAAATGAATACACACATATTTTATGTCATCAATTTTTTGTGCGCAAGGAATGAAAGTCAAAGAGTTAGACGGCAAATTTTATTCACACAGGTATATACACATGCAGCAATACACACAACTCCCTACACAAAGACACACAGTCTCTTACACACATACAATGCATGCATGCACACATTTTCCTACACAGACACTTTTTTCATACACTTTTCCAGGGGCTGTTTAAATCACCCAGCTGGGAAGGAAGGAGGGTGGGCTGGAGGGGAAAAGATGGGGGTGGGGGTGGAAGTGGAGGAGAGAGGATGGGGATGGAAAAATCAAGGCCATGGATGAGAGCAGGGTGGGTGTGATGGGGGCAGTGCAGGAGAGAAGAGGGGTTATGGGGGGCATGTGGAGTGGATGGGGAGGCAGGGGGAGGCAGAAGGCTACAGGTTCTTGAGGATCTGGGGGGAATAGGGGTGTATAGGGACATATTGGGAGTGCAGCAATGTATGGAGATGAATGAGGTGAATGGCTGTGGGGTGTGAGGGACATGGGGGTTGCATCTCTGGGAGGTGGAGGGGATGGGTGGGAGAGAGCTGTAAGGAGTACAGGGTTGGGATGGGGAGGTGGGGAGGAAGGACAGGATGGAATGAGGGAAGGATGCAGTGAGGGAGATGGGGTGGGACGGGAAGGGATGCAGTGAGGGGGTATTCAGGGAGGGATGGGGAGGAATGCAGTGAGCAGGATGGGGTGCGAGGGGTTGGGACAGGGAAGAATGCAATGATGGGGGGATGGGGATGCAGGGGGGTTGGGACGGGGAGGGATTCAGTGATGGGAGATGGGGAGTGGCGGGTGGGATGGAGAGGGATGCAGTGAGGGAGACAGGGGTGCAGCTCCATTCTTAGCACTCAGAGATGGGGATGCACATACCTCGAACTCCTGGATACCAGTGATGGGGTGACAGAGAGACTATGGTTCGCCGCAGGGCACGTGCTGCAGCTTGAGCCCAGCTGCATGAGAAGAAGATGGCCAGGCAGCAGCAGGAGAGGTGCACACCACTTCACCCCTCAACAGCTGCCTGCTGAGCACTGACAAGTCACGGTGGCTAGCAGGGAGCCAGCCAGCCCTACTGCACGGCACAGTGGTGCCGCCAAATGGACAGTCAATGGCCCAGTCAGCGGTGCTGACCGGAGCCGCCAGGATCCCTTTTTGACCAGATACCTGGTCCAAAACCAGATACCTGGTCACCCTAATTAGAGACCCAGGAATCCCAACTCCGTTTTCTGCACTGACACTACACCTCTTTTCCTAATTGGTTTTAAGCAAACAAACCAACTCTAGTCCCATTTTGGGTTTCCGCTCGATAAGTGACCTTCCCGTAATCTCTAGGATCACATCAGCTTCTCTGAAAGTAGAAAGGAAGGTAATTAAAAGAGACTAGGAGACTAAAGAGCAGGAAAGCAGGTCTTGTTAGGGAAACTCATCATTATTCCATACCATTCACCCTGCAAGGCAGGAAGTTCCCTTAAGTACACATGGAATTTGAGAGCTCAGAACTGTAGGAACATATTTGTTCTGGTGATATTTCTGGCTCAACCTGAAGCACCACCTCCTAAAAATTTCCTGAGAAAATCCCTTCTCTCTGAGGTCTTGCAGACCCAATAGTTTAAGATGAAGTATACAAACATCTCTGCCCTCTTAGTGATATAAAGCCCTATGTCTTACAATTAATCAAGGTGATTGCACACAAATGGCCTAGTGCTGTTCTCCAGTCCTCTAATGTTTATCTACTTGTTCAGTCATCACTAAACAGTCTGCAGCATGAGACAGAGGACAGGCCATCAAAATGAGACTCAGAGAACCTGAGTTTTATTCCCAGTTCTGCCATTAACTCACAGTGCAGCTTTGCACACATTGGTTAAACTCTCTGAGCCTCAATTTGCCCATCTGTAAAACTGGATAGTAAGACGGAATTGTCAATAGCACGGAAATGCCATAAAAGCACATATCCCATTAGGACCATCCTATGCTCCTAAATGGCTTAAATGCTTCTGAAATTTTCTCTCATAATGCTTAACCACCTTTTAAAACTGCTTTGAGACCTGTGTATGAGAAGTGCCATCTAAAAACATCCCATGGCCCTAGAATACCAGCAATATGCTTTCCATTACTCCAGTCTTTCCTTCTAGCTCCTGAATATAATTTTTCTCTGCATTTTAGTGTTGTTGGTTTTTTTTAATCATGGTTCTTTGTTGTTCTTGTACCTCCAGAATCTTTCACTTAATTTTCAACAGTCTTGGTCCAGGAAATACGGAATCAACACTTCCTGAAAATCCCTTATACCTTAATTTCCATGATTTTCTCCCCTCTCAGCCCAGTCTGCAGTTAATCTATACGAAAGGTTAATTTTGAAAAGCCAGCTCCGTAATATTTATACAATGAAGTCAAACACAGAATGAAACACACTTGTAAAAACAACAGCGGCCTTTCACTTGTGCAATATAGGATGTGGCCCACTTGTAAAAACAACAGTGGCCTTTCACTTGTGCAATATAGGATGTGGCCAATCATTTGGCAATTCAGTTTTGGCACATCATGAACTATTTATTTGTTAAATCCAGTTTTTGAGGCTGCTAACATTCTCGGAGGTTCTTTTCTTTTCTTTTCCCTCAATATTGGAAACTACTAAAAATACAGAGTCTAATGCTTATTTCATGTTGAAACACGCACTATTATATTGATAAATATTTAATGATGTTGGAGCTCAATGGGTACAGCCTCATATGTTTCTATTAAAAGGCATTTAATTACTCAGTGAGTGCAGTGTGATGAATCAAGGAACACAAAACAAAACAAAACAAAAACATCTTTTCACTCAAAGACACAGAGTTCAATTTCAGTTTCACAAGGAGGAAAAAAATAGATCAACTAACTAACGATATATTTTTCTGAGGCACTACACAAACAATGACATTTCGGATAAACATCTTGGGTACAGTAGAGACAGGCCATAAAAGTGTTTTGTTGGGAAGAGATATGGTCTAGGAGAGACTGAGTACTGAGAAGAAATGAGCAAGAATACTCACTCCAATTTTGAGTTCTCCCAAGCTGATGAACCTTTTGTAAATCACTTTTCAGGGAAACTCATGCTCAGTTATGACAGACACCAATGTCCATGGACAGTGATTTCAAAGTCACTTGTACAAGTATTTGAGGAAATAATTTTAGATATGAGGGAATTATTTGAGTGAATCCATAAGATTATTAGCATGCACATAACAAGGTCAAGCTGCATTTGAAATGGTCTGATGAAGAGTGAACCAGATCACATTGGATAGAAACAAACAAACCAAAAACCTGAAAACACTCCTTTCTGGTAGTGGTAAACAGTACAGGCTTTATAGTCTTATCTTTAGATTACATTAGGGCTATCGATTAATCACAGTTAACTCATACGATTAACTCAAAAAAATTAATCGCAGTTTTAATCGCACTGTTAAACAATAGAATACCAATTGAAATGTCTTAAATATTTGTGGATGTTTTCCTACATTTTCAAATATATTGATTTCTACTACAGCACAGAATACAAAGTGTACAATGCTCACTTTATATTACTTTTGATTACAAATATTTGCACTGTAAAAATGACAAAGAAATAGTATTTTTCAGTTCACCTCATACAAGTACTGTAGTGCAATCTCTTTATCATGAAAGTGAAACTTACAAATGTAGGTGATTTTTTTGTTACATAACTGCACTCCGTAACAAAACAATGTAAAACATTAGAGCCTACAAGTCCACTCAGTCCTACTTCTACTTCTTGTTTAGCCAATCACTAAGAGAAACAAGTTTGTTTACTTTTATGGGAGATAATACTGCCCACTTCTTAGTTACAATATCACCTGAAAAAGAGAACAGGCATTCATATAGCACTTTTGTAGCTGGCACTGCAAGGTATTTATGTGCTAGATATAATAAAAATCCATATGCCTCTTCATGCTTTGACCACCGTTCCAGAGGACATGCTTCCATACTGATGATTCTTGTTTAAAAAAAAAAGTGTTCATTAAAATTTATGACTTAAGTTCTTGGAGGAGAATTGTATGGCTCCTGCTCCATGGTTTTACCTGCATTCTGCCATGTATTTTGCATTATGGTAGTCTCAGATGACAACTCAGCATATGTTGTTTGATTTAAGAACACTTTCACTGCAGATTTGACAAAACACATGGAAGATTCCAATACCAGATTTCTAAAGATAGCTATAGTACTCGACCCAATGTTTAAGAATCTGAAGTGCCTTCAAAATCTGAGAGGGATGAGGTGTGGAGCACGCTTTCAGAAATCTTAAAAGAGCAACACTCTGATGAAGAAACTACAGAACCCGAACCCAGGGCTGGCGCTTGCATTTAGGCAGCCTAGGCAATCGCCTAGGGCACCAGGATTATTGGTGGGCGGCGTTTTGCCAGAGGGGACTGCAGGCGGCTCAGATGGAGCTGCCGCAGTCATGGCTGCGGAGGTCGGCTGCCCCCGCGGCTCTGATGGAGCTGCCGCAGTCGTGCCTGCGGACGGTCGGCTGCTCATGCGGCTCCGGTGGACCTCCCGCAGGCACGACTGCGGCAGCTCCACCAGAGACTCGGGAGCAGCCGACTGTCCACAGCCACGACTGCAGCAGCTCCGCGGGACCAGCGCACGGGGCAGCGAAATTGCCGTGTGCCTAGGGCGCTAAAACCCCTAGCGCCGGTCCTGCCCGAACCACCAAAAAAGAAAATCAACCTTCTGTTGGTGGCATCTGACTCAGGTGATGAAAATGAGTATGGGTTGGTCTGCATTTCTTTGGATTGTTATCAAGCAGAATCCATCATCAGCAAGAATGCATGTCCTCTGGAATGGTTGTTGAAGCATGAAGGGACATATGAATCTTTAGCATATATGGCACATAAATATCTTGTGATTCTGCCTATGACAATGCCATGCAAAGACCTGTTCTCACTTTCAGGTGACATTGTGAACAAGAAGTTGGCAGCACTATCTCTTGCAAAAATAAACAAACTTGTTTCTCTTAGCGACTGGCTGAACGAGAAGTAGAAGTAGTACTGAGTGGACTTGTAGACTCTAAAGGTTTACATTGTTTTATTTTTGAAAGCAGTTATTTTTTGTACATAATTCTACATTTGTAAATTCAACTTTCTTGATAAAGAGATTGCACTACAGTATTTGTATTAGGAGAATTGAAAAATAGTATTTGTTTTTTTACAGTGCAAATATCTGCAATAAAAAAAGTATAAAGTGAGCACTATACACTTTGTATTCTCTGTTGTTATTGAATCAATATATTTGAAAGTGTAGAAAAAATCCAAAATATACAAATAAATGGTATTCTACTATTGTTTAACAGCACAAATAATCATGATTAAGCACTATTATTTTTTGATTGCTTGACAGGTCTAGATTACATTCCTTTTTTTAGACTTCTCCAACTCTATTGAAGTCCATAGGAGCCATTTCGTTTACTTCACTAGGTGAGGGATTGGGCCTGATATGATCTTTGAGACAAGGACTCATGTCTGTTTGTAAGGTGCCTGTCAGAGTTAGGGCATGAATAACAATAGCATGACTCCAAACTACCTGCTGCTCAGTTATTTGGCAAATTCTAGTGTTCACAGAACGGGGTGTTACAAAAGGAAAAGAAAAATGGTCTTTCAGGATGAAAAACCACATCAGGTTGGGAGGAGTGAGTCAGAAAGGACGTGTTCATAATTCCTGGAAAGTTTCAGAAAATATTCAAACCTTATGGAGCTCTTCCAAACAGAACTTTCAGACCTCTTGAGGTTCAGGTGACACCAAATATATTCTACTCTCTCTCATTTAAAACTCAACCACTTCTCTCATTTTGGACATGACTCATTCTTCTACTGTCTCCCCTCCTTTACTCTGCCTATTTTAAGGATTTTTGGTAATAAGTAAATAAAGATATTTATAAATAAACTGTTAAAATGGTTGCATTTCCTGAAATTTCAGTCATCTAATCAGGTACTGGGAAAAGTACCATGTGAACTTACGTAACTGACAAGAAAAACAATCATATATAATAAAATTCAAGAATTCATGTCAAGTAGAATGATTCAGAATTAGAACCAAAGGATTTCCAAAACAGCAACTATGGTGGGGAATGGAACATGTTGAGCTTACTGTATGAGATCTAAGGAAAGTCAAGCAAATATGGGATGAGTTCATCAATCCATCATCTCTGAATTCTCATTTCTTTCTGGGGTTTAGTTAGACACGATAATTTGGATGGCAAAGTGTGTGGCTTATTTTGATGTTTATTAAATTGAACAAAGAATATGGATGAAGCTTTGGGGCTTTTGCATTAGGCTGCAGCTGGGTAATACAGATACTGTCCAAAAGATGACCTCTAAATAATTAGATTATTTCCATATGTCTGCATACATCTGCTTTTCTAATCTTCAATCAACCATCACATCCCTAGATCTGGGTTTTCTTGCTCTGTTTGTCCGGTGTTAACATAAAATTCGGAACTGATGCAATTGCTTTTCCTGCAATGGAGTGATTTTAAAAAAGTGAAAATGTGATAAATAAAGGCCCCCTTCACTTAACCTGTAATTTAAAGGCTTTTCCATTTCATTGTTAGGGAATTGTGCTATTTGCTTGATTTTACTGGAAAAATCTCTGAGTTTGGTGCCATTAGAAAACAGACAGATCTGATTCATCCAGCTCTGTTTGAAGAGTCCATTTTTATTCTGACTCGGTCTTCTTTTTACTCCCCATTCCATCCCCAAAATAAAATTGGGACAGTGTTATAGCTGTGAAAAACTTTTGTGAAGAAACCCAAATGCTAAGTGGTATGTTTGAACCCAAAACTCAAGATGATGTTCAGTAGGTGAAACCAGAAAAAAGTGTTGCATTAACCTCCTGCAAACAGAAATCACTGCATTATGAAGACCACAGGACAGGACATAATTGTGCAGCACCCCTCACTATCATCATACTTGTATTTTCATGAATGTTTGCAAATTGCAGCTTGAGTGGCATGCCATTATTTTGTTAGGAGGATGCAGCTGTTTTGCAGACAGCGGCGGCTCCAGGCACCAGCACTCCACGCGTGTTCCTGGGGCGGCAAGCCTCAGGGGGTGCCCTGCCAGTCCCTGCAAAGGCAGCAGTCTGGCAGCCTTCAGTGGCTTTTCTGCGGGAGGTCTGCCAGTCCCGTGGATTTGGAGGCAATTTGGCAGTGGGTACACCAAAGCTGTGGGACCAGCAGACCTCCTGCAGGCATGCCGCCGAAGGCTGCCTGCCTGCCTGCCTGCCATGCTTGGGGCGGCAAAAAACTAGAGCCACCTGTTTGCAGAGGAATTGATACCATTCAGTTTTCTAGTGAAATAAATGACTTTTCCTTAACTTGCTCTAAATGAGTATTTGTCAAGTTCTCATGGGTCTTTCCCACCTTTAATTCCTAAGTGTTGAGTCCTTCAACCAAGCTAATCATTGACAGCAAGTGCTGTAATTCTCATTGACTGCAGAGGAGCTGAGGGCATTCTGTTTGTCAACGAAAGCCTTCAGAGTAAGCACCCTCACAGAACTGAATGAATATGTTACTCAATAATTTTAAGTCACAGTAGTTATATATTTCAGTGGTAGCCATGTTAGTCTGTATCAGCAAAAAAAAGACTCTAGGAGTCCTTGTGGTACCTTAGAGACTAACAAATTTACACTAATAAATTTGTTAGTCTCTAAGATGCCATAATGACTCCTAGTGTTTTTTAGTAATTATATATTTTGTCTCCTTTGGCCAGTCAGTAAGAATGTAATGGGCAAGCAGTAAGGTGGGAAGATGAAGAAGCACTCCGAGGCACTAGAAGGAAATGTCAGCAAGTATTTGTGGAATTAGGAGGTGGCTAATTCTCTAGCACCTTGTTTCCACAGAAGACAGCCTTAAAGGATTTACAGTAAAGCAGTGGAAGCATAAAGGGGATCAAGAAAGGGATACAGATCACAGCAGACAGTAGACTTGAAAGGGGAGGCAGGAGGGAAAGAAGCCAGTACTGAGGTCTGGAGTAGGAACTGCAGAGATGGTGTGATTGCCTTGCAGCATGTGTTGAGACAGGCAGGCAGCAGAACACAAAAACAAGCAGCATGAGCCATATCTACCTCATATTCTACTGCCATTTATCCTAATAGATAGTAGGGAATCTAGTATGTGCAAACAATCCTTTTTTTCCTTCTGAAGAGCAGGCCACATGGTATCTCCATCCTTTGCCCTCTAATTACACTGAAACCCTGGTCTGTGAATTTATATTTTTGTTCCGAACTGGATTTCACTTAGCCTACATTTCGCCTCCCACTCTATCACAGTTGTAGTAAGTACGATATACAGCTGCTAGATTTCCCTGTCTCCCTCCTCAGTTGGTGAATAAATCACCTTTAATTCTTGACATGGGATTCATCCCTCCAATGTCACATTTGTTTTTCAAAACTATAGTTTTAACTTACACATCTTTTCTATAGATTTGGTCATCACTCACTGACTGACTGACTGGCTATTTGCTGACTGGCTGATCTGCTCCTCTGTAATTAGCATAAATTAAAAAAGATTATATTGATAATAAAAAAACTTCATAGAATTGAATTAAATTAAAATAATTTAAATACAATTGATGACCTTTTAGGTCATCCTCATTCTAGAGCAGGATTGTTCTTTACAGTACCCCAAAATTTGAAGAGCTACGTGAAGTTTAGCTAAACAATATTGGTTTGAACAAAGCGGATTAGAAATCTCATGAGATTTCTGGTAACACCTGTTTGCCCTCATCTCATAAATAAAACCAGAAGAGCATTTCTCAGGGAATTTGGGCCCTTTCATTTTCGAGCCAAAACAAGGAAATGCCAAGGGTGTATGAAAATGGAAAATAATGAAAAAAAGTCAGCCCTTCGCAATTCTCTATGGAGAGTCTGAGTTTGATTAAAGTTTTGGTTCAAAATTATATTTTATTTTACCCAAGTAATTTCACAGACACCCTTAGTTGATCGGGTTAATCCTATGCCAAAATGATGGAGATTTTTTTTTTGTACATTTCTTTAGGTATCATTTTTAAAGGGATAGAAAACATGGAAGAAAAAACTGCCTTGATAACATAGTTATTACCCAGAAGGACCCAAACATGAACAAGATTTTATTCAAGCTCAGTATGAAACTGTTGTAAATCTCTCTCCTTTGTTTGAGGTTAGAAGACAGGGAAGGTTTTTTTCCCAGCCCCTTGTAGAAAAGCGTTGTGAGCATTGCTGTGTGCTGAGCTTGTGTTTGTCAGTCTGTTTGGTTTGTTTGTTTGAAGGACCGTGTGCTGTAGCTGGCAGTTGGAGGCGGAGCTACCAGGAAGGTTTGAAAGCTAGAAGCCTCTGGTAATTGGATGAGCCTTAACCAGTGGGCGGGGCATTCACTCAGGCCAGGGCTTTATAAAGCTGCACACAAGCGACCAGGGAGCTTAGCGACCAGGAGCTGCTAACAGGGAGTTTTGCAAGGGAGTTTTGGAAGGGGAGTAGGAAGGGAGCGGGGGTCCCTTGTCGGTCTCCTCTGCGACCCATTGGTCCCCCTGAACCTATAAACCAAGCCACATCCAAAACCTTTCTGTTTACAGCAGAGCAGAGCGGACAGGGAGCTGCAGATGGGAATTTGAGAGAGGTGGACAGAGGGAGGCTTACAATGGTGAGGAGGACCCGCAACACCTGTGCCAGCACTGCTTCTGTCTCCTCCACCTGCGCCTGTAGCCAGACAGAGCACCAAAGCATGGATGCTTTTACCCAGATTCTGGTGTGGGCTTGCAAAGACTGTAATTTGCAATTTCCACTTACTGATATCCAGGCTGGGGGTGGCATCCAATGTGAAAGGTGCCTACTGGTGGAATCTCTCAGGCAGCAGGTGGGAGAGCTACAGGAGGAGGTGGCTAGGCTGAGGAACATCCATATCCATGAGCAATTCTTGAACAGTATCCATGTGGACACAGCTGATGTAGCTGTCCCAGTTGACAGGACTACCGACACTCCAGTGGAGGAGGAGATGCCTCAGGGTGTATCTGACACACCAGTGGAGGAGGAGGCTCAGGGTGGACACAGCCAGCTGTTTACTTCTAGCAGCAGGCAGTGCTCCACCCCTGCTGCAAACCCTCCTGCTGTGGTAAAAGATAACCGTTATGCTCTTCTTGACACAGGAGAGAAGGAATCACCCCCAACAGTTAAGGAGGTGAAGCCTCGTACCCCTAAGGCTGGGAGGTCTGCTGCCACCACTGATAAGAAACGTAGGGTAGTGGTGGTTGGAGACTCTCTGCTGAGGGGGACGGAGACACCCATCTGTCACCCTAACCGTTCATCCCGGGAGGTATGCTGCCTGCCAGGGGCCCGTATCCGAGATGTTATAGAGGCATTGTCGAGGATTATCCGGCCTTCTGACTACTACCCTATGCTACTCATCCATGTGGGCACAAATGATACTGCGAGGTGTGACACTGAGCAGATCAAGAGTGACTACAGGGCTCTGGGAGTACAGGTTAAGGAGTTTGGAGCGCAGGTGGTATTCTCTTCGATTCTTCCTGTTGAAGGTAGGGGCCCGGGCAGAGACAGATGCATCGTGGAGGTGAATGCCTGGCTGCGAAGATGGTGTCGCCAGGAGGGCTTTGGCTTCCTCGACCATGGGATGCTATTCGAGGAAGGACTGCTAGGCACAGATGGCGTTCACCTTTCGAAGAGGGGAAAGGCCTTATTTGCACACAGACTGGCTAACCTAGTAAGGAGGGCTTTAAACTAGGTTCGACGGGGACAGGTGAGCAAACCCCACAGGTAAGTGGGGAACATGACCTGGGAGATGGGTTGGAAACAGGAGGGAGCACGGGCTATAATGGCAGTGAGGAAGGATTTTCAGGGCAAAGCTGGGAGGCAAGATCAAACCAGTATATTAGATGCCTATATACAAATGCAAGAAGTATGGGTAATAAGCAGGAAGAACTGGAAGTGCTAATAAATAAATACAACTATGACATTGTTGGCATTACTGAAACTTGGTGGGATAATACACACGACTGGAATGTTGGTGTGGATGGGTATAGTTTGCTCAGGAAGGATAGACAGGGGAAAAAGGGAGGAGGTGTTGCCTTATATATTAAAAATGTACACACTTGGACTGAGGTGGAGATGGACATAGGAGACGGAAGTGTTGAGAGTCTCTGGGTTAGGCTAAAAGGGGTAAAAAACACGGGTGATGTCGTGCTGGGAGTTTACTACAGGCCACTTAATCAGGTGGAAGAGGTGGATGAGGCTTTTTTCAAACAACTAACAAAATCATCCAAAGCCCAAGATTTGGTGGTGATGGGGGACTTCAACTATCCAGATATATGTTGGGAAAATAACACCGCAGGGCACCGACTATCCAATAAGTTCCTGGACTGCATTGCAGACAACTTTTTATTTCAGAAAGTTGAAAAAGCTACTAGGGGGGAAGCTGTTCTAGACTTGATTTTAACAAATAGGGAGGAACTTGTTGAGAATTTAAAAGTAGAAGGAAGCTTGGGTGAAAGTGATCATGAAATCATAGTTTGCAATTCTAAGGAAGGGTAGAAGGGAGTACAGCAAAATAGAGACAATGGATTTCAGGAAGGCGGATTTTGGTAAGCTCAGAGAGCTGATAGGTAAGTTCCCATGGGAATCAAGACTGAGGGGAAAAACAACTGAGGAGAGTTGGCAGTTTTTCAAAGAGACGCTATTAAGGGCCCAAAAGCAAGCTATTCCGATGGGTAGGAAAGATAGAAAATGTGGCAAAAGACCACCTTGGCTTACCCTTGAGATCTTGCGTGACCTACAAAATAAAAAGGCATCGTATAAAAAATGGAAACTAGGTCAGATTACAAAAGATGAATATAGGCAAGTAACACAGGAATGCAGAGGCAAGATTGGAAAGGCAAAGGTACAAAATGAACTCAAACTAGCTATGGGAATAAAGGGAAACAAGAAGACTTTTTATCAATACATTAGAAGCAAGAGGAAGGCCAAGGACAGGGTAGGCCCACTGCTCAGTAAGGAGGGGGAAACAGTAACGGGAGACTTGGAAATGGTAGAGATGCTTAATGACTTCTTTGTTTTGGTCTTCACTGAGAAGTCTGAAGGAATGTCTAATATAGTGAATGCTTACGGAAAGAGGGTAGGTTTAGAAGATAAAATAAAAAAAGAGAATATGTTTCAGGTTGGCAGGTTGTCTGTGGGCAAGGACTGGCCTGCCACCCAAGGCCTGTGAAAGTGTGGGATCATTGTCGATCCTTGATGATGCGTTGGAGGGGTTTTAGCTGGGGGCTGTATGTGATGGCCAGTGGAGTCCTGTTGGTTTCTTTCTTGGGTTTGTCTTGCAGTAGGAGGCTTCTGGGTACACGTCTGGCTCTGTTGATCTGTTTCCTTATTTCCTCGTGCGGGTATTGTAGTTTTGAGAATGCTTGGTGGAGATTTTGTAGGTGTTGGTCTCTGTCTGAGGGGTTAGAGCAGATGCGGTTGTACCTCAGTGCTTGGCTGTAGACAATGGATCGTGTGATGTGCCCGGGATGGAAGCTGGAGGCATGAAGGTAGGCATAGCGGTCGGTAGGTTTTCGATATAGGGTGGTGTTAATGTGACCATCACTTATTTGCACCGTGGTGTCAAGAAAGTGGACCTCCCGTGTAGATTGGTCCAGGCTGAGGCTGATGGTGGGGTGGAAGCTGTTGAAATCGTGGTGGAATTTTTCCAGAGTCTCCTTCCAAAAAACCCCTCCAACGCATCATCAAGGATCTACAACCCATCCTGGACAATGATCCCACACTTTCACAGGCCTTGGGTGGCAGGCCAGTCCTTGCCCACAGACAACCTGCCAACCTGAAACATATTCTCACCACTAACTGCACACCGCACCATAGTAACTCTAGCTCAGGAACCAATCCATGCAACAAACCTCGATGCCAACTCTGCCCGCATATCTACACCAGCGACACCATCACAGAACCTAACCAGATCAGCCACACCATCACCGGTTCATTCACCTGCACATCCACCAATGTAATATACGCCATCATATGCCAGCAATGCCCCTCTGCTATGTACATCGGCCAAACTGGACAGTCTCTACGGAAAAGGATAAATGGACACAAATCAGACATTAGGAATGGCAATATACAAAAACCTGTAGGAGAGCACTTCAACCTCCCTGGCCACACTATAGCAGACCTTAAGGTGGCCATCCTGCAGCAAAAAAACTTCAGGACCAGACTTCAAAGAGAAACTGCTGAGCTTCAGTTCATCTGCAAATTTGACACCATCAGCTCAGGATTGAACAAAGACTGTGAATGGCTTGCCAATTACAGAACCAGTTTCTCCTCTCTTGGTTTTCACACCTCAACTGCTAGAACAGGGCCTCATCCTCCTCGATTGAACTGACCTCGTTATCTCTAGCTTGCTTGCTAGCTAGCATATATATACCTGCCCCTGGAAATTTCCATTACGTGCATCTGAGGAAGTGGGTATTCACGCACGAAAGCTCATGCTCCAAAACGTCTGTTAGTCTATAAGGTGCCACAGGATTCTTTGCTGCTTTTACAAAACTAAGTAGCCTACTTATTCCTAAAGAATATGTAGTATTATATTCTCACATATTTCCCCCCATTTTGTGCACATCCCAAGCATTCTTAAATGAGTCAAAACTGTCTTTACTAGGGTTGGATGTGTCTGTTGATTTCAGGTTTAGGTTCTAACCATCTATTTATAACCACAACCTTAAATCTGTGGCCACACAAACTTGTGCTCTGAAATTTTGTCTGGTTTCCGTGAACTAAGGCGAGTCACTTCTTGCACAGAACACACAGGTGCTGCAGAAAGGGGTTCTGGTGTCATGCGTTATTAGTTCTGACTTATTGCTTGAATCAATGCCACATAGTATTTGCCAGGAGCACAGCTGGCTCCCAGCTTGGTCACTAGGCAACTCAAACTCAGCTAGGCCCAGTGAATCTTCTCCAAATGGCCATGCTTCCCGACTGGTCAGGAGAGCCTTGCAGATGCAGCAGCACAGGGGCTGCTCAATGTGTACCATGCCCACAGCTGTGTTTGATCTGCTGTTGCTTCCAGTCCTTGTTCTAACTCCCAGTCCTTGTTCCAGCTTCAGCTTGCCTTTAGTCCATCTTCCAGTCCTTGCTCCAGCCCCTGTCCAGCCTTAACTCCTGTCTGCTGCAGTCTAGTCATTGCCTTGCTGCCCTAACTCCAATCCTGTCTCTGCTTCTGACTTTAGGCTTGGCTTCTCAACCCTGATTTTGGCTTACCCTTCTGCTTGGTATCCTGATCCTCCCTCCAGTTCTGAACTTTGGCTTGGCTCCTTGATTCTTACTTTGGTTTCACTTTCAGCCTGGTACCTGGCTCCTGGATCTATGCTCACCACTACCCCTAACTGCCACTGCCACTACAGACAAGGTTCTTGCTCTATCCACTACGTAGGCCACCCATGCCCCAGCCTTTTACAGTTGGACAGCTTACGATACGAGGAAAAGACATAGGGAGGGTGCAGGCTTAATGACATGGAGGTCCCTTCTGGAATAATCACAGTGGGTGTGGAGTTAGTCAGGGCCTTACAGGATCTGCAGGTCCAGGATGCCACACTCTGAAAGCAGAATGCAGTCCTGGAGGTTCATGAAATGCAGGCCAAGGCTGCCACACTACAAGATATGAATACCGACTGGAATGCCCAGGTGCAAGCCCAGGCAGTGGCTATGCCCCCTCCACACCCCCGCACTCCTTCTGTCTGTGAGTCCAAGTCTTCCTACTTGACAAGTTCA